>NC_134407.1:86403848-87096348 GCF_038048845.1 Mixophyes fleayi | reverse complement strand
ACAGAGAAATTTTCCGCACTTCTTTTAAGATTTAAGCTACTTTGTTCTGATTATTTTCTTTGTCTCTACAGGTTATAGCCAACACTGTTGCCAAGTTAGTATGAATGTGTTATTTTGTTTTATTTGGGTGTTGTTTGTGCTTTTTTCTTGGTCAGCATGAATATACAGTGTCCAGATATAACAGAGATAGGACGTGACTCATTTGTGTGCAGATCAGAGCATGCAGAAGTGTTGCTTCTATGGATGAGCCATTCATAATGAACTGCCTGGCGTGCTATTTTTAAAGTTTCAAACTACTCAAAACCTCTTGTCTTTTTCATGGTTTCCCGATTTACAGTTCATACATATATTTTCAGGGTTGTGTCTATAGTAAAGAATATTGAGGTAGCTGTCTTAAATATCAGGTTGATGGGGGAGGAGCAAAATATAGGTCATTAATAGAAAAAGGTAAGTTCCTGTGCACAAAATTCTGAACCAGTGTTTCTATAAGACTGGGTACCTAATATTTTTTTCAAATACAGGGAGTCAAAATAGGGTTGACTTACAATAAAAGTGATTAAATAGTGCAAGTAGCTTCCAAAAGACCCTGCTGTCGCTTCTAACTACAGGCGCAAGTGGGTATAGGGACATTGAAACCAATATGTTCCATCCCCATAAACATTTGCAACATTTTGCTAGCATTAAAAAGATGCTAGAACAGGCATAATTCTAAGAGATGAGAGTGGTGCTTGGCTCTTGCTTTTCCAGACAGCAGAATGCTTAGGCACACCTCCGTCTGAGATTATACTATGCAGAGACACAGGAATACATATGTAGACAGTAAAGGAAATACAATTTCGAAAGCTTGGAAATATGTTAAACCAGTAATGACTCAAGTATGAGAAACCAAGCTAAAATATTACTATAGGTCTAAAAGGTTATGTTAAAGGCATAATTGCTTAGAATTGCACTACCTCCTAAGGAAGTAGCTTAGAATCATAGCTCCACCCCTTTTGGGGGGGGGGGCTGCTTAGTGCAACCACTTTTCCATGGGTTCCAGGGTAAGTCTCTGGCTTAAAACCGGGGCTATATGTGGATTTGGATAGGGATGTGAGCAGGAGGACGAAGAAAAAGCCACAATCACCAACATTGCAGCTTCTCATTGGTCCTCCAGCTTACACTATCTTTAGGCAGCCATTTAAAAGTGGTGAGCAAATGTGTTTGCCACTTTGGTTGGTAATGCATGATTTAAAGTAATACAAATCATCCCAAATAAATAAAGGAAAATTGTATTAGATTTTTGTCACCAATATCCAACTTTTGTCAGTTAATATATGTCTAATTTCTAATGTAATCTTTAAGAGTTGTAGTTTAGATGACCAAGTTCTATAGAGTTATGCCATGCCATACATGGAATGATGACATCAAGGTTTGTATGCAATTTTATATCAATGACAGTAAAATCATATAGAGTAATAAAGTTACACAAGTAATGAGTTGTAAAATATATACATATAGAGTTAGCGACTTTAAACAAGAGCAACATAGTTCTAATTTTTGGATGTAGATTACCATTAAACCAGTTAACATCTGGCATGAAGCAAAGTAATTAAAGCTTGGCATATGTTTTAAGAAGACTGTTCCGTTCCATTTTATGTGCAGTGCTCTAAATCTCATGTATTAATAGCATGGATGGAAAGGTACTCTGTAAGTTTAAATATTTGTCTATTCAATGATCTGTTAAATCACTTTAACAGCTCCATTCAGATAAAAAGACCAAAAGCATCTCATGTACCAAATGGACTGGAAAATGTTCCTTTTATCCAACAGGGTGGTGGGGTAGGGGGCACTACAGTATATGTAGTTGTTAAAGTGAAAATGTTGCAGAGCAAATCAATGCTATTTATTTTATGTTTCAGAATAAAATTTTAGACAAAGTATTAGGAACTTCAGTTTTATAGATATCAATAGCCAAGCCAGCTAAACCTTTAACTTTAAAAGGCAAAACAAAACTGACTGGTGAGGGTCTATGGGAAAATATTTTTTCAGCTATAGTTTCAGACACACAATTCTTAATCAGCTGTCTTTTAAATGCTGTGTGCCCCCTCCTTGACCATATTGCTAATGGAGACATGATTCTAGTTTATTTATCTCTATGTAAAGTGAATATTCAATTTAAATAAATGTAACAATATACAGATGATTGATCAATAATACCAGAAAAGCCTTAGATACTGCATTTTTGATCAGTCATTCCTTTGTGTTCATGAAGTCTCCATTTGGAGCTTGACAAACAAATATTAATTTATAACAATAATGAATTAATATGAATTAAATTTAAAATCTTCAAAAAGTTGTTTATATATAAGATCATGAGAATTCACACGGATCACCAGTATAAAACATATAATTTCATAAAATAAATGAATAAACATAGTAAAAACAGACACAAGCAGTTAAAATATGTATACTATGAATTAACCCCTGCAAATTAACAAATGCCCCCTGTAGGAACCAAAATCTTGTAACATGATTGGCACAGTCTTGCTGTGAGATAGTATATAATGCACTTAATCCAGATCTAAAATATGAAGAAAGAGATGTTCTGTATTAACCATACAATAAGGAGTTGGTGTGGACCATAGGGGAAGCTTCCATAGAGCATAGTCACTGTGGAGCCGTAAAAGTAAAATGTTGGTACATCAAACATTAGAGCCACACTGAAGGAAGTGTGAAGGAAGAGTTTAAAAGTTGACACGATTACAGCGAAGACCTCATCGCCGACTGAGTGGAAATACTGACAGCTTCAAACAGAGACTTTAGTAAATTGCGGCAGCTGAAGATCCTGGCAGCGTCCGATGACGTCAGATTGAAGGGACACACTCTCATCCGACCTCTTAAGGTAGTAATTTAAAGAGGCGCCGCCTGTACAAGGTTGTTTAATAAGCCATGTACATTGTACAGTATTTCCACTCAGTGTGGATGAGGTCTTCGTTGTAATCGTGTCAGGGTAAGTATTGTCAGGATTTCAACATTCGTTGTATCGTACCCAACCCCTCCTAATGTGCAATGTTTTGCAATATTCTGCTCTTGCATTCCCACTTCTTTTCCAATTGCACTAACTAGGCTCCAAAAATTCAAAATACCATTAACAAAGTGGGAAATGTAGGAGTATAATATTATCATTATAGAAAATGACTAAGTATGCACCCAATTGTTATCTACAAATCATGCATTAAAGTTCCTTCATTTTGTATTCTTTCATTCTGTTTATTTGAGTAAATCTATCCGCTTTTATCTCCTTACGGTAGAGTGCAGCATGGTAGAGTGCAGCATGGTGTTCTAGGTACTATCTCTGCATGCATTAACTCCTTTGTTTCCTGTACCTTCTAAAACACCCTAACCGGCACCATGGCCAAGAACTCTATGGATCCTTGATCTGGTGTCTGCTAGAACTTTACTTGTTCACTATCCCCCTCTTTTTTATTTCCCTTTTTTTGCACCATTCACAACTCCCTTCACTTCCTGTCAGCTCTGAGTATGTGGAACGATTCAATGCCAATGTCTTGAAGGACTCAGCCCTCTCCACCCACAAGCCCATTGAGGTGAAGGGTCCTGGAGGAAAAGCCACAATCATTCATGCTCAATATAACACCCCAATCAGCATGTATTCCCAGGATGCCATTATGGATGCCATTGCTGGCCAAGCACAGGCCAGAGGCAGTGATCTCTCAGGGTAAGCAATCTATGACTCTCTCCTGCATGATCTATGGTTAAGCAAGAATTTTTGCAACCTGTACACCTACTGAACCACAGTTCACTGATTTCTGTTGTCTCACTGGGATCTTAGTAAGAAATGAACAAGTAAATTTAGCATCCTTTATAGGATATTTGTAAAACAGTACCACATAATGTAATTTTTTTTGAAAACACCGGTATGGGATCTCTTATCGGAATGCTGCACCATAGGGTTTCTGGATAAGGTTTTTCATTTGGAATGCAATGACAATATATATAGTATCCCTTTCTTACAAAACAGTTATTCTATATGGAGGCCCTCGGTGTGAATGACATTACCGAAAGGTAATAATTATCTGTGCTATCTTTTTTTTAACTACTGTTTTACAGAATTTGGGGGTTTCCAAAAATTTATAGATTTCCCCAGTTCTACACAATATGGAATAAAGTCACTTAAATGGATACATTTCCTGCAATTATAATTTGTAAATAATTAATAAACGCATAATTTTTGCAAAAAGTAGAGCCTATACCACTCAGTATTCAGAAGAACGTTCCGGGTTTTGGAGAAATCTTAATCGGCATGTACGGGTCAAGTGACAGAGTTACGTGATCCAATTTTGAGAGGCTCATTATGAGGGGATTCCAGTTATTTTCAGTCCATATATCTTGCGATATCAGGCCAGTTGCCCAATACAGGCCGGTAATATCATGGCATGTGTGGGCACCTTTAGGCAAGATTCTGCAGTCAAAATGTATCATATCATAAACTTGTAATAAGATAAAACAGAAATAGAGAGGAAAGAAGTTGCTGTCTGGTGGCATTTGTAAACTATTTTAAGCAACGTTTTTGTGTTTACCCTACTGTGTATATAATTATACATCATGCTTTACATTATTTTTTTGCAGGAATACAGGTTTTCTATCTCTTCTTCAATTACTGTGAATTCTGCCATCTGCTCTGCTAATACAATTGCTACAGGCATATGACACATAAATCAGTACATAAAACTCATTGTTTTTATAGCAGTTGACAACACTTTGTGTTTCCCGCAACTGATCCCTGATGATTAATTTAAAATACTTCACCTGCTCCTCAGATTGACAAATATATTACTAACATATTGAGGTTGTGCTCGAGGAATAAGGCAATTCTCATACATACACTAAGTGACATAATATTGTGTAGAGCTAACAAGCTAATAAATAATAATTAAATGGTTAAGCATCAAATTCATGCAAGGCTCTCATATTAGTTAACACATATTAGTTACAACTATCACTCCATATGGTCAGTACAGCAAAACAAATAGCACATATTCTCCGGCCTCATGTGCCATCATGTGGGCAGGCTTAGAACTACAACTGCACATACAAATCTATACAAGCATTTATAATAAAATTTAAGAATGAGCACTGAACTATACATATATAAGTGCTCTTTCAACAGTAAATTTTAAATATATATTGTCCTCAAACACATTTTTCTTGATAAAGCTTGAAAATTAATTTATATAAATTGCAAAAAAAGGAAGGTTTTACATGATCTACGTTACTAAATCATGCAGTAATCTGAAATAACTAAGTACACCAAAGATCAGTTTTAAACTATGTCATAAACATAAGTTCACAGTACAATATACACCTTTTTTTCAAGTCGTGTCTTTTGTTGATACTCGAGTACATGATACAACCCCCACCATGAAATACAGAACTAGAATTATGACGTATGCCTGGAAGCTGATAAACACCCCCAATAGGGTATTTACCAAATTATTTAAGTGCAGTTAAGAATATTGTAGCACTTTCATACATGTTTTTATTTTATTTCCTCCACTTGACATTAAGGTGATTTAGAAATCATGGTATTTTTTTTTGTTTTTTGTTTTTTTTTGTTGTTGTGATCTCATAGTGGAAAAATGCTTTTAAACATATCAACTTCTGTTCATCATTAAGGGTTAACTGTTCCTAAAATAGATTATTGCATTTCAAAAAGTATCCCAAGCTCTGTTGTGGTAAATAGGAATAGGGATATTACAGCCCAGGCAAGTATCATCTGCATTAGCAATTATTTATATAGCGCCACCAATTCTGCAGCGCTGTACAGGAAATATTTGTCACTCACATTAGTCTCCGCCCCATTGGAACTTACAGTCTAAATTCCTTAACACATATATACAGACTACAGTCAATTTGTAAGCAGCCTATTAAGCTACCAGTATGTTTTTGGACTGTGGAAGGAAACTTACTCAAACGTGGGGAGAACATACAAACTCCACACAGATAAGACCATGGTCAGGAGTCAAACTCATGATCCCAGCGCTGTGAGACAGAAGTGCTAACCACTAAGACACCGTGCTGCCCATAACTAGACAAGTAGATATATTTAAACTAACTTTTCCTTCAGAAGGCGGCAAAAACATTAACAAAATGTTTTCCAAATCCCCATATATGCAACATGAATTCCAAAATATTACTTTGGTTTGAGTTTGATTCCAGAATTAATGTAAGCAGATATGCTTTTTCATTGGGAAATGGTCCATAGCACATATTTGGATGTTATGCATACATGTCAACTCTCCCGGAATGTCCGGGAGAGCTGGAGTTTTTCCCGCATCTGCCCTCTTCAAAGCCAGCATGGAGGGGTGTACGGGTGGAGGCGGTGACGCCTGGCAAATTGTGGCATTTTAGCCCCACCCCCAGTAATGTAATGCATTACGTCACTGGGAACAGGGCCAAAATGGCGTGATTTGCAAAGCCCCGCCCCCTTCGATCCTCCTCCCACACACCTCTTTGGTTATCTCCGGAGGGACCAAGGCAAAAGTAGGCAAGTATGATGTAACTGCAGGCTGTAGTTTCCAGGCAGACACTTGTAAGCCAGTGACCCACAATCATTTTGCAGCTAACCATAAACATATACATAGTTTAGGTAGAGCATTAAACATAAAATCATAGCAAATATTGTATTTTAAGAAGCAACTTGATTAAGCACAGACATGCAGAGTCATCAGAATTTTATATTAACTATTTTACAAAAAACTATTTTACACTGGCATGGCGTCTATTTCTGGGTTACTGATTCCATACCTGCATATAAGTTATTACTGTAGTAATCCATGACAAGCACATAAGCAGAAAAAATCATTCAACCAAGTTCACCGTTGGTGTCATACCAGCAGGGTACTCATAAGTACACCCACGCAAAAGAATCAGGTGACTTTCTATGTTCTATTTAAAGAGGTCCCTTGATTGATGATATCATGAGAGTTGAAAAGTGATATCATGAAAGTGATAGTGTAAATAAATGTAAATGCTACAGTAAACTGATGGCAATTGCATAAATACGTACAGAGGTACTAATATTCCTATATCAGGAAAATGCAGTCTAAACATTATGTCACAGAGTAGTAAAAGTGTCACATCGCAGACAAGGACTAAGAAGGTCATTGTGAAGATGTTGTTGATGCTGCTAGAACACTCAGAAAATCCAAACAAACTGTCCAGTTCACAAACTAGGCATATTGTTCACATACAAGTAGAAGCTCAGAAAGTCATCTTAGTGTGATCTATACAAATTAAGTGCGCAGTGACTGTATATTAAATGTGTCTATATTGTTAGCTTTTATGGTTTGTGGATGTTATGTAGCCTGGGAGCAAACGTTATCATATAATCTCAAATCTCATGTAAATTAAAATTACAGACTCGACTTCCACAGCACTAGACTAAACAATATATGTTACACAAGAGATAAGTTTTTGTGAAAGATGAGTAAATATTTGGTCTGTCTTGGCCAGACTGTTTGTTCATTGTCTGCTGATATGAACTGTTACAGTTTGGCAGTTAATAGACAGTCACCATAATATTTCCTTTACTAAGTACCTCATACTTAGTATCAGTATACTGGTAAGTAGACAAAGCTTACGCTGGAGATATCTCTCAGGTTTAGGGACTGATTTAGAGTGGAAAGTTGCACACAAGTCTATGCAATATGCAATATGCATGCCACATTCAGATGTGAATGAGTAGCAGATACATCCGCTGGACAACGAACGCATTCCTCAGACACTTACGTCCAACTTATTAACATATAGAAAAAAATATTTTTAGGATCTAAAAATAGCAAAATCATTTAAAACTAAGATGCAACATTAGTTAATGATTACATCATCAAATGACACCTACATTTCGCAAGCAGAAAATCCCCAGTATCATCATAAAACATTTGAGACATGCTTTTGACACCCAAAACATACTACTATATTGCTGATAAATTCTAGATCCTGAGAGGGATTTCTTATATGAACTTCTTCAGATAGGAAAATACTGAAAGATCCTCACATTGATATTAACAATCTACAGATTCATTGAGCCCTTAAATACTTTCAGAACAGTGGAATGGCTAGTCATTCTCTGTATCTACCAATAGGGCCAGCAATACACTAGTGAAAGGTTTTAGGACATGTTTTGTATACATCAGCTCTTTGTACCCAATGCTTTGTACACAATACGTGTTTTACTCCATTTGCTGTGCAGTCAAAGGTGCATAACTTCAATGAGAACTTTAAAAATCGGCAATCACTATGGCTGCATGAAGGTCTGCACAGACTTTATGACATCACAGAGTATGGACATAATAGGCACCGATTTATAAAGATGGACCAGTAGTGTTACATATACAGATTACTGAATAGAATGGGAAATGTTGCAAATCCAAGCACTAGAAGGGAAAATAAAAACTATGGATTCACAATGGATTAGGGATTAAGAGAATGTTTGGGTTTCCAAATAATGGTATTTAAAGATTGACTTACATTAGGGCAAAGGTTTGATGGACTCAACAGCGATACTGACTCTTTGGGGGGTATTCAATTGTTTCTTTTAACGCGCTAAAACAAAAAAAAAACGAGCGCTCTAAAAATATTACCGTTAATACGGTAATTACTCGCTAAATTTCATCTCGCAGCTCACTGAGCAGCGAGCTGAAATTCAGCCCGCTGGCAGCGAGTAAGTACCGTATTAACTGTTTACGCGCGCAAAATTACCGTATAATATGAAGTTTTTTTCGAGCGCTCGGTTTTTTTTGTTTTAGCGCGTTAAAAGAAACAATTGAATACCCCCCAAACTCTATAACAATGGTAGTAAAACAGATCATTTTCCTCTACTACTATTAGTTGCCAGGTCAGTATAAATTGTTTACAGACCTGGAAAAATAAGCAACCCCGCTATGTGTTTTCTTTTCAATGTGCCTTTTCAGATTGTTGGGCCTGTTCTTTGTGCATTTAAGACCATGTTTCCTTCACTGTGGCCATTTTAAATATGTTAACTATGCTTATGTTTTCCTTCACTGATTATATTCTTCTTTTTTTTTCCTCTTTATCCATTCTTTCCTTATTAACTTACTTCTCATACTAACTTCACTCTGTTGTGCCAATCACATCACCATAATGATGTTTACCAAACCTCAATGCACTGGTCTGTTGGGTTTGGTCGTATCAATCACAGTGCTCCTGAAACTACACTGATGTAAGTAGACATCATTTTTTTAACTTCATCGCTACAAAGCCTAGGCTTATTCTTCCTAGGTGAACATTCATCTTATACGACTCATGTTTAAATGTTTTTCCACCCCACAGGAAAACTTTTCTATTAGTAAAGTCATTCCAAGTATTCCTGCTTTATTAACTCACCATTTTTGCACCTTGACTCAAAATAATTTTTTTGTTATATTTCAGACTTACAGATTCTCACCAAGCACTTATTTGCACTAAAAGTAACCTTTAGATCACTAAACACACTGTTGGTCTAAAATTATTTTTCCATGGTAAATCAAGTGGTGTTAACTGGATGTAAAGACGGCCCCATTTTACCACATTACTGAAGGTGGTGAAGCTTAGTGGCCACTTAAAATGAAAACTTATTTGTTTATTGCTTGGTCATAGCTAGTGTAAATTAAGTCCCGCTACTGTTGTTGAACTCTTCACAGATTCTTTTATTTTTAAATTCAGTAGGTTTACACTGAGCTGTCTTACGACTGTTGGGTTTCATTGTGACTTATTGCCTGGTTAAAGATTGGCTAGTTCCATTCCATCTACAGTACTTCAAGATTGGATTATTATAGTAGTGTCACCAAGAGCAGAAGTGGTACCGGGTGTATTCTTCTTCTTTTATTTACTACTTTTTAAATACCGACAATGAGGAGCATGGGAGAATTAAACCTTGCCATTCAGGATACAGCAGAGACATAACTTCTTGCGTCTTAAATGTTACAATTTTATTATTTTATTAATTGTAGCAAAGTCAACTAAATAAAATGTATTACACTTGTATTTAAACCATAATTACTCAAAGGAAGAAAGCTGATAACTGCCTTATGTTTTAGTGTTCACACTGGCATAGCCGGATAGCAATTGCAGTCACTTCTACCCACTCGTGTAAATAACAGGGCCGCTCCGTGTGCTTGCTTTAGTCTGTATGTGACTGTCATATGTTCGTATACTGTTTCTTTTTACCCTATTTAAAACATACATCATGCACTGAAATAAAGTTATCAGGGTTGGTAAACGGCATACTGGAAAATCTGCCATTTCGCTCAACGTCCATTAAAATAGCTAATTGCAGAAAGATTAATTTAAGCTTTAGGATCTCATTTGCTAAGAAAATATCGATCCCTCTTCGATAAAGAGCATTGTTAAGCCTTATATATTTAGGTGTTGAAGTTTCAGTCCTAGGTTGGCATGTTCTGATAGCTAAAATAGTCCTCTCCCAGGCAGTCTTGGCCACATTGACATTATTTGAGGTTTGCAGAACAAAAATACTATTTCCAGAGCCTTAATTTACTAAAAAAACATGGACCTGTATAGACTTAGGGGTGATTAGCATATGACATTCACCAACTTGATAGATCAGAGTTTCTATTTTCCCACACCGGGTGGAGGTAAACTCTGATCAGTCCTGATGTGGAACGTTACATGTTTCAATGTCTTTATTAATACTAAATACTATAGATTTGTTTCTTTTCATTTAGTTATTGTTATATAGTGAAACTATTAATTTAATTGATACTGTACACAATCAACATCTACAGAACTGGATCTACCATCAAAATTAGATATTTAAAAGAAAATGATGTATATTATTGCTTAATCAAATAGTGTTGTTGGATCAAATGGTATTTAATCCTAAATACAGTTCAAAACTAAGGAAGTAGATGATTTCAGTTACATCTTTAGACCAGTGGTGTCAATGATGAACCTTCGCACTTCATAATGAACAGGTGAACTGTGACTAAATGAGTTCAAGTAATTTTCATATATTTCACAAGCTCATGCCAGGACCTTTTAATCAAACCTGCTCCAGGTAAAGTAACAATTACAAACTGCCCTCTGTTACAGATTTAGATGGCTACAATATATACCAAGAACCAACAGTCAATGTCATACTTTGATGTTCTTAAGATATTACAATCAAACCTCTATAGCATTGAAAATCAGATCTCAAATATTTGTGCTTATTTTGAGTTAGAGACTTTAGAATGTATGTACCAGTATATATACCTGTGTACATATAAACTGGACTGTACAAACGTAATGCATCAAGGCTGTATGGCGATGTATATACATTAGTAAGAAAAGTTGATTACTTTTAGAGGTTTGATTGTGTTTTTCATATACTGTGTATGTTAATGTCGAGTAATATGAAACAATGCAAAAAAAGGCTCCTCTGAAAAAAATAACTGTAAAAGCTACTACTACTTCTATTCGCAATAAACTAAACAATACCTCTCATGACACTTACTACTTACTAAAACAACTGTACTTAAGTAGAATACATCCGCAGCACCTATGATTGTATATAGCTGGCAACATCCACAGCACCTAAGACTGTATAGAGCTGGCAACATTCACAGCACCTAAGACTGTATACAGCTGGCAACATCCGCAGCACCTATGATTGTATATAGCTGTCAACATGCACAGCACCTATAATTGTATATATCTGGCAACATTCGCAGCACCTATAATTGTATATCTGGCAACATCCACAGCACCTATGATTGTATATAGCTGTCAACATGCACAGCACCTATAATTGTATATATCTGGCAACATCCACAGCACCTATGATTGTATATAGCTGTCAACATGCACAGCACCTATAATTGTATATATCTGGCAACATTCGCAGCACCTATAATTGTATATCTGGCAACATCCGCAGCACCTATGATTGTATATAGCTGTCAACATGCACAGCACCTATAATTGTATATATCTGGCAACATTCGCAGCACCTATAATTGTATATCTGGCAACATCCACAGCACCTATGATTGTATATAGCTGTCAACATGCACAGCACCTATAATTGTATATATCTGGCAACATTCGCAGCACCTATAATTGTATATCTGGCAACATCCGCAGCACCTATAATTGTATATCTGGCAACATCCGCAGCACCTATGATTGTATATAGCTGTCAACATGCACAGCACCTATAATTGTATATATCTGGCAACATTCGCAGCACCTATAATTGTATATCTGGCAACATCCGCAGCACCTATGATTGTATATAGCTGTCAACATGCACAGCACCTATAATTGTATATATCTGGCAACATTCGCAGCACCTATAATTGTATATCTGGCAACATCCGCAGCACCTATGATTGTATATAAGTGCTGCAGATGCTGCCAGTATGGGGAAAGGAAATTATCTTTCAATAATGAGAAATGAAGCCTTTGTTTGCATTGTGAAATATATATTAGATTGTTTAGTTACTGCAAATCAATTTTGTAACAATGAATGTAAACTTTTTTAGGCAAGCTTTGGTATTTATATCATGGCAGTAGTGTAAAGTAAATTAGAAATAGTTCTCAGTAAAACCTTTTAACAGAGCCCATAAGGAGACCATTTTTAAAACATATTTTTTATGATGGATTTCAATTTGTTTGTGTCATTTCATATAAACAAAGCAGAATAGCAGGTCTACCTATACAATTAAAGTGAGGCTATCCTCCAACCAATACGAATCCTAAACCAAAACACTTACACTTGCCCTCTGAAAAGAGGGTTTGGTCACCTCTTGTTAGGGGTGCAACCATGTCACAATGGATGTGGCTGGTTCTGAAGCATTAGACCACACAAATCTTCCCTCCTCTCCTCCAAAAACACTTGTGAACACCAAAAGCACCATTCTATATGTCATATTGGTATTAAAGTCACACACAGTGCAAGCGCTAAGCTACTAATAAACATCAACAATAGTCTATATCTGTATACAAACACACCTTGAGTGCATTATTTTGTATTATAGAAGCTAAAAATGCAAATAATTCACATATGCAGATATAATTGTCAATAACATGCAATCACACTGCTTGTGCGCAAATACTCTTATGTTATGCCCAGTACTTGGCGATAAACTAGACTTATCAACCAATGTTTTTCAAGAGCTGTACTTACGCTTCACTGTGAAATGTTTTATAAAAACAAATGTATAAAAACAATAATCAAACACTATTTTAAAAAATTACATTTTTTACACATTCCATTTGCTAGTACCCATCAATAAACACTTACTATTAATTAATGCTAAAAATCTAACCTAAGCTCTTTCAATTAATACTGTGCCAATAGTAAAGCCCTCAAACTTTACATATATGCACAGTAAGTGCTACTAAAAAAAAGAATGAGGAACAGCTCAAATTAAAGTATCAACTGCTGACAACTGCCTTTAAATAGCAACCATAATAATAATAATAATAATAATAATTAAATATAAATATATATATATATATATATATATATATACTCACCATTATTACAACTTACGCCATTTTGCATAGCTCATGGCCTTGAATATACTATATTTATTAGCAGCATTTTTAGTGTAAAATACGACCCACCATGCATCCAACTCAGCATCAGGCCCATTGTGTTCAATCTGCCACATGTTTAAATACAAAACTTGCCTATACTCTACTGTGATGATAATGCTATATAGCCAAAGCCGTGGATGGTTTCAGGCTTAAGTTTCAGTGAATGCTTTTGATATTTGTCTATTCATATTCATCATTTTCATCCCAGACATTATTGTGAATGTGTTTGGTGATCTTATACCGGCATGGAATGGGGACATGAATTTCTTTGTAGCAAATCTTCAACTCCCCTCTTTCTACATTGCAGTAACCTCCCAGTAAAAGATCCTCACATAGACATTGCTTCTCCAGTGTATCAGGCTGTTCTTAAAAATCAGGGCAAAAGTGAATATGAGATTGACGAGTGGGCACGTCGTGCTGCCAACCTGCAGTCCAAGTCATTCCGTGTCCTTGCACAGATGACAGGAACAGAATACAGTGAGTAGATTATGCTCCCAATTATTACATCAGCATGTTAACAAACTGTATCAATTGTAAAAGATGTAAATCGATTTTTATTTTGATTTATTTGTAACTGTTAGTTGAAGAACTCCACCCACAATTTGTTTAATTTAAATCCACAAAAAATGGCAACAAGATGATTGTTATTAGTTCATCATCAAATAACTGCGATTTGATATTCTGCTATCTTTTAGTGGAAAAACTGGAACTAAACTTATTAGCTTCTCTGGAATACTAAGGGTTGATTTTGAGTTAAGAGCAAATCAAAAAAAGGAAAAAATTTGTACCATGGCAAAACCATGTTGCATTGCAGCGAAGGTAAATTTAAAATGTAGGGATAGATTTATAGTTGGGATACAGCATATCATAGATCAACTTTAATTTCAGTGTAAAAATAAATCTATCAAGTATTTGTGTGCTACATGAAAAAATAGCCAGTGTTTCCTTGCGTGCAAAAAAAATAACTCAATTTGTACCCCGTGCTGTAACATGGTTTATCCAGGTGCACATTTGCTCTTTTTTATTGCATTGCTCCTAATTCAAAATCAGGCCCTAAACGATTTCTTGAGTATATCAGCATTTGGAAAAATCTGCTGGCTTCCTGCCCAAATCTGATAGCGTGACTGAGGATGAGCTAGGAGTGAAAGTAGGTGGTGATAGACGATAGCCTGTTGAGGAACACTTGGTTCAAGTCGGCTGGATTCACTTGCAGACAAGTCGTTTTGTTCATAGCAAATGTATTATGTGGTTTAATTCCCCAGACTTCAGCAGAAAATAAAATAATTATTAACAATAACAAATGATCTCATTATAAATTGGGGAATACAAGTAAAAATGGGTGAAGATGCCATTTAAAGAAGCTTTCAATGTGTTATCTGTGGACAGACCCTTGAAGCCAGATTTATAGATGTAATGAATTAAACTATTAGCTTGACAATTAAAGTAGTTACACTTGTCTTCAACATTTCACTGACATGATTCATTACTGAATCCTGCATAATTTAATAGTAAATCTCTCCCTACACACACCCAATATGAGAATGGCACCCCTTCCATTTCTGAGAATCTCACCCACCGCTACCATAGCATTCTCCTTTGACATTCCACGCTCCAGACACATAGCAATTTCTCAGTGGTCACCACACAACACAAGTATATAATGTGTCAAGATTATTGACTTATCAGTGCACTCAACACATTATAATCTGTTGTATTCCCAAAACTCTCTTGCCACAGGATGCAAAACAGCAAACTGTTAGAAATAACTGGGAGAAGGGGTCTCCCAATCTACAGGGGAACTGGGCATTAGTCCACTGCCATTGTGATATATTGACATCTGCTTGAAATTTTCTACTTGTTGTTGTATTATTACATTAGTATAATAATAATAATAATAATCAGTAGAACATGTAAGTCACCTACATTCAAGAACTCACTAAAACATGTCTTTTTGTTTCCCTCATGCAGTGCAAGACCCTGATGAAGATGCACTGAGAAGATCAAGGTAGGCAACTAGCAGCAAAATAATGCGGCCATCTTAATAGATAACAAAATGCCTAAAGCTCTAAAGCAGAATTAATAAATACAAATTAAAACCAGATTTAACACCAAAGTTAATCTGCTATTGGCTTTTAAATTGGCAACATTGAAAGACCCAAACAGTGACCATTTTTAAATAAACAATAATTAAAATATTTGAGTCTCTGAGTCTAAAGAATTCATCTATAAATGATGTTGTGGCATGTTGTCATCATGTGTGCAATTTATTTGGATACTATTCTTTCTGTAGTCAACACTTACACAGATTTGTGCACATAGATGGATCCCCTTGTATTATTATTGAGAGTAAAACACTGATCTCTAAATGGTGGAAAGCTTTAAAGTAGTTTGGATTTCTGTAGTGTACCCAATTTTAGAGTATGGTATAAAGTAGCCCAAGTATGATAAGGATATACGATAACAATATTATGTACATTACGATCAACACTGAAGTGTATATTGACCAAAAATTATTGGTTTTGTCTCCTAGTATTATTGGGGTTTTTTGCCTCTTATTATGAATCAGGGGGATGATGGTTGCTATTGGTGGGCACCTGTATAACTAGTCCAGAGCCACTTAAATCCCCCCTAAGGTGTCTGCTCCTGGCCAAGAATGTTGAAGTTTGTCTAAGGTAACAAAAGGGATAGCTTTCCTAATGTAACAATGGGTTATAGTAGCAAAATTATATTCCGATAGAGTTTGGTAGCCACTCCACAGATTCACTAAAATACTTTTGCATTGATGCATAAACAGGTATATAGCCACACAATGCAGTATGCAGGCATTTCGAATTCATGCACTCATTACTGAGCCATCTTGGCACCTGAAAATATCCAAATAAATCGCCATATTTCTAGGCAGGGGAGTAAAGGTCACTGTCCCTAACCCCTTTCTTTATTCCTCCTCTCTCTCTTTCTCTCTGTTTCTTCATGCCACAGGGAAAAGTTTGAAACGGAACGTAACAGCCCACGCTTTGCCAAATTGCGCACCTGGCATCATGGCCTTTCTGCACAAATCCTTAATGTCAAAAGTTAAATGCCCACGTGTAACACAATATCTATTGAAAAGCAATGAAACACTAAAAATCTACTGTATCACATGCAGAGAAAATCTGCCATATACATAAAAATATAAATATATAAATAGAAAAAAACACAGGGACGTGTTCTTGCAGTGCCTGTCATTACCTTATTGTTAGTCTTTTAACCCACCACTGTCAATAAATAAAAACAAAATATTAGTAGTTGGTATTTGCATTGTGTATTGCTTGGAATGAAGAAATACTATAAATTAGCTCCTGTACTTCATTTCCTTTAAATAAAAAAAGCTAAAAAACTAACATTTGTCAGGATTTGTGTGATCATTGTATATGCTGATGATTTGGAATGTAGAGATGAAACATTTGCTGTAGGATTCAGTAGGATGCCTGCTATGCAGGTGAATGGTGGACCCTGGTTTGGTGATTGACTGTTGTTTTACAGACAATAGGTGGCTGATGTCACAAAGCTATGCAAAAAATGAGTAACTTAAGTATAATGCTTTGGGGTTTTTCACGTTAGACACTAGTAGTGAAATAAAGAAGTGTATTTACAGTTCGGATAGAGAAAATGTGGTTCTACGCTAGTGCTAAACTGAAGCTACCAGAATGCTTATCAATAGTTGCGCAACCACAGAATGCATATGGCGGCTTTCAGTTCAGTTAACTGTAGAAGTAGATTACAGCAGAGTGAGATTTGTCGCAAAAACCATCAGCACAGTAAATTACTTTCCAGATAACCCTTGATCTTTTTGATCTTAGATATGCACCAAGTGGTGGGTGCTAACAATATATGTACATTTGAATGCCCTGCAATTAGTGTGTTCAAAGTGCTTTTAAACAAGTGATCGGCTGAACATTTTAAGTCTGTACAGTGTGTGTATAATTAGCATTATTTTTGAGCTACATGATACTCTGATCTTTTATTCAAAAGTAAATTATATCTATGGTTCAGATACAAACAGTTAAAAATAAGCAATTGTCATTTCATCCATAATGAGTACAAGAAGCAAGGCAGAGACTAAGGATGATACTTAGGGGCCTATTTAACAAAGGTAAAAAAAAAACTCCTATGTTTGACCGTTTTCCCTCGGAGTCGACGGTAGCTATCGCCGGGACTTTCTATTTGACATACATAGGAGGACAGCGGCATGCTTGTACCACCGCTGTTCTCTTATCGCTTTCGCCATCTCAAGATGGCGATGGCAGTGGCTCTGCAAAATAAAAATTTAGTGTTGAAAGAAAGCATTTTTTCAGAAATTAAACATATGAAAAAACATAGAAAGAGAAGATTTTCTATCACTGCGACAATCAGCAATGGAAAATCTTCTAAATCACTGTTTTTTTGATGAATACAGCTCTTAGCCTGAAAACAGATGATAATTGATTTGTTTTTCTTCTTTGGCCCAGATCTTGTGATTATTCATAATTTCGCTCTCACGGTGATGCTGCCAACAATGTTATCACCTCTGATTGCAATAACCAAAATGAGTGTTAAGTCCCATTTAATGTACACAATTTAAACATGGATATGTTTAAAGTTAATAAAGGAGGAAGCTTTCATATTATGCTACTAGAGAGTTGTTGATCATGATCAAAGTGTCGCTACTTAATTTTATAGAATTTAACGTTCTTGTAAAGATTTACAGCTCAATAATAGTCAGTAGATTTTATTGCCTATTAAAATAACATTAGAACTATTACTAGGATTACAGGGCTGATTTCAAATGGGTTTTCAGTTAGAAATTTCATGATAGGCTGCTAAGATGATGATGTAATATATTACATTGTTGTATTGGTTTCGTTGCTGTGCTGCTTTGACGTTTGAATTACACATTAACTTTCATGTATTGCTTATGATATTCTGTATTAATAGAGCCACATTATGTGCTTGTGTTGTGAAAATAAAGTGGTTAATAAAAAATCATGCTGTACTTGTTTATATTAATCAGTAGATTGACAGCAGTAACAAAATACTGGGATCTTTTGCATCCAAAATAAGTAAAATTAGCATAATAATTAGTCTACAGACTACATGACTATATTATTATGATTGCTGCAACAGTCTGTTAAACTATAATTAAGTAGAGAAAATAAGGCAATATTAATATTCACATTCTCCTTCTCATCAATGGACACAGCACAGGGTTTACATTTTTCAAAGCCACCCAAAATCAGCTATATTCAGGACTTGAGAACCACATAACTTCCAAAATACACTTCCAAAATACACATTGCATAGTTATTGATAATGTAAATAAATGATATATAAATATGTTTCAACAGGATATTTCTAAAATCGTTATAATATAACAAGTAAGGAGCGCTAAAACATTTTTTCCGAAATAAGAGCCTTACACGTGGTCTAAATTTACTAGACAAAGCAAATTATTTATTTTCTAATACAACATTTAAAATTAGAGCCATGATGTCATCATAGTTGTCCTATACGTGACTTTTAGTTAATCATCTCTTGCGAAGTGAACTGTACATTTACCAGTGATTGAACAAGCTGTATATTTCTAAAGATATAGGTCTTACATAAATTGTAACCTTTAGTGAGAGACAGGTTATAGGGCAAACTATACTAAATAGATGTGTGGTGTTAAAGTAATTTCCCCCTCAAATTTTATGTGAGACGAGAAAGCATACATGTTTTTTTAACTGGGTGTGAGACAATAGTAGCTGCTCGCTAACTTACACGCAGCTTGCAACAGGAAATAACTCCCACTTAATAACAGACCATCATTACACTGTTGTATCACATGGTTCTATCAAAACATAGCACAAGTTCTAAGAAATACCATTTATAATGGCTTTTAACATTTCAATCGTTGCATCTATAATCAACATGTCAACACCTAATATTTTTCTAGGTCTAGATGTTTTGCTCTTAATACATAGCCTCCCATATAGCAGATATATGGGCTTACTTAATAACATAAATAGTGCTATGTGCATGCATGTGCTGTAACCAACAGCAACCATTCACATATGATTTCATGTTATGACCTGTATTACAAAAATGTCAGAACCCGATTGGTTGCATTGGCTTACAGCCGATGTGGGTACATTGAACCATTTGTGAAATTCAACCTTAAGATTGATGTCTGCTGAACAATAATGGACAATAAAGTTGATTAAACTTATTTCTACAAGTCAAACACATCTGTGTACTAAGAGATCAACTCATATCAGAGAATAAATAATGTATCTGCACTGTAGAAATAGCATGAGGCCTTGCAAGACAAAGCACATTTTTTAAGATGTTTCTGTGCCTCTCCTTATCTTGGCTATAAAACCCAGCGTTGTTAGCTAGTACACATGTCTCATTTCCTGCCATCATTTTCTGTTTAGTGCTATGGGCAACATTGGTTTGATTGAGGGTGGCAATTCAATAAGTCAGGTTCCAGTATACATTTCAAACAGCTTCAGTAGATAAAATGTAGCACGTGGGCAACCTTATCCATCCTGCAATCCCAAACTGAACCGATAAGTCGCAAGCTTGTGCATCCGTGAAGATGCTTCCATTGGGCTGCCAGTGTTAATCTAAAACAAAACAAAAATATCGGCCTTCAAGGTAAAATTGCTTGACTGGTTATTGTAATAGGGACGTACTATTTTCTGCTGTGGCCTGTGCTTGTATAAGTAGACTAACATCTTATCCTCTTCCCTCCTTCCTGCTCACTATCCCTCTATTCTACTCATACTTACATAGCTAGAGATGCAATATGTCAGGATTGTGCATTGCACGTAGTGAATGCAGTAAAGGTAACTGCATGCACTATACCACAAACTATGCATTTACCATCAGTGAAATGATAGACTATTAGAACTCTGAAGGCAATGTGTGTCCCTTTGTCAGGGACCTGAGGCATGGAGATATATGGCTTGCCTAGATCACTCATGTTTGGCACTGGGTCTTGAGATTTGTTGCACCATATTAATTGCATTTTCCCCCTAATATTTGCTTGGGTTAACACCGAAACACAATAAGTCTTTTAATATGATTTCAACAGGATTTCTTTCTACAATAGCAGTGATTATTAAAAACAAATGTATTTCTATAAGTCCTAGCAACTTCTGAAAGCTATTGATGGAATTTTAACTACAATTGTGCCTTCTGGGAATTTAGTGCTATAAATAATGGTATATTGTAATGATGCAGCATACTGCTAATTAAATCATAGTCCAATATAGACTAGAGAGTAATAAGGATAAATGTGTGCTCTGTCTGAAATAGGAAGCGCCCTGTGAGCACATATCAGGGACTTGTAACAGACATGCTTCTTGAATGTGAAATTGAGTTTTAATCTATTTGAAGCCTATACATACATGTGTATCAGGTGAATAAAAAGAAAACCTGACTTCCTAAATATCTGTTTTTTTTATTTTATATCCATCATCCATCAGTAATCTTCCACATTGCTTTACTTATCCATTTGCTTCCTAAATATGTCCTCCCTTATCCATTGGCTATTTGCTTCTTTAAATACAGTTTAACATTTTAGACACTCCGCTTTGTATGGCAACTTGAGCTATCCTCATGTACTTTCATGCGTTCATGATCTATTTTAAAACATTTAAAGCACTAAAGTTAACCCATATTAACAGTCACTTATACACGTATTTACTGCTTTCAAGCAGATATCATATTTACTACATTACTGCAGATTATATGTGTCTTTCCTATAATAATTAGAGAATAAATACAATGCAGTTTATTTTACATGGTCCGTTTGTAGTTTTCTAACACAGTTAAACCAATAAACCAATGTACCCCTGACTGCCCTCCCGAAGAAGATTGAGGATGGCTAAATATGTGTTCATTGTAATGTGTAACTTATGTATTTGCGTAATTATTTTACAGAAAAATGTAAACATAATTATACCCACACGTTTTCTCACTTCATAAATAGTACTAGCAAAATTGTAAAATTTTAACTTTTATGGATGTTTAAGGTTTTCAGACATATGAACTATAAAATACATTATTTCTGTCATAATATACTGCCTCAGTATGCATTATAAATATATGATTACGTGTTAATATAACAAACGTATATCAGTACCATGTATCTTCCATACTAGCAACGTACAGGGAATAGTTGCAACCAGAACTCACTTTCCCATTTCCAGGGTGATTTGTTGTCAAAGGCCTGTAGCGTGGGCTGTTCGTCTTTTTCTAAAGTGGCTGAGAAGAGAGAATGGCTTATTTGTTCTAAATATCAAATTCATACACTAAACATGCATGCATACCTTTAATAAACAAGACCATCACTTCTGTATTATACCTTTAATGTTTTTGTCAAATATATGTTGTCTGGTTATTTACTTAAAAAAAAGGCAGAGCTTTTATACTGGGTGTGCCACTTACTATTTCCATTGTAAATGCACTCCCATTTATTATTTAATTTTTGAAAATAATAATGTTGAAGTTTTTGTATTGTATTGTTTCATTTTAACATTAACTTCCAAGAAAACAAAATACTATTGTAGCTTGTTTTTAAGTTAAAAAAGCAATACAATTTGCAAGTCACAGTAAAATGTAATTGGATATTCCATAAATATGTTTGTTGATTCAATGTTTCTTGGTAACTTAAAATACAAAAATATCCTAAATGCCTATCAATACCAAAATATTTGCTTCAGTATGCTCTTATATACCTATGTAACATATAAATACATAAATAAAAATATAATTTTTTAAAAAATATACAATTAATAATAAATAAATAAATGAATAAGAAATAACATATATTTAGAATATACAATAGATAAGAAAAAACAAATCAGGAAATAAAATCTGCTGATTTTTACATAAACACTCACATGTTTTAGTAAAGTAAATTACTTATGAAATACAATTATATTGGTCTAATAATTCAAACAGACTGATTATTTTTTCACTTTACCCCTAAAATATGAATAAATGAATGTATGAATAACTTGATAAAGTTTTCATAATCTATTTTCTTGAATTGTGAACAATCCCAAGCCTTTTCTCTTTTAGCAAAATAATTAGAAACCATCACCAAAGGCTATGTTAGTATTAAAATATTTCCTAAAATCATAAAAATGCTATTAATCTGAAGAGCACAATTTAAAATGTCATTAAGAATAGTATCCTGTAGGTGGTGCTATAGTCTTTGCCAACTCTGCACACCATATTGCCAATAGCAGAGCTTCTCCAGAGACAAAGCAAGTACCAGAAACACAAATTCCAAACACAAGTAAATTCATGCTCTTTTTCCAAATGAAATGAATTGCAATCGTAAATTTTATTTTACCGTTCAACAATGGATTAATAAAAGTGTCACTGATTCTTAGATCAATACTATTTGCAGTATTTATGACAGGTTTTAAAAGCTCTGATCTAGTGAATACCTCTGTTCTCTATGTGTTAACCAGTAATATGTATTGTTTGTTATTCCCTTCCGCTCTCCCTCTCTTTACCCTTACCACCTTACCAACTCCCCTGCCACCTGATTCAAAAGTGCCCCACACATTATGTATAGGTGAATAACATTGATTGTTTTTGGGGTGATGGGGTCCTGCAGGGGGACAATTTACTGAAAAATATATTGTGCTTTGGGGGAAAATTTTGTTAAAAAACAAAAAAAAACAATATAACTAATGGCCTAATGCTGCTAGGAGCCTTACCCAGCTGCTTACACCAAGATTCTAGAACATTTTGAAACACCCAGCTTTCTTGAACACGCTTCTGACTTATTTGCTTTGAGAGTGATCTGTAACTTTTATTGCATGGACTTTTGCGGTTCTTGGTATATTATTGTTTTCACGTCTCTTTTTTCCACTTTATAATCTCTCATTCCACTTTAGCTTCACCAGACTGCATTGAAATCCATGACTCACCGTGAGCCAAGGGTGACAAGTAGCTTTTCATCTGCAATAAAACAGCGAGGAAGAAAATAATGCAATCTTCTTGAGCAAGCTCAGGAATTACATGACCAGCCAAAACAATAAAAACATCTAAGGGGTAGATTCATCAAACTTCTAAAAAGGAAAAGTATAGGTTTAGTGCAGATTCTAGCTATCATTATCTAGAATGTACTAGGTAATTGACAGCTATAATCTAATTAATGCTATGGGCAACCTCCACTTTTCCTTTTCAGAATGTTTGATAAATCTATTCTTCAGACACATTGCTCCAGGGATACTTTATTTGAAAAGTAAAAATTAAAAACACAAAAAATTATATTGGAGCAAGATCCGGAATATATGGCTTCAATCTTTTATGAAATTAGTTCACCAATTGTAAAGCGCTATGGAATATGTTGGCGTTATATAAATAAATGATGATGATTGTGTAAGCACAGTACAATTGAATAAATTGTGCACCGTATACAAGGCACCATCATCTTGTGTGTTTTTAACACTTTGCAATTAACCTAAGTCCTACTCCATTAACTATGATCAAAAATATGCCTTTTCAAGATTACGTGTTTATTGTAGGCAAAAAAAAAGTTAAATTATATTACCCTGGATAACTGAGTGAGTCATGGTTCTGCTGCTAATCATATATGGCAGATATGTCTCTTATCCATCATCATTACTTATTTCTTTATAGTTTGGAACTCTTACCTTCAACAGGTAATTAATACATTTTACAACTAAGTCTTTCTTAAGCACATTCACTGTGTCCTCTTATTTCACAGCAGCAAGAAAAATGTTCCCCAATCTCCAGAAGCAAGGTAACTTCTGCAGTGTGTGTTTAGCTTTTTATAGCCTTTTTATAACTTATATAATTAAATAGGAAGTCATATCATTCTCCTCAAAAATGAAAAATCTAATTTTCGTGGAGTATCCCAAGTACAATATTGTGCCCACAGGTTACTTGTCTGGGGACCGGCATTTTGGCTCTCCAGCCAATACCCCAATATAATCGGTGTACCTGCAATTGCTACATTCACTATTTTTGCTGTTGAGCTGTCGGCTGTCTGTAAAAAGAACTGGTTGGTAGGAGCAAGGAGAGTGGGGAAGCCGTAAGAGCTGAGTTTCTCTGACACTCATAGGGGAAAGTCTACTACTTTTTGTATAAACTATGTGTATTTCATCCAGTTGCAACCACCCTACCATAACAGTAAACAAATGAATTATTGCCCAGTATCCTATAATTTGTATATTAGGCACACGCATTTATTTAATTATGTTGAATGCCTACAATCAATGTTCTCAATTTAATGAAGTAAAATGTTAGAATATAGAGCTCTAATGAGTTAATAAAAAAATATTAGGATGTTTCCTCCTTTAGTAAAACAAGGGTTAAAATTACCTATGAATTAATATTTTTAAATGAATTTGTTATTATGGTGGTAAATCTTTAAAATGTGATAAATGATAATCATCATTAATATTGTTATTATTATTATTATTATTATTATTATTATTATTATTATTAATAATAATAATAATAGTTATTTTATTGGTCATTTTAATATTTGCGGAATGTGCAGTGAGGAATTTCTTTCCAGGAAATCTATCCCAAGGAGAACGTAATCAATATGTCAATAAAACATTTACCCTGACCATGGCTGGAAATTTATGCTGAAACAGGTTATTTAATGAATTTCAGAGCAACAAGCCCATCTTTTTTTCTGATTAGATTCATTCACCCCTTTATTTGGAATGTGCTAAAAGCACATTGTAATTTCTGTCACCCAGTCCTGCAGGTACTTCAGTGTCACAAAGTGCCATCTCAGGGGTTTGGCATCCTTCTAAGTCATCTACCATGAATGCCAATCTTACTCAAACAAATGAAGTGCCCGCCAGAGGTTATTCCGTGAGGTTTGGGGCCAATACAAGTTCAAGAGAACCCACTTACACCAGCCAGAGGGGGTTTAAACCCTCACCCCCTGTTACATCCTCTTATAAAAGGTATAAGGTAACAGGTATTAACCTCATAACCAATGCTTTTCAGAGTGAAGTTTTTTTTTATATAATACCTTCCTAACAATGTATTGGTATAGTTTTTGTCTGCCAGTTTTATTAGGTAAAAAGAGTGGAAATCAAAGGACTTAAATCTAGAGTAATATCACTTTAATACATAAGAGGAACCAATGGGGAAACATGAAGAACCCAATTTACATGACAACTAAACTACAAGCATCGAATGGTAAATGTACAAGAGTACATGATAAGTAAACTACAAGAATCCAATGGTAATTGGGCTTTATAGAGCAATGTTACTCTCCTGTGCTCAAGGCATATAATATTATCATGTTAATACATGACAACAAGCTATTGGTCTAGTCTTCTGTATGCATAATATAATTATCAACTTCACCGAGATTGAACCTCCGATAACAGCACATCCATTGTGAAATTGCAGGCTACATTTTGATACTCCATCTATGCTCTGAGTGGTGAAGAGGAACTTAAACATATTTATTGGAAAACCTAGCTAAACAAAATAACATTTTATTGAGATACTGTACTTAACAAAGCTATAGGATGTATCATCTATGGGAACATAGTTCCTTTTGATTCATCTTTATATTGACAGCTAATATTTATTTTGAAATATTTTCATTACATTTTTGTACTGTCAGCATAATGCAAACAATGCACAAACCGTGATTCAAAATGAACCAGTAAGTCTTCATGGGGCACTTGTGGCTAGAATTGTAACAGAGATAAATGATATACAACTGTTACAATAATTCCCTTAGTAGGCAGTGTGATGTAATGCTGGAAGCATGAATGTACTAATTTTCACAAGACAAATAATATCATCATGTTTAGCTATCTATCTTTATGGCTACATTAGACAGTACGCATCCATACCTGCCGCATGAAGAGAGACAGTCCTTGTAAGACCAAACTCAGAGAAAACATACAGAATGATGCTGTGTACACTGTCTAATTTGATACTATACTTCTCTTGTTGGGCTCCTATATTCAAATAATTTAGTCAGCTCTGCTGCTTATAAACAGTGCTTGTGCATAAAGTTTCCTAGTATCCCGAAACACCTGTTGCACCATTATTTTGTTCTAGATTGTATACTTTTGAAAAAGCTTCTAGACAAAAAAAATCCAAATAATTTATAATAGTTTGTGACTGTGAGCTGTATTTTATTACAGACTACAGGAAAACAGTTTGCTTTTGTTTTTGTAAGATTTTTATGCGGTTTTTCGCTTTTGCATATTGGTGTAAAAATAGGTTCATTTATGTGCCTAACCTGCACCCATCAAGGAACATCTTCCTCAAATCCAACAGTGCAGCCTGTTGTACCCCAGCAGAAGCCACCACTTTGGTATATCCATGAGCTACCCTGTAAAACCAAGTGCATGTGCACCGAGTGTGATGTCACAGATCACAAACTGCTTTTCCTGACCAGCCAATGTCCTCACATATCTGACATCATCCAGCAACATTTTCTGTTGTCACACATCAAATCTAATAAGACTGGATTTTGATCATTCATAACAATCATTTGTTTGCTCTCTCAATTTAATCTACTGCTCCACCAAAAGATGTTCTCAATTTTAATTTAAAGTATGGCTTCCTTTCTCTTTTTCAGCTGACTTAAACACTCTCTCCATTTGTGCTTAGACATATGATGATATGCAACTAAGTAGGGTTAAAACTGCCTAATTAGCTATCCAAATAATAGTCTATGGGCACCTTAAGAATAGACTCTCAAAGAATAGTTTTCTTCCACTCAGTCTAAAGTGTTTATCATTGTTTGACTTTCAAATGAAAGTATTGTTTAAGCTCTATCTTTTACAATTTATGACATTTTTATATTTTTGCACTGTTGCTCACTTGAATCTCTCCCTGCCCTTCAATCTCTTACATCTAAAAATCCGTTAACTACCTCTCTGCTCAAACTGCTTGCCATATAAATATCCATCCAAATAACGGCCTTTTCTCTTCTGTACAATGTAACTATTTTTCAATTTCTCCTTTTCACTCACTTTTCTCACTCTTTCCCTTACGAACTAAAGTACTGTTTAACTTCTCTAATTCTAAACTTTACTGTCTCTTTGCTATAATATAATTCTGTCTAATTTTCAATCTAAAGAACTAATATCTGTCCTGTTTTCGAATAAAAAAAATAAAATGTTTGTTCTCCATTACAATTGAAAATTTAGCTTTCTCCCAAATCATAAAGTAATTACCACTCACAATCTAAAGAACTCATATATGTCAGCCAATCTAAAGTTTTGCTCAGCCTCTACGCGCGTGCAGCCCGCCATCTATTTCTTGGTGCCCCTCACTGATCTACAGTATAGCTATTTCTTTTTTTAACCTAAAGGTTATACAAATTTGGGACCAAACCCTGGATCGTACAACTCAACATTGTTGTGGTTGGATAATGACTACATACAACCAATTGTAGTTACCATCCAATACAATTTTCTGGTTGTCACATCCAACATCTGAACAATCCCAATCACATCAGTCTTTTTAGGTCCATAGCAGCTGCATTTCGCAGACCAATTGGGACTATACCTCCTATTCTTGCCCATCTGTTTGCTATCTCCTTTGCACTGTCCCCTTTAGTCTAAAGCAGCTCTTTCACATTTTAGTCTAAATATTTGTTCCCCATCACCATGCTTGCCTTTTGCTTTCCAATATAAAGAATAGCTTCCTCCCTCTGTATTGCTCACACTCTCCTTCACATCTAAACTATGGCTTGCTCTCTCCCCATGAACTTAAAGCAATAATCACTTCCAATGTTTTCTCAAGTGTTTGTAAAAGTACAAGCAGAACATGTTTCCAGTGAGGAAAATTGTTCCAGGGTTTACTCATGGGATCAAGATAGGTACATTGACAGATGGCATATACTATAAAACCTAACATCACTTTATAACTATGACTGCTACTCTTCTATTATTGCCCTCTTTCAGTGTAAATTAAGGCTTTATTTTTTATTTATGTGCTACTTTCTCTCCATTTGATTCTGAATCATTGCTCTTTCTAATACTAAAATAGTTCTTTTCTCCCTCCCAGCTTAAAGAATCTCTAAGTTTAAATCTGCACTACGGCTGACACTAACTCCTAATGTCTCCTTGCTTCTATTTCAGACTAAACTATATCTCTCTTATTTTACTTTAAAGTACTACTTCCTTACTTGCATTCAAGTGTTATGTTTTGCTCTCTGCTTTAGACAATGTGGCAGCTGTCACTCACAACTACAAAACCATTCCCTCAATCCTCCTAGAAAAATAGAGACGCACTCCCCCAAACTATAACGTGTTTATGTAATATTCCGCATCTCATTCTCTTTTGTATATATGAGTCTCTACTTCTTATCATAAACATGTCCGAAATGTTGTAAACTTCTTTCCATCTTGAATTATTGTCTATTCCACTACTAACAGATTCTTTCAACCTTTTTTTCTATAGCATGTCTATTTCACTCTTATAAGGATCATTTATTTACAGATTTATTTATATTCTCAAAGTATAATTCTAAAATGAATAATAAGACAGACTACAAAGTTTTAAACTGATAAAGAAAGCATATTAGACCATTTGTGAGAATTTGCCATTTATAGTCTTAGAATTGCAAGGTTGGTTAAAAGTGAACTTGTGCTTATATCTTATAAAATATATAAACCTACTCTCCCATTTAAACAATGCATTTTTATTCTAACCTTTACACTTTCCATATCTCTAACTTACAGTAAGTCTGCACCTTATTTTCATCAGAAACCATCTGGGTTTTTTTTACTAACAAAAACATTAATTAATGGATTCAAAGATTTTTCTCTTCCTCCTCATTTCAGGAACATTTCTATTTATGTTGTCTATTAAACACACTGTTTTCCTGTGTACAACTGGTATAACAGTTTTCACCTTTACAAGCACATACACTGTTATTTCCATCCTCTTCATTTAATTTATAGACCATATCTATC
Organism: Mixophyes fleayi; assembly: GCF_038048845.1. Classification (NCBI taxonomy): domain Eukaryota; kingdom Metazoa; phylum Chordata; class Amphibia; order Anura; family Limnodynastidae; genus Mixophyes; species Mixophyes fleayi. Next base: position 87,066,778 of record NC_134407.1, on the reverse strand, counting down.
GTTCATATTATTTTATACTTATCTCTTCTTTCGTTTCCCTTTACAACCCATATGTCTCCTGCCCTCTCCATCTATAGAGCATATCTTATTTATTTTACTATGCATATCTCTTATTTCTTTTCCCCTTATAGTACATCCCTTTAATTCTACAGTATTTAAATCTACTACATGTGATGTAGCATCTTATACCCCTTCTATCTCTTCAATGTATCTTTCCTTACCTTTTTCATATATAAAATATACATTTTCTGCATTTTCAATCTCACCTGCAGTTTTGCTCTGTAACATGTATTATAATCTCAAATCTCTTGGCCCTATTTGACAACTCTGTTCATCTCTTTCTTCTGTTCTTTCCATTTACTGGGTGCATTCCCCATGCTTCTTCAATCTATTGTGCATATACAGTAGCTCCTGCCCTTTCCATCTATTGCTTGTATCTTTCCTGCCTTTCCTAACTACAGTATAACACTTATCTCATCTAACCTTTCCAATATATATCTCTTACCACTTTTGCAACATATTTCTTTCATCTATTGTGCCTATCTCTGCAGCCAAATACACATATTTTGACTATCATGACCCTTCTCTGTATAGTACTAAACTTTCCATCTATTGCACATATGTCTTCTGTCCATGTCATCAACTAGGTTCATCTCTTCTGTGCTTTCAATTTGCTATGTCTTACCTGCTATTTCTGAGTATTATATTTATTGTTCCTGTCCTCTCTCTATAGCTATCTCTTACCTGTTTTATTCATAGCACATATTTATAAAGCATATCCTATACTTCATTTTATAGTCTATCTAATTTTTCTTTACCTTTATAGCATGTACATCTCCCACCCTTTCCATTTTAGAGCACATCCTATTTTTCATTTTACTATGTTCATTTCTTCTTTCATTTCCAATTATAGCTTGTATATATCCCACCCTTTCTACATATGGAGCATATCATATCCTTCATTTTACTATGTTCATTTCTTCTTTGCTTTCCCTATATATCTACTGCCCTTTGCACCTATAGAACATACACTAACCTTAATTTTACTATGTTCATTCCTTCTTCGCTTTCCCTATATATCTACTGCCCTTTACACCTATAGAACATAAACTAACCTTCATTTTTGTATGCTTTTACATATTTTTGTATCTCCTGCACTTGCCAACTATAGAGCATCTCTATAGATCTCTTCTTTCCTATACCTTTACATCATTTCTCCCGGTTGGAGTTCCCCAGGGCTCTGTTCTCGGCCCCCTACTATTCTCGCTCTACACTTCCTCCCTTGGGACTCTCATCTCCTCCTACGGTCTTCAGTATCACCTCTATACTGACGACATTCAGCTCTACATATCTTCTCCTGATCTCTCTCCCACTCTCCTCTCTCGTGTATCTGACGGCCTCTCTGCCATCTCCTCCTGGATGTCCTCGCGCTTTCTCAAAATTAATATCTCAAAAACTGAACTAATTGTCTTCCCTCCCGCCAGGCTCCCCTCTCACCACAACCTCTCTATCGTGGTTAATAATACAACCATCTCCTCTGTCACCCAGCTCTGTTGCCTGGGTGTCACCCTTGACTCCTCTCTCTCCTTTGTCCCCCACATCCAATCTCTAGCCCAAATCTGCCGCTTCCAGCTGCGTAACATCGCCCGCATCCGGCCCTTCCTCTCACAAGATGCCACCAAGACCATCATCCACGCTCTCATCATCTCCCGCCTCGACTACTGCAACCTTCTCCTCACTGGTCTCCCCCTCTCCCACCTCGCCCCCCTTCGTTCCGTTCTCAATGCGGCTGCCCGACTCATCTTTCTCTCACGATGCTCCTCCTCCGCCTCTCCTCTCTGTCTTGCCCTAGACTGGCTCCCCTTCCCCTACAGGATCCTTTTTAAACTCCTCACCATCACTTACAAAGCTCTCTCCCAGTCTACTGCCCCCTATATCTCAAATCTCCTCACCATTCACACCCCTGCCCGCTCCCTGCGCTCGGCCAATGACCGTCGCCTCTCCTCCACTCTGATCACCTCTTCCCACTCCAGAATCCAAGACTTCTCCCGAGCTGCTCCCCTCCACTGGAATGACCTCCCACGCTCCATCCGTCTCTCACCCAGTCTGTGCTCCTTCAAACGGGCACTTAAAACTCACCTGTTCCTCAAAGCCTACCAACCATCCACTTAACCCTTACCTTGTTGTTCCTTCGCTAACCTCCTTCTCTCATTCAACCTTCTCTCCACAAGCCCCGCCTTTCTCTCTGTTACTTTAATGGCTCCCTCTTGTGCCTGTTTGTCCACCCTCCCTTAGGATGTAAGCTCGTATGAGCAGGGCCCCTCTCCCCTCCTGTCTCCATACCTGTTCTTCTGCTCCATCTTCACCCATATGTCTGCCTGGAGTTCTGAAGTATTGGTACTTTATGTTATTGCTCTGTGCTATGTCGCCCTGTATGGTCTCCTGTTTGTATTATGTACGGTGCTGCGGAAACCTTGTGGCACCTAACAAATAAAAGATAATAATAATAATAATAATAATAATAATGTATATCTCTTGCCCTTTCCACACAAGCACATATCTCTACTACATTTCCCATCTGTAGAACATAACATTCATGCTTTTTTAATTGATTGCATTTACACCTGTCACTTTTGTCTCTTCTGGCTTCTTTCCCACTCTTTGTATAATATGTTTCTCTCTGGCCCTATCAATATATATCACCTCTCTTTCCTGCTTCCTCCATCTCTTGTACATATTTACACTGTCTTATCAGTTATTGTAGGTATCTGTTCTGACCTTTCTTTTCTTAATGTATACCTCTGATGTCCTTTTCATGCAATCCTTTTCATGTTTTGCATTTATTTTGTTTGCCCTTCTTATCTTCTATGTTCCCTTTACATATATTGCATGCATTTTTCCTCATATCATCTGTTTTGCAATTTTCATCCATTTCATTTCTTCTGCTCTATCCATCCATTGTGCATAATCTTTCATCTCTTCTTTCCTTTCCCTTTATGGCATGTATATCCCTTACACTTGCCATCTACACAGCATATCCTTGCTTTAATTTTATTGTGCCTATCCATTCTTCCTTTTCCTTTATAGCATGCGTATTTCCTGCCCATTCCATCTATAATGCAAATACAAGCTTTCATTTTACTATTCACATCTCTTCTTTCCTATCCCTTTATAGCTTGTATATTACCTGCCCTTTCCATCATTAAAGCATATCCTATAATTTTACTGTGCCAATCTCTTATCTCCTTTCCCATTAAAGCACGTATATCTCCTGCCCTTTCAAGCTATAGAGCATATCCTATCATTTATTTTAATATATTTATTTCTTCTCCCCTTTCTCTTTATCACATATATATCTCCTGCCCTTTCAACCTATAGAGCATATCCTATCCTTTATTTTAATTTGTTTATTTCTTCTTTCCTTTCCCTTTATAGGATAAATGTTTCCTGCCCTATCCATCTACATAAAGGATATGTGCCACAAGTGGAAAGGGCAGGAGATATATCTGCTATAAAGAGATGATCATAAGTACATGAAGAATGGGCTATACTCTGCACAAGGAAAGCACAGGAGATTTACTGTACATGCTATAAAGAGAAAGTAAAGGAGAGATGAACATATCAAAATTAAGGATAGCATCCTTAATTTTGATATGTTCATCTCTCCTTTACTTTCTCTTTATAGCATGTACAGTAAATCTCCTGTGCTTTCCTTGTGCAGAGTATAGCCCATTCTTCATGTACTTATGATCATCTCTTTATAGCAGATATATCTCCTGCCCTTTCCACTTGTGGCACATATCCTTTTTACATTTCCCATATGTAGAACAGAGCACTGATACTCTTTTAATCGATTGCTGTGACTAGATGGACTGCCTATGCCATCCTGTCTGTTGTTGCTGGGAACCGGCTGGGCTTACATTGCCACCGTCCCCTTTCGTTATTCCGAATATGCCCCTCCTGTCGCAGTAGGAGGAGCCTGCTGCCACCACTGGACTGCTTTATGGTGTCCCAAACCACGTTCCTTCTGGGTAACTGTCGCTGCTAGTCTACTCCCGTGCTGGTACACTTGGGCTGGTACCCCTGACCACTTCCTATGGATCAGGGTGCTGTAGATAGATCTCCCCTGGCCTATCATACTGGCCAGAGCTGCTGGATAGTGGGCAGAGCGGTGGTACTAGGAGCTGGGTCCAAAATGCAGAACAGCCAGAAGACGGATTAGATTTAGAGTTGGTCACAGGATTACAGCAATATTGAAGAACTTGTCAAGCAGGGTCTTGAAGCAGAGAGTGATGTTTATTTCGCTAAAGTGTCCTGACAAGGAGAGTCCCACTGATTAAAGGTATCAGTGGTCAGGTCAGATGGAACATCAGAATGATACATTTCAGTGTACAAGGGCTCTCTTTTTATGCAGTTTTAGACACAGCTTCACAGGCTATTTTTAGAATCAGGATGCAATTTGTTTACCCAAACATGGATTTACATGCAATACAAAGCTAACAATATTTACGCTTATCTGTGATAGCCTAAAACCTTGCTGTTATTTCCTGCTTCTTATTTTGGACACAGTGGACATCTGACAGCAAGTCTAATTACCCCTTCCTTTCCCTTAAGGGGTATTAGACACTCACATCAAAAGGTCTAATTAACATGAGATTAGCATGGGTGCTTTCTTCCAACAGTTGCAGAATACACATTTGCTCCAAAAAAAAAGAATTCCCCAAGAAAAGTTGCAAAATTCCAAACAAGGCATTTTTTTTACACCAAGATACACAAAAGACTTCCTAAACAAAGGCTTATTGTATCAGATATATACATCAGAAATAATGCATTTCCTCTAGCAAGTTTAAAACAAACAAGTTTCTTCCCTGGTCTCAGAAATAAAGATTTCCCTTACCAAAATATACACAATATAAAAAAATAAGTGCATTTGCAATTATATAAATAAGCGCCCTGCAATATTTCCTTTAAATAAATTTATACCATAAGTTACTTATAAGTGATCCAGTCACACTTGCATTTACACTCACATTTACATCACTCTCTTTGCCCTCTCATGCTCTCTCCCACTCTTTCTATAATATGCTTTTCTCTTTTCACCTATTGTATCTTTCTCTCTCTACCATGTCTCTGAGCTTGCTTCCTTCATCTATTGCACATATCTCCACTGCCATACCATCTACTGTCTGTATCCCTCCTGTCCATCCTTTCCTTAATGTATACCTCTAAAATGCCCTATCATATCCTATCCTTTTTCATGTATTGCATTTATTTTGTATTTCCTTATTGTTTGCTATGCATTACTTCCTTGCTCTTTACATATATTGCATGCATTTTTCCTGATAGTATTATTTTTTGATTTTCATTCCTATTGCTTTGGCTCCAGCCACTGTATAAAATCTCCCATCTATCTTACAAGTTTCTCCTACACTTTCCATCAATATTTACATCTCTTGCCTTCTCTTTTTATCTGTTATATTTATATTCATATTCTATTCAATCTATTGAATGTATTTCTGTATCCCTATTACCCTTCCTATCAAGCACTTTTGCCCTTTTCACTATTTCTTGAATCTCTCCTTCTCTTTCTTCTTTATTCATCTATCCTGTACTTTTCATCACACAAACCCTGTCTGTCCCATAAACAGCATGTACATCTGAACCCTTTATATCTATACAACATAACACTTCTGCCCTTTCCATCTATTGTATATGTTTTCCTCCTGCCCTAGTCATCTATAGCATGTATGTACATCTATTCCATTTATCTCTCCTCCCTGGTCTCTATCTCTACTTCCCTTTCCCTCTGTGCTTCAGTTCTGACAGTTTCATCTATCATACATATCTTACTTTCCTGTCCCACCTATAGCATGTATTTTACTGCCTTTTCCATATACACAACGTATTTTTCCTGCTATTTTCACCTATTACATATCTATACTTCACTACATTTATTCCACTTATATCTCTTTTCTGTTGCATCTATTGTCTTTATCATTCCTACCATTTCCAGTTAATGCACTTATGTCTTTGTTGCATATATTTCTCCTGACCTTCATCATCATCATCATCATTTATGTATTTATATTTATATAGCACCAGCAAATTCCATATTGCTTTACATTTGGTAACAAACACAGTATAATAAAACAATACTGGGTAACACAGACAGAGAGGTAAGAAGGCCCTGCTCACAAGCTTACAATCTATGGGACAATGGGAGTTTGATACATGAGGTTAAGTGCTACATATTGCATATTGGTCTAGCCAGATTGCAAAGGAAAAATGTGCTTAGTGGGCTATATGATCCAGTCACACAGCAATGATGGTCAAAGGGTTGTTGTGTTCTGTGAACTATTGCATGTACCTCTTACTCTGTTTCCTATTTTAACTATTCTGTATAGTCCATCTATCACACCTTTGCATTTATTATATTTATCATATACTGCATAAATATTTCTCTTGTCCTTTTCTTGTATAGTAGGAATCTCTCCTACCTTTTGAATCTAGAGATTGATCTCTCTCTCTCTCTTTCTTTCACCCTATTCAGTGCATGTTTCTCTTGCTGGTTTTATACTTTATGTGTATATAGCAGACTTGCCAACTCTCCCGAAATATCCGGGAGACTCCCGCATTTTGCGAGAGTCTCCCGGGCTCCCGGGCGAGTGTGGCAATCCCCCGCATCTGGATAATTCTGCCCACTTCCTATTGAAGTGGGCAGAATTAAGTCCCAAACGCCGCGATTCCCGGTGAATCGCGGCGTTTGGCCCCGCCCCCCGCTGTCAAATGACGCATTTTGCGTCATCACGTCATGGGGGCAGGTCCAAAATGACGCCACTTGGAGCCCCGCCCCCCCCGTTACGCCCACCTCCTCTGCAGGCTCCCGGATTTCACCAACAGAAAGTTGGTAAGTATGGTATATAGCACATATATTTACTGTTATTTCTATCTGTAGAACATATATCATTTATCCTTACCATCTATTCCAGTTAATCCTGATCTTTCTATCTATTGCATATATATTTCTTGCCTTTTCATATATAGGGCCTGATTCATTAAGGAAAGTAAAGCAAAAAAAAACCCAGTACCTTTTCACCTTGGCAAAACCAAGTTGCATTGTGGTGGGGGCTGAATTTCAAATATGGGTACAGATTTATAGTTCTGAAAGGGCATGTCCTAGATCAACTTCAAATGTCAGTGTAAAAATAAAGCTATCTAGTATTTGTGAGCTACATGAAAAAAACAGACAGTAATTAACTTATATGCAAAATAAAAAAATAATTTGCACCCCTTGCATTGTAACATGGTTTTCTCCAGGAGAAAACGTACTATTTTTTTTTGCATTACTTTCCTTAATGAATCAGGCCCATAGTGTTTATCTCTTCTGCCCTTTCCATGTTTGATGCTCTCTTACTAATTTTCAAAATAGTGTTCTGCCACTTTATTGCAGTGATAAACTAAATGTACAGCTCATTAAAATGCAATGCAATACGGTGGCTTTACCAAACTGTGTTTGTCCAACCCACCAGTTACTATCTTGTGGTGGCCAGCAATAGTGTTGCTAGAATGCTGCATCCCAAACTCACCTTTAAGTAGCAATTTTAATTATTTCCTAATAAAGAGTTGGGGCAGCAATAATGACTGTCTAGCACCTTGCAAAACATAAGTAATAAGTACATATCTAGCTCTCGATGTCTTTGATGGTGGGGGAAAATAAAATAACCCCAAGCCAAAAAAGGAAACAATGCCATTGCTTGTTGTGCATTTCTTAGCTCTGCAGAAGTTGAACTTACCACTCATCAATGCTCTTCACTGCTTACTGCAGAGTTATTTGTTTAGTACACCACCAATATGAGAAGCAGTAAAGACCAGAGACTTGCAGAGTGATGAAATAGCAGATGAAACCTACAGCTTAATAAGAGGTTAGAATACTTATAGTGCATATCAGTCCTTCCCTTTCTATCTGTAGCATATAGCACTACTGCTTTGCTATATGTAAAATATATGCCTCCAGTCCTTTTCATTCTATTCATTTTAGCTCCTCTGCCATCTTTCATGGTTGATCTCTTCTGTCCTCTGTCTCTACATTATTATTTACCCTGGCCTTTCACTCTATAGTACATCCTTTTAATACTGTTTTGATCTATTCCATGTTTTTTCCCTGTGCTTACAGTCTATAACATGTACCTTTATGGCCTTTTTCCATCTATATAACATACCTCTCCTGTTCTTTCAATCTATTGTTCATGTAATATTTCTGCCTGTAGTATGTATCTCATACCCATTCTATCAATTCCATTTATTTGTCCTTCCCTTTTCATATATAGAATATACATCTCCAGTATTTTTAATCTCACCTGCCATTTCTCTCTGTAGCATGTACTATAAGCTCACGCTCTTTCTATCACTTGGCCTTATTTGCCAACTGTATTTATCTCTTCTCTCCTTTCCATTTACTGGGTGCATCCACCATGCTTTTTCAGTTTATTCTGCATATCCGTCCTGCCCTTTTCAATTATTGTAGGTATTTCTTTATCTTTTCCCATCTACAGTATTATATTTATCTGGCCTGACCTTTTCATTACAATATATATTTCTATCACCTTCTCCAACTATGCAACATACTTATCTTGCCTGTTCATCTATTGTGTTTATCTCTGCAACCATGTATATGTATTGTGACTATCATGATCTTTTTTTGCATAGCACGTCACTTTCCTGCCCGTCATATATTGCATGTATCTCTTTCTATGTCATCAACTAGGTTTTTTTCTTCTGTAATTTCAAATTGCTATGTCTCTCCTGCTATTTATGAGTTTTATATTTATCTTTCCTGCCCTCTCTCTATAGCATGTCATTCACAGCACATAATTCTACTCCCTTTCCATCTTTAGGACACTTATACTGCATCTTTTCCATCTCTTGTGTGTTTCTCTAATGTCATTTTCACCTACTGCATTCAGCTCTTTAACACATATTTTTCCTGCCACTTCAATCTATTTTTCCTATATTTCTGCCATTTCCACCATGCTTCTGTCTCCTTACATAGCTAGTGTAGAAGAAGACAGACAAAGGTCCAGAAAGTACTAGTTTTAGTTGAGTTACAAAAGGTTTCACCTTATGGTTTTCTTGCCCCATTTCTGTGCTTTTCTCTGTAACACATATTGTCAATGTATAGCAAATATCTCTACTGCCCTTTCTATCTATGGAACAGACCTCTCCTGCCTTCTTCATCTTTTTCATTAAATGTCATTTTCACTATATTGTTCATTTCTCCTTGGCTTTCTCTCGTGCTTAGCTCTGCTGCTCCTACTATTACTAGCAAATATTTCTCCCTCCCTTTTCCATCTATTGCATAAATCTCATGTGCCTTTTTTATTCTTAACATTGATTTTTGCTACACAATAGGTTGCAGATATCTCTTCTGTCTTTATCTCTCCTGATCTATCTATAGCATGTTTTCCTGCTGCCCAATCTGCCAGTTTCCCATCTATGGAGTGCATGTTTTTCCATCACTATCAGGTATCTCTCTTGCCTGTTGCATCTATCACACATAGCTTTTGATCTTTCCATTGCTAGCACGTATTTCGTATGCCTTTTCCATGTATAGCATGTATCTCTCCTGCAATTTCCTACATATCTATTCTACCCTCTCAAAATGTTGCCATATTTCTTGTTCCAACCACTGCATAGTTCTCTCCAGCCTTTTCTATCTACAGCACGTATCTGTCCTGCCTTTTTAGCCATTAAAGTGTCTTTGCTGAACATTTCCACAATTTTGTTTCTATCTTTTGACCTTTCCATCTACAGTGTTTAACTCACCTGCCTTTTCCATTGTTCATTCTGTCCATAGTTTGAAGCCCATTCATTTAGTTCCCTTTTTCTTCTTTTGTACAGATCTTCTCTGGCAATCTATAGCATCTTATTGGCTCCTTCCATTAATTGTTCATTTGTGGATTGAGCATAACCTTCCTAGTTAGTGTACATCCCTCCCATCACTTCTTTTACATATTGTGTGTAGCTCCTCTGTCCTTTCTTTCTAGATCACATCATATCGCCTGCTCTTTCTCTCTAAACAGAACATATATGCCCTCCCCTTTCTCTTTATATAGCACCCATCACTCTTGCCCTTTATGTAAACATATATATACACATACATATATATATATATATATATATATATATATATATATATATATATATATATATATATAGTAAATGTCTCTGGCTGGCATTTTCTATCCATATCATATATATTCTGCCCTTTCCATATTTGAGTGTATCTCGCCTGAGTTAAAACTTTTAATGGAACTTTGTTATTTTCATCTACAGTACATAAGTCTCATGTGTCTCATTTTCTCCCACATACCAACAGTATATGGTATGTATTTCCCTTTGCAATACAACACATTTTTCATTTGCTAATTAGCAGACATTGTAATCCTCTGCTTGATTACTTCTGAAAAGCAATTATTTAATCACATCTCTCCCTATTTATTTCTTTAATAGTACAGTTGGTAATTATCCAGCATGTGTCTCAGTAGGAAATCTTAAAACAACCATGTCTGTGGTTAGCAGCAATTTTCCCTATTTTCTAGGCAATAACTATTGAACGCTATTTTTTCCACATTAATGTATCTCTCTTTGTTCGTATCAAACACATCTGTTCTCGTCTACTTGTAACATGTTTCTCTACTATTTCTTTTGTGTCAGATTACATCACATTATCCAACTTTGTTTTGGTTTTAAACAATACAAATCTCTCTAGCTAAAATCACATCACTTTGGCTCCTTCCAATAATAACCAGTGTCTCATTAAGTATCAATCACTGCATTCCTATTAGAAGATTTCCATCTTTTCTCTTTAAAGGCATTGGTCATCTATTCTTATCAGGAGTTACATTCTCTAGAAAAAAATAGTTGCAACTTGAATTTCTTACTTCTTCCATCTAAAACACTTTTCAGTTCATTATGCAGTGTGTATGGACAAGTTTATGTGGTGCTATATAACGGACGCAACATCTTAAGATAATTTAATGCATAATAATTTGATGTGCAAATAGCTGAATAAACTAGGGATATAGTCTATGTCCCAAAGAGTGTAAAATGTAATTTGATAGCAGGAGACATGCAGACAGGGATATGATTTACAAATAACATGCTTAACACAGTTATGGTTGAGCAACTGTTATCTAAATATAATGATCAAAGAAGGAAGAATTTGCAGATAGATGGCAATAATGACATAGGTTCACGCAGGATGTATATCAGAGAGTGCACCTTAAAAGGTATAATAGAACGTGGGTGTATAAAGGCAGCAACATTGCTGGGAACAAAGGAGATGTGTTAGAGCATAAGTAAGATCAGGGTAAAGATGCAGTAGATCGAGCAGTGGCTTAGATAGAAGTGGGATTTGTCAATATCACTCTTTTATCATGTAGCACAATTTTGTATGTATCAGTTTATTGATTGCTATTTTAAACTTTAATATGTTGACTTAGAATATTTGTATTTTCATCAAGTATTGCACGGATTCGTCTCATCACAAGAATTTCCTATAGTCTTTGTAAAGCTCCTTCTAATATATACTTTTATATCTTTAAATATGCACATTTTGCTTGTTCATGCATCTCTATAGCTCCATTGCAGCTATAGAGATGCATGAACAAGCAAAATGTTTGTCTGTCTTGAAAAATATACCAACAAGGTAGGAGCAACTAATTTAGGTACCAAGAAAGTCTAAATCTTTAGCATGAATTCCCTAAATTTAGCTGCATCCCCAAAACAGAAGCAAAGCGCTTTAGTTTGCCTTATGGATCACAGTCTGGATCATTTATAGCAGGAGTCTCACATTATAACTCTAGCCTGTATATTCCACCTTTAGCACATTTCTCTATATTGCAATAAGTAGTTGCAATATCTCCATTTTAAAGTACTCAACTGTTCCCCCTACAAAACTTTACAATCTGGAACAAAAAAACGTTTCATTATTTATAAAAAGTTTTAGCAAAGATTGAGAATACAGTAGATTTCAAGTATATTACAATAGTAGCACACTTTTTATCACATATTGGCATAGAAAGCGTCTCTTTTATTTTACAATACCATGTCTCTGTCTTCTGTCTAAGATATCATATAATATAATACACCTTCTATAGGTAATATCATCATCATCATCAGCTATTTATATAGTGCTAGTAATTCCACAGCGCTGTACAGAGAACTCACATCAGTCCATAAATTCCCTAACATATACACACAGAGAGACTACGGCCAATTTGATAGCAGCCAATTAACATACTAGTATGTTTTTGGAGTGTGGGAGGAAACCGGAGCACCTGGAGGAAACCACGCAAACACAGGTGGAACATACAAACTCCACACAGATAAGGCCATGGTTGGGACTCAAACTCATTACCCCAGTGCTGCCCATAAATTGTTCTGTTGTTCTTCTAATTTAAGTATATAGGTAAAAAAAATAGCAGATGCCCCCTATGCAGTAATATTTGGCCTAGAATATCTAGATACATTGCACCCACATAAACAGTTGCCACTCAGTACAACCATTCTATTCAGACCTATGGAGAGTACATACTGTCTCCACTCAGTCAGTCGTTCCTTGCCATCGAGAGAGAGCAAAACCTATGTGGAACAGAATAACCAAAGTCACCAGTGTCCTTGTTAGTCTATTGGTACAGCCACTAAAAAAAACATGAAAGAGGAGAGTGCCCAAACAGTGTAATATATTCACACAATAAAATAGATAACGGTTTTCTCCAAAATGCTCACCAGTAGAGCTGAGTGAACAATGACATATGCTCAAAGTCACTTATTAAAGCTTGAGATGGTATTTTAGCATTGTAGCATGAACTGAAACTCAACACAAACCTCTGGGGCATCATCTTATTTGTCCTTTTAGGATCATTATCTCTACCATAAAAAGTACTTTTAGCACCTCTTTCATATGTAGCACTACATACCAGTCCTATACATCGCCAACATTTCTTCATTACACTCTACCAGCCCTTACTTCTACACCATAGAGAAAGTAGACATTTCTTCCTTCCCTATGTATAATATTCATCTGCATATATCTTTCATCCATTGTAACAGCAAAATGATTTATATGTAATGCAAATACTATAATAATGAAAAATTATTTTATTCATAATATGAACTTCGTATACAATATTTAAGTTCGCTGTTAAACACACGTGTTGCAGGGATACTTGGAATGGCTTTGCTATAAAAACCTTATTATGAATGTAACCAATGTACTGCTTCCTTAGGAGTGAGATATTGTCATGTCATGTCATATCAGCACGAAAATGAATGGATGCTCATGGATGCTGACTGCTTCCAAGCGAGCTGACCCATTATTATAGTGACACTGGTGACATCTGCATAACAATATTCATCTTTCAGCTTCCATTAAAAAGTTTGGTTCACTTATGTTTTTTTCTATATATTTCCTGTGTTCTGTTACTGTGATTAGTCTAATATAGAACTAATTTATGGTCCCCACAGATAACATAGCAACTTTTACCCCTAACATCTGTCAGTATTCAGTTACGTAATTCTCAATCACCAGCTGCCAAAGCAAAATTTGTGGGGGGCCCAAAGATGTGCAAGCACTTACTGCGCTAGAGGCACCCACTTTGCGCTTCTGAGCATTTGTGGGGTTCAGCACGTGCGCATTGGAGCCCTATGTGGGCTTTCAGTTCTCTTGTGGAACTGAAAACTCAAACTGGGCTCCACTGCTCTTGCATCAGTCCCTGCACATGCCCAGAAGAGCAGAATAGGGACCCCCTACAACAGATAGACATGGGCCCCTCCTCATTGCCATGCCCCCTATTGGTCACATAGTCAGCTCCAGCGGTAGTTACACCCATGTCAGTAGTAGAGTATATATATAAATAAAGGAGAAATTATACAAAAGGGATGTTTTATTTATGGCACAGACTGTGGGTATCAAATCAGTGTACAGCCATAACTCAACTAAGACAAAAAAATGATATATGAGGGGTTCACTATAGCCTCTTGTTTTCTAATTCGATTTAACTTTACTCAGTAGCCCAGTTGAGCATGCACCAGCACCAGCCAGCGTAGACTTTGTGAATATATCAGCTGCTTCTGTAAACCAAACTGCTACTGCTCAGCAATACACAGCATACCCAGCATCACCACTTCCAGCTGCTGCCCCGCCTGCTGCTTTTTCGCCATCCAGTGACAGGTAATGCATTTTTTGCACATATTCTGTATGTTTTTTGAATGGTTGAATAAAAATGTTTAAATATTCACTACTACATTATTCATTTGGTTTGGATTGTAAGCTTGCACACAGTTTCTGAATAGATTTCAGCAACTATTTGCACTTACAAACCAATTCCATACTTAAAATGTATCTGTCACTTATGCACAGTGAAGGCAGACATTGTTTTCGGACTTCAGGTTTCCCATGTGAGTCTCCAAACTGAAACTGATGTTGTTGCTTGGTGCTCAGGCCACTTTTAGTTATAAACTGATTCCTAATGACTTAATAGGCTACAGTCTTATGACTAATGATCCAACCCACAAAATAAGTTCAGATGCCACAGACTACATACTCATCCAGCCAGTTGCAATGGAAGAGAAACTGATTACTGAGGCTATATTATTCAGCTGATTTGGGGTCAGTAAGATTTTTTTTAGTATAGATTGAAAATAAATATAAGCTCTACATGAAATGCAGGGGTGGCAATTGGGTACAACATTTTAGGAAGGTTAAAAAGGCCTAAAGATGTGTGATTGCTCTTGAAGAGCCATAGCATTTGATGCCTAAAATTGTTTGACATAAAGTAGGTGTCATCGCATTGAAACCTTTCCAATTGATTAGAATATGCTACTACACAAAAAACAAAAGGTCAAGAATGCAATTGTAAACAAGGATTAATGGATCATTTATTTTTCTAATTTAAGATGCCCATAAAGTCAATTTTGTTTGGTGTCCTTTTCCATGTAATTTATTTTAACATGTGTGTTGAGTGCTTTATTTTAATGTGTGTAACAAACTATTTGTGCTCTTTAAAGATGCCGTTCTACTTAGCAAATGACAGCTCATTATTCTTTCATGGAGAAAGAGACATTTTGACAGTCAACACATTTAGGGCTGTCAAAATGTCTCTTTGGAGGCAAGTGCATTCTTTTGCTTAAAATTTCCATACTGCAAATGTGCACAAAAAGCATATAAGCGCAAGTAACTATGTAGACTCAGGTGCATATCACACTGTCTTCCAGCTTGCAAGGGTGAAAAGGGGCAGCGAAAGGGAGCTTCAAATTAGGGCAAGTACAGACAATGCTGTAGATATGACTGGCAAGAGGTGTAAGTGTTGCAGGTGCTCAACCCCTGGTGCATGAGACATGCTGATGATAATAATCTTCAGCATGGACTTTGCAGCGGTTTAAAAAAAAAATGAAAAAAAGGTGTCCTTCCCCATTAAAATATGTTATCAGCACTAGTACTCATAGTCTAGGATGGTAGTGGTAGCTTTGGGGGGATGAACAGCATACTCGCCCCCCCCCCCCCCATCCTGCTTGCACTAGGCTATGATAGGCTGGTGGCACACTAACCGGAAAACCAGCACCAGGTTGTTTTCTTCTCGGGTGGGGGTGGGTGGGGCTGTATCTTCTTTGCTGAACAGGCTAGGGCTGAGCGGGGGGTGAAAGATTATGACATTTTACACCTGCGTTTTGTATGTAAAATGCATCCAACTATAAATAAGGCACTTAATGTATTATGCTAAAACAAGCTGCACTATTTGCAAAATGTTTTATTTGTGGTCCATATTAAATAAATAAAGTAAACTAGACAGTATAAAACAAATAAAGACAAAAGTACAGTGGGAAGACATTTTACAATAAACAGTGTCCAAGCCGGGTCCCACATGCACAGATTCACCAAGACTGGTGTTACTCAGCTGCCATGGCGATATTTTCTTAGTGATGGGAGGATTTCAATCACTGCAATAAGCCCTATGGGAACTTTTTAATAAATAGACCCATGAGAAACAAAAACATGTAAACTTCAGACAATATATCATCAGTAGTCTGCAGTACCACCAACTGAAAACATTTTACTAATGTGTTCCTCCCGCTAACCAATAACCTGATGCTCCTTGCCCCATCCACTTGGTGCTGTCAGCTATTTTAAAGTGGCAGCAGAGAAGGAGGGCTGTGAACAGGAGGACCAATTGTGGTTTGTGATTGGTCCTTCCACACACTCATACACCATTGCCATATTAAATTGGCCAATGCCATTGATTTGCTGGTTTAGCATTATTGAAACAGCACAGCTGCAAGAAAAACAGCTACATGGAGCAGCACTCGGGCTCCAACTAGATGGACCGGGGACACATTAGTAAAATTTTACAGTAGGAAGTATTGCAGCTTTAACACTTTTAACTTTTATATTGTTTTATCAAGTATTCCTTTATTGTATTATATTTTACATCACAAAAATAGATATACTGCTAGCTTGACTGTTAATTGGAAACAGAAATTTAAAGGGATTTGCAAAACTTTTTTATACTTACTAAGTAGAACAGCATCTGAAGCTAACTCCTGTTGTCCTAGTTTATTGTTGTTTATTGAAGGATTGACGTGCATTTCATTGCAATAAATTTCTAGCAGCCAAGACTCTTAATTACTGTAGTTTTGTATCATCAGTCTCTTCTCTGTGTCTCATGCTTTGCTGTGTCGTTTGCAGAGTGCCTGCAGCTGCCACCATCTCTCCTTCACAGACCAAACCCAACCTGGGACCTAAGAACATGTCTGTTGCAGCATCCACTATATCTTGTGCCATTTCCGCACAGTCTAGGTATACATTTGCTTCTTCGCTTCATGTTTTGCCCATTTTTGTCTGTTGTTTGTTTACTATTCACCATTACAGGTCTTTTTCAAACAAAAGCTCATTGTACAATGTCATAAACTAAAAATAAGTTTATAATGCTAACTATTTATTTTTTTTAGGCTCTAGGAAAATTTTATCTGGATCATTTTTACAGCCATTATTTTTTCCCTCTCCATAATGTCTTAGCAGATGCTGAAATACAGTATACTATATTGCAAAAAGTGCTTTGTGTATATGTATAGCTTTTAGACCAGTACCAGTAGTAATCAACTACCCTCCCCTATTTAGAAGAACTGTTGGTACTGTATGCTTTCACTCCAAAAAGTTTAAATGGTAACTGCTTGCAATGTAACACTGTTGATGCAGCTGATTTGACACTCTAGCCTAGACAAATCAAGCACTCCAGTGAGAGGACGATGGGGGAGTTGACTATCTCATACTTGCCAACTCTCCTGGAATGTCCGTGAGACTCCCAAAATCCGGGTAGGTCTCCCGGCCTCCCGGGAGAGCAGGGAATTCTCCTCCATCCTTCCCACTTCCTAGTGAAGTGGGCAGGATGTGATCCTTAGTGACATGATTTGTGGCAAATTGTGTCATTTTGGCTACGCCTCCTGCAACAAAATGCCATTTCTGTTGTGGGGGCAGAGCCAAAATGATGCAATTGACTTCGTCCCACCCCCTCCTGTCATGCCCCCTGATTGAGATCTCCCGGACTTTAATAGTTAAAAGTTGGTAAGTATGGACCATCTCCCAAACAACAAAAGTCCCAACCTAAGGTATAATCAGCTATTTAAAGGGGGGTGGTGTTTCTGTGAAACAATAATCTGTGACTGCAGTGATACTCTAAGTTCTTTATGATGTATTTCAGTATAATACATTATCAGTGAAAAATGGCTAGAAGTAAATAACATAAGAAATCACAAAATCATTTTGGATAACATCATGTAATTAGGAAGGTTCCCCTCAATTACTGTGTAAACATGTTGCAGTCAGTTTATAGTGAAATTTGATTTTCCTTTTATTTAGCTTTAACGTCAGCATTGGATTTCAGTTCATCACTATTTTCTTTCCTACATAAGAGAACATACATTCTTGGGAACTAGCAAAACTGAGTGGCAAACATGTTACTTGCATCAGCTTCTAAATTATTTTTCAGTTAATACTTTTTCCATTGCATGTTTTGTCTAAAAGAAGAGTTATGTGTGGGGGGTTTCTCATTATAATTTATTTTTAATATTTCAGCTTTAGAGGTCATAGCCTTGCCGAGAAGATAATTGTAAACTGTCAACATAATCTCTTTCCTTTTCTACAGGTGCTATACATTGTTTATAGAAAACTACAATATTTTTGAAGATAACCACCTTTATTTGGTCTGGAATTATTGAAATACTGTGTTTATTTCAGGGTCGGTCTTATTTAGTATCACGTTTTTCTTGCAGTAAAAATACCCCTTTACAGTTCCTCATTGCACCATAGTATTACATACCTCCCAACAGTCCAGGGCCAGAAAACTAACCACACCCCCAACCTACTAAAACCACACCTATATTCCCAGATGCCATGCCTCCAACTACTAAGCCCCACCCCTCCTGGTACTGAAGATCGGGGGACGGTTCTGCGAGAATCGGGACTTGGAGTGAGGTTGATAATGGCTCCTTGCTATTGCTGCCATTTGAATTTGGTAATACATCTAATGCTAACCTTGTAGTTAAAGGAAGCAGAGTGGAATAGTGACAAATAGGACACTCACTGATGGTACCAAGTATTAAAAATGCCACACACAGAGTTGTTGGCTGTCAAAACTATTTCAAGGAAAAATCCACCAAAAAATCTAAACTTTAGGTACAGTTCAATGAACTAAGTAAAATCTTAAACTTACTATCCCTGAGCTGTTCACCAGATCTGCAGGGGTCCCTGATGGTTCCCACTCAGCCCACTTGAAGCAAGTTGAGTGGGTGCCGATAACCCTCACCTACAAATTTGCCCTTCTCTGAACAGGCTGAGTGGGAAGGGAAGAGTAGCATGGACCAGTTATGCCCAACAGGGATACCTGCAGATCCAGCAAACAGAGTGTAAGGGTAAGCAAGCATTTATTTTATCACATCGAACTCCACCCGTTACTCACAATCACAATTGCCAGTTTGTTGGTTTTTTTTAACAAAAAGATTTTATTAAATATTTTTTAAAAAAAAGAATATACAGGCAATTGTAGTTTAAGTGACAGATAAAAACATCAGGTATCAAACACAAATACATCAAACCAAAAAGAGCACAGTTTGTTTTTTAAATAAACTTTATTGTACAAAGAGAGAAACAGTTAAAATCCTCAACTTGATCCATAATAAAGGGAGAAGTTATATTGGATAGCATCCACTTATTTTAGAGCAGTCACACAAAGACCGACCCTGGAAATATTCCAAGAATGTTTAGCTCATTATAGAGATTGATGTTTAATAACACAGAAATAGGGCCTCATTTGGAGTTTATGCGTAAAATTGCTGCCACAAATAAAACATACTTACATGTATTTGCTGAGACGGATACATTTCAACTGTCCAACTCATAAACAGCAGTAGTTGCGCCAGCAAACATTATGCATACAAATACTAAACAATAAAGAAGATAGAAATGTAGCGCAGACTTTGATATCAGGCTGCCTGTGTACGGAAACTCCTATCCACAAAGGAGTATGCAAATTCAGTATATACAACAACCACAGACCCGTCACAAATGGCGCCTAGTATCAATCAAATATACATTCAGTCCTATCGTATTAGATGTACATAACATATAAAGGCATAACATATATAGGCTTTCACATAGTCCAGTATTATGTAAAACTTCTAGATGTAGTGTCTCCGCATCGGTGGGTAACATATAACGTGTTCATCTAATTTCATCCGAATATATACGAGAAACCCCTTAGGGTAAGTGCATTTCCCTAAGGGGTTTCTCGTATATATTCGGATGAAATTAGATGAACACGTTATATGTTACCCACCGATGCGGAGACACTACATCTAGAAGTTTTACATAATACTGGACTATGTGAAAGCCTATATATGTTATGCCTTTATATGTTATGTACATCTAATACGATAGGACTGAATGTATATTTGATTGATACTAGGCGCCATTTGTGACGGGTCTGTGGTTGCTGATTATGCATACAAATGTCTATACTTGCGTCTAATGATAGTGTAGAGATATGGCTTGACAGTATTAGTAGTCGCTTTATCCCATACTTACCAACATTCTGAACTTCAAATCTTGGAGCCTGCGTAGGAGGTGGGCGTAATGGGGGGCGGGACTCAAAAATCGTGACAGCCAGGCACCAGAATGCGATCGCAGGGGTGGAGGAATCATTCCCCTGCGATCATGTGATCTGGCTGTCAGAGGCAGATCACATGATTTCGGATGGCGGCCCTGCAGATAGCCATAGAGAAACAGCTAGATGGTGCTGCTGGCACCAGCCGTAAAGTACCTGCATGCTACACTTACGTGAACACAGCATACTGAATTTTGGTGCGCATACGCTCAACTCTAAAGGAGGCCCAAAGTACACAGTGAACATTTACATAATAAAAAAATGATACTCTATTGTATTGAAAATACTGGTATTGTTGGACAGTTATGACTCCTAATTTAGAGCATCTCACCTTCTGACAATGTTATAGATTTATGTAGAATATAAGCACTTTGAGCGTCTTTTCCTGTGTAAAAACATAAAATTTTAACTAAATGTATTGTTACAGAGCTCATTCTCGGACTTGTATTATGTAAGCAATATACTCATCTATTTCATCTATGAGTATCACCATATATGTAACATATGTTGGCATGAAACTGCATCATTGTACTTTGACAAAAAAGCACAGGACTCAGAGTGCTTATTGTTTACAGTAGGATGTATTTTATTTCTCGTAATAAGTGTTAATAGTGAATACTAATGAGACAACGTCACTATGGATAGTTTATACCAATATCATTTAGAGACATTTCTAGTTATCTTTTATATCATAGCCTGGGAATGGATAATAGAGAATCAATTTAATAAAAATATACTTAAAAGGTACTACAATTTAACTTCTGGGGGTACATTTTTCAAGCTGCGGGTTTGAAAATTTGGAGATGTTGACTATAGCAACCAATCAGGTTTTAGTTATCATTTATTTAGTACATGCTACAAAATGACAGCTAGAATCTGATTGGTTGCAATAGGTAACTTCTCCACTTTTTCAAAACCACAGCATGGTAAATATACCCCTTGGAATACAGAAATCAGTAACTTGTGGTCATTTTCAAGGTGTGCATTTGCAGTCTTGCTTTTCTAATTGTAGGTTGAGATTCTGCCAAGGGATTCTTTCCCAGCGGCACCATGTTGTAGTTCTTCCTAGAGAAATCAGTTGTAATTAAAATAAAAGTTGTAATTGAAGTTGTAATTTGTAGACATTTCCCCCTTTATTAAGCAGAATGGAGATTATTTACAAAGCACAAATATCCATTGCAAAGTGCAAAATCGGCTTTGGCCAATCCATGCGCCATGATTTGCACAAGTGCACCTAGATTTCATAGGTTTCTAGGGTAAGATAGCAGCTCTTTTGGAGGAGCAGACGTTTGCACAGTGAAGTTAGGTGAAGAGAGGGCATTATAGATAAAGTACAAGCACTAGAGACCTTAGTTTGGCAGAGCAGTGCATAAACTAGATTTCGACAGACTCTGATTATTGAAATCAGAGATGGAAAGGGCCCATTTTTACAATTTTACATCAAATTCGGACTCATCCTATACTTCCAATGGGACTCATTTAGAGTTGCACTTACCCAGAGCAATATGATAAAAAAAACTTCACACACAAGTGACATTAAAAACGCGTCCTGGCTCTCACTCACTCTCATGATTTAATTACGCCATAATAGAGCAGTATTTTAATGAAAAAGCACAAACAAGCTCCATAACAACGGTAAAATTCCCTTTTACATTTTTGAAGGCCTGAGTAAACTAAATACAAAAGATACTACTATCTAACATTTAACTTTTCAAAAAGAACGGTTATAAGTCCTGACATGTTCTTTTTTTTCCTATTCAACTTTTTCAACGGGTAGACACAAAAATAATTCTCCCATGCTGCCGCCTGCCTTGGAAGCCCTTTATATTTCTCCTATATTCACTACTTCACCTCTGCTCAAGAAAAGAAACGTACCCAAAAGAACTGGTGTCCATTATCTACCAAGAAAAGTATCTAAGAGGTACAGCTACAGCAGCTGGCTGGATATTAACCAAGTCCCTTCCTTTAGTGCTGAGAGGTCAGCAACTCTTCGCCCATGGTCAGACAACGAGGATAGAGAGTGGAAATGGGCGGCGCATAGGCTACTGTTGTAACTACTCGCCCCGTTGTCAGACAAAGGTTAAAGGGAAATTATCACGTGCTATGAATCCTGTTTAGCCTTTTTGCCATCTTGTTAGGAGATTCCTGCTTTTGAAGAACCATAATGTTAATAAATACATTACTCCCTCATCTAGCAGGCTCACAAAATGGTGAAGCCCTACAGATTCATAAGATATGACAGGTGATATATCAGACTGATTCATAGTATTTGGTGCAGCACCTATATATATATATATATATATATACACGTGTATGTGTATATATATATATATATATATATAAATATATATATATTAAATCCGAAAATGTGGTACATGCTTAAGTAGCATCAGTGAAGGGTCGATATTCACCAAAAACACTATTATGTTAGTTTTTTAAAGGTGACGTATCTAGAAAAAGCATAGCGGCACAATGCTTTAACACATAGTTTTTCTGGAAAAGTGATAATTTCCCTTTAAGGAGGAATGCAACTCAACACCTTGCAAGCACTTAAGGTTTTTCAGTGGAATATATACACTTCCACAAAGCTTGTGTGCTCTCCTAGTTGTGTTTTCAGATGTGAAGTTGACAACTAAGCTTGTTTTCCTTTTGCTTAGTAATATTGGCTAACAATAAGCTTACGTGTTGTTGTTTTTCTGCCAAATAATGTTCGTTTCATCTTGTTACACAATTCCATATCGAAATGGGTTATACGTTTGTTTTTTGCAGCAGAACTGTAGCAGAGTTAAATGCCCACCAAAATGTGGAGTATCAGCTTGGAATGTTTATGCTTCATGTTGGTGTTTAAAATTTTGATCATTCTATGGCATCTACACACTTGTAACCAGCATTTCAGTTAACATATTTTGTGTTAATCATGTACATATGTTAATCGCTGATATGCATTAGCATACTTTACAGGTATCCCAACTGGATTATATTTATGATGTAGATAAATATATATACTGATGAACGGCATCAGAGTTTATTTAAAAAAAAATTGCATTAATAAAGCAAAACTTCTCCCTATTTATGTAATCTATTCTTCTAAATCAGTGTATGGATTCAGGATCTCCAACAGCTTCTCAGTGATACAAGTACTTGCAAAGAAGAACATGTGAGGTGCAGGAAAATGTGGGCTCCTGAAGTCTAGGATTACAAACCTAAACATATAGCTATTTCTGCTGAAGCAGATGAATGAATGTCATTAGTGATTTAAACTATGCAGGGGATATGTTATGATTCTAATTCCACAGGATCCCTGATGACTGGTTTGAGAAGCACTCTTTACAAATAGATGTCTAAATTATCAGAGCTGTTTCTAAAATTAGTAGATGTAATTATAACAGCTAGCAGGAGAAAAGTAAATACTAATATGAAGAAAATACTTTGGCTACTTCATTGTTTTATACTATAAAAAGTATGAATATTGTATCCCCTCACACCTCTGCACAACAAGCCTCACACCTCTGCACATCTCCTCTCACACCTCTGCACATCTCCTCTCACACCTCTGCACATATCCCTTCACACTACTGCACATCTCCCTTCACACTACTGCACATCTCCCTACACACTACTGCACATCTCCCTCACACCTCTGTACATCTCCTCTCACACCTCTGCACTACGCCCCTCACACCTCTGCACTACTCCCCTCACACCTCTGCACTACACCCCTCACACCTCTGCACTACTCCCCTCACACCTCTGCACTACGCCCCTCACACCTGTGCACATCTCCCCTCACACCTCTGCACATCTCCAATCACACCTCTGCACATCTCCCCTCACACCTCTGCACATCTCACCTCACACCTCTGCACATCTCCCCTCACACCTCTGCACATCTCCCCTCACACCTCTGCACATATCCCCTCACACCTCTGCACTACTCCCCTCACAACTCTGCACATCTCCCCTCACACCTCTACACATCTCCCCACACACCCCTGTACATCTCCCCTCACACCTCTGCACTACGCCCCTCACACCTCTGCACTACGCCCCTCACACCTGTGCACATCTCCCCTCACACCTCTGCACATCTCCAATCACACCTCTGCACATCTCCCCTCACACCTCTGCACATCTCCCCTCACACCTCTGCACTACTACCCTCACACCTCTGCACTATGCCCCTCACACCTATGCACATCTCCCTTCACACTACTGCACATCTCCCTACACACTACTGCACATCTCCCTCACACCTCTGCACATCTCCTCTCACACCTCTGCACTACGCCCCTCACACCTCTGCACATCTCCCCTCACACCTCTGCACTTCACCCCTCACACCTCTGCACTACTCCCCTCACACCTCTGCACTACGCCCCTCACACTTGTGCACATCTCCTCTCACACCTCTGCACATCTCCCCTCACACCTCTGTACATCTCCTTTCACACCTCTGCACATCTCCCCTCACATCTCTGCACATCTCCTCTCACACCTCTGCACATCTCCTCTCACACCTCTGTACATCTCCTCTCCCACCTCTGCACATCTCCCTTCACACCTCTGCACATCTCCCCTCACACCTCTGCACTACGCCCCTCACACCTCTGCACTACGCCCCTCACACCTCTGCACTACGTCCCTCACACCTCTGCACTACGCCCCTCACACCTCTGCACTACGCCCCTCACACCTCTGCACTACGCCCCTCACACCTGTGCACATCTCCCCTCACACCTCTGCACATCTCCAATCACACCTCTGCACTCTGCACATCTCCCCTCACACCTCTGCACATCTCCTCTCACACCTCTGCACTACTCCCCTCACACCTCTGCACTATGCCCCTCACACCTGTGCACATCTCCCTTCACACTACTGCACATCTCCCTTCACACTACTGCACATCTCCCTACACACTACTGCACATCTCCCTCACACCTCTGTACATCTCCTCTCACACCTCTGCACTACGCCCCTCACACCTCTGCACTACTCCCCTCACACCTCTGCACTACACCCCTCACACCTCTGCACTACTCCCCTCACACCTCTGCACTACGCCCCTCACACTTGTGCACATCTCCTCTCACACCTCTGCACATCTCCCCTCACACCTCTGTACATCTCCTTTCACACCTCTGCACATCTCCCCTCACATCTCTGCACATCTCCCCTCACACCTCTGCACATCTCCTCTCACACCTCTGCACATCTCCTCTCACACCTCTGTACATCTCCTCTCACACCTCTGCACATCTCCCTTCACACCTCTGCACATCTCCACTCACACCTCTGCACTACACCCCTCATACCTCTGCACTACGCCCCTCACACCTCTGCACATTTCCTCTCACACCTCTGCACATTTCCTCTCACACCTCTGCACTACTCCCCTCACACCTCTGCACATCACCCTTCACACCTCTACACTACTCCCCTCACACCTCTGCACATCTCCCCTCACATCTCTGCACATCTCCCCTCACACCTTTGCACATCTCCCCTCACACCTCTGCACATCTCCCCTCACACCTCTGCACATCTCCCCTCACACCTCTGCACATCTCCTCTCACACCTCTGCACATTTCCTCTCACACCTCTGCACATTTCCCCTCACATCTCTGCACATATCCCCTCACACCTCTGTACATCTCCTCTCACACCTCTGCACATTTCCTCTCACACCTCTGCACATCTCCCCTCACACCTCTGCACATCTCCCCTCATACCTCTGTACATCTCCCCTCACACCTCTGCACATCTCCCCCAAACCTGTGCACATCTCCCCTCACACCTGTGCACATCTCCCCTCACACCTCTGTACATCTCCTCTCACACCTCTGCACAATTCCTCTCACACCTCTGCACATCTCCCCTCACACCTCTGCACATCTCCCCTCACACCTCTGTACATCTCCCCTCACACCTCTGCACATCTCCCCCAAACCTGTGCACATCTTCCCTCACACCTGTGCACATCTCCCCTCACACCTCTGCACTACTCCCCTCACACCTCTGCACTACTCCCCTCACACCTCTGCACATCTCCTCTCACACCTCTGCACCTCTCCCCTCATACCTTCCTACAATTACCTGCACAGCCAAGCCTGCAGAGAAAGGAGGTAGATGATGTAGTCCAGAATGCAATGCACTAACCCCTCCCTCTTCTCTAATTTTCTGTGCTGCATGACCTCGCTGCAATGTACAGAGGAGGTCACATGATGAGGAAGCCAGCTGCTCCTATTCACTATTTTGTGCTGGTGATCAGGAGCAGCAGGCTGGGGGCCTCCCGCCTGGCCACCAGGTCACCTGCTGGACACCAGCAGCCCGATCAGCAGTCCACCTGTTGCCCACCACATGTGCAGTGGATGTCATCATAACAAAAGAATATATTTTACCTTTTGAGTGAAGATAAATTGGCTGTGTCATGTGCTGTAAAATACAGTCACATGAAAAAAGAAGTATGCCCTCCTTTAAATCTACGTCTCTACATGTGAATACATAATTAACCAATTGTTTAGTCCTCACCTGTTCTAAAATTTGGTAAATCTAATCTCATGTGACAAGTAACACATTCCAGATTGCATTTTGCCATTATTTACTTAAGCTAAGGGAAAATGAAGAAGCCATGTGTGATAAAGTAGGTGTAAATGATAGAGTTCCAGAAGTGCTTCATTCAGATACAACTTTGCAAACCTAAGCTATGTTTGTTGCAAAGAAGGGGCTTTCTCCTGGCTACTCTTCCATGAAAGCAATTTTGGTTTTGAAAGAAGGATCATGAAGTTTAACATTGATGACAGAGGTTGTAGATATCTGGATGCAGGTTATTGGTTGTTTGTTATTTCTTGGAGCATCATATGGTCTGATCTTTGGGTGAAATTGCTTTCCTACTCCTGGGAAGATTGGTAACTGTTTTCAAAGTTCTTCATTTGTAAATAATATTTCTAACTGTAGAATGATGGACTTCATATTGCTTTAAAATCACCTTATATACCTTGGCAGACTGATGAGTAGCAACCATTGCTTATCTGAAATCATTGTAGAAGTATTTTCTCCTTGACATGACCAAAATGCCAAAGGTGCTGCTTTTATATAGAGGTAGAACACTTCCTGATGATTATAGAATGAAGTACACATCGTTAGCAGCAATTGGCTCAAATCACTTTATTGATTAAAATAAAGGTAAAGGTGTACTTACTTCTTCACACATGACTTCTTCATGTTGGTTTATTATGAATAAATAATTTTAAAGTAAAATCTGTTATGCGTTATTTCCTATTTCAGATATTTGATAGAAAATGACTGCAGTTTTAAAAATCTAGCAGAGATAACATACAGTGTAAAGTGAATTCATATAATTGAAATAATTCACTTACTTAGATGTTTGAACAGTTTGTCATTGCAGTTAATAGGATGCTGTTAAATTTGTAATTTCTTGCTCATTACTTTGGAGCACCTTAGCCAATAACAGCCACTTTGTATAAAAGGGAGCTGTTGAGGTAGTATGAACTGTGTCAATGCTAAAAGCATAAATGCCATCCCATTCTCTTTTATTTCTCAATAACTTCATGCTTGATCAAGCTTATGAAGTTACCATTACTTCAGATAGTTTTGATGCATTTAGTTTCCTGTTTGTATACGGTTTCTCATTTTTCTGCTATATTATTTCATAAGGAAGTTAGATTTAAAAAACATACAGAATGTACAGTGCAGTTTCACTGTGGGCAGGTATCAACAGTACAGACATTTGAGCACAATGTAACAGAGTTAAACTTTTGTCCTTTTTTTAGCATTCATCAGCAAACATCCTTCTCTTCCAGCTACCAGTCGAAAATAAGGTATTGCCAAGATCTGTTATGTGTGCTGTTGTACAAAGGAAGTATAACCAACCTGTTACTAAAAAAAGTCTTGTTCTTTAAAAAAAAGTTCTCACAGATCACTATGTACAAGACTTTGTACTAATCGAAGTGAAGCCTTGTGGTGTGACATTTTGCTTTAACATTGTGTTGTATAACCTATATAGGTGACATACAGATAGGGTGTACTTTATTGCAGTAAACCGCATGCCATGGTACAAAATAAACTAATAGGAGATCTGTCAGTAAAAAATTATAGATTCTCCACTTAAAGGACAATTATAGTAGAATAAAAAACTAATAATAGCTTTACTACAATAAGAAAATAACCTATCCAATAATGATTTTTATCATATCTGGCAGCAGTACAATGCCTGGTCAGACTTCTAAAGCCAGTTATGCTTCAAGCAAGTATTTATCGCAAACTCTGACTAATATTTCTGTCTGAGATAATAAGCATTGATCATATCAATGATAGGGGAATCAAGCATTGATTCCCCTATCCTTATCCTCCGTTCCTCCTTCTCTCCCTCTCTCCCCTGTGTCTCTCTGTCAGTCTTCCCCTCTCCTTAGATTATACGCTCCTTCGAGCAGGGTCTTCTCTCCTCCTGTCTTCACCACTTTTACTCTGCTCGCCAGCTACCTAGCCTTACTCCTTGAGGACCCTCTTCCTCCATCCCCTCTCGCTTCCTCCTCTTTCCCTGGGGGTCTCTCTCTAATCCGTGCCCTCCCTCCTTGGTGCCGTTGTTGGCTGACCTTCCCCCGCCCCTCTAGCTGTGCCTTGAGCTCACTGAGTTACTGTGATTATTGTTTACTGTTCTGTGCCGTCTCTCCTCGTATTGTTATTTCGTTTGTCTCTGTACGGCGCCGCGGACACCTAGTGGCGTCTTATAAATAAAAATTAATAATAATAATAATTGAAATAAAAAATATTATGTTGTTGTAGTAAAGCTGCTCTTAGCTTTTGTAATGGTAGTTCTTTAATCCGTAGCTATGATGCAGGTTTTACTGATATGAACTTGGATATCACTGTAAGATTGCGTGAGAGTTTGTAAAAAATATGTGAGTTTAAGGAAAGGTTAATTCAGTTTACCAAGTATATGTGACCTTACCACCCTCTGTGCTGCCTAAATTATAGACAGAAAATACATGTTTATTTAACAAACATGATCTCATCATGTCCCAAAATATTACTGTGCGCATGCATATATATTCATCACCTGCAAACTGTGCGTATTTATGTTATAATCAGGACCTGTTTTCAATCTAAAGAAAACTGGATTATACTAAAATTAGACCTTTTGTACCGTCCAGCCAGAATTGTATATTGTCATTGCACATGGATATGACACAGATCAGATATGATCTGTGCACTGTAAACAATTGAATGCAGGATATGGTTGGACAACAGAAAGAGGCAACTTTACCTGAATGATATAAATAAATTATAAGTAAAAAAGAAGGCCAGAAAGAAACGCTTTGTGTTTTGTATTAAGTTATTTGAGGTTATATACAAACAATAAATTAAAGACGTCAGTATGTGAAACATACCTGTTAATCTAACTGCTGTATACAGTCCAATAACATGGACTTCAATGAGGACTGTGACTATTGTATAGGTGGCCGTAAAAAGCATTGCTACCTAGTTATGGGTCAAACAGTAGGGTGTCAACTGGGGCAACTTTTAGATAGTTAATCCATATTGAAGAAATGCCCAATCATACTCCAAATTTTTATTTGCTTTTAGTGCATCTGGCCAAGGTTATTCTTCAACAGCTGCCAAAGGTCCTGTGCCTTACGGAGGAGGGTATAACGAACCCTCAGTTCCTGCCTCCAAGCCCCGGGTTGTAACAACTGCAAGCATCAAACCTTCTGTTTATCAACCAAGCCAAGGTAAGGGACAAGCTCTAGCAGATAAACTAACTGATTTAAATACTTTTTAATAATGTTTTGTGATTTGTCTGTAAATTTGCAAGTATCAGGAACAAGCACTAATTTCTTTGAAGGCACATTATAGTGAGCTATAAAAGAAACTGTCTTTGCGGAAATGCCGCATAGAATATCAGAGCCGTTGTATCATGCCAGCAAATTGTGGCAATAGGACAAGTAGTTCAAACTGAAGTTAAAATAAAGTTTCAACAAGAGGAAATC
The DNA here is from genome assembly GCF_038048845.1 of Mixophyes fleayi. Taxonomy (NCBI): domain Eukaryota; kingdom Metazoa; phylum Chordata; class Amphibia; order Anura; family Limnodynastidae; genus Mixophyes; species Mixophyes fleayi. Next base: position 87,036,551 of record NC_134407.1, on the reverse strand, counting down.
ACCAAAAACATTTACAAACATAATCGGAAACATTCAAATAATCCTGAAGGTGAATAGAAAGAATTAAACAATGCACTCCTTTTTAGAATTTGGTTTAAACTAGAATAATAAATGTCATGAATAATTCAGCAAAAACATATGAACAGGGACAATGGCTTAAATTAATTTTAGAAACAAAAGTCTGATCATTTCTAATAGTAAACCAGTCTGCATACAAAATGAGCTAGGGGCTACACCTCCAACAGTCTAGGGCTAGATTTACTAAACTGCGGGTTTGAAAAAGTGGAGATGTTGCCTCCCCCCTCCGCTCTATACTCAATGCGGCCGCAAGACTCATCTTCCTCTCACGCCGCTCCTCCTCTGCCTCCCCTCTCTGCATTGCCTTACACTGGCTCCCCTTCCCCTACAGAATATTTTTCAAACTCCTCACCACCACTTACAAGGCTCTCTCCAACTCTACTGCCCCTTATATCTCTAACCTCCTCTCCATTCATACTCCTGCCCGCTCCCTGCGCTCGGCCAACGACCGCCGCCTCTCCTCCACTCTTATCACCTCTTCCCACTCCAGAATCCAAGACTTTTCCCGTCCAGCCCCCCTTCTCTGGAACGACCTCCCTCATTCCATTCGTCTCTCTTCTACTCTGTGCTCCTTCAAACGTGCACTCAAAACTCACTTCTTCCTCAAAGCCTACCAACCATCTACTTAACCCCCTATCTCCTCCCTTTAGCTCCTCCTCCCTTCTCTCCTCTTGCCTCAACTGGCTCCTCTTGTGCCTGGTCTGTTTACCCTCTCTTAGGATCTAAGCTCGTATGAGCAGGGCCCCCTCCCCTCCTGTCTCCATACCTGTACTTCCACTCCGTCTTTACTGCATATGACTGTCCGGAGTTTCTGAAGTATTTGTACTTTTTGTTCATTGTTCTGTATGGTTTCACCCTGTATAGTCTACTGTTATTACTGTGTGCGGCGCTGCGGATACCTTGTGGCGACTAACAAATAAATGATAATAATAATAATAATAATATAGCAACCAATCAGATTCTAGGTATCATTTATTTAGTGCATTCTACAAAATGACAGCTAGAATCTGATTGGTTGCTATAGGCAACATCTCCACTTTTCCAAACCCGCAGTTTAGTAAATCTAGCCCTATATATTAACCTAAGTTGTCCTCTTAAGACAATGACCGCATTTGGTTATTTAGTATAGAATACCAAAGCAAGGGTTTGTGTAAATATTATATTGGCAATGATTTTTCTACAATTATCAATTCAATTATATATACATTTGGGTCTATTTATTACCATATGCATCTTCTAATCATTAATTATCATTTTTCCCCAAAATTTTTTATTGAAGATGCTCAGACATCAATCATGCAATATTGTTCGTTTCATATAAAGAGCATTCAATTGCAGATATAATCCATTAATTATCATTTCTTATTGCAGTGATAAGAAATGAATTAACGTGGCAATTTATCAAAATTTTTCATGTCACAGAATTTCAGAGATGGCCACTAACTGGTATTAGCGCAACTGAACAGGGAGGCGCAGAGTCTAACGTACCTCCGGTATTCACTAGGGCCCCCTGCAAGGGAGTTTGGGCTAAAGAAGGTCACGGTTCTCCAAGTCAGGCAGTCCAGGTCAAAGTCAAAGGAGCGGTGCGGTACACAGGGAGGTTCCAGAGAGAAATCAGGTCAAGCCAAATAGTCAAACCAGCCGAGCAGCGAGGTACCAAAACAAAACACAGGAGAATAGTATCAGGAAGCCGAGTCAGAACCGAAGAGTACTGGATCAGAAGATCAGGAAGCGCTGCAGCAGGAGTGATCCAATACTCTGCCACCCAACATATGTCAGAGGGTGCTCTATATACCATAAGGTGCATCCTGATTGGGTGATGGAGATTTGGTGGTCAGACGTGCTGACCGCTGACAGGTGAGCGGAGATAGCATCCTGTTGCTAGACAATGGGACGCGGCTGACAAGAATGTGCAGGCGTCCGTCTCCAGAACCACGTGTCAGTGCGGAGACGACGACTGACAGTTCAGCTGGGACAGTGGTTCCGACCTGACCTATGCACTGATGGCTGCGCATGCTCATAAAACAATTAGTGAATGGAGAGAGAGGAGGCGTATGAAGCTTGCTGGTGGGATCAGAGGATCCCTCTCCAGCTATGCTCTTCGCCTAGGCTAGAAATACTAACACCATCTTTATAAAGTAATAACTGTTTGAATTTATTTTACAGTTTACATTAAAGGGGTTATTGCTAATCAAGCTTATTATTATGAACTATTAATTTATTATCTGCCAAATCATATCTAATCCCCTTTTATTGTCCAGTGGAGTTACAACAAATAGCGCTGTTGAATTCTTGTTTCACATTAAAGGATCTTTCTACTTTTTGTCAAGGGCTAAGTAGTAGGTCATGCACCACATATAGCAAAATAATTATGTGTCACCTGAAAATGCTCAGTTTGCTCATGAAAATGAGTGGGCTACAATCATATTCTTGCTGTTCAATCCGTAGAGCTGTATTGAAGAGGTATGGAGGGACTGAGTTCTCCAATGCCAGGAACAGATCTAGACTTTTAGCAGAGTTCCCCCCTCTCTAATGTCTATAGGTGTAAAAATCAGACCTCAGATGGTTGAGGGTGATCCAAGTAAATTAATTCTGGTATATTACTTCTGCAGTAACTGTCCAGCCACAAGTTGCATGACTGCACCTAGCGTCTGAGAAGCAGGTAGAGGATGCTGCCCGGCCTGTCTGATTGTGTTTAAAAATCAATCGAAGCGGCCTTACAGGAAATGGTGTCTGCTTCTTAGCCACCAGGCACATCTAAGCAGTCTCTCAGTCCACCAGCGCAGTACCAGTGGACAGGGCCTGACTAAGGGTTCAGATCACCCAAGACTAATATGCTTGTAGTGCCCCCTTGCCTTCCATGCCAGGTTAATATGTGGTGGGTAAAAAGTGACCCGGCCTTAATTTAAAATTCAGCCCCCCCCAACCAATGTTTATATTGCCATGTTTTCAAAACTCAGCTCAACGTGGCTTTTTCAACCGCTCACGACAATCTTTGTCACTCATTTCGTTCTCAGTAACATTAGAACTGTATAGCAGAACGGAAGCATAAACAAGCGCTACTGAGATTGAAGGTGGAGGGGGCTTTCTCGTCTGCACCTATCGCCATCCTTGTCTCTCCTACTTGCTTATCCTCAAGTGCCCACCCAAGGATGATTCATTATCTTCAGCCTTCACCATGTGAATATGTCAAGATTAAAACCTTACTACGTTTTTTTTTCATGTTCATGTTGCCCTCGTCACAATTTTTCACCCTAATTTTTTTTTTAACAACCTCAAAATTATTAAATCTTTGATCATCATAATAACCTCTTCATCAACATTAACATCCCCATCAATAATTAACCCAACTTTACAAATTAACCCCTTTATAAGCATTAATTTCCACATCACCCCCTCATACTTAATGCCCCACCTATAGGTATTAAATTCTTTAGCCTCATTATAACAACCCCTTCAACATAATTAACCCCTTTATAATCATTAACTCCTTCATCCCCATTATTAATTAACCTTATTGTACCAAAATCCCTTTTACATTCATTAATCGTTACCTCCCTGAGCCTCATCAAAAGTACCCCATTAATATCATTATCCCCCTCGCCCTCATATATAACTCCCAATCATTATGCCTAACCCCTTGAACATCAACTTCCCACCAAGTATATTAAATCCTCCCTCCATTCCCACTTACCTGTTGCTACTCTGTCATTAGACAGAGGGCAACTGATCACATGACAGTTCCCCTCTTCCTCTGTGTACTTTCTCTCTCACAGCAAACACTAGAGGAGATACAGCCAGAAATCTGCAGCATGTAACCCAGGCGCGGACTGGGAGAGGGATGGCCGGGGGGCACACAGGCGGCCGCATCATATGACAGGGGATGCAGCCGCGTCATTGATGCGGCCGCCTGTGCGCTGACACGGCCGCATCTGATGTTACCCCCCGGCCCTAATAGCCGTCTGACCCAGTGGCCCGGAGGGCCGTTGCCCCCCTGTCCCCCGGGCCAGCCCGCCCCTGATGTAACCTAAAAAAAGGAGCACAAACAGTACATCAGCCAGCAGAAGCACAGTTTGTTTCTCATGTGCCGTGCCGGTACTTGTGTGAGCTGCCAGCTCCTCGAAGGTAGGGGCTGTGCGCTCCGTGCCCCATGCGCCCCATTCAGGATGCGCTCCATGTCCCATGCACTCCGTACGAAGCACTTAACCCAAACCACTTTCTTCTTTCTTGGTTGTCACCAGGCCTCAGTGGCACCCCCAAAAGCCTGGTGCCTTAGGTAGCAGCCTAAAGCTGCCTAATGGTAGCACTGGTCCTGTAAATAATTCCCATATTTCTTTATTTTCCTTGCCCTCAGGTGAAACAAAATTGTTTTCTGGATACAACTGCACCCAATTCAGAGAACACAGATCTGTGTGATAGCAGATAGCATGTAAAATAAACAAATTGGCCTGAAGATATAAATATGTCTGAAACACACAAAGGGAAGAAAGGAAAATAAAGATAGATATTGAGTGAACATGCAGAAGCACATATGGATGCCATTGCATGAAATAAAATTACCTGAAGGAGGGAGTGGGAGCTAAGAGACTGGGATTTAGCAAACTCCTGAAACTCTACAGATAAATACACATCATGATTATCTGACAGCTACATTTCTTGTGCAACTGGCCATAAAGATCAGATTCCAAATCAGGGGAGCTTCACCTTCCCTCCCCCCCCCCCCCCCCAGAAAGCAGCAAAATATCAGTGCATAAACTTTATGACTTATGCTTCAGTTTTGAAAGCAAAATATATTTTATTTTAATAAAAGTGTCTGCAAAATAATAATATTAATACTGTTCCAAATTTTAGTATTAATATAATTTAAAGAGAATGTAGTGGTTTTTATATGTTAGATATGTAAAATATTATCATGACACCCTAGCCATTATTGGGGGGACTCATTATTAATATCATTAGTATGAGAGGGTTAGACAAAATAATGCAAAATTCATAAGCCAGCTAGACAAATCAGGAGCTATCTTAACGAAGTTGAGAGAAATGACTTAAACAAATGTAGCTGCTAGCAGTACATTTTTAAACTATCTGGCCTTCTCTTATGTCTGGGGTGAGACATGCGCTAAAACTTCTCTATACTGGTATTTCTAACATTTGTAGATACTGGTGAAGACAACAAAAAGGAAAACAAGACGTACATCACACGCTCACTGCAAAAAAAAAAATAACTTCATGGAGTGCATTTCTACATTTCTGACACTAGATGGCAGACAAACCTATGTGTTAAATATGTAGCGCATCATCTGTTTGAAATCAACACATCAATTGGGCAAAGAATAATTACTGAATAAGCTGGATATGTAAGGATGGGGGCACCTTTCATTCTTGAATGCGAAACTGTGAAAATTATGGGGAGATAGAAAACTAGTTTTAATGGGCGTTTCAGGAAGTAACTAGCATCTATTGTAATTGTTTTCAGGTCAGTGACGTTTTCCCACTTTTGAAATAACAGACGTGAGTTGAGCAGGACTTCATTCAATTCAATGAATTATTAGCTCAGTGAATAAAGTTAGCAAGAAGTACTAAATTAATTGAACTGGATATATACCTGTCTTCATCTGCCTGCTCAGGTGAGGTACATATTTGCGACACTACTTTAAATGACAGGAAAATTCCGATGCTGTGGGGCATATTCAATTGTTGGCGGTTTCCGCTGCAGAAAAAGTATTACCGTTATTACGGTAATACTAAGCTGGATTTCAGCTCGCAGCTCCCTGAGCCGCGAGCTGAAATCCAGCGAGAAAAGTACCGTATAACGGTATTTATGCGCACTATTACTACAATTACGGTAATGGTGCGTGCGCCACGTTACTTTAGGCAGTAATGCCAACAATTGAATATGCCCCTTAGAATCTAGATATGTTGTAAAGACAGACTTAACAGAAAAAAGACAGTTAACATATCCGACTGGCGTGCTAAAATGTGCGACAGCAGAATATTCCTGCAGTGGGGATTTGCGTCACTGAAATTTCATTGGTACTTTTTATCGCTAGTGAAAACACATGCTGAATGCGAACATGTTTGGCATGCATTTGTTACCAGCATTTTTAGCTCATTTGGAGCTCACTGTAGGTTCCCACAATGGGTTTATGAAGGGTAAATGCATGTCGATAGAACAAGATGTATTTAAAAAACCGGAATGCCAACGGAATGTTACTGAAAAGCTAGCAAGAGAGGTATCGGATTTAGTGACATTAGATAAAATGGTATTCCATTAACATACATTTTACTCCTGTTAAAAACGCTAGCAAAACGCATGTGATTACCAGTGGGTCCATGGCCTTGAGACTGGGTTTTTGTGGTTTTTTTTTAAACATTTAAAAACATTTAATCATTTCAGATGGATATTAAACATGGTTGTTTAAGAACACATAGGTAACTTGGATGCTCTCTTTGTTACCAATTTGTAATGGTTATGGAGCTGAAAGTTCAGAAAAAGTATAACAAAATGTTTGAATAAGTCTTGTTTTGGAGTATTTAAAACTACAGCTTCTATTGTATAATGCTGCCTATTGAAATCAACTTATAGTTTAATATACCTACAGCATTTAAAAAGAGGGTTGTAAGTAAACTTATTTTGCACCCTTGAAACAATAATAACTCGAGGAACTAATATATATATATATATATATATATATATATATATATATATATATATATAAATAGATAGATATTTTCCTATGTGTACAGAACAGTGCCATTGTCATAGATAGGTGCAGCAAGTCTGTGGCTGGAATCCTTTCTACAATCACCTATAATCAAATCACAACTGGCTGTCTCAGACAATTCTGTAGTTATGTTAGGTCTTGGCATCAGCAGATAAGAGATTTAAATATTGTATCCAAGATATTTATTTACCAGCATTGCGTGATCCCTGTGCTATGCACATGACTGCTTATTGATATGTGCTTTTGTCATGTTTGCTAAGCAAACATCTAACACAACACTACACCACATTGAATAAATGGGGGTTTTATCAGGTAATTGATCTGTGCCATTTGTTACTGCTACATGACTTTTCATAACTGTATGTGTTATAGAGAGCATAAAACTAGAATTTGATCTTGCTAGTAAGCTAACTCAAACAGTGATCTTGTTGTCACTGAGATGCCACAATACTACTTCTAAAACACAGGCTTGATCCTTCACCAAAAATGAAGTAGCTTGGGAAACACATAACTAACTTAGTCACAACAATACTATGAAATGTATATTGAGCCACATGAAAATAGGATATTCTTTGCCTAATGTTTGAGAATGGTGGGGGTGATTGTGTTCAGTTCCCCCAAAAATGTTGGTATATTTATATTGTTGCTATGGGCAGCCATCTAAATAACCTTAACATATTCAAGAGTCAGTAACGTATATATATATTTAACCTTGGTAATTATAATAACTTATTATATATATTTTAATAATACAATATTTTTTTCATAGTTCCTTAGCTATAATGGAAATATGTTTAGATATTGTAGGAGTGTGAAATGTATTTTTGTATTTCCTTGAGGACTCATTCACACATACATGCTGGGAAAACTGGGAAAACTATTGCAAGCTTTTGACACGTTTTAGTGATGCATTACACTCTTTGATGCACTTTTGATGTATTGCGCTTTTACTATTTCAATCCATTGTACTGGTAGCGCATGTTATTACATGAAAAAAAATAAGTAAAACTGCTCAAGAAAAATCTTTCATCTAAACAGTTTGAGTGTAATGTAAAATATATAATTTCACCCTCAATTCGATGTGCCTTATGGATTATTTAGTAAAATTGGCCAGATGATAAGATGTATGAGAATATACAACAGGATAAATCTTAATACTCCAGGTTTCATCTATTATAGGACAACATTGTACACAGCCAAACATGTCCAATAGTACATGCTACCTGGATTAAGTCCCCCAATAGGACACCCAAAGAACAAATATGATTGTCACAAATTTATTTTTTGCATGGGCAATAAAAACAACTGATTTAGAATGTCTAAATAATACTTTAAAGTGGTTGCTTACAACTAAACAGGAAAGTGGACACACACACGCTTATTCTGTATTAAGCATATTAGCATGTTAGACAGCCACACATGCACAGTGACGCTAGATGTCTAAGTACTCTGTTCTAACCTCAGTGTGGGTGATGTCAGGCTCCCCATTTATTCATGAGCACCAATGTTATTGTATTGTAACAGGTCCCTCTGCATGCTTTGCGCCACCTGACATTAATTACCCAGCTCCTCAGCAAGAGCCATCAAACCGTCCTCCATGGATTACTGATGATGCCTTTTCTCAGAAATTTGCACCAGGCAAATCTACCACCAATGTTACTAAGCAGTTCTTGCCAAAAGCAGCACCTCCACCACCTGCTCCAATCCCAACTCCAAGCTATACTCCTCAGCCCACTGGCCATCCACCAGCCCAAGTACCAAGGGGTCTGATTCAGCGTGCTGAGAGATACCCGGCAAGTAGCAGAACCCCTCTTTGTGGACACTGCAACAACATTATCAGGTAAGTGTATCATCATCATCATCAGATATTTATTTTGCACCACTTATTCCGCAGCGCTATACAGAGTACTCACTCACATCAGTCCCTGTCCCATTGGATCTTACAGTCTAAATTCCCTACACACACACAGACAGAGAGAGACTAGGGTCAATTTTTGATAGCAGCCAATTAACCTATTACTATGTTTATGGAGTGTGGGAGGAAACCCACGCAAATAGGGGAGAACATACAAACTCCACACAGATAAGGCCATGGTCAAGAAATGAACTCATGACCCCAGTGCTGTGAGGCAGAAGTGTTAACCATTAAGTCCCTGTGTATCAACTACAGGGCCAAAAAACAATTTGGCGTGGCCTACCACTTACGACAGGCAGGTTTACATTTTCCATCAATACTTTTCCTTGATAGTCATTGATAGGTTGTACTGAAGCATCCAGTACAATATCTTTTACCAGTAAGTTTTTTTTCAAGTAATTTCCTCAAGGTTAGTGCAGAATAATTTAATTTGTTTGAACAACAACTGCAAAGTTTTCACGAGATTTGAGATTGAAAAAGAAGCAATGGATATATAATGACTGTCCATTTGTGTCACTGAATGTGAATAGAAGAAAATAGAAAAATACAGTGAAAATAAACCCTACCTAATACTTGTAATAGTTTTTGCTTATACTAGTAACAAGAGACATTAGGACTCATTTATCTGTGGACCCATATCTGCTCAGCGCATATGCAAATAAAAGATACACGCAATATGTATTTACATGTATATGTTCTTTCACACTCACTAAAAAAACAATAGTGAGTACGCCAGATACATATCAGGCATACACGGGTGTGTACTCATGTCCCATGATAGCATAATGTAGAGATGTGGCTTGACATAGTTATTATTAAATGCTAAAGTCGCATTACCCTATTTGTAGATAATATAATCGTATAATTACACTTGTGGCTAGATTTACTAAGCTGCGGGTTTGAAAAAGTGGGGATGTTGCCTATAGCAACCAATCAGATTCTAGCTGTCATTTTGTAGAAAGTACTAAATAAATGAAAGCTAGAATCTGATTGGTTGCTATAGGCAACATCCCCACTTTTTCATACCCTCAGCTTAGTAAATCTAGCCCTTGGTCTGGCAGTAGTGCGCAGATGGTATTGCAGCGAAAAGCTGTCTACACATCCAAGTGCTCACTCTGTGTACTCTGCACACTCTACAGCAATGACATATGCCTTTTGTTTATTACTTTCCGGAGTTGTTTAGGATGTCCACCCCAGCAGTTGTCATTTCAGTTAACCCCACTGGAGCAGCAGAGGTCCGACACTTGATAGAAACTCTCACTCCAACAAAAGAAAAGCTAACGCCGACAAATCGGTGCTCTGAAGACGATGAGAAGCACCTACTGTGCGAGTAGCAAGCACATCAACTGTAGAAGAACTAGACTTTAGGGAGGTTCTGCATAGAAGCAGGAGCAAATCCCTTTAAGGAGGGGTCCAGGGCTCATGTGATTCTCAGGGATTTATTATAAAAAAAAACTAATCTGGTAGACACATTGAATAAAAAAAGTTGGCCTAATGAGGTAGATTGGCCAAATGGATAAAGACAGGCAATGTATGAACCGACTCACACAACATGCACACATTCAGGTAACATGGGCATGGTGCCATTTCAGATTGGCATGGTGCCAGTGAAAAAAATGCATGTCTGTCGCTAAACTAAGAATGTATACAATGCACCTGCATACTTAATATGAACCATGGAGCTAGTTTATGCAGTTTTTGGATAATAATTTCTGCTAATTGATTTACATTTGCAATGACATTTCTGCATAAATGCTTTAAATTCAGTGTTATGTGTTATGAGAATTGCATTGTTTTGCTACATCATAGTAAATTCTGGTCTTTACTATAACTTCATCTTTAATTTGATTGTGATATTTCTGCATAATACTGCCTACTAATAACTATACTATATCAATATTTGTCTTTTGGATGTAATGGAACAGAGGACCTTTCCTAGTGGCTATGGGCCGTTCATGGCATCCTGAGGAATTCAACTGTGCCTACTGCAAGACATCTCTGGCTGATGTGAGCTTTGTGGAAGAGCAGAAGAGCGTTTACTGTGAACGATGCTATGAGCAGTTCTTTGCTCCAACTTGTGCCCGTTGCAACACTAAAATCATGGGGGTAGGTGCCACTCTGCCTCTTCTGACATATTAAGAACTGCTTTAAAACCACATTACTTAGAATTTCAATAAGGATTATTAACCAAGATAAGCAACATAGATGTAACATAGTTTTTAATTTTTGTTTTATTCTTTCCAAAAAAACTATTTTTTTTATTCTACTAAAGTGCAGTAAATTTTGTGAATCTGTTTACAACCTCTCGTGTGTGTGTGTATGTGTACAGGGTCGGACTGGCCCGCCGGGGGACCGGGCTATCCCCCAGTAGGCCCCAACCCTGATCACTCCCCTCTTCGTTGGTGGGGGGAGCGAAAAATCTTAAAAAAACAAATAAATACTCACGTGACCGCAGCGCTCCCCGACTCCTCTCTGCTCCGTTCGCACTGAATGTCAGGCGTGACGTCATCACGCCCAACGTTCAGTGAGGAGCACAGCAGAGAGGAGTCGGGAAGAAGACAGAAGAGAAGAAAGAAGAGAAGAAATAAGCCGATAGAAACGGTAAGTGATGGAACGGAAGCAAGGGGGAGCAGAGTGAAGGGGGTGCATGGCGCAGAGTGAAGGGGGAGCATGGCGTAGAGTGAAGGAGGAGCACAGACAGCATTGCAGAGTGTGAAGGGGGAGCACAGACAGCATGGCAGAGAGTGAAGGGGGGCCAAAGCAGCATGGCAGAGGGTGAAGGGGAGCCAAATCAGCATGGCACAGGGTGATGGGGAGCAAAAGCAGCATGGCACAGGGTTATGAAGGGGGGCAAAAGCAGCATGGAGGGCGCAGTGTGATCATAAGGAGGCATATGATGTTGATGAAGCGGCACAGTAATGTGTGTGTGATGGCACAGGGAGCTTTTGGCAATATAGTGTGTGTGAGGTAGATGGTGACTAATTAATGGGTGCTATTTTGTTTGCGGGGTAATAGCGGCGCAATGTAATTTAAGATGGGGTGGTTTGGGGGCTATTGAATGTGGGGGTGAGTTTGGGGAGAATGAGGTCTCTTTATTAAATGTGACTATGAGTTTAATGGCAGTGATGGTTGCAGGAAATAGGTATATTTATGAAATGTAAATACTATTAATTTATTGTTGGGGCTGTATGTAGGGAGAGAAATAGGTTTATTTTTTAAATGTGAATACTATTATTTTAATATTGGGGCTGGTGTGAGGCCTAATTTTAAAACGTGGGTGCTATATTGATTTAACAGCGGTGCCGGTTGGAGTTTTCTAAATTTCATGTACCCATTTTTTTTTCAAAATAGGGCCCCCAACATTCCAGGATCCAGACAAGCAGCAACTGCTTTAAATACACCAGCAGTCACAAGTGGTGACAATGACAACACAGGTAGGAGAGAGCAGAACAGTCTGCCAACTGTCCTGAATTTGGTGGGTGACTGTCCCGCTTAGTCAGGATTTGGTCTGACTGCAAGGACAGTTGGGAGGTATGTCCTACTTCACATTGTACTGCTTGTGAAGGCAGAACTGTATGCACCTAACCGTAGTGCTCACAGTATTGCCTGTGTATTTGTTGAAAATGTGTCTAATAACCATATTACATTATAGGAGCCCCCCTGTCTTAAGTGCCTTGGGCCTCCCGAGCCTTAATCCAGCTCTGGTTAGCAGGAGGAATCTGATAGTTGCTCCCAGTCCCAGGACAGGACACAGCCTGCAGAGCAAGCCGAGGAGCTCTAAGTCTGGTGAGATTTATTAATCTTGTGAGACTAAGAGCTTCCCTGCTCACTCTACAGGAAGTTCCCACCCTGATGGATGTCACTCAGATTCACACCTGTTAGCGCCGGTCGGCCGCCCCCCAGATGCAATATCGCCGATTTTTACTGGCGGCCGCATCCCGTGTCATGCGATGCGGCCACCTGTGCGCCCCCCGGGCTGAAATCTGCCAGCCCGCGCCTGAACAGAGGTGGGCCTGTATGCTTCAAATACCAGGGCTGATTTTTAGTCCCGGTCCGGCCCTGAATATACCCCTTATTTTATATTCCTATAAGTAATTTTACACATAGTTTTTTATTTAGAATTTCAGCTGCTATTCCAGAACAATTTTATATAAAACAACAATAAGCATCTTTAGAACTGTTAACATATCTGCTGCCTATGCAGAAGACTGGTTGCCATTAACACATTTGATATATAGTGTATATAGTACAAATATTAAGGCAACATTTAATATAATCTGCAAGCATAGGCTGAGAGCCACAGGTGAAGGGGGGCCACAGGATTACACGCCTGCTGTACATTTTTATTGTCTTTCTCACAGCAATATTAGTAGAAGATGTCCTTAGTCAGTAGAGAAAAAACAATCTTTGATGTGTAATAGTGACAAGACGAGCTTTGAAGTGTACTGTGACCACCACTGATGTAGACTATCATCTGTGCCTTATTTTAAATTGCTTGAATACTCCTTCAGTTAAGTGAAGAAGAAAGCTCAATGCCATGTGTTAGGTCATATATTTCAGACAGTCTGTCCAGATAACACTCCCAAACTGTGAATAGACCCAACAGTGCATTACAAGGTCACAATGCACCACATTAGCTAGATTAGAAAAAGCCTGGCAGGACAACTGAAAAACAGAATGACCTTATCGTACTTTACTCACTGCTGCATTAGAAGAGGAGTGACGAACACTTGGGAACAGTTTCTTGGAAATAATCCTTCTATGGATGCCATTCTATCTATAAGATTAGACATGACTAAGCTAGAAGTAAATAGCATTCAGGAAAGCAGTAATTGTATTTGGCAAACAAAGATGAATTATCATTCTCTCTTTGATGCAGCTGGTGCCAGAAAACACACTGTTTATAGACATCAGCCTCTGGATTGTATATAGCTATAGCTATTTCTATTCTTAATTTATAATCAATAAATAATCATGGTATGATATTTCACTTAAAACATGACTGGAGGTCTCAGAGAATTTAACATTGATATTGCCACAAATATTTGAATTTTTTTATTATTTTTAGTGTCCACAAAAGGGAATGGGTCTTACAATTTAATAAAAAAAAAAGTGAGTAGGTTACCTGGCTTGTAAATAAGACAATATCTCATCAGAAAACCTGGACTCATTTGACCAAAAGTCACAAAAAAATATCTGTCTATAGGTGTCTCCTCTTATTTTCTTCTGGGTGGCAAAAGTAAAAATGAGTGTAACTGTTGATACAGGTTTGTCCAGAGTGAGAATAACAGAAAAGTTTGTGTTTTGGGTCTAGAGCGCCTGTCTCTGAGTCCAGAGGAGTCAGCCATTTAAATTAATATTCAAAAGAATGTAGGAGGAGAAGGCATGGATTTTAAAGTGTGATTAAAACCGTTCAACTAGACCATCTGTTAGCGGTCACCAAAGTTACTTTTAAGATCTTCATGGCCTGACTTGATCCCACTTTTAACACCAATTTGTAGTGGGTTAACAGTAAGTCACCAGTCAAGTCTTGAGTTGTGGTCAAACAGGAGCTTTATTGTGATGATCCACAGCATAACACAGCAATACAGGTGAACAGCAAACCAGAGCTATGGATATATAGGCTCCTTCAGTGGAAGGTGTTAGACTTCAACCCTCACAAGACACCAGCCAAGACTAATCTGAATTTGAGTCCTTAAATAAACCCAAACTCATCCCCTGTGATGAATAGTTGGCACTTCCATTTGACCACCAGTAGGTTAACCCTTACATCAGATTGTAGCAGTTTCTCACCCTGCCGCATGATCCTTAGAAGTGTTCTATTGTAATTCATTCAAGTATCCACTGCTGCTGGTCAACCCAGAAATAAATATCCCTTTTAGACTCAGACCAATAATATTTCCTCTAGAAGAGTAGTTGCCAGTAGGAGACACTAAAGCTGAATAGGCGACAGTCTGTGTCCAGGGGTGGCTGTAAGTATCAGGAAGTCTCCACAGAGATCATGACACCATCATGCTTGGCAGGAAGATATTACAAGCAATTTCCCTGCACTTTGACTTGCATCAGCTTTCACTGATGAGCTTAGACCCACTTCCACGCTGACAGCAACATCCAGGTGCCTGAACTTCTTCCTTGGCACCAAAATGTATGTGTCATTAGATTTTGAATTTCATTTGCCTTCTTACCAAGGCAGAAGGACACAATGTAAATCTAAAGTTCTGAGTCACTTTGTTCTCCTTCCTAGTCTATAGAGATTGTATTTACACGGAGGTCACCTTTTAGGTTTTTCTTTAAAAAAAATCCTTGGTGCGATGCTTGGTGAATCGCGCCATTTTGACAGGGAAGTCCCGGGATGCGGGAGAAATGCTAGCTCTCGCGGGAGCCCGGGAGACTGACCCGAATTTCGGGAGTCTCCCAGAAAGTCCGGGAGAGTTGGCAAGTATGTGTTTATCTAATCCAGCTCACATCAGTCACAAAACATGAGAAAACATGTTGTCATAGTTGACTTCTAGCATATACTAACAGACAGCGTCCCTAGAATTACATTTTGTTTTCTACAGAAACATCACAGAATTGATTTGTAATCAGTTCACATAGATTTCAGTAACCTTCCACTACAACATGGCCTATATCCCCACTCCCTATAAAGACAAGGAGTGCCCTTAGGTACAGTAAGTATCTGCAACACAATAGGATGCACTACCAGCAAAATTCTAGATCTATATAGACAGACATCTCCATTGGGCCACAAAAAGTGTTCACATTTTATTTTTCAATGTATGTTTAAGTGCATTATGACATTACTGGTGTGTATAGTAATGTGTTCTGCCATAAGTTCTAAAGAAAATCCTGGCAAATTGTATGTATGCAGGGGCAAATTCACAATTTTTGAAAAAGTATCATTAGCATTTTCTCCCATGCAATCATAAATAATTGGGAATCATATTGGGAACATATACCTATATTTGGGGCCTATTTGGTCTAAAACAATTAAATTGGGCGGCTACATTTCTGTCTCCATAGGCAACCTTATATATAGAAATTGTCATGTGATGTGTAACGTTCTTCAGGCAGTTGTGACTGAGAAAAGGATCATTCTCTTATAATTCTCTCTTTACAGGAAGTGATGCACGCCCTAAGACAGACTTGGCATACTACCTGCTTTGTCTGTGCTGCCTGTAGGAAGCCTTTTGGTAATAGCCTTTTCCATATGGAGGATGGAGAGCCCTACTGTGAGAAAGGTAATGTTGGCGGCATGAGAACAGAAAAGCATTGCCAAGCAGCTTCACTAAACTTTATCAATTCGTAGTCTGTGTATTAAAACAAAATGTGTTTGGTGTACAGAAAAATTATTTAAAAAAACACATTTTTGGTTTGTAAATGATTAACTATAGTGGGTTTAAGTAGTCATTTGGTTATCAGGATCAATAAGTGAGTTTGGCAAAGTAAAAGTTTCCCCAAAAAGCAAATGAAACTCTGTTCTGTTCAGAGGAAGATTATAGCTAAAATAGGGGATTTTATTTAAGTATGTTGTAACCTTTGCACATTTACACTGTATTCAAGATTGTTGGAGTACAAGTTTCTGGTGTGCTATTGCTTCTACAATATTACCTGTGAGGATTTTTCACACTATGGACAACCTTTTGGTTTTTAATTAAGGAACTAAAAATTACATCTAGCACAAAAAGTGAGTGTACAATATGTAGTCATGGGAAACTATGAAAAGAAAATCTGCCTTTTCATTAAACAGTCTGTTCACTCACCTTTTGATTTACTTTCTTACGTGATATACAGAATCATTAAACCAGGAGGTTTTACAATTCCTGGGCATGATGATGTAGAGAAATACGACAGTTATAAGAGATAGAAGCAGGAGGTATGTCGCTCAGCAACAATGAAAACAAATCACAACAACCGTTTCTGTGCCAGGGAGAATTGAAGTCATTATAAAGCAGTTAATGTAAAGTATCCCAAGTACAAAAGACAATGAATCATGAAAAAACAGGTCAAATTAAGATTATAATTGGGTTGTATGTCACCTTTAAAATGATGGGATTATCATAGTTCTTATTAAACCATGGAGTACCATCAATAAATGTAATATGAAAATACAACATTTTATTTAAAAAAACCAAACTAGAATTAGGGCCATGAAAACCTTACTGTTGCTGATGGCTGTGTGTGTATCAAAGCTAACAGTGGTGATTCAGGGCAGCTGATAAGCAGTGTACTGACTGTGGCTGGATCACTCTGACCTTTCCAGGATTAGTGCAATCGTTCTTGTCCGACCAGCTCAGCCACCCATGTGAGGGAGGCATGAGGAATGTCTCTGTTACTATATAGTAGAGTAGAACTTATTATTTGTCCTCAATTATTTCTTGTCCCTGTCGATATACTATAATATAGTCTTTTGATGCATGAGCAAATGTCCATTTTCTCATCTGGCAGTAACAGGGAACCACTGTGTACAAGTAATCTGTTTCTCATCCTGAAGATGAGCCAATTAGTTGCAGTAGTCAATGATTGCTTCCCTGCCACTCTAGTATGAATGTAAGTTTGACAATGCTATTGTTAAAGGCCCTGTACTCATGGGTTGTGACATTTTAAATTAAAATTAGGCACCCATTCACTTAGGGATCTATATATCAAACTACCGTTTATCATGGTGACAAGTGTAATTTTTCATAGCCACTTATTACATCATTAGCCATGTTGTTATAGTTACATGATTCTTAGGCTGGGTGTTCACTACTGTGTTTTCAGCAGATTATCATACGTTAAACAACCGCTTGGCCCGATATCACAGTAGTGTGTACCCTGCAACGGGGAATGATTATCACTCCAAAGCACATAATATCATTGAACAAGTTGTTAAACTTAACTAAAAATCTTGTTCAATGATGGAACAATGTTGTTCTAATTCTGCAGCGCATATACAATCTGCAGAATTGGAACGACAGTTTAGTATGCAGGAGTCAGTCGTCTGTCACTGGAGGAGCTGGTGTCCGGGGGTCTGGGGATCTGCTGCCATCTCCCTGTGTGTGTGGGGATCACGGCTCCCCGTGTATCCTCCTTCAGATGTCCTGCAACTCCTGTGGAACAGCAAGGTCAGGGTCCCACTGTAAGTACATTACAAAGGAAGGATCCCAGGCTTTGGGTGTCTTGTGAAAAATTTTAACCCGTCTGCAAGCAATGGTTTATCGTTAAGCCGTACGAAACTTGCCGGGTGTTCATATTGGGGTGTCAGTTGTTTTATCAGCGCACACAGTTATCTCCTTCCAACTCTTATCTCGCACTCCATGTTTGGAAAAACGTTTCCCCCATCACATTCATGTCAGAGCTATTTAAGTGATTCTAGAAAGCTACCTTGAGCATTTTAACTCCACGCTGTTTTAATTTCGTATGCTATTGAAAAAAAGAAGCATTGTTCAGTGTCCACAGTGCATGAAATGAGTACACGGAACATAGGAACAATGTATAGCTTGGCAGCATCTAGTAGTGTGGGAACCTGCTAATGTATTGCTTTGTGCTTGTATTTTTAAAGTACAACGGTTAACTCATTAGATCATGCACTAAAACAAGTAAAATAGACTCTGCATTGCGATATAAAATTGATGTAGGTTAGGTGTTTTTTTATATTGGCTCTAGCTAGTAGGTTTTTGTGGTCATTTTTGATGTCCGTGGAGATTATGTTGTGGCCGTCAGGTGTATTTTGCTAGCAATGTGCTTGCTTATAGGAAGAATGGATGGTCACTCTGGCTTTTAATTTTCATTATTTTTTCAGTATCTTACCAAAAGAGCCTCACAATATATTCTTCTAGCAATGGTTAGTCCCCTAACTTAAAAGCATGCAGAGTCTTGTTGCTGGTTTCTGAGGAGGTGACAGAGATTGACAAGAAGGGCTGTCAGTGGGTGGAGGCGCTGATAGTTCTGAAAGATTAAGAGTACAGATCTGTGGGTAATCGTGTACAATGCGTATACTGTGTACACGAGTCAGCATGCTGATCGGACCTTTTTTTTTCCTGTCGGTAAAATTGCTAAAACGATTTCACGTCGGAAGAATTTTCTTGCTATGTGTACCCAGCCTTACTTTGTGAAAGTCTCAATGAAGCACATTCCTTGAAATGTCAAAAATAGCAATAGTTACCAAGTTATAAATCTATCTTTATACCCTTAAAACAGTTATTTAAAATACTTATTTTATTTTCTGATTAAAAAAAAATGTAAATCAATTAGCTAATGTTTGAACAATTAACATAAAACACATAAACCAATCCAGAATAGTAAAGCTCATCTCTAGTCATGGCAATTAAATCTGCTTAGAAAAAATATAATCCTATTTTATTTTGACATCTTTGTAGCTGGTAGATGTAGCTGATATATGTAAAAGGAAGCCATTATTGAAGAAACCAGTCTTAACAATTCACCAGTGGCTGTGTTTGTTTTGCTTAACTTCATTTTTGTATTAAAAGGAAATCTACCATGAAAAACAAAGTCTAGTTATGTTAACGGCAAACATCATGGGGGTGAGGATAAGTACACAAAGCATAACAAGTGTGCTGCAATTATTCATAATGTTTCCAAGCTCAAGTCACCTAAATGTAAAGCCATTTATGAGATATGGGTGAATATCTAATAGTTCTTTTGATGATTTCTCATCACAGGTGAAAACACTTTGGGGCATATTCAATTACGTTTCCGGTCCACGGGATCGCGCCGGAACAGGGCGCGAAGTTAATCCACAGTACCACAATAACGTGGATTTTCGTTCGCACCCCATAGGGTTGTGTACGAAAATCTACGTTATTGCGGTACCGTATTACCGGCAATACGGCGCACTTTCCGCGGAAACATGCGTTACCGCGGACTGGAATCCTAATTGAATATGCCCCTTTATGTGATGCCTGAAAATAGATGTTCTCTGATGCTCATGTCAGTTAAATTGGCCAAAGCGATTGTCAGAATCACTCTGTGGAATTGATGATACCTGCCAGCAGTTGGCGCTACTGAGTACTGAGGCGCGAAGTCTAACACGCCCCTGGTTTTCACCAGGAACCCCCGCAAGGAGGTATGGACTTTGCTGCAAGGAATGTGCAGGTCGCGGCCCTCAGTATCAGTTAGCTGGCGAGGTAACAATTGAGGCAGCGGTGACAGCCCACCAGGATGCAGGATGGAAGAGTAGTCAACAAGCCGGGTCACAACCAGAGGAACGGATATAGCCAAATCAGAAGCAGGAGAATGGTAAGGAAGCCAGGTCAATACCAAATATCAGTCTAAGCCAGAATCAGGAACCAAAGGAGAAATCAGGAACAAGCCGGGGTCAGAATCCAAATAACAGTAACACAGGAACAAACACTGGAGCAAGGCTGAAGACCAAATACTCTGGCACTAGACATGTGTCAGAGGCTGCTTTATATACCCTAAGGTGCCTCCTGATAGGGTTAGGGAGATTTTGGCAGTAACACATGCTGGCTGCAGACAGGTGAGCAGAGATAGTGTCCTGCTGCTAGGCAACAGGACGTGGTTGCTGAGAAGATGGAGGCGTCCGTCTCCTGCACCAAGTGTCAGTGCGGAGACGGCGCCTGACAGCGATGAGCTTTCAGAATTCTGGATCTTAGCAATAACATTCCATATGGGAACTTCATATGTGAACTCTTGGCTGCAAATATGATGATTGACTATGAATCCAAAAGGTGTATTTAATTTGGTGAAAGTAGATACTGAAAACCTTCTAAAACTAAACACTCGCTGGATAAATATAAAATGAAATGTCATAACCAAACTCAAAGAAAAACATTTATAGATGGATTGGTTTTTAGCTCAACTTTGTGTTTTGCAGATTATGTTGCCCTATTTAGTACCAAATGCCATGGATGTGATTTTCCTGTTGAAGCTGGAGATAAGTTCATTGAGGCTCTTGGACATACCTGGCATGATACCTGCTTCATCTGTGCTGTGAGTATCCCTATACACAAGTATTATCATCATGAATATATCATCTTGAGCCATTCCATTCCATGTCACAAAACAATAAAACTGTACCAAATTCACAACATGTGTCTAGCCATAGCATTCTCTTCCTACCTGTATGCAGTTTTCCACCTAATATCACTAATCTGTGGCCTCTGGTGAGAGTTAAAAACTACTTCAAAGTAAAACTATGTTGTGTGTGGTTGCACTGAACATCAGATTCTCAATGCAGCCCTTTAATGTGTGGAGTTCTCAATACATTACTTTTTTAGTTCTAATTTTAAGAAAACACAGCTTAGAAATAGTGTCCAGAACCCTCAAATATCATACACATATCTCCCTAACTCCACATCAATACAAACTTTGTCTTGTGGAGCAGAGGCTTTTTAAATGTGATTTTGTGCCCACTCCCTGGAAGTCATTTAGGCAGAGCAAGGTTGGCATGATGCAGCACATCTGCATATCTTTAGAGGTCCATTCATTCATAGGGGCAGGAATCCATCCGTTAAGTTCATACTCCTTCTGCACAGATAATGTGTAGTCTTTTCTGTTTTAAAGGTGGTGCTAAAAAGCTTGCACAAGTAAAATAAAATGTACCATTAAACTTGGCCCGCTGTTGTATGTGCCCTACTACTTCAATAATGTTGTGTTTATCCTGTTCGTTTGAACCTAATTTATGTTTAATATAACTACTGCAAGTAAGTGGACATTGGTGCTGACTTTATGTAATGTGACAAATTTATTTTAATGTCCTTTGTTTTAATACATTGGTTAATGAGAGGAGTGGTGATTCAGACAGGTGCCCGGTTAAAAAGAGCTAATGCACACCACCAAACTGAGCTAGAATTAAAATTACAAACCCTAGAATCCCAAAATAAGGAGCGCCCTTGTACTGAACTAAAGAATGAACTGACACAGGTCCGAGGTCAACTCCAGAAACTGTTGATGGCCAAAACACAACAAGCTTTGACTAAACTTAGGCAAAAATTCTATGTTGCAGGGAACAGAGCGGGGAAGCTTTTGGCTAGAAAGTGTAGGGGTCAAAGAGCCAAACATAGAATTAAACATCTAGTGGACGAAAGTGGACAAAAAGTATCTAACCCTAAAAGTATAGCTAATATGTTTGCT
Source organism: Mixophyes fleayi (assembly GCF_038048845.1). Taxonomy (NCBI): domain Eukaryota; kingdom Metazoa; phylum Chordata; class Amphibia; order Anura; family Limnodynastidae; genus Mixophyes; species Mixophyes fleayi. The sequence goes on along the minus strand of NC_134407.1, from coordinate 87,014,735 downwards.
CAGTACTATGCTAAACTATATATTTTGAAAGAGGATAGCTTATTGCATCAACCGTCTCCGGCAGACATAGATGGCTTCTTAAGTAGTCTACATATCCCCAAAGTAGATCCGGAGACCGCAGAATCCCTATCTGCCCCCTGGTCCCAAGCTGAAATACAAACAATTATTAATACATTGGTTAACATGTGCATATTTAGACCTATTTACATTATGGCGTATGGCACTTTGTTCAAATAACTGTTCCAAAGTACTAAATTCGAGTTGCAGAATCCTTTACATGTCTAAAAAACCTCTAGGACATAATATAACCACAGAGCTAGTAATATCCTATAAAATAATGACTTTTCATTGAAATAGTAAAATTCCAAATGGTTTTGGGTTGCAGGTTTGTCACGTGAATTTGGAGGGTCAACCTTTTTACTCCAAGAAGGATAAGCCTCTGTGCAAGAAACACGCCCATGCCATCAACGTTTAAGGGGCATCAGTGGATCCGAAGCTTGAAACAACGGCTCAAAGAAAAACCCAAGAACCACTTAGAAGACCACCTAGTGTTTATTTCTTACCTGTTGCATACCACTGTGCGACTACATCACTTGTTTTATATATATCTATGCAAAAACACCGCAGTGCAACTAAATCAGTTTTTATAGAAATCAATGCAAAGTGCGTACTTTAAAAGAAAAAAAGTTACCATTTTAAAACTGTAACTTTGTGCCTGAATGTGATGTTTTTGTTAGGCAAGAGCATTACTTTAAATATGCACCAAGACTTTAAATAGATGGGGATAAAAAAATAAGACTTTCAGTGTTAATCAATATTGGGTGAGGGAGGGGGGGACATTTGGCATATCCTTGCAAGTTAATACTGGTCTTTGTAGGAAGTTTAGTTTTTAATGAAAAGTAAAAAAATATTTCTGACATCATACAAAACCTTTGTGGAGGTTCTAACATTGATTATATTAAGTTTCAAACAGAAGACTGAGTTTAGGCCACAATTTAATCTAGTGATACTGTTTACATGCTCATGGTTTATATGAGAACTCTTTTACGTCCTCTGTAGCATTAGATCTCCTTCTCAAGGTGTGGGGTCCAAAAGTGACAGTGATTATTTAAAGTGTGTTAAAACTCTGTTGCTAAAACATTACAAGGCCCTTGTATATAGCCTCTGCCCAATATATAGCTTTAGGGCCATAGAAAATAGTTACCTCTTTGACGCCAAAGGCTTTTATTAAGCACGTAGCAGATGAGTTGGAAGCAGCCTTGCACTAGTATTTGGAGAGGTTATTGTTCTGACAGTACTCATAGCAGATTGAACACAGAGCTGCAGTCCTAGCAGAAAAATAAGCAGAGTGCCAAGCAACCAGATGTATGGTATTTTTAGAGCCGCCGTGGATAGTGTTTTAAAATAAATGAAGTGCATCTCTTCGCCAAAAAAGGAAGTTCTGCTCCACTGTTTATATCATGGTCCCCCGGCACCTTTCTAAGCATACAGGGAATTGGGAAATACACAATCTGTTTGGCAGAATAGGAAAATTACAAAAAATGAAGCACTGGATGATGCAAAAATAGCAGGATGCTATCATTATTAATATTAATACTGAAATACAGATGGGATCACACAGGCTGTAGATGACGGTGTTGGACAGTTTCAAATTGAGCTCACATAAATTGAAAGTCACTGCTTTGTTGGATAATAGGCTTATCCGCTTTCAATATTCCTTTATAAAAAAGGTATAACTTATTTAAATAATGTGATCTGTTAATCATTCCATGTTTGTCATCTTCTGCCCAGCTCAATTCACATTAGGTCGTTCATGTTTAAATTTTTCCCCTGGGTTTTAACACTGTAACAGAAAGTTGCTTCACAGCCACAATTCTCGTCCTGTCTTCAGTGTCTCTCTGAGAAAGATGTGGTTGCTGGGGCAATACTGAATTCCAAAACCATTCTCTTATATGACTTGGGAGACTGGTTAGACTAATAACAAGCAATTGTTTTGTTAGTGAAAGAACAATAGATATATGAAAAACAGTGTTTTTGCTTTTACCAAATGGCTTAATTTCCCTAAGTAGGTGACTAATATCTGGACTGTTAGTGTATGTGAGTAATGTCACATTTTATTTAGATCAGGTCTGATCAGAGAAAATAATTGGTGGTTCATTCAGTTATGGAATAACAAAGGTATATTGTATACATGGTATAGTGAAGTGTGAGAGTATTTCTGAATAGAAATCTATAAATAATGGGGGTTATATAAAAGGAGGAGACCGAAAAAAGTGTTACGTTTAACTGGTAAAAAGGTTTGGTGTGAAAGATTTTATGAAGGATATATTAACTGAAAACAATATATTTTTACTGAATGAAGTAGCATTGCTGTGCCTAAACAAAACATCACATCTGAAAAAATGAATGTATTTCACGGTTTTAAGTAAATAGGTGTTCATACTTTAGTAATGAAAAGTGTATCACTCTCATAGGAGCAATGCATGGCTAATTGACAGATGTTCTGCAGATATATTTTATACCTAAATATACATATAAGTGTGTGTGTGTGCGCGTAAATCATGGGTGGGTAACGGATTTGCTTTGGCATAACAACTGTTTATGATCTTGATAGGTTTCCCATCAAGTTCAACCAATGTCTTGCCAAACCCATTTTTCTCATTTTTGGGGTAAAGTAAAACAAGGGCATGCTGTTAGATATAAAGAATATACAAATATTTTAATTTACCAAGCTTATGTGCCACTGTTAAGACATTATCAATAAATACGTTATTTTTATTGGCGAGACATATGAAATATACGTTCAGACAAGCGTTACATTTTCCCATAAATTAGACAATTTAAAATGCAGAAGTATGTTTGACCAAAATATTCAAGTTTCTTGTAACTTCATATCAAATGGTGTTATTTTATTTTAATTAAACCAACATGAGGGCGGTGCTACAATTTTAATAACGTAAATAAAATCTTGAATTTTTTAGGCATAGTATACCATATCACATATTGGTCCATAGATTGTAGTATCTTGTAACACTGTAGAAATATGTATGGCACAATATAGTTCTAACCAATTAAACTTATATGCTTATTAGCAGCCAGTGAATAGAAAATTAATTTATTGATTTTAGTAGATACCTGATAGTTTATTGATAGATTTCCTATATTTTGGAACAAATGGAATGTGCGCTTTTTGACTTTTCACTGAAATAATAGAACAGATAGAATCTGTTCAGTGATGCATGAGTTGATATATACTATATTTCTGCTATAGTTTTACGTATACCAGTGTGGTGCCATCTACTCTCTCACAAATTAAAATAGGGGGTAATGTTTGGCTCTCTAGCCAATGTGAACAACTCTCATGATTCTTAGTAATGGCTACATTTTTTACGTTGCAGTGCTGATGTATTGGATTGTAATGTTTTGTGAATATACTATTTGTAACAAGCATTAGCGCTGGTGCATTTATGGTGATGTCACACAAGCGCTTTGAACATTAGCGTTTTTCCAGCTAAAAAAGCGTCAGCATTCACAAGCACTAAAGCACACGTGGTGGAATGGCTGCAACTAAGCTCAGAAAAAGTTATAGGCAACACCTTTGGAGAGAAATACTAATGTGTTAGAGGGGAGGAGTGTCCCCCTTTCACTTCAATCTGGCACGGCAGCGATTAAGAGCTATGAAAACCACCACTTTTCTAGCTTGAAAAATGGTAGCTTTCAAAGCAGCCATGTGGCTCCACTCCTACTTTTTTATTACTATCAAATACGTTGATTTTGAATTTTCAGTATACCGAATGATATATAGTATAGAATGCCTCTCAAAATGAAGGGCAAGTATTATTTAGAACCCTTCAGTTAAATATAACTTGCAAAAAATATACATATTTCTGCTTCTGTTTTTTGGCAATAGTAATTCTTTTACATATTTCTTGTGTTTTTTTATTTTCAATACATCAAATATCTTTGATTTTAAGTACTATTTAGTTTATGGACAGGAGAGCATGGCTAGGTTTTCTCCACCTATTTTTGCAAAATCTGCATTTTATCATGGTTGCTTCAACTATAACCAGCTTTCATTTTGCATTTACACTTTACTAATTGACTTGTGTATCAGTTGGGGTTTAATGCGCATGTATTACAATAGTCTGGCACATAAATTGTTTATCAAGTATAGGTAGGAATAAATGGCTTATTAAAAATATTGCCATGGTTTACCAAGGCACATAATTTTTTTCCTAACATTTTATAATAGTTCTTGTGTAACTAATACATTTTCCAGCAACAACTTTTTCTGTAACTAAATAAAGAACGCTCTAGCAGTATTGATGTAAAGAAACTAGAAGCACGCCTGGCGACTTCTACCATTTAGACTTGTTGTGGATATATTAGATTTAATTTGTAGTTAGTTATTCATAGATTTGAAGATTGCAGTAAGTATCATTGTGTTTTATTTATTTATGTGTGAATATTAACAGAAATTAATTATTATGAAGTGTTAGCATTGTGGGCTAACCTGGAAAACGTGTAACCTTCACAGTAGCTGTAATACTTATGTGTTTAATGTATGGTTTTTAAACCAGTCCAGTGCAGATTTTTAAAACTCCTCGTTGAAGTCAGCACAAGATTTGCATTTACATACAGTGGCAAATCCAGTAGCTAGACCTGAGTACTGATTGGACGGATCTGTGCCCAGTTTGGCCACACACTTTGGTGAAAAAAATTGGATAATTTGGTGACTGGATCAAATTATCAGTTAGTGTGGTCATCAGTTAGTGTGGTGCGATGATGACCACATCCATGGCAGATTTCAATCGACACCGATTTGAGGTTTATCATGACTGCCAAGATTAGGGGCCCGTTTTCAAATAAAGTTATTAACATTGGCTGCCCCAACCACAGCCTGCGTGGTCAGCTAAAGGCATTTGTTGTTCCTTAGGTGCTCTTGAAAGGAGGTTTAGATGACATACATTTAAAGGGCACTATCATGAGATGTGTATATAAATATTCAGTACTTTAGTATAGCTTTTATTATGACACAATTATCTGCATGGATACATTTTTGCAGAGGTCTAAATCTCAATAAGAGTGGTTCTATATAAACAGACATTTTATTTTGTTAGAATGATTACTATATATATAAATGCACATAGTACAAAAACATGATAGTGTTTCCTTAACAATGACCCCAAAAAAGATTTGTAGTAACCACTTTTAAAGAACCAGTAAACTAAAATAAAAGATGCCTTATATAGAACAGCTACTAATTACATATATGTATACATGGGATTAATCTAACAGGTAGGCTTTTGGTCAGCTCCTCCACTGTGCTGTTTCCTCAGTTTCCTAGACACTTGAACATGAGTGTGGTCAAATGCTTGTTCAGTTCTGTTGGGGAAAATTGTAATCTCAGTGGGAGTCTGTATAGGAAAATAAAGCTACAGAGGCTGCCAAATCTCTGTATATGTAGTTTTTCACATGTGTGGCCAAGTCTAAAAGATCTGGGGGTAAATGTATTAAGCTCCGGGTTCTTCAACACCCGCGAGTTTGGCATCTTCAGCGCTTAAATTTAAAGCGGTGCTGCCTTGTAAAGGAAAACTTCCCTTTACAAGGCAGCGCCGCTTTAAATTTAAGCGCTGAAGATGCCGAACTCGCGGGTGTTGAAGAACCCGGAGCTTAATACATTTACACCCTGGTGGTTCAGTGCTTGGACAAAACGGTTACTTTTAACAGGGTACCATTAGCATGGTCCTATGACGACTGCATGCAGAGTCAGATGTAGTCATCAGTGATTAAACAAAAGTGATTGTGATCAGATGTATTTTTGGGACCATAAACAGAGCAGTTTAAGATCAGTTAGGTAAAGGTTTAAGTTGGCATCTTAACACACTTTGTCCATCAGGCAATCCCATCTTTAGCACAAAAACATTCAGATCTAGTAATCTAGTGAAACCTTTGTAAAACAAACTCTAATATTTTTTTTAGTGGTCCTTTATTATTGACAATATGAGCTAGATTGTTTATAGCACTGCAGCAATCCTTGGAATTCTTACAAAACTTCTTGAGAATGAATGTGTCTAAGTATCCAGGTCTCTAACCAATCCTCAGGAAATTGACAGATTTGAATGTAACAACATATTTGCTTGAACACAGGTGAGATTACAAGTTACAGTGATTAATACTTGTATTGAAGGAACAATCAATCAAGAATCTCTGAATTTCAATCTCTCATTTTGTTATTTTCCGAAGTACAGGGGAGGGCTGGCAAATTTTAGTCCGGGGGGCAAGACTCGACTCAGCAGCCTACTTTAAAGGGAAAAAAATGCAGGTGGCCCAATTACTCAGCCCAAGGTATCCCACTATGGGACTGGACAAGGGATCAGATGCTCCCCTGCCCTCCAGCTCAGCCTGCCCATGCTGAAGAACCAGCATGAAAAAGCTCAAATAATTGACAGTACGGCATCAGATTTTAAACTTGCACAAGTCTCACCCTCTTGTTCCATAGTATTAAGGTGCTTAGAAAGAAAATATAGCTAGCTGTGTTTTAAATATTTATGTACATTTGATTTTTTTATATACACTTGGGTTGTCACCTCACACCTAATGAACAGGAGAAATACATAAGAATTATAGTACACAGGAGTGTCTTCTGCCTGTATGCACACTCAATCCAAATGCATCTTTGCAGCAAGTATTCCTGGATCACAATGACTGAAGTGGCAGTCTAGTTTAATATGATATACGACAATATAATACCAGGTTTAACAAAGCATTTTCAGAAATTAAAGAAGACATTCCCTTCTTTGTCCTTCGTCTTCATTGATGAGAATAAATGCTCTCATATAGATAACAGAAACTTGCAGCATCGATAAAATGAATGTTTTATGTTTGTTAGAACTTGTGAGCTATATGATATGGGGTGATTTACTAACATGGTGAAAAAGTGAAAATATGCAGTAACCCATAGTAACAAATCAGTTCCAGTACAAGTTAGACGAAGGAAAGCTAATCAATAACTATGTCTTATTGCACATTTGCACCACATTTTTTAAATTGCCTCGTATTTTATAGATTTGCAAACATGGCCTTGGACAGCACGATATTGGAGCTGTTAACACATAATAATTACAATTACAATGTGAACATACAGGAGATTTGCTACATAATAATAGAGAAAAGATTTAAAAATGAGCACTGGAATTGCGTTCAATACCGTGTTTCCAAGCTTCCCTGCAGAATAGATTACTATGTTTTTAATGAGCACTCCCATAGACCTCCATTGTATTTTAGTTAAATAGTCATCTTGAAAGATGCAGGCACCACCAAAACTTAGAACCTGCAAAGCAAATGCTTGTCAGAATATATGTGTGTCCTTGTGCTTATGTTATTTGTTGACCATCACAATCAAGCATGTTTAATAAGATCTGAGAATGCCTATTAAACACTTTTAAATATCTCCTATTTTTTATGAGGTCCTAGGCTGTGGTCACAGAACCAATATTGTATATAACAAATAGAGTTGCATGTAACAAAATCCTTTTTTTAATATCCTGTTAATAACTTTGAATATAAATCACAATATGTCACTTTGAAATCTAATTTATATTTATTTCCAAAGTTAAGGCAGTGAAGGCCCAATCTTGCCTATTCATGGCCATACGTATGGGAACCCAATTGAATGGCCTCACTGGGGGCTGGAGGCTGTTAGCACAGCCAGAAAATAACAACAAACAGATCAGTATCAATCATTTTCCAATTGGATTTACAAATATACCAAATAGTGGTGTGATTGATTTTTAATGGATTATTATCAGGAATTCGACTCACTTTAGAGTCAGATACCCTGCAATATAGTTAACAGCTAGTTAATTCAAGACACAGAATCATGTTTCAAAATGGATGCCCTTAAGTTTGGTCTGTTTAAGAATGGTTTATAATGTTGGATTGCAAGCTTTTTGACTAGAACCCATAATATGTCTGAATCTATTTTGTCACTGATGGTTCACTTTTTACACTTTATATACTTTTTTCGCTTTTGTTTTCAGAATTGTTTCTGTTGAGGAAAGGCCATACATCTATGTGAGACTTTAACTCACAAAGACAGTAGGGAGTTACAATTTTTATTTTGATCCCAAAGGTGTTGGCCCAGAAATGTCAATGACGGATACACTAAGGTCACTTAACAACACTATACTCCTTAGGACATAGTTTTCAGTAATGGCTATAGTTATATGTTATTTATTTCTAATTACACATCTATGGAATGAGTGTATTTTTTGCATGCAGTTTGAATGCTAGGTAGCTTAGTTGTTCACCAAAAAATTGCCTTTAAACCAAGTGCTCTCGCTTTTATATATTTTATGTGATCATCATTATACAGTATTACAAAAGGAATGTATGAATGTATAATGCATGCATTTACTTCTGTAAAAATAAATTTCCAGCAAATATGTCTGTGATGAAATACACTGAATCAAAAATAAAAGTGTTTTGCTGTTGTGTTATGTCTGCTTGTCTCAATTAATACAAACTACTGATAAACTTTGATAAATGCATCAGTTCCATATTTACAGAATCATTTAAGAAAGTATTTGGCTGAGAAACTAAAACAGATAAAACTATTGCATAAGCATGTGGATAATGAGTAACAGTTGTTGTTGGATGATGCATCAAAACTAAATTCTATTCTCTCTCCCTGCCAGTGGGCAGCAAAAACAGGTGAAATATGTTGCTTCATAACATACTGCAATCTGCTTCCTTTATCAAAATGACGCCTCCTTCCTAGTTTCACCCACATGGTATTGGTTGTTAACACAGGCGTGAACAAAATAGCAATTCTTGTATTACCAACATTGAAGTATAGCTGAATATGTATTCAAATGCAGAGCTGGACTAAGGTGTTGGCGGGCCCAGGGCACTTAAAACAGGGGGGATCCTATGGTCTAAAATTAGGTGCATAGTGTCATCATTCATGAAAGAGAGAGAAAAACGATGTTATTGTTACCCTCATATCTCACTGATTGCCCCCTCTATACCTCATCAATTGCCTCTTCATGTCTCATTCATTGCCCCTATACATCTCCCATTGTCCCCTCCATATCTCTCCTATTGCTGCCCCCTGCATATAGTTTTGTCTCATTGCATTTTATTTATTTGTAGCAACGCAGCGTGCACCTTGCTGCTCAGACAGGAAGTGAATACACTTCCTATATGAGCACTGGATTGTGGGGAAAGCGCTCTGTGAAGTAAGGTCAGCCTCAAGTATTTGAAAATGCATGAGGCAAATAATTCACCGGGGCAAATAACTCATGTTCCCCCCGACCCCCTTTATTCAGACTTGTTCAGATATTGCCAACTGCAGTACTATTGCTTGTTTATGTTTTAGTTTGACTAAATTATGCTAAGTAAAATTCCTGTATCATCTCTAATCACCTCTTTTTGCAGAGACAAGAGATTAATTATGGAATCAATTTAACAATTTATTCATTAAGCAGCGACTGTTTAACATTGGAGTGGTTCTTATGCAAGGTTACCTGGTTCAATTTTGAAATAGAGGACACATATTACTTTCAATAAGAAGTGTTAAAAACTAAAAGTGAATTCATACATAAGAAAATATTTGAGTGTTTTGAAAATTAAGTGACATAAGAACAATTTGAAAAGAGAGGGGCTAAACTTAAATTAGGAGGATGTCAGATAAGCACCAGCACCAGCTTCCTTCTTTTCTTCTGCTTTTTTAGGAGCAGGTTGCTAACCTCCACCTCATACATTGAGAAATTAGATGAGATCTCATGATCTCTCAAAAGGAACAGTCAGAAGAAGAGGCTCTAGAGGAGGTAGGGAAAAAATACGTAAAAAACGTATTTCTCAACTAGAGGGCAAAGGTATTTTTAACTTGTCCTCAAACCCTTTCCTCCTCTGAATTAAGACTAAGAGACTAAATTTTGCCCTGGCAGCCAAGCCCAATTTGTTCACACTATTTGTAGACTTAAATAAGTATGCAAGAACATTTAGTCGTTAAAGATATTTTGGTCTACAATCAATGAACAAAAATAAAATTGAGGCAACACGTTTATTTTAGTTGAAAGTGAACTTGAAGCAGTGACTATATTGCTGTCCTTAGGCAGAAAATGCAACTAATGATGAGGTTAAGCAGGGACTGGCTGGCAGACTTTAGCCCGGGGACCAAGCATGTAGTACTGGCCCATAAGTAGTGACCCAATCTTAAAGGATGGTTTTCAGTACAATATATATTTATCAATATATAAAGAGGCAATTTTGGTGTTGCTTAAGCCAGTGATACTTTGATATTATAAATGATAAATCTTAAAAATTGAAAATAAATAATGCAACAAAAAACCAAACCTCACTTTATATTGCATTTTACTTTATCTGTTCCTTCTCCATACGGCAACTCTTGGTTTATTTTTTTACATACCTGGCTAATTATATTGGGATTTTTTTTTAAAATGCAAAAAGCCTGTTTGCTTTAAAAACCTGATGTTTTTGCCAGCAAAAGGGCTTGTTTTTGCTTGGTCCTATATACTAATAGGGTTATTATTTGTTATAGGGTTAACTTAAAACAAATAATATTAGGGGTGTTGTATGCTATGTGTGTTTGGTGGAAGTGACATCACTGCCATCCACTTGCCATTCAGGAAATGCTGGTTGTCAGGAAATACCTGGCAGCCATCTTCAGGTCTTCAGTACCACATAGTAAATACATGTTCTCACAGTTCTCCAGCCTCTGCTTTTCATTTGAACTCAGACAGTTCTACAAGGTCTCAGAAGGTTGGCTGTGATGGCACAATTCTCCGACGCATAGATCCACTTGTTTTTGATGACGCCATCGCAGACACATGGCTCATATTCAAGAAGGAATGGTATGTATACTGCTATGCTGGACTCTCAGACAAATAAAAAAAAGGTACAGGCATACACCCTGCTAAATTTAGCTGGTGCTGAAGCTGTAGATAAAGCTGACACATTTGTCTATTCAGAGGGTGAGGATCAGGAGAATCCAGACACACTAATAAAAAAAATTGAGATATTGTTACCAATGAAAAATGTCATAATGGACAGACATGCATTCAACACTGCTGTGCAAAGCCCCTCTGAAAGCATCCAGTCATATGCTGCCATATTGAAACTATTAGTAAAGAAATGTGAATATGGTGACCTATCAAATGAGCTTATCAGGGACAGAATTGTGGGTGGGAGTTATGATGATGTCACTCGTACACATTTCCTGCGGGAGAAGACACTGACACTGGACACTGCTATACACATATGCATGTTACTTGAGCAGTCCCGCAAAAGTGCAATCGAGTTGAAAAAAAGAGTCTGATATATGTGACCTCCGTCAACACGAGCAGCAACAAACATGCTGTGTGAAGTGCGGCGGTCGCCATTCCCATGAACGTCACAAATGTCCTGTTTTCAACAAACGCTGCAATGCCGGTGGTAAACAAAATCACTGTGCTCGCTGGTGCAGGTCCAAGCCCAAAGCTGATGACAGACAACACTGCAGTGCATGTTTTAGCAGCCCGCCGCACCGAGTCCATACTGTAGATACACTGCCAGAAAACAATCCTGACACCAGTCTTCTCTGTGAGAGTGTTGACCTCAGGGCTGAAAAGGGTGAAATATTTACTAAAATGGTTGATAAGGAAACAAATAACGCCATCAAAATTAAAATTGACACTGGAGTCAAATGCAATGTCATGTCACGTGAACTCCAGCGCACAAACCAAAAGATCCTATTGAAGATAAAGGAGTCCCAACTGCGCTCCCAGGATGAGAGATTAAAACTGAATAGAAATTAAATAATAATACTAGAACAACAAATGAAAATCACAAATATTGACCATCGAATAACCATAACTGACTTAGGTGGTGTATCAATGTATAACTAATAACATGTTAATTGAACAAACTATAAAACAGAATGACAGACCAACAGACCATATGAACTGATGGATTGTGTAGATGTGAACAAGTCTCTGGAAATGACTGTTGGAGCTCTAATCGATAACGATGGTGTGCAAGTTGAATGGGGATCAATCCAGAGTGTCTCAATATGTCCACAAAAGAAAAAAGAAGGGGGAGGGGAGTGGCAGTCAGCAGATGTATGAACTGTAAACTAAAACTAAAAGAAAAAATACAACAATGAAATATGTGACACGATACCAACTAAAATGGGGACATGGAGTGGGAAATAAACATATTGTCCCACAAATGAATGGATTAGAGAAAAGTGATTGAACAAAAAATAATATTTAATAGGTATAAAAAATGACCATGCAGACCAGAACTGACAAATAAAATTATAAAAACACATACAATCACTTAGAAATAGAACCGTGTCCAGGGTGTAAGTAACCAAACATGAACTCACGCTAAATGAGATCGTGACGGCGTGAGAATGCGGCTTGAGGAGAAGGACCAGGATCGGGTGTCCTCCTTCAGAATGTAAATCCAGAACGGACGGGATGGTCGCAGCGTTCAGGCTCGTATAGACGGAAATCCGCGGATACAATGCGTTCCACAGTAGAAAGCAGAGCTCTCTACTTCCTGTGTATGGGTGCTGGACTGGATCAAAAAGGTGTCCCAACACGTTTCATCTCAACGGAGACTTCTTCAAGGGTAAGTGGATAAGCGGTGGTATGGTCTTATATAGATAGGCTCTTGAAAGTCTTTGGATAACAGTAGTGAAGTGCAATTCAATAAAGTAGAATACAATGATACACCACCAATTAAATGTATGCAACATATGACCATATATATAGAAGAATGGTTGACATATATCAGAGAAAATTAAAAGAACAACCAAACAACATAAATGAATGAATAAAAAAATGAAGTAAACACAAAATACGCGGATATACTGCATACTTGCCAGCTCTCCCGGAATGTCCGAGAGACTCCCGCATTTTGCAAGAGTCTGCCGGACTCCCGGGTGAGTGTGGCAATCTCCCGAATTCTGCCCACTTCACTAGGAAGTGCCCCACTTCCTAGTGAAGTGGGCAGAATTAGATCCCAAACACCGCGATTCCCGGTGAATCGCCACTTTTGGAGCAATTTTGGCCGCCCCGCCCCCTCACGGCCACCTCCACTGGCTGGCTCCCGGAAGAGAGCTGAAGAAAGTAGGTAAGTATGATATACTGATAAATAAAAAACAGACAAAAAATCTGAGATATTTGAAAGGGGCAAATGTAATTAACCCCAGACGCATAACATCAAGGTATAAATGACTTAATGTGCACATGAATTAATGTAAATAAATATACGCTCGTAGTGCATAGATGTCATAAATAAAATAAAAACAAGGAATGAAATAAATAAGTACATATACAGAACATATCAAACATACAATAATTACCATGATCGCAACCAGATGGAAATTAAAATATGTGGATTAAAAGTAACTGTAATTAAGTCTTCCTATAAGATGGACATTAGTGAACAGCTTGTACAAATCCTTAAGGATTAAAGACTCATCTGAATGATCAACTGATGTCATTGTGGAATAAACACCATCCAAAAATGTGAATGACCAACACAGAATTAGAAACACAAAATTAAGAAAGGAAGCCATACACAAATTCATATAAAAATTCATAGTGAATAACTTATTGGAACTGTCCTACATATGCAAGATAAGCATGGTTGTCTAAAAAGGGTTCTAGGACATAATAAACATAATAAACATTATCATGACTAAGCAATAACTAATATCTCTAAGAGTATAAACCGATCAGTAGGATGTATGGAAGTATGATGTATGGAAGTATACTTACCCGGTAGGATGCCCAAAAAAAGAGGGAGAAACTAAAAAAAAAGTAAATAAATAAAAAAAAATATATATATATATATACATATATATATGTGTAGGGGGTCTCCACCATGCAGAACAGGGAACTGGGTACACTCAAGGAGGAAATGATCCTACTATACCAGAGGTTCTCAGGTGGTCTCCCATCCTGGTACTGGTCTGGCTCACCCCATTTAGCTTCCAAGATCTGACAGTATTGGGCGTGAAGGTGGGTGATATGATAGTAGGTGTTGATCGTCCGAATGGAAACCACCCCAGCCTGCTGGTGTAGGAGTGTTAGCCCGCTACAAAGGCCACAGCATCCCCCCCCAAAGACACCTATTGACTATTCTCACACAGTGAATCTAATTGCTTACGGTGGCCAGATAATCAAGACTGTGGGTATGGCCGTGATTCAGTCCACAGGCGTCCCGCTGAAGTTTCATACTGTGGAGGTGTCATTGCTCGAGTGGTAGAAGCCACCCCGTGGGTGTTGGTCATGGTTGCTGCAGTTAAAAAGGATGGTTCAGTACGCATCTGAAAATGAAGCTCTGATGAGACCGCATCACCCCCTCAGAACCGTGAAGCAAGTCAGTACTGACATGCCAAATGCAAAGATATTCACCGCTCTGGATGCCAAGTGCGGGTTCTGGCAAATCAGATTAGACAAGGAGCCACCCTTACTCACTACATTTATGACACCTCTAGGCAGACATGCATTCCTCCGAATGCCCTATGGCATCTGTACTGGCAGTGAAGTGTTCCAACAGAGCATGGTACACCTCTTTGAGGGATACCCTTGTGAAATCATCATTGATGACATCCTCGTGTGGGGTCGCACCATGGAGGAATATGATATGCGCCTCTGCAAAATCCTCCACAGGATTCATGAAATCAACATGCAGTTAAACCCTGATAAGTGTCGTTTCAGAGTTACTGAGGTCCCATATGTTGGCCACCTTCTAACCTCAGAGGGTGTCCAGCCAAGACACAGGCCATCCAGCAAATGTCCAACCCCACAGACAAGCTGAGTTTGCAGCGATTTCTAGGTATGACAAGGTACCTTTCAAAATTCCTGCCTCACTATAGTGACGTCACAGCTCCGCTCTGCCAGCTTTACACAATGACAATGAATGGGATTGGTTGGACTGTCATGCTGATGCTATTGCTCTCCTCAAGGTTATAATAACTTATAGCCCAGTGCTCCAGTTCTTTGATGTACATGTTCCTGTCATCATCTCTGCTGATGCTTCCCAGCATGGTCTTGGTGCTGTCTGTTTGCAGCGCAACAAACCCATTAGTTTTGCCTCCAGAGCCCTTACAGAGATGATATGCTCACATTGAAAACTAACTGCTTGGCCTTGTCTTTGCATGTCAAAAGTTCCATGAGTTCATCTATGGACATCCAGTGGTGATTGAAACAGATCACCACCACTGATCACTATTATCCGCAAACCTATGCACACTGCTTTGGCACGTATCCAACGGTTCATGCTCAAGCTCCAAAGGTACCATCTGTGGTGTACAAGCGTGGAAAGGACCTCCACGTAGCTGATGCTTTATCACGTGCTCACCTTCCGGACTCAGATGTCCCTGATGCTGACGATGACATGAATGTTATGGAGTTTGATGTCCTCTGCTCCTGGCACATGGAAGAGTTGTGTGATGTTACACTCAGGGATGACCTTTGCCAACGGTTGTCACATGTTGGACTGCATGGTTGGCCGTCTTCCTCTAGGGACTTGCCTTGTGACCTTAAGTCATTCTTTGCTTTCCAGGACGAGTTAACTATCTCAGAGGAAATTCTCTTATGTGGTCAGCGGTTTGTAATCCTATATGCTCTCCAAGGATTTTATGCCCAGCAGGCCCATCAGGGGTACCCCGGGTGGGAGGCCACTTTGCGATGGGCTAAGGATACATTGTATCGGCCCTCTATGGCTGCTGACAATGAGTGGGTAGTCTCTGCTTGTCCCCCTGCAATACTGTACAGCCACATCATGCCAAAGAACCACTCACTCTTCATGCCAAAGAACCACTCACTCTTCATGAGGTACCTGACCTCCCTTGGTTCATTGTTGCTGCAGATCTTTTTGTGTGGAGGTAAAAAAAACACCTTGTGTTAGTGGACTCATATTGCGGTTGGTTCGAGATAGACTATCTTCCTAAACTGAACAGTGCTACAGTCATTATCAAAATGAAAAGACACTTCTCTATCCATGGCATATCATGCAAGCTGCTCACTGACAACACTATGCAATTCATGAGTCCTTCACCAATGAATGGGACATCTCACATGTCTCTAGCAGTCCACACTATCCACAATCTAATGGACTAGCAGAAAGGGCAGTATGTCCTGCAAAGCACCTGTTAGACAAATGCTACAGAGATGGTTCAGACGTACTCATGGCGCTCCTTAATTTGAGAAATACCCCAAGGGATAAGCTCCCTTCTCCTTCTAAATGCCTTTTGTCTAGACGCACTCGCACTATCATTCCTATCCCCAAAGTCAAGCTTACACTAACCATTGAGACCAATGAGCAGAGTGTTCTGGAGAAGTCCAGGTTACGGTTCAAAGCCAATGACGACAAAACCTCTCATCAACTAAGACCATTGTCCCCGGGGCAGACCATCCACATCCTGACCCCAGTCGAGTTTGACAACGTGTGCAAGTATCCTCCAACAGGCCCAACAGTTATATGGTGCAATCCAACAGTGATTTGCATAAGCGCAACAGATGTCACCTATTAGGGGTGTGTGAGCCAGCACCCCCACACCACAGAATACCACCTGAGGGTGTCAGAACACCTATCAATGTGGACAATGTGCCCTCTAAAGAAGCAGCTATTGCAATGCAGAACAGTCCTATACCCCTGAACACAGAACACATCACTACCTCCTTTCTTCATCACGAGGTCTGGTAGGATCTCCAGGTCTAATACTAAATTTCAGGGCGTTGTTATGTAACTTTCGTTATTACCAGTTAAGGTGTATTTTCATTTGCACACTGTTCTCACATCCAACACCTGTCACATTGTCTTGCACCCACACACCTGTTGATTGTTACTTTGTTCTAAAATACGGAGGATGTAAATTTATGCTATGAGTGTTTGGTGGAAGTGACATCACTGCCACCCACTTGCCATTCAGGAAGTGCTGGCTGACAGGTAATACCTGGCAGCCATCTTCAGTTCTCAGTATATACCACACAGTAAAGACATGTTTTCACAGTTCTCCAGCCTTTGCTTTTGATTTGAACTCAGAAAGTTCTACGGGAGTAACTGGGAGGAGGAGCGCTGACACTCTGGCTCAAAGCTGGATTAAGGCTCTGAGAGGCAGGGGCATTTTAGATAGGGAGGTCCTTTGAGGTAGCATAGTTGTCATTTTAGACAAATTTTACACAAAATCATAGGCAATACTGTCTGCACTACTGTTAGGTGCACACAACTTTGCCTTCATGAAGTGGGACATACCTCCCAACTGTCCTAGCAGCCGGACCAAATACAGACCAAGCAAGATACACATTTTATTAACACACTCCCTTGACCCCTCACACACACATTATATTAACATAACTTCCCCCCTCACACACATATTATATTAACATACTTACCTTGTTCCATCTGTGCAATCTTGCTGCTCTTCACACATGGGATGACATCTGTCACGTGGTGCGTATCTCTTGTGACGCCGGGTTTATCACATATAGGCCACACATGGGGGAGGGAGGAGAGAGATGGGAGATGGATCGGAAGGATCCGTGAGCATTATGGAAGGTGGCTGGCCCCTCCTCCGGGCCCAGCCACCAAGTAATAGAGACTTGGGCAGGTCCCTGCACGGCCAAAAATAGTCTTTTTTTTGTCCAGCCCAGGGGGAACATTTACCTCCCTGTCACCTGGCCTAGCCCACCTCTGACGTTAAGGGATATAGCATTTATGATATTAATGGTACACTCATCTAAATTGTTTAAGAATAAGTAAAATTTGTATTTGATGCAGTTAAGGAGTTTGTATGTGGAAAGATTATATAAAGCTACTGTGAGAGGATATACCTCTTATCCCACCCCTTCATGTTTGCTGGACCTGACTTGTCACCTTTCTTTATCCCAAATGCAACCCCTCTAAATGCTATACGGGGGCTCTGCTGCCACCACCAGGCTCCTTCACTGGCACCTGGAGCTGCTTCTTTCTGGGTACCTTTTGCTGCTAGTGCACCCCTTTGCAGGTACTCCTTCCTTCAGATCAGGGTTGCTGTGAATGGTTCCCGCTGGCCTCTCACAATGGCCAGAGCTGCAGGGTAGCAAAGTGGTGTTATTAGACGCTGGGTGCCAAACCTCAGAACAGCTGGATAACGGATTAGAGTGGTCTAATCTGTAGGTCACTGGAATTACAGCAGGTGAGTAGGCGTCAAAGCAGGATCCTGGAGAAGTCTTTATAAGGGTCCTTATAGGACTGTTACACACTAGTTGAAGGTACTAGTGATGTTCCAGAAGTCCAGGGGGTATATATACTAAACTGCTGGTTTGAAAAAGTGGAGATGTTGCCTATAGCAACCTATCAGATTATAGTTATGATTTATTTAGTACATTCTACAAAATGACAACTAGCATCTGATTGGTTGCTATAGGCAACATCTTTGTTTTTCCAACAAGTAGTTTAGTAAATATATAGCCCCAGATGGTAACTATAGTTGAAATAAAAAATACAGCTCTTTATATATTGTTTCTGACACACATGTTGGCAGGGGGTAATCCAAACTCCTGCCCATGTCTGACAACACAACGTCTAAGAAATTACATTTAACAGTGAGCATCGGGGTGCAATATATTCTCTAAACTTGGATTTAATGCAACTTAAACTTAATAAAATTTACATCAAACTGTGATTTCCCAAATTACTTGCTGTTTCATTATTCAGATAGTTCCCTTACAGTTTTAACAGAACAGGATACACAGGATATAAAGGTAATGACCCCCTAGTGTGAATTAAGGTTAAAAAGATGTTTTGGGTCACTTTCAGATGAAAAGGCTTAATTAGCATTGGATTTCCTTTCTTTAGAAAAGTTGCAGAAATTAGTTTTTCGTCCAACATCTCATAATAAATCATTACAGGAACAATATGAAAATGATAAAATTTACATTTCCAGCACAGTTACTGTACACCACTGCACACCAGTTTCTAACTGGCACCGCAGTGCCAATACATTACATATATACATTTAAATTAATAAATATTACTTTCTACATGCGGTGCCTAGTGCTGGCAAGTAACCCTTCTGGCACCAGAAAACATTTAAAGATAGCCATCGCACACATGCGGCGGCCCAACCTAGACTTGGCCAATGCTACAATGCAGGAATCCAGAATGTTCTGTGATAAAGCAAATCAAGAATCACTTAAAGTTAATTTTCCTCACAGGAAAGGCAGGCGTTAAATATATTGAAGTTTGATCATGAATTAATTATTAAACGCACAGATAAGGGAGGGAGGATTGTGATCTGAAATAGTGTGGACAATTTAGAACAGGCGTCTACACGTCTTAATAATTTAAGATTTTTATCAAAAAATATACCATAGTACCAACAATCTTTTAAGGAAGAATGAAGGACGTTGTTGGAGCATGCCCTTGCCAGTGGCATAATATTGAAGGATATTTGGCAATTTTTGTTTGCCACACATCCAGTGGTACCCACCTATTATAATTTCAGGTTTGGGTTCACTTACAATCTTGTTTTTTTATGTGGATTCTTTTTAACAGAGACACGTTATGTTTTTCAGGTCCTACATTAAAGACACTTTTTTAAAAATTAATCAATTCCATTTATTGGAGAGATTCTAATATATTTCTTACCTGTAATGTGTTACGACTCTTCCTGTGTTTTGTATTTGGCAGCAGTACCTTGTTCCACCAGAGGTGCTGCTGTTCTGTCCTAGACTCTTCTGCATGCCTAAAGGAGTTAATCTCCTTACCTGAGACCTAATTGGAACTGCACCTGTCACACTCCTTTAAAGACCTGCCTCAAGCTGTGCTCTGTGCAGTTCATCCCGTTTGTTCCTGGCTGCTACTCCTGCTCCTGTTCATTTGTTGTATACCTGCTGGACTGACCTTCTGTGTATGACCCCTGCCTGTTTCTTGGACCTTGCCTGAGACCCCGAATCATTTACCTGTACTTTGACCACGCTGTTTTGCCTGTTGCTCTGATCTTTTTGCCTGACTTCTAGACCTCGCTTATTTGCCTCATCTCAACCTGGCTATTTGGATTTATTGTCTGATCACTGCTTGATCCCTGGACTCTGTCTGCTCTCCTGGACTGCCTTGTGCCTTTTGGACTGGGGTAAAATTTATTTTATCAGCACCTGCCATTGTTACTATACAGTCTCTTTAGGAAACCTGTTCAAACCTGTGGATCTTTTGTTTGTGTATTTACTTTAATAAAGACACTTTGCTTTACATTTTTGTTGCTATTAGTAAATACACTGGGATTCATAACATGATGAACTGCCAAAAAGAAAACCTTGGAAATGTGTGAAAGAACCCTGCTTCAGATTTCTCTTGGAACTCTTTTTGCAATTAATTTCATATGTTTTCTCCCTGCAAATATGTCTGCTCTACAAATGGCGGAACAGTCTCTGCTACAGTGTCTACAAACTGACATAATTCTGTTACGCTCTCAGCTGGCTCAATTTTCTGCTATACTTTTGGACCAACTCAGGAGACTATCAGAATCTGTTTCTTTGAAGTCCAATACTGTTGATTTGATTCAGCCAACTCTGTCTGCTGCTGAATCTGTGCTGCCAGCACCTTGTAATAATACCATGACAAATTTGCATTTAACTAACAACTACAGTTTAACAAATGCCCGGTTCACAAGTGGTCCACGCCCCCATCTGACCGAAGTGGAGCGACAGCGCAGAATAACCAAAAAACTGTGTCTCTACTGTGCAAGTTATACACACTTCTTACAAGCCTGTCCTCTCCGCAGACCACGACAGCTTACCAAACCATCTTCTGTTGTTACTTCTCCGCACTCTGGATTTGTTTACACTTCACCTATTCTGCTCCCTGGGATGAGACCCAATCTGCCAACCCCAGTTACCAGTTCTGAGGCGCCAGCTCCAGCGGCCTGTCCTGAGGCGCCAGCTCCAGCTGCCTGTCCCGAGGTGCCAGCCTCTGTCTCCTGTCCTGAGGTGCCAGCCTCTGTCTCCTGTCCTGAGGTGCCAGCCTCTGTCTCCTGTCCTGAGGTAACATCATCTGCCTCCAGCTCTGAGGTAACATCATCTGCCTCCAGCTCTGAGGTCACATCATCTGCCTCTAGCTCTGAGGTCACATTATCATGCCTCCAGCTTGGAGCCTGCTGCCGCTGTGTCCGGTCCTGAGTCCGCTGCGTCCGGTCCTGAGTCCGCTGCGTCCGGTCCTGAGTCCGCTGCGTCCGGTCCTGAGTCCGCTGCGTCCGGTCCTGAGTCCGCTGCGTCCGGTCCCGAGTCTTCAGCCGCTGCCTCTGCTCCCGAGTCTTCAGCCGCTGCCTCTGCTCCCGAGTCTTCAGCCGCTGCCTCTGCTCCCGAGTCTTCAGCCGCTGCCTCTGCTCCCGAGTCTTCAGCCGCTGCCTCTGCTCCCGAGTCTTCAGCCGCTGCCTCTGCTCCCGAGTCTTCAG
Organism: Mixophyes fleayi; assembly: GCF_038048845.1. Lineage (NCBI taxonomy): Eukaryota > Metazoa > Chordata > Amphibia > Anura > Limnodynastidae > Mixophyes > Mixophyes fleayi. Next base: position 86,993,278 of record NC_134407.1, on the reverse strand, counting down.
CCGCTGCCTCTGCTCCCGAGTCTTCAGCCGCTGCCTCTGCTCCCGAGTCTTCAGCCGCTGCCTCCAATTCCGAGTCACAAGCTGCTGTCGTTGTTCCTGAGCTACAGTCTGCTCCAGAGGGGGCGCTGCCCTTCCAGTCTGCTCCAGAGGGGGCGCTGCCCGTCCAGTCTGCTCCAGAGGGGGCGCTGCCCGTCCAGTCTGCTCCAGAGGGGGCGCTGCCCTTCCAGTCTGCTTCAGAGGGGGCGCTGCCCTTCCAGTCTGCTTCAGAGGGGGCGCTGCCCTTCCAGTCTGCTTCAGAGGGGGCGCTGCCCTTCCAGTCCGCTCCAGAGAGGGCGCTGCCCTTCCAGTCCGCTCCAGAGAGGGCGCTGCCCTTCCAGTCCGCTCCAGAGAGGGCGCTGCCCTTCCAGTCCGCTCCAGAGAGGGCGCTGCCCTTCCAGTCCGCTCCAGAGAGGGCGCTGCCCTTCCAGTCTGCTCCAGAGAGGGCGCTGCCCTTCCAGTCTGCTCCAGAGAGGGCGCTGCCCTTCCAGTCTGCTCCAGAGAGGGCGCTGCCCTTACAGTCCTCTCCAGAGGGGGCGCTGCCCTTCCAGTCTGCTCCCGAGTTGCCTGTCCATGTGGTTCAGCCCGAGTTGCCAGTCCATGCGGTTCAGCCCGAGTTGCCAGTCCATGCGGTTCAGCCCGAGTTGCCAGTCCATGTGGTTCAGCCCGAGTTGCCTGTCCATGCGGTTCAGCCCGAGTTGCCTGTCCATGCGGTTCAGCCCGAGTTGCCTGTCCATGCGGTTCAGCCCGAGTTGCCTGTCCATGCGGTTCAGCCCAAGATGCTGGTGCATGCGGTTCAGCCCGAGTTACCACTTGGTGCTGTCTGCTCTGAGGCATTTCACAGTGCTGTCTGCTCTGAGGCTTCTCACAGTGCTGTCTGCTCTGAGGCATCTCACAGTGCTGTCTGCTCTGAGGCATCTCACAGGGCTATCCAGTCGGAGTGCTGTGCCCAATCCGGGCTTCCCGTCAAGTGTACTCGGCTTGCCGTCCCAGCCGGGGACCCCTGCCCTGCCGTCCCAGCTGGGGACTCTTCAGAGTCTGCCATTGAGCCTGAACGCCCAAAAGCTTCTTCCGAATCTTCAGACCCTCCTCCAGCCTTCTTTGATGATCCCAAAACCCACAACACCATAGACTTTATAAATGCACTCTGTCAGAAATTTCTTTCATCTCCGGTCAAGTCACCTGATCGGGGTCTCTCTATGCCACCCCAGTCTCAACAAGCATCAACCTTGGTGACTGGCTTTTTGGGCATACCGCCATCTTCTGATAGATTAAAGGGTCCTGTCCCGACCCTTGGCTGGGACTCGGACTCTGAGAGTGAATTCGTTGAGGATACAAGAGACTTAGTGGACGAACTGGCCAATTCTTTTGTTTTTGAGGAATTGGGTCTTATCTGTACTCCTTTGGAGAAGAGCCCAATTGGATCTTCAGGAAGATCCCATAAGAAGAAAAAAGAAAAGAGGAGGAAGACCTGAAGGGAACTTGTATGGAGCGTCTGGAATCCGCTCCTTAAAGGGGGGGCTATGTTACGACTCTTCCTGTGTTTTGTATTTGGCAGCAGTACCTTGTTCCACCAGAGGTGCTGCTGTTCTGTCCTAGACTCTTCTGCATGCCTGAAGGAGTTAATCTCCTTACCTGAGACCTAATTGGAACTGCACCTGTCACACTCCTTTAAAGACCTGCCTCAAGCTGTGCTCTGTGCAGTTCATTCCGTTTGTTCCTGGCTGCTACTCCTGCTCCTGTTCATTTGTTGTATACCTGCTGGCCTGACCTTCTGTGTATGACCCCTGCCTGTTTCTTGGACCTTGCCTGCTTGCCTGAGACCCCGAATCATTTACCTGTACTTTGACCACGCTGTTTTGCCTGTTGCCCTGACTTCTAGACCTCGCTTATTTGCCTCATCTCAACCTGGCTATTTGGATTTATTGTCTGATCACTGCTTGATCCCTGGACTCTGTCTGCTCTCCTGGACTGCCTTGTGCCTTTTGGACTGGGGTAAAATTTATTTTATCAGCACCTGCCATTGTTACTATACAGTCTCTTTAGGAAACCTGTTCAAATCTGTGGATCTTTTGTTTGTGTATTTACTTTAATAAAGACACTTTGCTTTACATTTTTGTTGCTATTAGTAAATACACTGGGATTCATAACATAATGTTGGGTTTTGGCAGTGGAACATTTTATTTTGAAAATTGAAAATATAAATCACACGTCACATGAATTCATACTTATATTTATCAATTTAATACTTAAACACAATTATTTTATTTTAGATTCACAGTTTAATTTGCAAACACGGGGTACTGCCATGGAAAATGAGTTTGCCCTGAGCTTTGACATTTTCTATGCGGAAAGTTAGGGGTTAACCTAGTTCTCTATGGCAGTTATATAGAGGATTCCTCTTTTGTTTGGAATAGGGATGTTAGTTTGATTACTTCATTTGTGGATTCACTTAATCATAACTTGTTCGGCCTAAAATTCACTAGCACATTTAATGAAACGCACATTAGTTTTTCAGATGTTACGCTATTGGCAAGGAACAATAAAAATACCACTGAGACTTTTATTAAGGATCTAGCCACTTGAAATCATTGCATATTAATATATATATATGGAGAGATCAAACAAGATATCTACAGATGGCGCTTACCCAATATATGGAAGATAACACAAATACAGAATTGCATATGCGTGTATAAGGCAGTAAATAAATAGATGAATGTATAATAATAAAAGCAACACCTCCACAATGTGCGTGTGGCAGCCAACCTTAAAAGCGGATGGTTAGTCCGATAACATAGTAGGGTATAGATAGTAAAGGGCGGCGCCTTCAGGTGTATACAATGTATATAAACATATAAGCACAAGTGTACACAGAAATAGTCCAGAGTAGTTAGAACAGGACGGTGTCTGTATCAGTACCGCAGCTAACTCAAAATCACTGTAGTATAGGATAAATATAATCAGAAGTTGATCGTGCAGAATATATAGAAGTGGTGTGCGTACCAGATATATAAAATCAAACCGCTTATCTGTATAGTGGCTCCTTAGAAATCCCGGAGTATGATCTGCAACCAATTCTCCTTAACGATGGATAAAATGTATGTTCTAAAACAACCGCGACACCAAAACTTATCCGCTCATCATAAAAGGAAATATATAAAAAGCCATATGGTGTAGTATTTTTATATAAACATTTTATTCAAGTATAGCATCTAGAGTACAAACTCACAATATATATGCTTAAAACAGGCTTATCTGTAAGTGACTGGTCTGCAGTCTCATCCCCTTGTATAGTAGAAGTCTCTCAGCAGGCTCCACACAGAAGCTCAATGCAGGAAATTCTAATGGTATGTGTCTCAGGGTGTAGCAGTACAGCCAGTGGTCTTCCAGATGTGGTGTAGGGGCTCAACGCGTTTCGTTCATATATATATATATATATATATATATATATATATATATGATAGAATACGTAATAAACACTGGCGCTCACAACAGTATTGTATAAAGTTAATATATAAAAAGTCCACAAAAACACCTCTTCCACATGTGGAGGCAGCCTTCCTTAGAATTGGTAGGTAAGTAAAATTGGTTTATATTTCTTTTTGTTATTAATCTGTCTTATACTTTTAGCCATCCCCCTTCTTTATATGTTATTTTAGCTATATGTTGAGTTAGCCATATGTTTTAAACTACTATATGTATCTTATAATGAATTTCATATAATTGTAATTGATTAGGTTATCCTACAAATGTACGGTACTATATTTATTTGATGTGTTACACTTGTATCTAATATTAGATTTCATAGCCTTTTATTATTAGGCACTTGATATTTTTAATATGCATATTGATTATAGAGCTATGTTCACTGGATCTAGAGATCCCTTTACATACCTTTATTACTTAGTAAACACTAGCAACTATCATACTTTAGCACCTTTACCAAGATGGCCATTTTTGGGACCATCCCACTCGATATCCCTTACTAAGATGGCCATTGCCATATTATACTATAGCACCTGCACCAAAATGGCCAACAATGAGGCCAATTCATTAGAATTCTTTTACCAAGATGGCCACCGCCGAATCTTGAATGTGAACTGAATGTCATATTACTGTTATTAAATGTCACTTTATCACTGTAAACATCCCTTATATCTTATCACACACATTGAATAGTGGACTGTCTGCTTATCACAGTATCGCGGCAGTACTGTAGCCGCGCATGCGCAGAAAGGCCGATAGGTCGCGCATGCACGGTCCGCATAGCGCAATGCGCAAAATGGCGATGCGCATCGCTATAAATACATCTCTAGTTTAGGCCACATTTATTACCTCCTGAGGAAGTCCTGTTAAGGATGAAACGCGTAGAGGCTGTATTCATGTACCCCTGGGCTATATTGGATCATCATACCATCAGATCTTTTGTACGGAGACTGTGGGAGGTTCCTGTTATACCCAAGGTTCTGGTATATCTGTTACCTGAATTACAGATAAGCTTATATTTATATTACTCATTGTGAGTGTGCATTTTATATGTTAATTCTGATTAAATACTGTTATATTGAAATACTACACCATATAGTGTATTATCTTCTTTTTCCTATTCACTGAGTGGAGGAGAGATATGGTGTTTACAGTATGCTGATGATTATGACTGGAGACCAGACTTGCAGCTGCTGACTATACTACCTTGGAAAGATTGCTGACCACATATCACTGAGAAAACAGTGGTTTTTAAGCTGTGTTCCAGTCTTTGGATAAAACATATTTATACAGATAAGCGATATATTTCATCTGGGTGTGTATTACCATGGTGATGGGCTATCACTAACACACTGTTTCTACTAACCCTATGCTCATGTTATTCCGTCGTTTTATGTATACTACACTGGACATATACCCGTGGTCCTAGAGGACCGTCCAGCAAGTTTGAAACATTGAACTTATTGAACTTTATTGTTGTTCTCCACTGAACTTGGCTTATTTATCCTAGTATCACACCATTGTGCGCCATATCCTTATTTTACTTATTTTAATATATATATATTATAATATATATATATATATATATATATATATATATATAATATATAATATATATTTATAATATATATATATATTTGCCCTACAACACTGTAGCCATGAGTTTCACTGTGACCAGGGCACCATCTGTGTGGATTTTGCATGTTCTCCCTGTGTTTGTGGAAGTTTCTTGTGGGCAATCCGGTTTCCTCTTGCAGTACAAAAACATATTGATTGGTTAATTGGCTTTTGAAGAAATTAACCCTAGTTTTTGTGTGGTACAGACTAAGCTTAGCAAGAACTGATATGAATGATTAAAACATAATATTAATAATAACTGAGTTCAATAATTGTCACACATCGCACCAGTAAACTATTCATTCTGGTCTCTGTTCATACCTGTTTGCCTTGGTTTTTACTCCCTGCATTCACTTGCTGGTCTGAACTGAGCATGCGCACACCTGGCCTTTTAAAACTGCATTCCTGCATTCAGTTGATTGGCTAATTGCCTGTCAGTCCTGTCTGTTTAAAGCACCTGCCTCCCTAAGGTGCCAGATCTTCAGGTCTCCTTACCTGTTAGGACCTCTCCTTCTCTGGCTTCTGTTTATTGCTTCCACCTTGTTATTCGTTGAATTCAGCAACCACGCTGCACATCGTTGCGCATCACCTCTGATTCTGCTCTAGAGCTTCCAGCTCATCAGGACCTCAGCGCTTCACCATCCTGCAGCCTGTTGCTCTCCTGTGTACTTCTGTATCACCTCAGCAGTCAAGACACTGCTGCCACTCTGCAGATAGTTGAGCATCACCTCTGACCCTGCTCCAGTGCATCCAGCTCATCAGGACCTCAGTGCTTCATCATCCTGCAGCCTACTACTCTCCTGTGTATACCTGTATATCCTTTACAGCCAAGACGCTGCTTCCACTCTGCAGAATGTTGCGCATCTCCACTGATCCTGCTCCAGGACTTCCAGCTCATAAGGACCTCAGCATTTCATCATCCTGCAGTCTTGCTCTTTTGTGCATACCTGACTCGCCTTCTCCGCGGTCTAGATGCTGCTGTCTCTCTGCAGACCATTTTGCCTCTCCTCCAATGCTACTCCAGGGCCATCCTGTTCACCAGAACCTCGGTGCAGCAGTACCCCATAGAATGTTGCTGTCGCTTGTTATCTAGAACTACCACTTACCTGTTAGACCCACCTCAATGCTCTGACATTTTTGCATTGCCACCTTTATCTCCTAACCATCCATCTAATCTCGCTGATCACCCCCCCCCCCCCTCCTCAGCGGACCGCAACCTGCGATTAGAGAGCCGCTAAGCCCATATCCCCTTGTAGGGATCCCTGATGAAAACCTCTCTTCCGTTAGACTCCGCGCCCCTTGGGGGTAGTATCCACCTGAGCAGACTTCGAGGCACATCCTGACTCTGAATCCATGACAATAATATACATGAATTGACTATTTATACTTTGCTAAATGTGTCTACATTGCTCTCTTTCATGCTACTGCAGGCTGCCATGTTGGGAGGGAGGTGCTTCTCTAACTAAACAAGCAGTGACTGACAGCTTTACAGTGTGGATTAATTGAGTCATAGCCAGGCGCGGGCTGGCAAATTTCAGCCTGGGGGGGGCGCACAGACGGCCACATCACATGACACGTGATGCAGCCGCCTGTGTGCCGTGGGAATATTCAGCTAATATGGCATCCAAGGGGGAGGGGGGGGGAATGGGTGGCCGGCCCAAACAGTGGCTAGACTGAGCGGCCGAGCCCGCCCCTGGGCATAGCACAAAATGATAATCCTAAACTGTAATAATAACAAACATAAACATAAGCAAAAATGTAAAAAATTATTCAATGTAACTGTAAGGCGTTATTGCAGTGTGGCACCGCCCCTCCAGTGATGACAAGTGAGATCATAGGGGGTGTACTGAAGAAAATGAGTTAGATGTGGGCGTGATGTTGTGAACAGCTGTGTCATCACAAGAGTATAGAGTGTAGCTTAGCCACACGGTGCAAAAGAGCCAGCGCTGGCTATGGTAGACCCACTTGGGATCAAGAGTCTGGCTTCCCGTCCCAAAGGAGTGAAGCCATTTAAGCAAGGCATTAAATTTTAACTCAACTCAATTAGGAAGTATAGAACCCCCATTAATTACAACCCTGTGATAAAAAAGCGGGTTGTTCCCATAGCGTGGGGGGGGGCCACAACATGTTGCAGTGACTGTAATGAGAGCCAGCTTAATGCAGAAGAGGGGAAGAGCCCCATCAGTGGAAGGCCCACAGTAAGGAACCAGAAAGGGGGAACCCTATCTTCAGGGATAACCCAGAAGTAAGATCCACCACAGCAGACAGACAGCATTTGGCACCTCAGGGTGAATGGCAGTATGGAAGTCAAAGAGCTCATTCTATCAGGTATTCCCATGGAGTATCCCTCTTGGAAAGTGCACACATAACGAGAGGGGGGTGGGGGTCACTGCACAGTGCAGCGTGACTTTCAAAGTGTGGCTAAGCTCCGCCCCATGTCAACGTGCCCGCATCTTCTGAGGCACAAGCCTTGCTTCATTCAGTACTTCCCCGCCCCCCCTCCAGTCCTAGTGATCTTGTCTGCTGTCATCTGGGGAGGGGGGGATTTTTGCGGCTCGCGAAAGGAGAGTGTCCTTGGAGAGTGGGATGGAGGTCCTAAGGAAGAACAGAAGTGAGGTGGATTTCTGCATACCTGTACAAAGTCTGTGGAACTACTGATCCCAACAGCAGCTTCAGGTATGAAACATGCTTTGAATTTATAAGTACAGTGCAGGAGTGTGACGAGAGAAGATAGCAATAGCATCTGCTAAAGAAAATGTGCAAGACGGGACTGACGTTTACAATGTACTGTTTTGCAACCATTATGGTTTTCAGTGCTGGAGGAAGAGGAGTTATATAAAGTTTATCTTTCCTGTTTTGAACTGAGATCGCCTGAAATCCAATACACCACACTATTACACTTCAATCTGCCATGTAAGATTGTGAGATTGTTATAAACACCAGTACATTTGGTGGAGGGAGCAGGTATTTGATTTTGGTTTGCCCATACCCACCAGCTAGCGGTGGCAACAAAGAGGGCATATAATTGCAGCTTAGGCTCCAGGGGCACCCTTCACATTACTAATATGGCTAAATAAAAATAGACATGATAAATGGACTGAAGCCACTTGTAAGCATCTATTCTTTATTTTTAAGTAAGGCCAGTGCTCTGTCTCGCCCAGGGCACTAAAATGTCTAGTTACGGCACTGACTAGAGATGCTCAGGCTCTTTTTTCTAAAAACCAAGCCCACCTGAACATAGCTGATCTGAGTACCGAGCCGAGCCGGCTCCGTACTTTTGCGTGCCCTTGTAACTGAAAGCGAGGTAAAACAGGAGAGGTGACAGTGTTCAGTGCTGAAACATAAATTCGAATAATAGGGCTGGCAGTGTTCTTAAAAGTCTCCAGTCACATTCGTCAGACCTTGCAAGTTTTGGATTCTATTAGTACCGCCCACCATGGAGATCCTGCACCATTTCGCAGAGAGACACAGAAGGGATAGCAGGGTTCTTGCCAGTCTGCAGTGCAGTTGGGCAGAAGGGTTGGCAGTGTTCTTAAAAGTCTCCAGTGACATTCTACAGAGTTATTGTCACTCACCGGACCGTGAGGGCCTCTGCGCTGGTGCGTGGTTCCCTAGCCTTCTTGCCGGCGCCTGTCCTGAGCCGCGGCCGTCCGCCATCTTGATGCACTGCGTATGCGCAGCATCCAAGAACTTATGACTTTTGCTTTTAATCTCATTGGTGGATCAGGCACCTCTCCCTATTTAAGGCACCTGTGCTCATTACCTTGTTGCCTGATCTTGAGTCTCATTCCCTGTGAGTCTCTGAAGGTATCTCCTGTGTCCTGCTAGTGTCTTCAGCTTCCTGCTGATTACCTGTGTTACTCATCGGTCGTTTCCATACCCGCTACTGATTCCTGTATCCTACTCGTGTCCTCAGCTGGCTTCTGGATTACCTGCTCTGCTCATCAGCGGTTCTCATACCCGCTACAGACTCCTGTATCCTGCTCGTGTCCTCAGCTGGCTTCTGATTACCTGTTCTGCTCACCTGTGGTTCCCATACCCGCTACAGCCGTTCAGCGTCCCTGCTGTGCCTGCATATTCTCGTGGACAAGCTTCTCTACTCATTAGCGGTATGCTTACTTGTTATTGACTATCAACTGTTACCTTGCATATCCGCTTAGGACAAGCCTCTCTCCTCAGCAGCGGTATCCATACCCGCTATAGACTATTTGTTGTTACGCTGCATATCTGTTTGGAACAAGCTTCTCTACTCAGCAGTGATATGCATACTTGTGATTGACTATCAGTTATTATCCCGCATATCCGCTCTGTGCAAGCCTCTCTACTCAGCAGCGGTATACATACCGTTATAGACTATTAGCTGTATTCGCTGCATATCTGTTTGGAACAAGTTCCTCTGTGCTCTCAGTGTCTTCATACCGTTATTGACTCTTTGCATGCCTCCACTCATCCGCACCTGAACTACTCCTCACTTACTAGCAGTGGTACAACTTGCTGTACGCAGACCACTGACTTCCCCACTACCTACCTGCACCTGGACAAGTCTTCTTACCATAGCAGTGGTACAACTTGCTGTACCCAGACCACTGACTCTCCTGTTACCTTCCTTCACCTGCTCATGTCCAACCTGGTCTCCGTGGTTCAAACCTGCCTTTCCACTATAGATGCAAGTCGCTGACTCATCTACCAATATAGCTGCAAGTCGCTGACTCATTTACCAGTATAGCTGCAAGTCACTGACTATCATCATTTCCCTTGGCATCCTCTCTCCATCTGCTGTTATATACGTTCCTCTATTCACCCTGCTGCCAGAGGACTGCTGTGCAAACTCCGCCTCTCTGGTAAGCATAGTCAACTGGTGAATTCCTGGGCAAGACTCCTAGTGCCTGTGGCAGTTATAGCCCAAACAGAAACAGAAGAGGTGGCAGTTTTCAGTACTGAAAGAGAAATTATAGGGCTGGCAGTGTTCTTAAAAGTCTCCAGTGACATTCTACTGTGCCATAGCTCACCCAGAAACAGGAGATGTGGTGTCACGCTAGCCGTGAGAATCAGATTCAGCTACTGGTGCTGCGCAGCTAGTCTAGGAGGCGCGGATTCTAACGTGTCCCAGGTCTTCGCCAGGGACCCCCACAAGGAAGTTTGGCCTTTGCGGCAGAGACATGCAGGTCGCAGCCCTTCAAGGTAGCCACCAGTAAAATGATTAGAGAGAAGTCGGGCAATCCGGGTCTGAACCGTGCTAGAATACAGAACCAGAGGAACAGACAAACGCAGAGTCAGGAATGCAGGGGTCAAGCCGGGAGATCCAAAACTAACCAAAAGGGTCTTTCCAAGAGCAGAGTCAGGAATGAAAAGGTCTAGCCGGGAAGTCCAATATGAGCCAAAAGGGTTTTCTTAGAGCAGTGTCAGACAATCCAGGTCACAAGCCAAAAGTAAGTCAGAATGCAGAGATGAAATATATAGAAGCTAGAGGCAAGGTGAACCTTGATACTTTGGCCCAGAATGATGCTAGAGGATCCCTTAAATAGATGCAGAGGGAATGTCATTGGTGGCAGGGAGGTCAGTGGTCAGAATCAGACTTTGGTTTGCCCATACCTACCAGCTAGCAGGGGCAACAAGGAGGGCATATAATTGCAGCTTAGGCTCCAGGGGCACCCTTCACATTACTAATGTGGCCAAATAAAAATAAATATGATAAAAGGACTGAAGCCACTTGTAAGCATATATTCTTTATTTTTAAGTAGCCATTGTATTTAGCACATTCATGTTATTTTTCCGTTCTTTTCTAACTCACCAACAACACATTAAAATTACAACAATCTTTATTTTTGAAATTTCCCTTTTGGACACTAAAATTAATTTTCCTCCATAATGCCCCTCTTTTGGGTGAGGTGTAAACGTCTGTGTGGATATAACCATTTGTTAGGTCCCCAAATTGTCTATTTAGCTCTTAAAGCATATTTCTTTTTACTATTTAAAATTTGAAAGACCTTTTTTGTGTTGTTCAATTAAAATATGCAAACATGGGGCCACTGAAGCATAATGGTATTACACGTACTTCTTGAGTGTACATGAGCATTCTAAGTTGTGTGTTATGATCATTTGTATCTAAAAGTCTGTCGAGATACGTGTGCATGCAAGATCAAATAAATATTTGTCTTTTTATAACAAATATTGTCCATATTTGGCTGAGGTATTCAACAGGTTTTTTTCAATTGTACAATGTTTCTTCTAGTATAATACATAGCACGTGTATCCCACACCAGGGGAAGAAGAGTGCATTGAAAGGCCTCATAGCAAAATTTGGGCAGGGGCCCAGCAATGTCGCTATAACTTCCCGGTCCCTGCACTCAGCTCTGAAAAGGGGCCTCTTCTGAGCATGCACAGTCCAGCCTGGTGGGGGGAGGCACACGGGCTAGGTGTGAGGGTGCAGGGAACTAGGAGGTGGAGGGCCCTCTCAACTCTGCACCCCGTAGTGGCGGCACCCCTTGCACACATGGTAATTTCACCACTTTCTCACAACTAATACTACTGTTTTTTTTGTTCTTTGGAATAACGGAAAATGCAGTTGCACATATGATCTGTGCAATATGCCTTATTCAGAAAGTCTAGTAGTATCATACTCCTCCTCATCATCATCAGTTATTTATATTGCGCCACTAATTCCGCAGCACTGTACAGAGAACTCATTCACATCAGTCCCTGTCCCATTGGAGCTCACAGTCTAAATTCCCTAACATATACACACACATACTCACTTGCATTGCTACACATTCATATTAATGTTAATCAACATGTTAATGTTAGTGTTAACCCATGTTAATTACCATTAATTAATCAAGGCTCTGATTTGCAAACATCACTGCCCAGTTTTGCTTGAGGGGAGAATTTGGCTAAAGTTCTCAGGGTCATCCTTTGTGCTAATTACTGCTGACCTTTTGACCTTTGTTTAAACCACATCTTCATAACACTGAAATACCCTTTTGTTTCCCTTTGAGCTGGTAATTGAGGGCCTTGTGTAGAGTTGGATGCAATTTCCATCTGAAATATAGGTGTAAATTACATCCAAAAAAGGCACATTCTTTGCTGTATACTATGTAGTATCTCGAGATTTATCCAAGTCTGAAGCTGGACTCCTTGGTCTACGCCTAGAATACGTAGAAACATACACCTGGCTTACAGCAAACTAGTGTTAGTATCAAATGAATCAGTACATTTGTACGCAGTACCCAAATTGTACACAATATAATGTTCAAACCATTAAATACAATCAACAGCTTTCTTTTAAGGTCAAATGTTTCTTCTTTTCTGTAGCAGTAATGCAACTTAATGGCAGAGATTTAACATAATCTAGCAGCCACAATAATGTTAAATTAGGGCAGTGACAGGGGGAAGCTGCATTTAGCCAATCAGACATTGCAGTTTAACATCATGATTACCAGCTTGTATTTTACACCACAGCAAGGGCGGATAGGGAACGTAAAGTGGCCCTGGAAAAAATTATTGAAATGGCCTCATGTGGGTGGGACCAAAATAGCTGTACGTGGGACAAACACAAAAGTAGGTGGGATTTAGAACTACTGGAATTTGGTTGTAGTAACAATTAGGAAAAACTAGATATGATAATACACAGTGGGACATTTCTTAAGCAATGCAGGGCAAAAGTTGCCAGTCCTGTGTTATAAAATTACATGAATCCTTTTGCATGATGTGCGACTGGTTTATACTAGAGACTAGAGATGCTCACTGACCCCCGTGTTTTGGTTTTGGATCTGGATTACCGTCGTGTTTTGGTTTTGGTTTAGCCAAACCGTCATTGCGTGTTTTGGTTTTGGTTGGTTTTGTTTTGCCATTTGTTAAAATAACCTAATTTAGCGCTCCACTAGTTTCTTGGATAAGTGAGGTAATTTTAAAGCTAATAAATTATGAAAAAAACAGTTTAATCCCTGGTAGGCCGTCCTTAATGCGAACACTTGCCTGCAAATTATACAGACATATCTGGTTGTCTACATCCTCCATCTTTGATTATTGGCAATGTAGCCATCGTCTTTGGGTGTATATTACACCCTCCACTTGTAGTTGAATAGAAAAAAAGCAGTCTGCATAGACTGTGGAATTAGAAAGTAAAAATAAATGGACCATGGTAGTTTGGTGGCTATCTATGCCCCCCACCCTCCACTTGTAGTTGAATAGGAAAAAAGCAGCCTGCATAGACTGTGGAGTTAGAAAGTTAAAATAAATGGACCACGGTAGTTTGGTGGCTATCTATGCACCCCCCCCCCCCCCTCTGCCCTCCGCGTGACACACATCTGCTAACGTGTACCAGACCCGGCTCAGCCCTCACTACTCTGTTGGATTCTCCTTTGGCATGACAGACATCTGTTAATGTGAACCAGACCCGGCTCGTCCCTCTCTACTCTGTTCGGATTCCCCATTGGCGTGACAGACATCTACTATGTGTACCAGTGTCGGCTGTGCCTCACCAAACCTCTGGAAGGATCCCCACTGCACATCGGACCCTGCCTCAGGTACCGTTTTCGTAATATCTTGCTGCTAGTCTATCTATTCCTCACATCAGTAAGCTCAGTAGGGGCCGCGATCTGCAGTTTCTCAGTAGCCAAGCCCATCCTGCCTTGCAGCAGTTCTTAGTGAAGACCTGAGTGGCTGGTAGACTCCGCGCCCTGCTGAGCTGGTGCTAATACTGACTGAGGGACTCCCCTGAGCATAACAGCAAGTTTGAAAAAAACATCCTGGAACAAGGTATAAGGAGCTGGAAGCACAGGCTGGGAAGACATGACACGACAGGGAACAGAGGTGTCAATGGGTTTGAATTTGGAAAGACACTTCTTGAAACATGAAGGCCCCCATGAAATAACTTGAGTCAAATTCCAGTCGAATTGGGGTGCATGCAATCTCAGCCATAGTGATGATCGCTTAGAATGATCGAATTAATGGACTGAGGAAGAACCAAAAATTCAATGGTATCCGTATGAAGTGCCCCTACCGCCAGCCAGACCGAAGAGGTAATATCAGGATACAGAGCCGTTGGAGACTTGATTCCCGTCCACAGCGGTGAGGAACAAAGGCTGAGGCAGATCTCGAGAGGAGATCTGAAGTTGTGAAGCCAGACTGGCGGAGATGAAATTACCGGCAGAGCCGGAGTCCATAAAGGTGGATGTTACATGAGGGCCGGCAGGACTATTCAACGAAATGGTCATCTGAAAGTCTGAATTAGAAGAGATGTGGGGAGTAGTAAGATTAATTCCTAAACCGGCCTCCCTCTTACCGTTTTTTTCCTGGCCTCTTGTTACACGTAGATAACAAATTACCAGATTCACCACAATAGAGACACAGGTTTCGCTTGAAGTGTCTCTCTCTCTCTCCTCTGGTTAGAGAGGGGGGTGTCCTATTTGCATAGGCTCCTCGGTGGGACCGGGATTAAGAAAGCGAGGAGCAAGCAGAGGAGAGAAATGTCTGGCAGAAGATCGTTCGTGAGAGCATTCCCGAAAACGCAGATCAATTTTGCCACACAGAGAGATCAAGGAATCTAGATCTGCTGGAAAGCTCGCGGGATGCCAATTCATCCGTGACCCGATCCGCCAGGCCTTACTAGAAAGTAACTACTAGTGTTTCATTGTTCCATTTCAACTCAGAAGATCAAGTAAGGAACACCACTGCGTATTGTCCCACAGTCTGCAATCCGTGGCATAGATTCAGAAGACTAGAAGCAGCTCAAGTGACCCGACCTGGGTCATCGAAAATCTTGCGAAACACCTCAATGAAAGGGGAGGCACTGTGCAAGAGAGGATCATTACGTTCCCATAGGGGCGAGGCCCATGCCAAAGCCTGCCCGGAGAGGAGAGAGATAATAAATGCCACTTTAACTAGTTCAGATGGAAACGATGGATGAGGCATTGGTTCAGAAAGCCCCGGCATTTCTTGGGATCCCTTTCAAAGTTTTCAGGAGGTGGAAGGTGTAAAGAGGTAGTGGAGGCTGTAGTGGAAACCGAGGAGGACAAGGTAACTTCAGAAGTGGTAACGGCCACCTCTTGAGACACTGCAACAGCAGTTTGAAGTGATTCCAATCTGGCGGCGACTCCATGAATGCATTGAAGCAGCTGAGCCTGTTCGGTTTCATGTTTCTCGCCTCTGTTAGCCAGATGAATAAGTGATTCGCGAGCAGAGGGTTCTCCAGTTACCTCTGTTAACATGGCCAGAGTATACTGTCACGCTAGCCGTGAGAATTAGACTCACATAATGGTATTGGCACAGCTAGTCTAGGAGGCGTGCAGTCTAACATGCTCCAGGTCTTCACCAGGGACCTCCACAAGGAGGTTTGGGCCACCAGTGAGATGAGTAGAGAGTGGTCAGGCAATCCAGCTCAGAACCATGCTAGAATACAGAACCAGAGGAACAGGCAAGCAGAGTCAGGAATGCAGGGGTCTAGCCGGGAGATTCAAAACAAGACAAAAGGGTCTTTCCAGGAGCAGAGTCAGGAATGCAAAGGTCTAGGCGGGAAGTCCAATATGAGCCAAGAGGGTTTTCCAGGAGCAGGGTCAGACAATCCGTGTCACAAGCCAAAAGTAAGTCAGGATGCAGAGATGAGATATACAGAAGCTAGATGCAAGGTGGACCTTGATACTCTGGTCCAGAATGCGCCAAATGATCCCTTAAATAGATGCAAAGGGAATGTCATTCGTGGCAGGGACGCTTCTCCTTGGCTTCTTGTCGGCGGTCAGCTGATTATGACCGCCAACACGAAGCCAGGGAGAAGCGTGAATGCACATGCGCCCACTGGCCAAAATGCTAGACGCGTCCCGTTGCTAGGCAATGGGACGCGATTCTTCAGAGGAGAAGGGTGCCTGTCCCTGGCACTTCCTGAATGTGAGGGGAACAGTGGTAACAAGGTGGAATTCCACACTTTATATGCTTGTGAGGATGGAGGAACAGCGAAAAGCCATCCACACTTAATGCACAAGCTATGACACTGGGAAAGGAGGGTGTCACGGCTCTGAATAAATTAATGGATCCCTTGTCCCTGCCAAGATGGAACTCGCTCAGGAGTGCGGAGTCTAAGGGGTAGGAGGTTTTCGCCAGTGACCCCCGCAAGGGGATATGGACTTTGCCACTCCTGTCCCGCAGGTCGCGGTCTCCCAAACGAGTGCTGGCAGAATAATAGTGGAGCTTTAAACACAATGGATTAATATAGATGAACAGATAGAATCCAGATACAAGAGGTAATAGTCCTTGGCTCAAAGGTGACACAAGTAATAGCAGTGCTGAGATATAATAACTGTAGTGTAGATGATGCAACAGGATAATAATAATAAATGGCACTGATACAGCTGAATGAAAAGAGGTAACTCGGGGCAACAGCAAACACTGGCAACACAGCAACTTGATCAGGTAGAAGCGATGGACCAGAACACGCTACTTCATAATTAAAAACTCATAGAGAGTGCAGGGAGTAATAGGGCAACAGTTCAACGCTAATGAAAATAGAGATAGAACTTAGCTAGGCCTAATTTGGTAACTCAAAGCATAGTAGAGGAATCACTGACACAGCGACAGTTCAGCCAGCGGTAGTAGAGGGTTAGAACTTGGCCAATCAATAGATGTAACTCAGAGCAAGGCAATAGAATCACTGACACAGCGACAGTTCAAAAAATTGTATTAATAGTATAGAACTTAGCTGATCCGTAAATGATGATTCAAAGCGACTGATGAGTACTGGTACAGCGGCAGTCCAATAATACAAATAACTAGAAATAGAACTTAGCTAATCCGAGATTGGCGATTCAGAATAGCAGGTAAGTTACTGGCATAGCGGTAGTTCCAATATAGAAGGAGCAGAGGCGTTGAAGTCGTTGATCCACAGATGGTAATTCCGAGATGAGTACAGGTGTAGCAAGCAGTTCGTAATAGCAGTTCCCTACGTGGCAGTAGCGGAGGAGTGGAGCTTAGCTGATCCCTGCGTGGTACTACAAGTTACGAGTAGTTCAGCAGCAGTCCTAATAGCGAGGCAATAGAGGTGTTGAGCCAGCTGGACGAGAATGAGGAAATTGAGCTGCAGCGATGAGTCCAGGTGTAACAGGCAGCAGCAGCGAAGGCTATATCTAAGCGTTCAACGGCAAAAGGTTAGTCAGACCAAAGGAAGTCAGATCCTAGTAAGAGTGGGTAACTCGGAGAACAGGCAAAGAACAGGGAACCATGGGAGGTTTAAATAGTGCTCCAAAATGCTAGAATCAATGGGAACAAAGCAAGGGTAACAGGTAGCACATGCCCAGAAGAACCCACAAGTGATGTCTCAATAACGAAGTAATAGTTTTGATCACCGCTTACGAGAGGAAGGTAACAGCGCCGGTACCTGCTTATGGGACCGGCGTGTGACAGAGGGGGAATGTATTTTAGTCTAGCGCAGTGCAGAATACTTTCCATGTTGTGCAAGGTGCTGAAACGATTCGAAGTAGTCACCTGTGAAGTGAGTTCCGAAACTGCTAGCTTGAGAAAAGTGATTCCCTTAATTAGACTTTTGGAAAAGCACCTTGAAAAATTGAAGCATGAGATGAAACAAAGAAATTACACCCATTTTCAACATCCAAAGAATGGTGGAAGATTATTTTAATGACAACATAGAAATAGACACGTCAGACAGCCCGTTTACATACTGGGAGGAATAAAAGGCAATTTGGAGACCAATGTACAAATTCACTTTGCAATACCTAATACCTGCCCACCCTCCAGTTTGTACTCGGAAAGAGTTTTCAGCACAGCCGAGTACCTTGTCGGGTGGGGGGACCCAAGGACAATTCCATCTTGCACCACTTTTCCTTTCAGCTACCGTTGTGTGCCACTGTTATCTAGATGTGCTATAAACTGTTGTGTGCTTTGCAAAACACAGCTATTCAAAGTCACCCATTGATGATGCAGATGTCTCGGCACAACATTTTGATGTCTGGTCTGGTCTACTCTAAAAGAATTGTTCAAAATTCGTAACACTGCTGCCGTAACTCCACCTAATCCTATTATCAACATCTAAAGAATGGTGGAGGATTATTATTATTTTTCAGGGACTGCCCCACCAGATAAGGACAGTTGGCAGACTGTCCTGGCTGCTGGTATCTTTAGCTCAGTTGCTGCTTGTCTGGATCCTGGAATGCTGGAGGCCCTATTTTGATAAAAAATGGGTAAATGAAATTTAGAAAACTCCAACCAGCCCTGGCATTAAATTAATAGCACACAAATTTAATAAATAGACCTATTTCCCCCCAATCTACCCCAGCGAAAATAAATAGCATTTACGTTTAACATCAACAACATTAAACCAAAGGTCCTGTCATCCCATTCTAATTTAATAGGCCCCACTATTAAATTAAATAGCCCACCAATAAATAAAATTGCCCCACCTAAACTTCCCTTTACAAGGCAGCGCCACTTTAAATTTAAGCGCTGAAGACGCCGAACTCGCGGGTGTTGAAGAACCCGGAGCTTCATACATTTACCCCCAGATGTGTAAAACGGATCCAACACTTACACAATTTCTCCAGCATATGGGTGAAGTGCTACCATATATTTTTTATGCCCAAGTGGGACTAGATACCATCTATAAGAATTTTATAATAGTTCTCTTTTAATATCGTAGAAACGGAAGAAAAAATTAACATAAATCAATATTCAGGGGCAGGATGTCCACCCTTAATATTTTTGTTACAATATATTGTCTATTTATGAGCTGTAGAACCATTCAGAAGCACGATAGCTATGACTTATATCATAACTCAGAGCCCCTCTGTCATCAGTTTCACATGAAGCTGCAACCATGTCTGCATGACTGTGCGATTTCTTGTTAAAGTCGTTAAAGTTTTCTTATTGGCCAGTCAGCAACATTGGTTGCAACCTAAGAAATCACTTATTGTTGTGACTTATAATATAATGGTGGAGCTCTTGTTGTAATTGCTCAGCTTCATAACATGATGCTAGCAGCAATAGTTGTTTGAATGTTAAAAAAATGATTACAGTGTTAGGAACCCCTCCAGCCGGCACAACACAACCCGGAGTCTACTCTGCCAATCAGGTGTTCACTGGAGCCCCTGATGGTGGGGACAAACTGGGCTGCAGACTGACAGAGGGTCGTGAATTGTGTACCGGCTGGGGAGAACCCAGGCAAACGGAGTGAAGTCCAAGCAGAGGTCAAAGGCCGGCAGCAGATAGCAATTCCAATTAACAAGCCGAGGTCAAGGGTCACGGGCAGACAGGAAAATCGGTAAACAGGCCAGAGGTCAGGGTTTACGAGATACACAAGCAAAGTCCAAATCCAGGCAAAGGGTCATACACGGGTAATCCACAGAAAGTTCAACAGGCAGGAACAAGGCTGTCACTCACCGGAGTGTGAGTGCCTCCACTCTGGTACGTGGTTCTCCATCTTTCCCGCTCACACCTGTGTGGAACCGTGGCCGTCCGCCATCCTGTCGCACTGGGCATGCGCAGGTCCCTTTAACAAACTACACCTGACCACTAATGTGATTGATGGATCAATCACCCCTCCCTACTTAAGGCACCTGCAGCCTTAGGTAGTGGCCTGATCTTGAAGTCTCACTCCCAGTGAACTTCTATAGGTGTGTGCAGTTCCAGCTCTACTCCTGTGTGCAGTTTCCAAACTGTTTCCAGCTCTACACCTGTGTGCAGTTTCCAAACTGCTTCAAGCTCTACTCCTGTGTGCAGTTTCCAAACTGCTTCCAGCTCTACTCCTGTGTGCAGTTTCCAAACTGCTTCCAGCTCTACCCCTGTGTGCAGTTTCCAAGCTGCTTCCAGCTCTACTCCTATGTGCAGTTTCCAAACTGCTTCCAGCTCTACTCCTGTGTGCAGTTTCCAAACTGCTTCCAGCTCTACTCCTGTGTGCAGTTTCCAAACTGCTTCCAGCTCTACTCGTGTGTACAGTTTCCAAACTGCTTCCAGCTCTACTCGTGCTTCAGCTTCCACGCTGCTCCCTGCTCAACTCAGCGGCGGTTCCCATACCACTACAACGCTTCCCTTCTCAGCTGATTCCGGATCTACACAACTGGGTATGCTCTGCTGACAATTGCCCGCATACCAGTTGTTTCCATTGTTGTTTGCTGCACAGGGTACAAGTACCCATATAGACTGTGTTACTGCATTGCTTCATTTAGGACAAGCTTTCACTCAAGCTACGATATCTCCTCACGCTACTACTTAGCGTTATTGTGCATATCTGCTGTGACCAGCTTCTCCTCACTGCAAGGCATCTACTTCATACAGACTATTCATTGTGCCTTCCATCTCTGCCTCACAAGACATTGCTCTACTCGCGCTGTTTCCATACAGCCACAGTTTGCCTTTCAACTTCACTCTCCTGCACCTGGACAAGTCCTCATTCCTTCTCACAGCAGTGGTACAACTTGCTGCACGCAGACCACTGACTTCCCTGCTACCTACCCGCACCTGGACAAGTCCTCCTATCACAGTGGTGGTACAACTTGCTATACGCAGACCACTGACTCTCCTATTACCTACCTACACCTGGACCAGACTCCTCACCATAGCGGTGGTACAACTTGCTGAACGCAGACCACCGACTACCCTGCTACCTACCTGCACCAGTACTATTCTTCCCATCACTACAGTGGTACAACTTGCTGTACGCAGACCACTGACTCCTCCTCTACCTACCATCACCTATCCACGTCCACTCCTCGTGTCTACATTATCTTCAGCCTCCAGTTTACTGCTCCAAGTCGCTGACTTTCCTCTAACCATAGCTGCAAGTTGCTGACTTCCTCAGACTATCTCTACTCTCCTACTGTTGTGTCGCTCCAATCATTCACCTGCCTGCTTTGAGGTGCGTGCCATAACCCCGCCTCTCTAGCAGAGTTCCATCTGGTGAAACTCGGGTAAGCAACTCCTAGTGCCCGTGACAGTAAGATCAGGCCATGACAGACCCAGGATTGGAACCAACAGCTAAGGAGATGCTGCAGCATCTGATCACTCGGGTAGAACAACAGGATGTTCGGCAGCAACATCTGTTCCAGTGTTTCCAGACTCTGGCCACCCGAGGAGTTCCTCTACAAACTGTTTCAGCGACTGTTGAACCTCAAGCGCCTTCTCCTTCCCCAGTGCCATCCCAGGTGTCTACTGCATAGACCAATCAGAACTTGTATACACACTTGCAGAGTAATTGCTGGTACAGAGCAGGACCAATCAGGGCTTGTCCCTGAAATACACACAGTTGCAGGCTAATGTCCTGTAGTTCAGCCCTCCTTATTCAATCAGCCCACAGGCTGTCTATTGCACGCATGCGCCCGGCTTCTAGCACTGCCGGGACGCAGCGCTACTGAAGAGGCGTCCGACCGTTGCCTTGGCCGGGCAGGAAGAGGAAATGATGTCCCGGTCATCAAGGTGATGGCCGGTACGCCAGGGGGAGCCAGAAGCGAGCCGCAGCGGCTGTGAGTACCGCCGCGGCTCGTGACATACAGTAGGCACTGTTTGTGCACCTAGGATAGGTAAATTACATTTAAGCTGCACTGGGGAAAGGACAGATGTGCCTGAACAAAGTATTATGACGTTCACAAGATACAGGGTAAACGGTACCATGTATCCTCCAGCAGCCTCTTGCAGTCAACACTCCAAAATTATAATCTCAATCTCTTCCAGAGTCTTATCCTCCCACAATATTACCACTACCGATTAGCTAGACAGTTACGGTGTCACCCAGCCTGGGTTACTGGCACACACAGACCCTGTCCTGGTAGGGTTTCCTCCAGTGGCACCATGATACCTGGCCCAGAGTCCTTTTCACTGATGTCTTGTACACCAGGATCTTTCAAGCTAGAATAGCTCTCTTGGCACTCTCCTCTCCCTATATTCTTTGCTGTATACACAGGGAGTCGGGTCAAATGTCTCAATCCTCCCCCTTACAGCAGGGGTCTCTCAGTGGACACTTTAGCTGTTAGACATACAGTCTCTGAGTCTGTGATATATTTTGATACAATAACATTTATATTGATACATATTAATACATTCCCAATGCTATTTCAGCCAGTATATTACTGTGGAGGCACATTGCATATCATCTAGAAGTTCTAACCTAATTACCTCTCAGATTACCTGTTGACCTAGCTAATTAACATGGGCTGCCAGCTAGCTATGTCAAGTTACTCAGACATTGGTCTGATTACAAACCAGGTCTATGCCACACCTCATAACAATGGGCATTTGAAACAAATGGTAATTACCTTAGCTAACACAAGCAAAATGACTTCTGCTTTCCTGTTATAGTCACACAATATGGCAATATTCTTTCTATTTCTAATACATACAATACTGCAGGTAATAGCAAGGGCAAAATGTACCTAATACCATGAAATAATAATACACATAATACACTGATACTCTGGTGTATATACTTATTGGGCCAAGGATTAAAAAGTACATTAAACCGTGAGAAATGGGTGATGAATAAAAAGTTCTCAGTCCAGTGGCACCCCGTTTTTTGACAAGACTAACAACAGCCCTCTGCTGTAGTTGACTGCAACAGGTGTCACAGTTCTTTAAGAAATTCCTGGCAGTAGAGATGAGTGAACTTGAGGTGAAATTTTATGCAATTATAACAGGCTTTATAACAGAGGTGCTGGCTATATAGTAACGGAGCTTCGCTCAGACTGGAAACACTTAAAGCCTAATTCAACAGGTGAAACATGCAAAATTGTATGTACAAATGCAGAACGAGGTGGCTATTTTATGGAACAGTTTAGAAAATTTTGCTCCTCACCACCTGACACCCTAACTTTGGTTTACTGCATCACTTATAACAACTCCATAATATTTTGGTGCTAGCTGAATTTAAGTTGCATGATCCCGATACTCCCTAGGTACAGACAGGTAATAGTTCTTAGAAATAAAGGAAAGCTGGTCAGAACAAGCTAAGAAAATTGTCAAACAAGCAGGAGGTGTGGACATATCAGGAGTAAAGTTGGAAGAATTGTTCTGTGACATGTGCATGAATGGTGTAATAGGAAATTTAAATTGCGACTGTCAGGACTTGGGAAATCGGACTATTGTACAGCTCTGAAAACCTGCTGTTAAAGTTGAGGGTGAGGGGGTGACATTTAATGTTAGGCAGTGCTATCTGTCTATCTAATAACCAACATACCTCCGGGGCTGAACCAGCACCTCTGACCCATACCATGGCCTGTGCACCACATGGCCCAACATAGCACCGGGCCAGAACCAGTAGCCGTACCATACCACAGCCTGCTCACCAGGTGGCACAACATACCTTCGAGCCTGTACCAGTACCCATACCACAGCCTGTGCACCAGGTGGCCCAACATACCTCTGGGGCTGTACCAGCACTCCCGTACTCTACCTCGAGCCCACGCATCAAGTGGCCTATCATACTCGAGCCTTTGACAGTACCTGTACTTAGCAAACATGTCCACGTACCAAGTCTCCCATCCAAAGACTTAGGGAGTGACACTCTTACCACAGGGCACATCAACAGGAAGGTTCCACACCACATCCAGCAAATACAGGATCCAGGAGTCGGGAATGGGAGGAAAGGATGCTTTCCTGGAATCAAAAGAGCTGGACGACTCCTCCCTGGTCTTTTATAACCTGTTCCCTTGCTCCTGTCCCACCCCCCCATGACACTAACATGGCAACACTTAATGAGCCAAATAGTTATGCACACAAACCTCAGCTTTTAATCTCCCTCTGGCTTATTCCATCCCTCAGTTCTAAGTCCCATTGAAAGGCATACATTGCATAGTGTTATCCTTACTTTATATTGAACCAAACGATATTCCCCTTGTTAGGCATAGATTGTACACTGTAAACCTTATTGCCATCAAATACTGCATAGAGATACCCACATAGCTAGTTATGTACTGAACAGAGATAATTCCTTTCTATCGTATTTATTTATTATCGCTTACTTATATAGTGCTGATCAAATTACACTGCGCTGCACAGAGAAT
Organism: Mixophyes fleayi; assembly: GCF_038048845.1. Taxonomy (NCBI): domain Eukaryota; kingdom Metazoa; phylum Chordata; class Amphibia; order Anura; family Limnodynastidae; genus Mixophyes; species Mixophyes fleayi. Next base: position 86,969,147 of record NC_134407.1, on the reverse strand, counting down.
ATGTGAGCCTTCACATCAGTCTAATGCAAACATGGGGAGAACATACAAACCATGACCCCAGCTATTCTGACCACTGTGCCACTGTTTTATCTTCTCCCACACGTCTCCTTAGACCTGTTTTTATCTTACCCTATGCTTATATCTCTGCAAAAAAAGAACTATAAGATTTTACCATTGAGCTTTTTCATGTACCCTTTTTTTAGGATATTATTCTATGCAATAAACACTGGTATATCGATATATATTTTCTTACTTAACATATACATGTCAGATTTATATCTGCAAATTTACCATATCATATACACGTACAAATTACATACACATATTTTCCTTGAGAGCACAAATGTTGTGTGTGTGTGTGGGGGGGGGGTGTATATCCTATGTCCAATTACCTTTCCTTTGTATCCCTTCACCTCTCCCTCATGTCTCCCTTATATCTTCCATGTTACCCTTTTCATTTTCCTTATCTGTTTCCTTTCTCTGTTTCTATGTGCTCCTATCATCATTGCAGGTTTCCCCTCTCTCTATCTCTACCTGCTCTCCCCTGTGCCTCACATCCTACTTCTCTCGCTCCTTCCTTACTCCTTGATCCTTTATATCTATCCCTGTTCCTGCTCCTATTATTCCCTCTCACTAGTGATTTCACACTTTAGCCACTCCATCATCACAATGCATCTTCCTTCATGACACTGTGCCACCTCCTTCATCATGCTGTGCCCCTTCTTCATCACACTGTGCCCTTTTCTTCATCACACTGTGCCCTCTCATTCATCACACTGTGCCCTCTCATTCATCACACTGTGCCAGCTTCTTCATCACACTGTGCCTCCCTCTTGATCACACTGTGCCCTCTCGTTTATCACACTGTGCCCCCTTCTTCATCACACTGTGCTTCCTCCTTCAATACACTGTGTCCTCTTCTTCATCACACTGCGCCCTTTCATCACTGTGCCCTCTCCTTCATCACACTGTATCCCCTCCTTCATTACACTGATGCCACCTTCATCACACTACTGCCCCCTATGTTCTTTACATACCTTTCTATGACCTTTCTTTCTTCTGTCTTCTTCTCTTCGGTCTTCTGGCTCCTCTCTGCGCCGCTTCTCACTGACAGTGTCGGACGTGATAACATCACGCCCGACAGTCAGTGAATAGGGAGCAGCCAATCAGGGAGAAGGGCGCTATCGCTGTATGTGGCGCCAACAATTTTTTACAGGGCCGGTGATGTAAGGAAGTAGGGTGTAGAAGTGCCGGTATGTCATGACACATGTTCTAAGTGCCCCATACAGTGGCACTTAGACCACTGTATATATGCATATATACAGTGGTCGAAATGTGGGTGTTTAAGGTGCTAAGTGGATTTTAGATCCTCCTGTTTTATTGCTAGGATAAATCCATACTATTTTGCCACTTATGAGCTCCGCAATAATCTGCCCTAAGATATGGTTCTGCAGTGTAAAATGATGATTGCAAGTTAAAAGTGAAATGTTATTCAGTGATGAGTCTGTCCAAAAAAAGTGTGTACAGGTTACCTTATACTTATGTCCTAACCACAGACTTCACCTGCCTAGACAGACACAAACGGGGGTATAGGGAAGGAGGGAGTGAGAGAAGCAGGTGGTGAGGCACAAATGAGAGCACGGAGGGAGTAAGCGAGTTACCTGTGATGTAAATCGGGCACGTGGGCAGAATGGACAGGCAAAGGAGACAGATAAGGAAAAGGGAAAGACACAAATAGAGATATAAAGGAGAGATGAAGAAATACAGGGGAGACTTTAGGGAAAGTTGAAGGGACATGAGGGAAAGTTTACACAAAGGAGATATGACAGAGATGTAAGAACCATGCAGGGGCAGATCTAGAAAATAATTTTACCGGGGGCGATTTAGGGGGGCGCGATATAGTCCCCGCCTTCTTTTTGACAGCTAAGGCTGCACACATGTGGATGTCCGTACGGCAGAGACAGGCAGGGAGAGTGTGCTGCCCGGCCGCTCTGATTGTTTTAAAAACACAATTAGAGCAGCCGGACAGCACACTCTCCCTGCCTGTCACAGTGTGCAGCTGCCGCCAGCAAGCCCCTGTTAGGGAAGGCGATTGCCCGATCCCCCTTCCCCTTTCCTGGATCCGCCACTGGAACCACAGGAGACATTACAGAAAGGGAAAGCAACCAGGTGACATGAATGAGAGGTGGCCGGACACAGGGGAAAGATAGCTGGACACGCTAGCCTTACATCATTTAAAATATTTGTATTATTTTATACTATATAGTATTAAAAAGCATCTAAAATTAATTTCAACTATCAAAATCCATAGAGTTTCTGGGGTCGGTGCAGCTCAATTTTCCATGCGAGCACTTCTAATTTCTCATTTCGACCAAAATAAAAAGGAGCTGACTGTGTAAGAGAGATAAAAGTACAGACATTGCAACATTATAGATAAAAACTGGAAGGGAGATGGAAATAGATGCACAGTAGCAAACTGAAATTAAGTAAATAGCAATCAAGCATTCAATAAAATGTAATGAACAAATGGAACCAATGCATTAAATTCAATGTGGATGAAATAATAGATCATTATATAAATAGAAAAGGTTGCTGCACAGTTACAAAAATAGTATCAATTCATCTTATAAAAAAAAGAGAAGATAAAAGCATTGCATATGGCAATTGCCTAAGACTATGGCACTTTTTCTCTCATCATTTGAAAGCATTTGCTAATATATTTTAGGGAGGAAATAAGAGAAGTATTGCAGGAAATCCTCTTACCTTCACTAAGTGGGCAATACATTCAGTTTTATGTAGAAAGGAAATAATTAATTGAGCTAGAAAGGAAAACAGCTGTATTTCCTGCTGTTCTACATACAATAGAAAGTGCATCACGGGTCCAGCACGGGTGTCATGTTAACAGACGTGTGGCAAGAGCTAGCTCTAGCAACTGCTAGAGAAGTGTCAATGCAACAATGTGCGTTCAGATTTATGCTAGTAACACAAGGTGTAAAATCAATGCCTATGTGTTAATAGAACAAGCAGAAAATCAGTTTAACTACATTACTAGGTAAAACATAATAATTCATCATTTCTTATTCATATAGAACCTTTTTCCCAATAGGACTTAAAGCACTTTACATTGTTCTATATTCCAAATGTCTTGATTTTGGTGGGATGTCTCAGTTGCGGTCAACAGAAGGGGTGGGGCTTATATATTTTTGCCAATTAACTTATTAGAATGTTTTTGGACTGTGTGGAAGGAAACATACAACGTCACATACATACTCCACAAAGATTGGTCATAGTAGGAATAAAACCCATGAGATAACAATGTTAACCACTGTGCCACCATACTGCAGGTTGATGCAGAAGTAAAGTGAATAGTGACATCTACCATGCATGTATGTGTCACACTTGACTCCGCCTTCTGCTTTATTCCTCACATTCAGACTGTCTCCCAGTCTTGTCGACTCCACTTTATTGCAAGAATGCGCCCTTTTCTAACACAACATGCTACCAAAACTCTTATCCATTCTCTCATCATCTCCCATCTTGACTACTGCAACCTCCTGCTATCTGGCATTGGCGACACACATATATCCACACTTCTATCCATCCTAAATGCTGCTGCAAGATTGATCTTCCTCTCTCACGACTCCACATCTGCTTCTACACTTTGCAAATCCCTACACTGCTTCCTGTGTCCTCCAGAATCAAATCCAAAATACTCACCCTTACTTACAAAGCCCTCAACCATACTACCTCGGCATAAATCTTAAATCTCATATCAAAATACTCTCCCTTCGGCCCTCTTAGATCTACCGCTGACCTGTGCCTTGTCTCGTCTCTGGTAACAACCACCTCTCACTTATGAAATTCACTACCATGCTCAATCAGACTTTCCCACAGCCTTCAAGTCTTTACAAGCTCTTTGAAAATCCATCTCTTTTTTTAGAGGTGACCTTATCCTCGATAACACTATTCTCACTAATGCACTGTCACAGCTGTGCCTTATACCACTTACAATGTAAGCTCTCTAATGTGCAGGGTCCTTCATACCCTTTGTTTTCATGTCTGCATTTATTTTTTCTACCTTGTATGTCCGTTTTATGTATGTACTGTTTTCCCTATTGTGCAGCGCTGCATAATAATGTATGTACATGTTAAAAACAATGCAAAAAGCACTGAAAACATATATTTTACATTTGATATTTATTTAACCTATTTTGCTGCCCTTTCTATAAAAAGAAAAGTGTAAAATTCTATCAATAAGCTTCTACATTCCACTGCATTTTATACTGGCTTACACGGGATGCTTTACAGTATAAATCCTTCATTAGCAATTACACATAAACTTAAGAGAAAATCAATATTTTCTTGAAGCTCTGGTCCTAAAATCATCATTTATAGTGTGCTTCAATTATATAAAATATGTCACACCAATTATTTAAACAAGCTTCTTTTGGCTCATAAGTATAAAAGATACTAAAAGAGGCTCTAAATAACTGCCAGTTAAATGCTAACAGATGAGTCAGTGAAAAATAGAGTGATTTTGAGATTTTGGCCATAAGATCTGAAATTAGGGGCTGGCCTGAGAATAACAGACAACCAAACTGGTGCACACCCGCTAAATAAGACCCATTGTTTTGTGTATCACTGCTTCATCACTTCTACAAGCAGCTAGCATAAGCAGTGTTCTTAAACTCAATTTCTTAAGTACCCACAAAAGATCATATAGTGAGAATTTCACACACTTGAATTAATGTAGCAGTTTTTATTATTATTATTATTATTATTATTATTATTATTACTATCATTATTATTTTTTATTTATTTATACAAAGTGCAATTAAAATATCAAATCAGCTGAGAACAATTACATCGGGCAATGAGGTATAAGTGAATTCCAGAACACTTAAAAACTAGGAAATGGAAGGAGTAGAGGTGGGGACTAAACTAAAGTAAGCAAAACCTATGCCCAGGAGTGTAGAGCAACTAACAGGATCAGAGCCAGTGAGGGAGATTCAAAGGCAAGAGAAAAGAGGAGACCAAGGGCAGGGGCAAAAATGAGGCTGCCAAAGGAAAAGGTAACAGGAGGAGGAGGACTACTTGCGGGAGCTTACAATCCAAAGGGACAGAGCAGACTAACAGGACATACAGAGTGGGGAGTCAGGGCGAGGGGACTAGCAATCTGAAGGGACTGATGAACAAGAGTGGGTAGAATGAGAAAAAGAGGACGAATGAAGGTGAGGTATACTACAATTAGTGAAGAGAGATCATGAAGAAGCGGATAGAGGAGGGCAGGGGAGAGGTTAGACACAGGAAGGGTAGGCTTTATTGAACATGTGTGTTTTAAGGGATCGTTTGAAGTTTCTGCAAGCTAGGGGATAGCCTGATAGAATGAGGGAGATCCAAAAAAGGGGACAGCACGGGAGAAATCTTGAATACGGGCGTAAGACATGGTAACTAAGTTGGATGAGAGGCAGTGGTTGTTGGCTGACCGTAGAGGGTGAGAAGCTGTATGAATGGAGATGAGGTTGGAGACGTATGGAGCAGTGTAGTTAGATAGGTCTTTGAAGGTGAGGTTGAGGAGCTTGAAGAGAATTCTGTAATGGAGGGGGAGCCAGTGCAGTTCTTGACAGAAGGGGGAGGCAGATGTATACCGGCGAGATAAAAAGATTAGTTGGGCTACAGCATTGAATATGGACTGAAGAGGAGTGAGAAGGGTGTAGGGGAGAACTGTAAGGAAGAGATTGCGGTACACAAGGCGGGAGATGATCAGAGAATGGATGAGAGTTTTGGTGGCATCAATGGAGAGTAAGGTAATGAAACGTGCTATATTTTAGATATAAAAGCGTCAGGATTAGGTGAGGGATTGGGGGGTGAAGGTGATTGAGGAGTGCAGGATGACACCCAGGCATTTAACTTGAGGAAAAGAGGAGATGGTTATATTACCAATAGTGATGGAGAGGATGGGAGGGGTGAAGATTTCTAAGGGAGGGAAGTGTTAGGTTGCCGATCTGTTAACGAACTTACAGAACTAGTTCGCGGAGGTCTTCACCTTTAGCAGCCACCTTTCCCATAGAGCTTTATGCGCTCACAGGTACTCGGGTGACCCCAGGACTTAACTCCAGACGTAGTGTAAGTTTGTTATACAGAACCACAGCGGCAGGCCAGGAGGCTGAGTAGATGGTAGTGGATGGTTAGATGAAAGCCGAGGTCATGGGTCACAAGCAAGGTAGAATGGTCAGATAACACGCCAAAGGTCAGGGTCACAGGCAAAACAGCGGAGTCCAAGATACAGGCCAAAGGGTCAGGTACAAGCGGAAGGTCACAACAGTAGATCCAATAGGAAAACGGGCAGAGTATCCACAGGTACTGGGACAAGCAGGAACAGGACAGGAGCAGGTCAGCAACTGGGTAGATCACGCTATAACCGGCAGGGAGGTTAAGCCCTCCCTGCCTTAAATACTAGTACTGGCCAATCAGGGCTTTGCCCTGTAACAGTTCTCAGGGGCAGATTAATTAAATGTGCTGGTTCATTAATCAGCCCGCAGGCTGTAGGCACTTTAGCGCACACGCCCGGCTGCCCTGAGTTGCCAGGGCGTGCTAAGAGAATGCTCTGTGTCCGGCCGTTGCCCTGGCAACGGTCGGGGCCGAGAAGCAGGAAGTGACGTCCCGATCGTCATGGAGACGGCAGCACTAGGGGGAAGTGAGTCGCGGTGGTGCTCCTGACAGGAAGACTATAAGTTCAGATTTGCCCATGTTGAGTTTAAGGAAATGTAGGGAGTGGAGATTGCAGAGAGGCAGCAGGACACCTTAGTGAGGAGAGAAGGTGAGCGGTCAGGAGAAGAGGATGTGGAGGGCACTTGGAATAAGCAGTACACTAGTTCTGCTTAAACTTTTTAGAACTGCCCAAGCTCAAACTTTTCCTTATTCTCACAAACATAAAGCATTTGATATTTCTGAATAACTACAGCAAAACAAGGCTATTTTAGAATCTATTGAACTGCCATCTTTGTTCAGCTGTGGGACCCACAGAGCTCCACTGTCATTGCTGTTTCAACATTTGTTCAGCTGTCCACTGAACTCAATTGTGATTGCTGTTGCCATCTCTTATTGGCTGTTGCACCCAGCTGTCACTATCATGGACTTTGTCATGTCAGAACAGCAGAAACTGTCTACTTTATTAAACCCAAGTAAAGTATCCTTCACCTCTTCCATTGTCCAGCAAAATTTGGACCAATAGTTCTTTTCCACTCTTTTATTACCTACCCAAACTAATACACATTCATGCACATCTCTCACATTTTTCCATCATGCACCTACTCAATTTCCAGTCTCTCCTATTCACTGTCACCACACTTCACTTTAAACTCCTCTACATAAACTGAAATAAACAACACACCCACAAATCCTCCTTGCATGTCCTCTTCCTCACACTGCTCTTTCTCTTGGCTGCTGGTGACATTTCACCTAACCCTGGACCCCGTACAACCCCCACTCTCTGCTCACACTTCTCACTCCATCCCAAACATTTCTGTCCACCCCATACTTGAAATCCTGCAAACTGTATCCACATATCTCCACTACCCTGTCTTCACTTCTCCTGTGCACTATGGAACACCAGGGGGTAAATATATGAAAGTCCAGGTTTTTCAACTAGCCGGAAATCGGCAAGTTTACAGCTAAAATTTAAAGCGGTGCGCTTTAAATTTTAGCTGTAAACTCGCCTATTTCCGACGAGTTGAAAAAAACGGACTTTCATACATTTACCCCCAGATTTGTTTGTAACAAACTCTTCTCCTTTGCATTGCTATCATTTATTGCTCCCCAGGACCAGTTTCCCAATTTCATGACAACTTTAGGGCCTCGCTGACTTATTTCCAATCCTTTGATCTACCTACTCTAATACTAGTTGATTTCAACATTACCATTGATAATCCCACTGTCTCTTCTACCACTAAATTTCCTTCACTTACTTCTTCCCTTGGTCTCTCCCAGTGGACCTCATTTCCACAGTGATGAACTCTCATCCCCACAGTGATGGACTCTCTCTTGATACTGCCTTCTCCCACTACTGCTCCATCTCTATTTTCCCCAACTTGGCATTCCCACTCCCTGACCACAACCTCCTTTTCTTTCACCTCATATTACCTCATGTTCTCCCCCCTGCATCCAAATCACAACAACACACACACAACAACACCTAAGTACTCCTAACCCAATCCACTTCACATTTTTGCTAAAACAACTATTTTCTCTTATGTCTGCATTGTCCTGCCCTAATCAGACCACCTCTTTCTACAACAAAACACCCACTTCAGCCCTACACAATACATCTCCAACTACCACATACAGTCTCCGACAATACAAACCCCAACCATGGCACACCAAACAGACACGCTACCTGCAAAAGTGCTCCTGCACAGCAGAGCATCACTGGAGAAAATCTCATTCCTATCCAAATTTCCTCCACTATAAATTAATCCTTTCATTTTACAGCACTGCCCTTTTAATTGCCAAACAAACATTCTTAAAATCTCTAATATTCACCCAGTCTTCTAAACCACGTTGTCTCTTTGCCACCTTCACTTCTCTGCGCAACTGCACCTCCTTCCCCTTCCTCCCTCGCAGCCCATGATTTTGCCACCTACTTCAAAGACAAGTCAGGTGAGGACCTGGGAAACATTTTATCGAGTCTCGCTGGGGTATAGTACCATCAATAGTAGATTTTGTAGGAGGTAGCTTTTGGTTTGGCTAAGATAGAGCTTTTGGCTACCCTGAATCTCATGTCCTCCCAGGCTTCTTTTGGCTTCATGATATTTTTGAGCGTGAAGGGCAGTGTCGAAGAGAATACTAACCTGCTGTGCCTTGATATTTACAGCTCGGTGTTAGTGAACGGCTGTAAGTCTGACCCCTTTTCAGTTATGTCTGGGGTCAGACAAGGCTGCCCTCTTTCACCTCTCCTTTTTGTTTGTTGTATAGAGCTCTTCACAATGTGCATCAGACAGAATCCAGGTCCAGACTGTCTAGAGGCCAAGTACTCACTCTACATGGATGATGTCACTGTCTTCTGCGGTAACCAGCAATTGGTGACAGCACTCATCCAGACCTGCAAGAACTTAGGCCGAGCTTTAGGGGCAAAGGTCAACTGTGGGAAGTAAGAGGCAAAGCTCTTCAGACAGAGTCATCTGTCATTCCCCATTGCATTCCCCTTAACAATCAACAAATCAGACTTCACCAAGATTCTTGGAGTTTGGTTTGGTGGAGTGGAGGCGACCCTTAACTGTTTGGAAGAAAGACTGGCGACAGTCAGACAGAAAGTCGGTCAGTGGAGCCTCAGAGACCTCACCATCAAAGGGAAAGCACTGGAGCTGCGCACCGAGATCCTTCCCATTCTGCAGTACACGGCCCAAGCTTGGCCACCTCTTGTTGTGCTCTGCAAGACCAGCACGAGGACAGTCTTCCATTTCATCTGGGGCTCCAGGATGAAGCGGTCGGTTATGTACAATGAACCTCTCAAAGTTGGAAAAGGGATACCTAATATCCCCACCATCCTGCAAGCCTGCTTTCTTTGTAACTGTATCCGCAGGACTTTGATTCAAAAGAACACTTGCTCTGCAGGAAAGTCCAGGTCCCAATTTTTCCTCCTGTCTCTTTGGAGGTCCCTTGGCTGGGACAAGTGGGACAGCTCTTTTCCTTACAACTGGACTACACATTGGTCTTACCTCAATGTTGGACAATTTGTTAGCGAACACCATTTGGAGGTACTTAAACCAGACTTGTGGAAGCCAAAAACTGTCCACAAGCTCATCAGCTAAAGACATTGTGAAGTCTGTGCCAGGGCCCCTGCTGCAACAGCAAATCATGTGTAGGGTAATGTGGCCTCTAAGAGACTGACTAATAGACTTTGCATTGATGGCTGTCCAGGGAGGTTTGCCTCTCAGGACATTCATGCACTTCCAGAACCTGTGCAGACATGTTCACTGTCCCTTTTGTATCACCAGAAGGGAAACAGCTCAACATATCTTTTGGGACTGCCCCACTGCACAGGCACTATTGTATGCCTTGGAACATGAACTTAAGGACAGTGTGCATAGGACTTGCCTTTCAAACCATTCTGTATTTTATGGATTATTTCCAGGGACCCAAACTACTGGGGCAATGTAGGAGGCTTGGTGCCTTATGAACTGTTTTAAGAGCGCTATATGGCTTGCCAGGAATTACCTTTTTGAAAAGGGAGAAGATGACCATCCAGGACTGTTGCAGGCTGATCCACAGCCTGCTAATAGACTATAACACCATTGACAGTCCTGAGGAAGAGGAAGATGATTGATTTTTGTCTTCCTCTTCTCCTTCTTCCTTCACGTATCTATTTTTTCAATAAAGCTTTAGTCTTGGGACTCCCCCTCCTACCCCTCTCACAACCATTGCTTATTTGAAACTGTTATGTTGTTTAAGTTTTGCATGATTAGTGTAGTACTGATGTACAATATGGTGTAAGATGTAATATCTTGTACTTTATGTCATGTATTGTACTAAAAAGTATGAATGATTATTTTTCACAGTGTATTGTGCTTTCATCTGCGCTACGACGCAGTACACTTAAATGTAATGTATTGTATTTATTTTCCACACCTCTACTACATAGGGAGAGGTAATATACCAGAAAGTTTGCAGCTACAGCATGCAGACAGGGTTAACTATCCACTTAGCCTTTCCCACAGAACACAGACACAAAGGTGCATGACATGGGTGTGATTGTTGTGTGGGTATAAAAGTATTGTGGGATCTGATGTGCATTGCAACTGATGCAGTTAGTGGTCAGCTGGTAGTGAGGTAAACTGTCATATAGCCAGATGTAGGTTGCCTGGTGTCATCCTGACCTTTGATGTGATATTGTGATGTAACAATAGAGCACTGTTTTGATTTGCAACAAGAAGTTGTCTGTGTTGCTGATGTCAGAAGGGTGCTCTTGCAACAAGTGGTGTCAAAAGGTCTTAAAAGTGCTACAAGAAGGGCACTTTTGCTACACTTTCTACAAAATAAAGATACTTTTTCAATCAAAAAAAAAGTGTTGAGGAGAATACTATAGATTTGGGAGATATTTTATTATTTTTTCAAAATCACACATATAAGCTCTATTAGCACCTCTATAATAGTGACAAATATACCCAAATATCGCCGATGTATGTTGGCGATGCTCTAATGCAGTAGAAAGTTATTTACACATATGGTGGGATTTTCCCATTATTCAAAAATGTTGGGTAGATGTTGTATATATCACTAAAACCATTCTAAATTGCAAAGCCCCCTTAGATCCAGTCTTCTGGCTCATTAACGTTTTTAAAATTCCAATAAACAATTTACAAAAATCACTGCTATGCCATCTAAGCAATGCAGCCAAGGCTGTAATCCCTGTCCTATGGAAATGTTCCAACCCTCCAACACTTAAAGACTGGTATTCGTAAATAGACTCCCACATGTTAATGGATGATTTACTTTCCTCTACAAATGAGAAAACTTCAGATATTACTACAACATGGTTCTCCTGGTTAGAATTCAAGACTACAGATTGATATACAGATTATATATTTTTGTAGCAAATAAAGATGATTAAATATATATTTATCACATATACAGAACATATACTAAACATCCTTCGTAATAACCTACAAATATACAAAATTACTATAACTAATTAATATTAAATAGACCTCCTCCCTTCTTCCTCCCCCCCTTCTCTCCCTTCCCTTCTCCCCTCACTCCATTTGTATTTATCTTTATATCTCTTTAAAAAAAAAAACCTTCACAACAGTTGGCCAAATCAAGAACACTCTCCAGGAGGTAGGTGTATATGTGTCAAAGTCAACAATCAAGAGAAGACTTCACAACAGTGAATATAGAGGGTTCACCACAAGATGTAAACCATTGGTGAGCCACAAAAACAGGAAGATCAGATTAGAGTTTGGCAAACAACATCTAAAAAAGCCATTACAGTTCTGGAACAACATCCTATGGACAGATGAGACAAAGATCAACTTGTACCAGAGTGATGGGAAGAGAAGAGTATGGAGAAGGAAAGGAACTGCTCATGATCTAAAACATACCACCTCATCAGTGAAGCATGGTGGTGGTAGTGTCATGGCGTGGGCATGTATGGCTGCCAATGGAACTGGTTCCCTTGTATTTATTGATGATGTGACTGCTGACAAAAGCAGCAGGATGAATTCTGAAGTGTTTTGGGCAATATTATCTGCTCATATTCAGTCAAATGCTTCAGAACTCATTGGACGACGCTTCACAGTGCAGCTGGACAATGACCCGATGCATACTGCAAGAGCAACCAAAGGGTTTTTTAAGGCTAAAAAGTGGAATGTTATGTAATGGCCAAGTCAATCACCTGACCTGAATCCGATTGAGCATGCATTTCACTTGATGAAGACAAAACTGAAGGGAAAATGCCCCAAGAACAAGAAGGAACTGAAGACATTTGCAGTAAAGGCCTGGCAGAGCATCACCAGGGATGAAACCCAGCGTCTGGTGATGGCTATGCGTTCCAGACATCAGGCTGTAATTGACGGCAAAGGATTAAAAAGTGAAAGTTTGATGTAGGATTGTTTAGTTTGTCCCATTACTTTTGGTCCCTTAAAAAGTGGGAGGCACATATAAAAAACCGTTGTAACTCCTACATCGTTCACCTGATTTGGATGTAAATTCCCTCAAATTAAAGCTGAAAGTCAGCAGTTAAAGCACATCCTGTTTGTTTCATTTCAAATCCATTGTGGTGGTATATAGAGCCCAAAATATGAGATTAGTGTCGATGTCCCAATATTTATGGACCTGACTGTATATATATGTGAAATGTGAAACTATTATTTAAGTCTTAAATTCAAGTCTTTGTCATTGTGAATAGCAATTCTTAAAATGCCATAGGTTGATCCTGTCACAAGATGAATAAAATTGCCAAAATACCAATTCCATTGTAAAATGTTGCCAATATATTTCTAACATCAGTATAAAAAAGATCTCCTCACACCACCCTAGATACAGGTTTGCATAAGTTGTTGCGCAAGATGATGCAAATTCTGTACCCTGGCAGTAAAAATGGTTGCTACAAACAAACTTATTGTCTTTAATTCCAAAATATAAATGAAGGGAAAATAAACATTTGATGCTCATCAGACCACAACAAAATATGTAACACTGATTCCACTCTTTTCTAGTATGTAATGGATGTATAAAAGGACTCTACATCATAGACAATCAGACAGAAGTTAACATGCACTGGTTGTCCATGAAAATAGGAAGGTAAATTATCTAAATTTACTACCCTTTCACATAGGCTGTCATTCCCTGAAATAATGGACTAACCTCATTGTTTATGTTAAATTCTTTTACAGAGTAATATGCTTCCAAGAACTTATATTCCTGCTTAGTAAGATGTCTTAAGACTATAAATTCCGTGACACGTGTTCGTCTATTTCTGTAGAATAATCCATGGTGGAATAAGTCATCAGTCTTAAATAGCATTCAGAGAGTTGTTGCAAGGCCTCCCTTTGACATTGTGGGCCTGATTCATTAAGCAAAGGAAAGCAAATAAATGAGGAACTTTGCACCTTGGCAAAACCATGTTGCATTGGAGGGGAACCTATATTTAAAATGTGAGATCCTATTTTTAGTTGGGGAAGGGCATGTCCTAGATCAACTTTAAATTTCAGTGTTAAAATAAATCTATCAAGTATTTGTGTGCTACATGAAAAAACAGCCAGTATTTAACTTATGTGCAAAATAATAAAGTAATATGCACCCCATGCATTATAACATGGTTTTGTCCATTTTTTGGCCTTACTTTTCTTAATAATCAGGCCCAGTGTGTATAACATTGTCTCCTTCATCAGATGGTTTCACAAGTCTATTTTCCCTGGTTTCGAACTGTCTCAAAGCCTCACTCTTTTTCCTTTAGAAGTAGAGGGTAGCTATAGTATTTCAGTTATGACTAAACTGGGTACACACCTATGCATTCTTACTTCAGATGCAATTTTTGTAACGATATCACCAACGATTGAAACTCCCGATGAGCATGTCTATTCATGCGTACACACCTGCACAATTTACCTTCAGATCTATGATCTTCATCTCTTATAACCCTCTGCTGAAAAGATTGTGACTCTGTACATACTCTACATATATCTGCCTACATGCCGGTCGTCAGTGCGTACACGAGTCCTCCCCACTCACAAATAATTTCAACATCTCTGGCAGGATCTAACCTATCTGATCACCTTAACATATTCAGCCACAGTGATGAACTCCAATCCACCAAATGTTCCCAACATTGTCTCTAAGGGAAATAACATGTTTATTGGTTAAGTCCCTAAAACTCCTTCCACCACTGGGTGGGGTACTGAATAATGATGCTGATTATTCCAAGACTTACCCCGACGTCTTCACACCAAAGGGCTCCTTCCCGATCAGCCTCCAGGACGACTGATGTGCCAACCGACTGGAAGCAATTGTGATGAATGAAGAAGCCGGCACGACTTGATGACGTCATTGGCAACCGCAATGATGTTATTGGTGCTGTTTAGGGGACAATGTAAGTATGCGGGCATGGACAATGTACTTTACAAAGCGTTGTACATTGTACGTTGTACTTAATAATATCACCAGTGTTGATCTGCACTTCACCATCCCTTATTAGCACAGCCTGAGCAAGCATTTGCCAGAATATCCTTGGGACCAATTTTAATCTATGATGTCAACAAAGTCCTTACTTGCTCTAGTTTTTACTTCTGCAACTGCCCGCTGGCCAGAGCATCCATCAGGAGGAGTACAGGCCATGACTGCTCTTTTGGGTCTGGCAGGTCTCTCCGGCCTCCAATATGTGTGTTGAATACAATTCACAGCCAAGTTGTGATCAGATGATAGCTCTTGTCCTTTCCAATGTCCAACACACATAGTTTCAACTCAGTCCACACAACATTAAAGTTCATTAATAACTTTTAGCCCATGTACTCTGGCACCATGTACACATGAGCAACACTGTGTTCAAATGATCCATCACAAATAAATAAAACATAACATGAAACCTTTTTTTTACGCTTGCAGAAGTTGTTTAATTTTAAACGGAAGGTGAAATCAGTAGTAAAACTACTAAATAAACAAAGGTAGTTTGCAAGACAGGGCAAAAGAGACACAGGTAAGCAAAACTTAATCATAATTTTTAATATATCATAAATATGGAGACGCGCATGTTATTTTTGCAAAGGGGCACATGGAGCATTTTGCAAACGGCCATCTTTTACTGCATCCTGCAAATGTATTTATGCACTTTTGAAAAACAGCCATGTCAGCATATGCTTACATATTTCATCAACATAAAAACGTGATTATGTTCCATTTTTCCTGCACATGACAGGCAGTGTAAGCCCGGAGTTACTGTCATGCAAGCTCTGCTTGTAACGTTCATAGAATATAAATGCTGGTATGACAACAAATCGGCCTTTAAGTAGCTACTTATGCGTAACGCAGTTTCGACGTTTAAATACACAGGCACACAAAGCACCCATGGCCATGAAACATTCACCATGAGTGACTCAAATTATATGAAAGCCTAGTTTTATATTACATTACTGAAATTTGTCTGTTAGCAGAGTTAGACAAAAAAATGAAAGCCCTATTTTACATTAACGTTATCCGCTGTAAACGACCAACTACGTGTCTGCGGTCCGAATTATTTAAAATTGTTGGCCATAAACCCTGACTTTTATTTAAGAAGTCAGGTCAAGTCCTGAGAGTTACGGCGGTTACGCATGAGTAGTTACGCTTCCGCCAGGTCATTGAGCTGAAGCGCACCGTTCAGGTTAGCAGCGAGGGGGTTAAGCAGCCGCTCCATTGGAGGTGCATGTGGTGACGTCACCGCATGCGTGTCTCGGCTCCTGTGCTCGGTGTGTTGCGTGGCGGGGACGTGCACGGAGCCGCGGGAGCGCGCATTGGGAAATGTGAGTTGTACGGCAAGGCGGCGACGAAGTGTGTGTAACCTGGGGGAGGATTTAGCAGCTTCCCGGAGACCAGTGTGTGTGGAAGTACCGGGCATGGAGGCCAGGGGGATTGGGTTAGTATCCATACATATTGATAGTATGTCCTGTAGACCGTCTAAGCATGTGAGGCGAGATGTGTGCGAAGTTGCCCTGTGTGTTATTATCACGTACAAATCGTGCGTGGAGGAGGGGGTGACTGAGATTTCTTTTTGTGTTATGGTTGTGCAATCTTCCCATTCCCAGGCTGTCGCCCTTTTATTGATATTTAGAAGGCCTATGTTTATTTGTTTCCTTGATATCGTGCATCTACTTGGCGTATATGTCCTTTTTGTTTTTGCTGTGTTTAATTTTTTTTAGTATTTTAGCACATGGAGGTTTAAATAAAGTACCTATTTTATTTGTTTCTTCACTACATTTTAGTGTAAATATATTTTTATTTTGTTTGTTTTTTTTTTGCTTTTTAAATCGCTAAACTCTCTGCAAACAAATAACCTTTCTTAAATAAACTTTAATTTTGTTTAACAGAAGTGAGTCTTCAAATATTTAGCTAACTTATTGTAAATATGTCTGTTTGATGTCCCATCACTGATAACTATTTAACACAACTGGACCTCTTAACCTCTTCATGGCAGGAAGTAGTTTGTTCTTTAAGGACTGACCAATTTTTGTGTTTGAGTTGCACTGACTTTGCTGAGAATAATATATTTTTTATTTTATTTTTAATCCTAACTACAGATGTTTGCTTTTTTTTTAAAAGAAAATATAGGGCTTTCATTTATTAACATAGATTAAATATATTTTGTTTTATGGGCTCTGGATATGGGAAAAATGACCAATATCCCCCTCAAAATTTCTGCTCCTAGTTTTATCCAATTGGCATAATGCCAGAAGATTACTCTAAAATGTTACTGCCTTTTTCTCCCAAATATGGGAATGCACAAATATGTTTATTGTTTGTTTTTAAGGTGCTGCAAAACTTTGCAACACTGAACAGTCATCATTTTCCTCAAGGGTTGTGGTAGTTATAGCCACAGGATCAATAGCATGATTTATTTAATGTTTCACTTTAACCAGGCAAGACCTTGAGGAGGAGTCACTTGATTCTCTAATAGGTCTCCCCTATTTTCATCATGAATAGATATAATAGTAAGTTGTACAGCTTTCTTATTAAGGTCCTTATGTCTGGATCTACTAGTATTGGTGTACATTGGAAGCCTGATTCAGGTCTCCTATGCAATTAAGAGGGTCTTTGTGACACCCCCTGCATTCTATGGAGGGTACAAATTACCTACTGAGAATTTCCTCTTACATAGCACTTCCACATATAACACAGACATTTATTACTTTTGAACGCTGTGTGTAATGATTGCGGGATCAGGATCTAGTCTTGGGGGCATAACATGAAACTCTAGCAAAATTTATTTTTTGGGGGGGAAGGGCTTGTTGATGAGTTTCCATCTTCCTACATAGGCACCCGCTGTGCTCTACTGAACATGCGCTGGCTCCCACACATGATCAGAAGAGCAGAATTTGGGCTACTGTAGCAGATGAACGAACTGACATTGCTGGCCTCATAGCTGTCTCCCCTTCTGTGATTGCTCTAGTTCTGCCCCCTGGCAACACTGTATGATTCCTGGTATCCCCCACCTGACCCCTCTGCCATCATTAACAGCAGAGGTCTAGGTTTACAGGTGGTTATGCCAGTACACAATCATTTCCTGGTGTTGTTTATATACAACACTGTGGAATAAGCCCTCGGACCATTTGCCAAGTTCAAAGAGCAGAAAGTTTGTTTAGATTGAACACAGGTGAACTTAGTAGCAAATAATACACGTTAGGCCACTGAAGGCCCAGATAATGGAAAAGTAGAGCTTTGGCTACGTGTGTGTGTGTGTGTGTGTGTGTTCCATTAGAAGTGCATATGATTGCCATGGTAAAACCTGATATTACAATCATTGTATACTGTTGTACCTTAGTTTGATAAAGTGTATAAATAGGCCGTTAACTAAATGCATTACAACACAATTAAGCTTTGAGTTGACTTTTTTTTTCCCTTTCACTCCATGTGCATGTTTACAATAGTTCCCTATATTGTCTTGTCATTTAGATACATTTTTATCCCACAGCAACTATATTGGCATATATATTTTTTTCAATAGTTTGTTCAATAGGAGTTCTGACTTTTTTTTTTTTTTTTTTTTTAATAAAATTGCTTATCTCTGAGATAGTGGCAGTTACTCAGTGTGCTTTCTTTGGCATAAACTAGCTTATTGTGAATTTGTCTGCCAACTCCTTTTCACATTGAGATAATGCATTCTGCTTTTCACATTTGTTTTCCTAACTACAATTGTCGCTGCTGATTTAATTATCTTGAGTTAAAGGCATTTTTTTTTTTTTTTTTAACACCAGTTAACAAATTCAAACCAGGTTATTGCAACTGTAAATCTTATACTTTCACAAACCAGCCTGTTGTCACCCTGTGTTTTTGTGGTTAGAAAAGCAGTTGGAAAAATAGCAATAGTGTATTATCTCATTGTGAAAATGTGTCAGGTTGGCAGGTACGTAAACTGACCGGGTGCCTCACACATTCAATTGGAACATTTTCACTTGTAGACAGGAAAACCATTCAAAGTTTTTATTAACTCATATAAATATAGATGGAAATGTTTGGTGTCACAAATGTTTTTTGTTTTTTTATAAATCTTTATGTATTCTGTCCATTAGTTGAAACATCATTTGAGGTGTAGTAGACAGCAGTGTCAGTTCAATGCTCTTTATATTCCATGGGTAAACACAATGTTATGGGTGTGCTGCCAACCTAATCACACCATTAAAGTAAGAACACAGCAGAGAAGCGTTAAGAGGTGCTCATAGTCCAGAGATACAACAGACTGATAATGAAAACTGTTGTTAAAAGGTGTTGTGTTACCTGCCTGTTTCCAGTGGGAACTAAAAGGCTCTGAATAATGCTGGTGAAACACGCAATCAGGCTGGGCACTTTATTGTTTTGCAGCTAATTTGCCTTGACATACTGCATTCTGAGGGGTCAAAACAAACCCATAAACTGATTAAAATATGGTTCTATTTTGAATGGTCTGTTTGGTAAATCTGACCACATTTTGTTACCTGAATTACTGAATCTGTGCTCTTATGCCTATTATATGCATGGTCAATTAGGGCGCCTATCCCGTTGTTTGTCTAAATGATCAGATTCTGTAGTGTGGCAGTGTGAGGTTAGTTTCTTTGTCCAAATGTTGTATGAACTGCAGTTGCAATAAGCTTGATCATGCAGTATTCTGCAGAGAAAATACAAAATTGCAGTATAAATCTAAATACAAAAAAAGACCCTTTTTTAAATTTTTTTATGCATGTTGTTACCTAACTTCTCATTGAAATATAGTAATGATATTATGTTTAATGTTAAAACTCATAACATGTGTTATGTATGTCATGTTTTCCTTACTGTACAGTGCTGCAGAGCAATGTGGTGCCTTACGTATCTACGATAATACCATATATTAACATGTATTTTATTGTTGTGTCCTTTGATCAAACAGGAAGTGTGTGTGTAGTTTTGTTAACTTTGAGACTATCAGCACTTAGATATCTCTTTATTTTTTTATTTTTCCTTAACCAAAGTGTAGTTTGCATCAAAATGGGAAGTTTGAGTATCGGGCTCCATGAAAGGCTTCTAGTGGCCCATTTCCTAGCACACTGGGTGTTCTGCTGCAGACACAGAAGTGACAATTTATTCCATGGAATGCAGTTGATTGACTGCTCTGCTGTGAAGTATTGATTTGGTGTTTGATGGCAGTTGTGACAGAAGTGTAATAAATGCATCAAATACTGAGGGGGATATTGTTGTAATAGTAGAAACAGTCAGTGGGGAATGTCTGCTTTATCTGCATTGCATTGTGCAAACGTACTCTCAGGAACTCAAACTGTAGAAGATTGATTATTTTATGGTATTATCTGAATGCCAAACGAGAAAATTATTGAACCCTTACATTGCCATGCAGATGGTGAAAAACATTCGGTCAGTGAGATTTGGCTTGTGTAACAATAATTAGTGGTTTCAAGTGTAACTTTTGGGGGGGGGGGAATTTGCCCTTTTGCTATGAAGAGGGAAAAATATGTGAATGTAGTTTTATTAGAATTAGAGATCTTTATGATTTGGAGAAGTTGGTAATTGAATCATAACTATTAGGAATAATTCCACAAGTTGCTTTGACAAGCTGGTGGGCTTATGGCTTTTCATTGATGCAGACGTAGAATGCCCAACAGATATAGGTTAGACACCAAATTGAAAAAAATAAATACAACTTTGGCAAAGGAATGTTTTATTTTCTTTTTAATTTATTTTTTGTTTTTTCAAATTAAAAATCCAGTTGGATGGGAAAGTATTATTGTTAGCAATACAGTTGATTTCTGTCTTGATCTCAATAACTTTTAACCATATGTAACCATTGTTAACAATATATTTTTGTGTTGTCTATGGCTTGGAAGTGTCCATCCATGGGCACATCCAAATTCCTATGTCAAATGCAGTGTCGATACACAGTACATTTTTGTGAATATTTCTTAAGTTGTTTATATATTATATGCATACATATATATTTTTTTTATTTATTTTAAAGCCTTTAGGAAAGTGTGTGTACTGACTAAGTTATTAAAACGACCTATTCATCCCCATTTTTGAGTACGGGTTAAAATGGATAAATATCTGATAACAGCTGAATCTGTGTCTACCATTCTAAATGCAATGCAAAGAAAATGCAGGGGTTTCTTCTTAAAACAACAATCCCGTTAAAAAATCTTTGTTCTACAAAGCAAACAAAAAAAAAACACTGAAGCAGGCTTTAAGAAGAATGTTGTATTTTACTGTTACCTTTTCTTTTTATTTTTGTTCTCTTTAGGCTGCTATTAATGATATATGATAATGAACTAGCATGGCAACCACAGGCACATGATGTAATGAGCAGTGTGTCTTTGGAATCCCCTCTTAGCTCTGTCTGCACATTGATATCATCCTTTTACCCCCTCTTCCATCACATGACATGCTGTGAGCCTGTGCTCATGTAGTAGATTGACACTGTCTGGCAGCCATTTTGTTTGGCAACCAGAGATCTTTTTAAAAGGAGATACATTTATAAACCCAGCTAAGAAAAATGATTAGCAGATGCATGCTTAAAAGGTACCTAACTTGCTATTTACACAAGTTGTGTTTGTCTATAGACTGACCACCTGATTGTATTCAGTCTTCATCTCCTGTTTATTAACCAATCAGGTTCAGTATGATCTCAGCAGCAGATATGCTGGTTTTGTGTGAGGCAGTGACCTCTTCACTGTTGTCATTATGGAATTTTGGACAGGTCTGCATGTGAGAGGGGCAGTGTCATATGAGGAAGGTTATACAGGCAAATGGAAGTCTTAGATTAAGTTTGATAGTGGAAGAAGCAGGGTAGAGTCCCCAACAGTACAAAGTGTTGTGAAGTTGCTCTCTCACTAATTCAGGCAGATTGTAGTGACAAATGTGACTTTAAATAAAATATGTTTATAGAACTCTTTTGATACTTTAATTATTAAGCAATAACCGTTGAAATGTATTGTAGGCTAGCTAGGCATCCATGTGTTGACTTACAGTAGGATGTCCCAGTGTCAGACAACCAAGTGTGATATTTTGCAGCCAGATAAACGCATCCATTTCAAAGTGCTTCACAATGATGGTGTTTTTCAGGACTGAAGATAAACATACTGGTGTAGTTATTAAAGGAAAACGCTACCCAAAAATGTCAGCTTTGTGTGAGATAAAATAACATCTCTTACTGCAGCTTATCTAACTGTGTCCTGAGCAGGACATCCTCTGTTCTGTTGTAATGTCTTAGTATTTACTGCTGCCTGCTCATTGCAGCGTTTCATCTCTTGCTATGAAATATATCATGTTTGCATCCAGATGTTTGTTCCTCCTGATGCTGCGACCAGGAGTGTGGAAAAATGAGGCATTCCTCATATTTTCTACACCTTTAACGGTCTTTGTCCAGAAAAGAACACTGCATACTGTCTTTGTCTTTCCCCAGACACAATTGCCTTCTCTTCAAATACTGTATCTTGTTTTTTGTCCTAAAACGCTTTCAGAATAGTTTTTGTGGTGGTTTAATGCAGATAAAATTCCACAGAACTTTATGCTGCTTGCATGATTTACAGAAATGTTCGATATAAGCCCAGTAGAGGCATTTATACTCCTGGGTTAAATGTCAGGACAACCTACACACTGGTTGTTGACATTTTTCCTAGTATGTGGTATCAGAAGAATGATTGAGGAGGAGTAATCCAGTACAAAGCTGAAAGTGTTGGTTTTTTTTTCTTTATAAATAAACTTGCAAAATTATATGCCTACAAAAGATGTCGCCTTTTTTGTATTATAATGTCAGTATTGATCTCTTGTTTTATCCCATTAGCAATAATTATTGGGATTATCTGTCACATATATTAATATTTGATTAGTTCAATAGAATGTGTATATACAGTCAAGTCCATAAATATTGGGACATCGACACAATTCTCATATTTTGGGCTCTATACACCACCACAATGGATTTGAAATTAAACTAACAAGATGTACTTTAACTGCAGACTTTCAGCATTAATTTGAGGGTATTTACATCCAAATCAGGTGAACAGTGTAGGAAGTACAACGGTTTCTATATGTGCCCCCCCCAAAAGTAATGAGACAAATTAAACAATCCTACATCAAACTTTCACTTTTTAATACTTTGCTGCAAATCCTTTGCAGTCAATTACAACCTGAAGTCTGGAACGCATAGACATCAGCAGACGCTGGGTTTCATCCTTGGTGATGCTCTGCCAGGCCTCTACTGCAAATGTCTTCAGTTCCTGCTTGTTCTTGGGGCATTTTCCCTTCAGTTTTGTCTTCATCAAGTGAAATACATGCTCAATCGGATTCCGGTCAGGTGATTGACTTGGCCATTGCATAACATTCCACTTGTTAGCCTTAAACTCTTAGGCTGCTTTTGCAGTATGCTTCGGGTCATTGTCCATCTGCACTGTGAAGCGCTGTCCAATGAGTTCTGAAGCATTTGACTGAATATGAGCAGATAATATTGCCCGAAACACTTCAGAATTCATCCTGCTGCTTTTGTCAGCAGTCACATCATCAATAAATACAAGGGACCCAGTTCCATTGGCAGCCATACATGACCACGCCATGATACTACCACCACCATGCTTCACTGATGAGGTGGTATGTTTTGGATCATGAACAGTTCCTTTCCTTCTCCATACTCTTCTCTTCCCATCACTCTGGTACAAGTTGATCTTTGTCTCTTCTGTCCATAGGATGTTGTTCCAGAACTGTAATGGCTTTTTTAGATGTTGTTTGCCAAACTCTAATCTGATCTTCCTGTTTTTGTGGCTCACCAATGGTTTACATCTTGTGGTGAACCCTCTATATTCACTGTTGTGAAGTCTTCTCTTGATTGTTGACTTTGACACATATACACCTACCTCCTGGAGAGTGCTCTTGATTTGGCCAACTGTTGTGAAGGGGTTTTTCTTCACCAGGGAAAAAATTCTTCTGTCATCCACCACAGTTGTTTTCCGTGGTCTTCCGGGTCTTTTGGTGTTGCTGAGCTCTCCGGTGCGCTCTTTCTTTTTAAGAATGTTCCAAACAGTTGATTTGGCCACACCTAATGTTTTTCCTATCTCTCTGATGGGTTTGTTTTGATTTTTCAGCCTAATGATGGCTTGCTTCACTGATGGTAACAGCTCTTTGGATCTCATATTGATAGTCGACAGCAACAGATGCAAATGTCGCACCTAGAATCAACTCTAGACCTTTTACCTGCTTAATTGATGAAATAACGAGGGAATAGCCCACACCTGTCCATGAAATAGCTTTTAAGTCGATTGTCCCATTACTTTTGGTCCCTTAAAAAGTGGGAGGCACATATAGAAACGGTTGTAATTCCTACACCGTTCACCTGATTTGGATGTAAATACCCTCAAATTAAAGCTGAAAGTCTGCAGTTAAAGCACATCTTGTTAGTTTCATTTCAAATGCATTGTGGTGTATAGAGCCCAAAATATGAGAATTGTGTCGATGTCCCAATATTTATGGACTTGACTGTATATAATGACTACTATTGGAACATCCATGGGTTTTGTTTTTTTAATATCTGCAATGAATGATTTCTCTCTGATAAAAGCTTCAGAAATGTGCATTAACTGAGATCATTGGCGAATGTGTTGTTTTTGACATAAAAGAATGGTAGCTCTGAACAAACTATTTTCAACAATCTGTTTTGTATCTAAATTGGTCTTTTCTTGACTACACATACACCAATAAGGGACCAATTAGATATGTGTGTACTTAGCTGTTCTGGTTGCTTGCTAGTGGAAAGGTGAATTTTTGTTTTATCAAATGCTTGGCCATATTGTAGATAACATTCTGATCCTGACACCTGTGACCTTATGTTTATCAGCTGATAAAGAGGTGGTGTCAAGCTACATTGTTCTCCAACAATAGTAAACTCTGTAGTTGTTCATATCTGTAGGGCAGGTTTTTTTTTCCCTTTTTATAAGCTATTGTACTATCGGAGTAGGAGGTGGTTTCTTTATTACATGTTGAAAATTCAGAATCCTATGCTTGTCACTTGTCCGGTTCCAGAATAAGAGTGCAAGCAGCTTTTCTTAACCATAGCAAGTAAACTTTTCAACACTTTTGCAAGGTATATGTAAGGCTTAAAAATGAAGATAAGCTCTGGAAAAAAAAGTCAAGTTTCTAGTCGTAGACAAGCAAACTTTATTTCAATTCTGTCCAAAGCCATGTATTTTATTATAGTTTATGTTTAATTTGAAGCAAACTGGAATATTCATGTCTGGTCTCTCTAATTGAATATATTGGCTGTTTTAAATTGACAATGCCTGTTTCTAAATGTATTTTAAATAAGGTGGCTCTATCGGCAAGTACACACACTTCATTTTTACGTTCAGTACATCTGAAACTGTTTAGCTCTGAATCTGCCCTAACATATGGTTCTCGTATATTATATATTTCAGCTGTTTTATTCCTCAGACTTTTTTTTTTTTTCTCTCTCTCCTGACCTCCCCCATTTCAAAATTTGTTACTGCAGTTTTCCAGCCATATATATTTTTTTTCTTTTTCCACAGCCATTGACCTTGCATTGCTGCAGGGGTCAGGTCGATTTTTGAGTCATTTAAAGGGGTAATAGGTCAATGTCTAATTCTGAAGATGTAGGAGTCTGCTGGGATGAACTGCAATTAACTAAAATCATGAAATCACAACTCCTGTCCCTACTATTCTGGTTGATTTGCTTCTTTTGAAGGAGATGGGAACCATCTGCTCAGATATATAACACTATAAAAAAAAAAAAAAATTGGAAACAAATTTTGTGTATAATCTCTTTTGAGCCCCATTTCTGAGATTATACCCTTTTTAATCAAGTTACTCAATTGGAATGCATGATTGTATTTAATCACATTTGACAATAGTTTGCATCCTTTACACACCAAGTAAGCATTTACAGTTGTAAATATGTAATTCTTCCTCATACCAAGTTATTACAGAAACTACATTATACAACATGAGGAGCAGGTTTGCTTAAATTCCTAAATATAATTTGAAATATTAAATTCATATAAAAACTTAGGGCTCATTCACAAACATGCGCTGGCGGGAAATGGGTAAACGGCATGAAAACTAATACGCATTCTTGTGTATTCTATGAACTTTTGTGGCATTGCACTTCTAACAATATGATCTGTTGTGTTTGCTCATGCATGTGCATGCAATACAACGTGCCTAAAATCTTATAAATAAATGATGAGAATTCCCACCATTGTGTTCCAACGATTGCACAAGTCTCTGCAGGGTTGGACATTTGGTATAACAAAAACCATACAAAAAAATAAATCCTACATAGGAACAGAACAAGGGCATACAAGGTTGATTGAGAAGGTGCACATATGAGATAGAGGGCCCTGCTTGTGAGGGAATTAGCCCATAAGAAACCATTTATCCTGTTTTGAATGTGGATTCCATGTGTTAGTAGGTAAAAAGTGCATTAACACCAGATAGGTGTGAATAAGCCATCTGGGTTAGGGTTATGTGTTATGCATAATCTTATTTTTAGTGCTCATTCACACC
Organism: Mixophyes fleayi; assembly: GCF_038048845.1. Taxonomy (NCBI): domain Eukaryota; kingdom Metazoa; phylum Chordata; class Amphibia; order Anura; family Limnodynastidae; genus Mixophyes; species Mixophyes fleayi. Next base: position 86,942,930 of record NC_134407.1, on the reverse strand, counting down.
TGTATGCTGCTAATGTGCTTTTTAGCTGCTAGCAAACGCCTACAAGGTAGATAATGGTAGGGTTGAATGCCGACACTACCTATTTTTCCTAAATTATTGCACTCTAGCATGACATTAGACTGTATTGATAAATGTGCAAGGCATAGAAAATATGTTTAAACAAAAAAATAATCTAAAATGCATGTCTTACCCATTGTACCAGAGCATGTGTGGATAAGCCCTTAATATAGAGAATTAAGCATTTATTTGCACACTTTGGGAATACACATTAAGGTGTAGAATTGCTATATGTAAATTGTTCTCTTTGCCCAAAGAATATGAAAATGTCAACTTGTACCGGTTTCTTTCTGAGTAATGTTTCCAGTTTAGTAAGGCTTTGCTCCCTTGAATTGCTTGAAAGCTAATTTCACTTCGTTATAAAATATATTTTGATAGCTACTCTCCCTCCCTTCCTTTTCAATGATTATTGTTGGCCCCTCCTTAGGTATTTTCTCCTCTGCATTTGGTGTCCTTATTTTCAGGTCCCTGCAACAGAGGGCTATGTGTGAATAGGCAGCAAGCTGAGTCTTATATTAGCTCTTTCTCTTGATCTTCTAATTGCACCACCTAAGGCTAATGTATGAGGACCCAGTATGATATTACTGGGCTTAATTGTTGTCAGATGTTCAGTTGACTTTTCATTTAGTTAGTGGCAAATTATCCTTAATGCTGTTGTAAAAGTTATCACAGCTATACATTACTAGCATTGATATGGAATGGCAAACTAGCATTGTTTGCTTGCTACATAATCCAGTCTATTGTTTGAAGTATTTTAAAATTTAAAAGTTTTACCACTTCAGCAGAGTACAATGCTTATTCCACTAGAGAACTAGGGAAAATCATTGTCTTTTTAAAATCTACATGGCTGTTTTTAATGTGTGCCTAGCTGTGGGATTAAAACAGCTAGGCACACATGTGAGTGCTAGTATCTTCATATGTGGCAAAGTAACAGTTTGTGACTCTTTACAATCACAATCTGTGAAGCATTCCTCTTTTCTTTTTTATAATGTCACTTTTACGACCAAATATACCATTGTTTGTGGATTGTTTTTGCTATCAGGAATGTGAATAAGGAGAAATTGGTAATTTGTGGAAAAACAAGTTTATTTATAGCAAATACTTGAGTATTTTCTCTGTATCCCAGTTACATGGGATGTTACCTAGTTAAATGATCTCTCAGCTTCTAGGTATCTTTAACTGTTGTCCCTCTGTAAAGTGATTTGCATTGCTTGTCCCCCAGAGCACAGACATGTAATGTGTTTAGTATTGTTACCTGATGCATAATTATTTATTCAGTAACTGTGTGTGTGTATATATAATATAATTTAAGTTTTGTTAATTGAATTAGTCTTATAATTTAGTTTGAATTTCTCACTATCACTAAAAGACACAGAGGCAGATTCAGTTAAGAGCGAGTTCCTGTTGGAGCCTTGCATGATGTGCTCCTGTGCAGACTTCCGAGTATTATGGTACATAAAACATTGCTTAATTTTGTTTGCACCTCCTGTGAGGTGCAAGCAACCATAAGTACAGTTTTAGTACACTAAAACATCACACAAGATTCTTATGGATCTATTTAATATAAATAAAAATAGTTCTAGCAGATGAGAGAATCCTAATGGTACTACCATCATTCTGGGGGAGTTACCTGAGTCATTACTGAAATAATGACCCAGGACTTGCTCTTTTCTCCGCTTTTAGCCTGTTCATCTAAAGCAGTGTTTCTCAACTCCAGTCTCAGGACCCCCTAGCAGTACATGTTTTCCATATCTCCTTGCTGGAGCACAGGTGTATTCATTACTGACTGACACAGTGTAGCAGGTGGTATAATTATTTCACTGGTCACCTGGCAATCTTGCACTGTTAGTGGGTTCTGAGGACTGGAGTTAAGAAACGCTGATCTAAAGGGTCAGACTATAAAGCTACCAATTTCTATTATTTTATCTAATAAAACATTGGCTCGTGTGTTGGAAATAGTGGATAGTATTTACAGCTTGCGTGGTCTTGTGAAGCCTGTAGTGAACGAACAGTAAGCTGCACAGCAGAAAAACTATGCCCCATAGGCAAGTTATTTTATTTTCACATAAGTAAATTTGTGTTTTCAATTGGACTTCACCATGGCAGTGTAACATAGAATTTGACACCGGGCCTGCCGATTCTGCACATTTTTATTCCTGAAAACCTCAGACCCTATTTAATCATCTTATTTTAAAAATTAAGTCTAACCTTATGTCCCCAGCATATTTAAATGTTCCCACTGGACTGTAGCGCTATACTTTGAGAAGTATGATGTGTATTGTTTGTCTTCTAGGTATCAAGGAAACTGCATGCACTGATTACCCATAACAAATATAACATTGCTTCTTGCTTAGTTAATTGAAGTGGGGAGAATTCTTGCTACTGGAACTTTGTCCTTATATCACTTCACCCTATGATCTTTATCCCACAAATTTATACATATAAGGTCCCATAAATTATGATCACAAAAACATTTCCAGTATTTGTAAACTAAGCAGACAGAATGAGCCTGGAGCGAAGGACTAATTTAATTATGTCCCTTGCCAAAATTATGAAACGGATAACTTCATAATAGTCACAATTAAACTCTGTTTACTACTGTTGCAAATCAATTATGTGTAGGTGATGCTAACCCTGAGTAGTCTTTATCTTGTGCCACATATTTGTTTTAAGGTTTGTTGTAAAGAAGTGACACTGTGTACCATGAAGATTTTTGAAGTCTTGAACCAAATCGTATCCGCTGCCAATTTATATACTATTTTTGTGTTTTATGGCCTGTACAAGTGCATTGGAGATTGTAGTAAGTACCCCAATACTTCTTGGCGTATGAAACCTAACCTGAATAATAGCGCAGAGCGTCCTAATAAAGTCCTAAATACAATGTTGAGTGCTTGGCAGAACTCATAGTGGAAAGAATTTCAAAGTATTATGATATTTCAGGTACCCTTATTAGTTTAGTCATGGTCTGCTGGGTGAAAGCTGGGCACCCTCCTGTAAGGTTAACTGCTTACATTCCTGAAATGTCTAAATCTTACTGATCCGGTTTGGTGCTGTTTTAATGTCGAGACATTGCTGTCTTCCCTTTTTAGTTAGCGTTCACAGTATACCTTTTATTTTCTATGCTTGTAAATGTTCTCAGCCTACATGTTAAGTAGACTGGTGGCTTGTTTCAATATTGGCATTTGTTAGTGTAAGTGAAAAATATCATACTGTCAGATTGAATTGTTTGAAATTGTGCAGATATTCGGAATGCTGGAAATGCTATTATTTACTTGCACTATTGGCAGACAATCAATGAGGGACATTTACTAGGGCCATTGAAAAGAGCTTAGCGTGAGGTATTTATATTTGCGTAAGACTTGCTGCTGCGTTTTGATTATGGAGCAAAGCATAGGTTGCACATTTTTCAGAGACTGTTATAAGAAAAAAAAGTAAATGCTTGTACCATTTTTAAGGCACTAGCTATTACCACATATATAGATAATCCAGTCACAGGAGGGCATTTCAGGGTGATACATTTATAGCAGAGCTTCGTACATTTGTCTCTCTATAAAAAATGTGTGATGACTTTTATTTTTCAAAATGTTGAAGGGCTAGGCTTCCGTTTCTGATATTACTGGATAATTTTAGCATGCAACTGCACTGCGCTATGGGACTTGGTCTAATCAGTCAGTCTATGGAATCTGCTACATGTGCTCCTGACTTCTTATTCTCTCTGACATGCTCCATGTCTATCTGATGATTGGAAAATGTTCAAAAAGAATGAGCTGGTCTTGTAGACAGAGGCTGGTTACAACAATATGTATGGACTATTAGCAGTAGTGCCACACATTTGCATGAGAAGTATGATTTGATAGCTCAGGAGTTCATTTATTCCTTCTTTTTCTTAATGTCCTAAATAGCCATCTTGTTAAATACTTCTGGTCTGTCTACTAATTTCCACAGTCTGCAATATCTAACTACAAAGGTTTTTATGGTGGTAAAAGGAATAACAGTGATGAGATTAAACAATTTGTGCATGAGATCTACATGTTACTGATTTCCGATCAATGTGTTATCTATAACGATTTTACTAACCATTGGGGGGGAAAAAATCCTGAACATACCGCTTCACGCGTACACATTATACATGTTAGAAAATATTTACCCTCAGATCTCTTCTACTGTCATAACCATCGGCTGAAAAGATCATGACTCTGAAAACTCTATGGAGATCCTGATCATCAGTGCATACACACTGCAGGATTGGAACAATGTCGTTCTATAGCTGAACGAGATTTATAGTTCTGCTGAACAATCAAAGCAAATGTTGTTGCTTTAGAATGACTATCGTTCATTATCTGTGTACACACTAATGCAATATCGGGCTGAACGTGCAATTATTGGATTATAGGCCCAATAATTGGCTGAAAACACTGTAGTGTATACCCAGCTTTATCCTTAAACTCAGAATTATTTGCTATAGTTAGAAACTACATGCAGACTGAAAACAATTAACTACTCTAATCCAAAGTGCCATTTCGTGGTAGTGATTGTAACAATCTGAGCTTAAATAGTTTACCCACCTCTGCCAGGTAGTAAATTGGCATACATTCCTGGTTGCTAAATTGTTAAGTTTAGCAGCCTGCTTTCATTTTCATAAACTTTATTCTTTAGTGCAGGAAGGTTGACTTCTTGTTCAGACTGATCATTCTGTTGTGCCATTCTTTTAAGGAGCTCAAATTACTTGCTAAATGTGGCTGAGGAAAGAGGAGGGAGAGGAGGGAGGGGGGGGCAGAGAGATCAAGTTACACATTCTGCGTTCCAGAGTTTGCATCTACACTTGAAGGCTGGAGCCTTGCTGACTAGGAGAGAATATGCAATCTCTGCATTTGTTAAAGCCCTGCCCCCCACCTTAGAGAAGGAATGGTGAAGAAAAATGGGGCTTAAAAAGAGTTTTACTTTTTCATAGACAAGGAGAGGGTTTAGCTACTTTGCCTCTTGCATACTTGGCCAAGAAGTTTTTGATTCTCTTGTTCATTTAGATTTTGTGTATTTAGAGTGTGTATGTGTATATATATATATATGTATATATATATAAATATAATTTACACATTTTGTTATCTCTGGTCTTGGCCATAGGTTTCAAAATATAAAACATATTTAATATTGTAGACTGGACATTATAGACACTGTAGCTGTTTTGACACTTTAATGTTATGTGGCATCGAACTTGCGAATTCCTTTGCAGCGGGGCTTTTGGCTTTAGCAATCCTTATGTTGCAAACAAGCAATTTTAGGTTTTGTGATTAAAATTACACTTTTGTTTCTGCATGTTGTAGTTAAGGTGCTATGTTTTGGTTTTCAAGTTTCATTCACTACATCATGTTTTTGCTTAGCATGATGACTTTCCTAGCATATTGTTAAACAAAATGCGTATTGTAGTGAGAATCATGATATTTTACATTTTCCATAGCTCATATGACATCCATGCATTAATATTTCTTGAAGGCAACTTGTCTTGGACACTATATGTCAGAAATAGTCCTAAGCGAAGGGCAATATGTACTGGTGTTCAGCTGAAAAGATGAAGCCATTATATAAATCTCTTGATTTTACTTTGCTCAGGAACTGCACAGGTATAGGTCAGATGTATAGATGGTTACATTACCTGAGAGAGACCAGAAATCCAGTTAAGCTTTTAATTTCAGAAGAAACACTCATTAACTCTCTAATCTGATGGTAAACGTCTGTATCTGTGTACACTAAAATTTTGACTGAAAACTTGCTTTGGATTTTTGTGTTTTTCTTAGCCTAGGAATACTACTATATGGTTATTGTGGAAACCAATCTGGGCTACTATTCTTATATCCTGGCAACCTTGAGCTCAATTTAGGTAATAGTGTAGTTACCTGCTTTAAAATAGTGTTGCATGTTTTCTGCCCAGAATTATCTTTAAATATGGGCAGGCCTAACAAATTAGGGTTTGATTACGAATCCCAGCATTATATTAACAATATAATCATATGCTTGAAGGAGACCGTGACAGCTTGGGGGTCTAATGGGTGTAATTGCTCCTCCTCATAATCAGTTTATATAACCCCACTAATTCCTCAATCTTTTACTATGTTTTCAAACTAAACACTAGGTAGAGGGATTGCAGGATCAAAGGGACCAGGGTCTGTTAACCCTTTTGGTCTAGATTCTTATCTGTGATTTAGCTAGCTATGTGACCCATCATCATCATCATTTATTTTATATATAGCGCCACTAATTCCGCAGCGCTGAACAGAGAACAGAGAACACATTCACATCAGTCCCTGCCCCATTGGAGCTTACAGTCTAAATTCCCTAATATAGACACACACTCAGACAGACAGAGAGGGAGAGATTAGGGTCAATTTTGATAGAAGCCAATTAACCTACCAGTATGTTTTTGGAGTGTGGGAGGAAACCGGAGCACCCGGAGGAAACCCACGCAAACACAGGGAGAACATACAAACTCCACACACATAAGGCCATGGTCCGGAATTGAACTCATGACCCCAGTGCTGTGAGGCAGAAGTGCTAACCACTAGGCCACTGTGCTGCCCAATGTGCTGACCTATGGTTTAGTTTTTAATGAAATTTTTATTAATACATTTAATACTTGAATTAAACATATTGTTAAAACAAAAACATTGTTAAAAATTGAGTACTTGTGCAAAACATTAACCCTTTGAGTGCTGAAGGTTCAGGAAATACACACTACAGGTTTTTCACCCAAATGTTGTGCCAATCGCACGATAAACTGTTAGGTTGCGATATTGTGTTAGTGTGTATGCTCCCACGATCATGTTTTATTGTACCGAAGCACATTGTTTCATTTGATTTTATAAATGGGCTAAAAAACACGGATGTCTGGCAAATTCTGAAGTGTGTATGCAAACTCTAGAGATCTGTCTACACTGCTGGTTGTGAGCACAGAGTCAGCATCTCTTTTTTTTTTTTTTTTTTTTTTTTTTAGCAGATAGTTATGGACAGATGAGCACAAATGTGAAGGTAAATCGTGTAAGCATGAGTCGGCATGCCGATTGGGACTTTAAGGGATATGGGTGGGTATTTGGATCAAACTGCTGCCTGAAGTCTCAGCGATGGTGGCTGTCTCCTGAAAGTGGTATATTTTGCAACAAATGTGTTAATTAAGTTAGGAAATGCATCTAAAATGTGGACCAGTAAAATGTCTCTGGTATGCCTATATGTTGTTGACATAGAAAATAGATTGTGCAACAATTTGAAAATGGAGGCCTTATTCTTATGTACTATTGCAAGACAAATGTGGTGTTTATGACTACAAACGTTTTGCACGGCAGTTAATTGTGCTAAATGGCTGAACTTGTTCGCTGTGAGATAAGCAACCATTGATTTGCATTCATTTTTCAGTTCTAAAGTTTTAGCTGAATCCTGCAGTCAATCAGCATAGAGGGTGAGGTGTGTATGTTTGTCATCACTCATGGCTTGGGATCCTGGAAGATTTGGCAGGATTAGTAGACATGCCTTTCTAGCTGCCAATTGTGGATACATACACCTAAAGAATACAGTACTGAATACAAAGTTTTCAAAACCGTTGATAGAGAAATTAAGAGATGGCGTGAGTGGACTAAAATAATATAAAATTACGAACTGCTCCTTGTGTAGACCAGAGTCTAATATTTAGTGTGTGCATTTCTGTGGTTATAAGAGATCGGACACTGGAACTATGCATCCTTGCGTTAGACTGAATATTAGTCTATTTGGATTTTGCAACATACCCAGTTTCTTCCTTTTCACTTATCTATGCTGAGAATGCCTTCTTGCCGCAAGAGTTACATCCACGGTCTCAGTGCTAGTCACTAGTCACTCCTTCTGTTCCAGCAAGGGCTTGAATGTCATTAAATCTTGTCATGTGCTGACAATCGGTACCATACTTCTTTAATTTATTAGTATCTTTTTTTCTTTTGTGACCAGTGATAAAATAGGGGCCTTACTGCCTCAAGGCTTGCAATTTTTCCCATACAAATAACTTAAGGTATTAGCTCTTTATTTCTTCTTTTTTTGCCACATTTCAAAGGTGCTTTTCTCTCACATCTAAATTACTGTCTCTATCTCTGGCAGACTTCACATAGATCAGAGGATGCTTTTCTGTGTAAATATTTGCACATAAGGAGTGAACCAAATGGTCAATCCAAGACCCGTTTCCTGTTTTAGGCTGCGACAAAGCATTATATGAATTTGTTAGAGCTCTGATTCCATAGGTTGTGGCTAACACTTAAATATTAACACTGTTTTGTGCAATAAAATGAATGGTGTAAGCTACGGGCTATAATAAGCTATGCCTTTATATAGTCAATGTGCCTTTCAGGAGTTAGCTACTGAAAAGAACTAAAACAGAGAATTGGTAAAACTAAGCCTAGAAAAAATGGGAACCAGGTCTATTTATTACAAATATAATATGATAGAGTGCAGTGCTCCTAATATGGAAAGAGCTGCCGGAGGAAATAGGGAAGCCCCAATCCCTGAAGATATTATAGATGGAGAATACCTCGGCGCTATGCTGGTATGGTGCAGCATAGTGCTCAGATCTATTTATTGAAACCATCCCCCCCCCCCCACACACACCTTTCATATATTGTGCTCAATATTATACACTTGAAATGGTGCAACTTGCAAAATCTTTATTATTTTTGATGTCACATTTTGCTAACTGAAACTTGCTCAGTTGTTTGTTTTGGTGTCTGGATACTGTATAATCAGTGTAGTTGGAGGTACACTGTTTGACTAGTTAGTGAAGGGTTGTGTGTGTGCGCACTGCTAACACTGGTCTCCCACCTAGTAGACCTAGAAGTAAACTTCCACTTACCTTTTACTTCGCTTTGGTGCACTGCTTGTAGGTAGTGGTCAGTACTACACAAGACCCAGGGACCATTGATGGTGGATGTAGTTGGGGTCCAAAGATTTTGGATAAGGTAGCATGGTGGTGAAATGCGGAGAGTAGTGCTAGGAGGTGTCAAAGGTGAAATTGTTAGTTGTTGAAGAAACGCTTGATTGGTTAAGGATTTTAGTAATGTATGGGGATTAGACTTTTGCTTTGTGGTATTAGTGATAGAAGAGGGTGCATAAGAGATGCGATAAAGCTATACAGCGATGAACAAGTAATACTGTTATATGGATGAGGGAAAAGTGGTAGTAGGTGTGAGTCATTCCATGTCAAATCACCCAGAAAAATTTCATTAGAACACCTACTGATTTAGATTTTCATGAAACTTGATAGTACAATATATCTACAAACCCATGTCAAATATATCTTCTCTAGGCCTCATAGTTTGAGATATAGGGGGTCAAAGTTATGGAAAATTGCTCAGAAAGGCCACTCCTGATTCTCTGTTTTTACTGTGATATGTCTAATAAACAAAATCCACATCTCTGTGCCTAGTCCCCATATCACTTTGACATTTTTATTCTTTGTCAATCACAATATGGGGATTCCAGGGAAAAACAGTTTTATCAAACTTGCGTGACTCAGTCATTAAAAAATAATTTAGTTCAAAAATCAAGAATTTTTTGAGATGAAAATATTCTTGTGTTCCTTAAGCATTATCAACCTGATGCAGAGGAGTTAACCTGTCCCCCTTTTTATTTTTTTTTATAAATTGATCCATACAGTATACTTTAAAAGGCTATGAAAGAACAATGGGATTTGATTGCTTGTATGGGGGGTATTCAATTGTTAGCGAGATGCGTTAAAATTTCGCGCTCGAAAAAAAACCAAAACACGCTTGTTTTTTCCTGTTCGAGCGCGCGTTTAAAAAAAAAACCAAAACCTTCAATTCAATTGTTTTTTTGCATGCACCCCCTCGCGCTCTATTATTGGTCCTAGCGAGTTTGAAATGAGGCGTGGTTAAGGCACTCATTTTACTATAAAAAAAATAAAAGTAAATTAATGCAATCAAGAATGGCCCCAGCATTGCAAAGGAGATTGGGCCCCTACACTGCAATGAAGAAGGGCCCCAGCACTGCAAAGGAGATTGGGCCCCTACACTGCAATGAAGAAGGTCCCCAGCACTGCAAGCAACAATGGCCCCCCTGTACAGCAGAATTAAAGATTTTACAAGGAGGTAAATTTTTTTAAAATTTACAAACATTTCTTGAACACTGGCCAAGCATGGACATTTGTAAGGTACAAATATTTGTGGGACAGTGGGCAAGCCAGACATTTCTTCGAAGGTACAAAATAATTTTTGGGACTTTGCGTAAATTAGTGTGTGTAGGTAAAGCATCATAAAACTGAGGATTTCGTCCATGGTGAGTATTTTGTTTTTTGTTTTTTTCAATAAAAATCTATGGTGTACATGAGGGTGTTTACTGTATTTCTTGGGGTTTTATTATTTTTAATAAAAATTTGTGGTTGGAATGAGGGTGTTGTGCTTTTATTTAACATTTTGCTTTGTGGAACTACAGATCACAGCCAGCCGTGGGTGTAAGAGCATGTTGGCACTTGTGGTGCAAACATGCCCTGGGTGCTATGGGTACGCTGGTGCTTGTAGTTAGACAAGTAGCAGCATGCCCACACTATTTCGGACAAAATGGCTGGCTGGGACATGTAGTTCCACAATTTTTTTTTTTTTAATCCAAAATCCCCATTTATTACCCTACTACCCATAGCCCAGGGGTAGTAGGAAGAGCCCTAGTGCTATCGGCACTGGCCTGGGTGTCCCTAGGGTGGTGGCCCGCTTACATATTTCAGCGGACATCCCTAGGGAATCCAGGCCAGCGCTGAACAGTCTGTGGGTGTTTAGTCATTATGGCCGTGGGACCCAAACTGCGTTCCCCCCCCCCCTGTTATAGTGCCCATCACACCGGCTGGTTTGCCTAGTGCTGGTTCAATTAAAATAGGGGGAACCCTACGCCAAATTTTTCACACATCAATAGCCTGCCAGCACTAGGGCAAAGACTAAATAGAGTGGGGAGCAAAAGATTTTGCTTTTAAAAAAATAAATAAAAAAACATGATACTCTTTGTCACAACCACCCCCCCTCCTCCCCCCCCCACCCCCTTAAAAACAAAAAAATAATATAAAAAAGTTTAAATACATGCACCACTATGGTTTTTTTCTAAAGGGGGAAATTTCCAAAAATTATTAATTATTATACACTTTTTTAAGTACTTTTCTTTTTTTTAGGTTGCTTTTATGAACTTTTACACCAATTTTCTCAGTTTAATGTATATTTTTCTTAACTTAATAAAAAATTTTTTCTTTGAGCAGACAATGGAGGTGCGAGATAAAACAGCATATTTGCCTTTTTCACACTCTGCGTTAAAAAACAATTGAATAGCTTTTTCCGCTAAGGGTTCGCAGCCAGCCTATACTTTGACATTGACAAACGCTTGGAGCGCGATAACACCGTTTCGGTTAAAAAAAAAAAAAAAAAAGATTAGAATTGCGTGAGAAGTTTTCGCGCTCGAAAATAAGGTAAAATAGCAAAAAAATTACTTTGCGCGCTCGAACTTCCAAACTCGCTAACAATTGAATACCCCCCTATGAGTTTTTAATGTTTAATTTTTTTTCCCCTCTAAAAACGAAAAGTAATTGGCTATAATTTTGCACACCAGGTGTTTCCCTTTTGGAATTTTTTACACCCATTAAATTCCTCATAAAAATTACCCCTATAAGGCCCATGTGCCCCACTTGATTGCTTTTCTGTAATTTCTGAAACGGTAAGATAACAAAAAGATAAGACTGCATGCTATGACACTGTTCTCAGTGTCCATCAAGTGTAAAAAATAAAAAGCATTCTACTTGAGAAATTTGAAGACACTGACCCTGAGATGAAGTTTCTTAGTCAGTGGGTATCTACTGGCAGAACAGAGATGGTGAGATGCACTGCAACATTTGATGAATATTTAGAAACTTTGAGCGATAAAATAGAAAAACTTGTCCCTGATTTTTTATTGCTAAGGCACAATCAAAGTTTCTAAATAGAAATGAAGGCCAACCTTGAACTTGAAACGGCTATTGTTCTGGACTTAAGTGAAAACTATTCTTGCATGATTCAGTATGAAATTCAAGGGTATCCTTGGATGAACAATGGTTGTGCACTGCACCCAGCTGTAATCTACACTCATGTTCCCCAGTCTGATGACCTGTTCATCGCAAGTTTGTGTCTTGTCTGATGATTTGGTGCATGATGTAGCATTTGTGTGCGAAACACAGAAATTAATTATTCATTACATCAAGATAAACATTCCTGCTGCCAAAAATGTTTTACTTCAGTGTGCTGGGTGGGCAGTATAAGAATTGCAAAAACTTCCTCAACTTATGTTGCCATGATAATGGCTTCTCTCTGGCATTAGTGGAACTGGCATCTGGTTGCTAGAAAGAGCCTAGAAAGAATAACAGGTGATGTGATAGACTCAGCAGAAAAAGTCTTAAATTTTTGCAAGTCAAGAGTTGCAAATATAAAGTTCAGGCTAATATCAAAAGAAACGCTTTCATAAACACGCAAGCAGCTACAAAACCGCTTGTCAAGGGCAAAAACGATACCTGGTACAAGAAGATTTCATCACTTCACCCCTGTAGCTAATAATTCAATAGGAACAAAGCGACTCTGTACAGATAAAATTTCAGTTCCATTTTCCATTTGTCGGATCAGAAGAATCCATCACGAGTCAATATGTCACAAATCAGTACAAATTCATACATCCCAATTGTAAAGCGCTACAGAATTTGCTGGTGCTATATAAATGATGATGATAGCATGTGTTTGATAGCCATTGTTTTAATTTTTGGATTGGTACTATCAAAAGTTGAGGAGGAATGTGAAGTTGGAGCTAAGTTTATGCACCCCTATGGCCCTGCTCGATCATTTCACTGGCCTCTACAGAATAAAAAATAGAAGACATTTGTGATGTGCCTATATGCAATATATTTTCCCCTTTCATCCCTCCTATCACGAAGGGTACTGGAAGAATGTATTGCTTCCCTAAATAAGGAAGTTGATTATGTACAACGGCAGTACGGTCCAAACGTCAGTTAGACGTCGGGCATCTCCAATAAACAATAATGAATTATTAATCTGATGTATTTCAAACTTGAACTAGTTTGAAATAGGCGTTTTCTATTAACCCAAATCATTAATTCTGGTAATACTGCTAATAGTACCAGTTGTAATTTATCTGTTTCATTGACCATTAAGAATCATTTTTGTGATGGAAATTATTCAATTTCCAGTTTTGGAGTTTTTGGATTTTTGGATCATTCATGAATACATTTATCAAAATTATATCATTTGTTGGCTTGTTAAATAGTAAAAATGATTTTTTGAAAGCTTCTTAATTTAGTATGAAGTGCTAAGATGGGGTGGGGGTTATTGCCTGGGGTGATGTAAGTGATGGGATTTAAATTGGGCACTGCAAATGGAAATAAGGAAAAATAGAGTAATGTCCAGTAATGATTTTGATCTCACGTGTTGGTGTCCATATTAGAGTAATACTGTAACCATTAAATGGGGTGGAACCAATAAAGTTTCATTGAAAGTTAGTTCAAAATGTAAATATATATTTAATAGATAGAATAAAGGTAAGGAGAAATAGGAGTTAGCGGGAAAAAAGAGCAAATATACAGAATAAATGATACAAGTAGTAGAAAATGTAAAGGGAAAATAATTAAGTTCAAACTGTTTATAGTTCCCAAACATGTTTCACCACCAGTGTGTGGCTTTCTCATTGGATCTTTCAGAAGAATAATATAATTTATAAAATTATTGGGTTATGTGTGGTCCGTTTAATAAGCCCTTTACTGTGTATGTAATAGTGTGGTGCACTGTCTCATACTCTTGAAGAGTCCCCTTAAACTGGCCACATGTTACTGTCTACTTAATATATCTATTGTAAGGCCTTGTTCTGCAACTTTATATGTCCAAAAGTGGACTACCCCCATTGAGGGATTTCAATTGGCCACGTTACTGTAAAAAGTAATGTGGCCCGTGCACTATTACCGTACGACACTATTACCTTTATTACGATAATAGTGTACGGTAATAGTGCACTTAAATACTGTTATTACGGTAGTTTCTATGCTGACTTTTTGAGAGCAGAAAGGCGGGTTAAATTTACTGTGATAACGGTAATGGGTTTAACGCTACGCTACTTCGGGGGGAATTGAATTCCCCCCCCCAACATCTATGAGAAGAAACTTCTTGTTGGAAAGGAACTTTTTACACTCATCTCTGCCTGTTCATATGTTCAAGTTATATTTACTCTTGCCATATGCGTTGAATAGGACAAGCCTGAAAAGAAACTGCGCTGGATTTACTCACACAGAAACAGAAATGTCATCTTCATTGGTGCAGTTATTTTCTCATTGGTTTACATGTGCTCAACTTTCATTATAAACAGAATTTTAAGTCCAGTGTACGTAGCCTAAGGGTTTCATGATATTGGAAAATTTTGCCAATGTTGCTACATTTGTGGGACCAAAATAAGTTTACTTGAAAATAATCTGGTCACTTTCAGACATCTGCATAAAAATCAATTCTCCAGATTGTTGGCTTGTGTATGCAATTCTCTTCCAAGCGTATTAACTTTTATCCAATTTGGTTATTTGGAGGAGCAGGATTAGCAAGTTGAAATCAGTTAACACTATTTGCTACTTTTTTTTTTTTTTTTAAATACATAAAACTATCCAGTATTTCCCTTATATTTGTATCCCTTGCATTGCAATATGGTTTTGTCCGGTTTAAATTTGTACCTTTTTTTTGCTGGATTTGCTCCTAAGGGATTGACTCAATTACCCGCTAGGTTCTGTAGTACCTTCTAGACTGATTTTGCACAGATCGGCAATTACAGTGATGAAAACTTAACTCTCCGAGGTGTGAGCAAAAGAGTGCAGAGCATAGGTCAGTGGTTCCCAAACTTTTGCAGTTCGCAGCACCCTTAGTTTCCATAATTTTTTCAAGGCACCCCTCCAAAGTAATTACCGATCAGTCCCATTTTCTAAGTAGCTAGGTCAAAAAACGAAATACGTATTTAGTTGTATGCAAAAATACACATAAATCCAAGGGAAAATAATATTTTTATATTTTTTTCAATTATATTTCTGTCAAAGAATAATTTACAGCTAACTCACTCTGTGCCCCTGCATCATCTCCACACACGCCGTGCCCCTGCATCATCTCCACACACGCCGTGCCCCCTCTGCATCCCGCCATGGCCAGGAAGAGGAAAAGACAAACAAAAAAAAAACTTACCAATCCGACGGCGCCCGGGCCCCAGCATCCTCTCTTCTGCCGCATGTCACTGAATGTAGGGCGTGATGATGTAATGCCCGACATTCAGTGAGAAGCGAGGAGGAAGGAGGATGCTGGGTCCCGGGCGCCGTCGGATTGGTAATCTTTTTTTTTTTCCCCTCTTCCTGGCCATAGTACCCCTGTGACAACGCTGCACTTCTAATCCTGTTGGCCCCTTAATAAGACCCAATATAATCAAGGCTGACAGAATAGCTAGATGATTAGCAACTGAAGTTTTCCACTATAAAAATGACTAAAATATAAATGTTACATCTGAAGTGTACAGACTTCATGTCCCTTTGTGAACAGTAAGGGAAACGGGTGGCTCTCCGAGCCTTCAACTGCGGCCCCCAGCTACTTCCTGCTTTGTCAAATTCGTTTATAGCTTTGTAATGCTTAAAATGACTACTGATATGTTATTACAGATAGGTGCCTGTCTTTGATTAAATGTATTGTTCTAATTCAGGTTAAGGATAATGTGTGGCCCTTTTTGGAGGTTAGAGGAGTTGAAGTGCATTAGGTTACCCATCACTGGTTTAGAATATAGCAGATAGGCCAATATTGGCTAACCTGTGACACTCCAGGTTTTGTGAAACTACAAGTCTCAGCATGCTTTGCCAATATATAGCAGCTTATTGCTGGAAGGGTATGCTGGGACTTGTAGTTTCACAACACCTAGAGTGCTACAGGTAAGCCAACACTAGGTTAGGCTATTAGGTACTTCTACAAAACTTTTAAAATGTTTTTTGAAAAAAGGGTTACATGAACTACTGATTTAGCATGGTTTATAAAGTTTTCTGTTTTAATTGTAGAACTATTTCGAACGATTTTTGGACAATGCGCCTGGACTACTAAGAGCTCCCTTACATCTGTCTGCTGTTAATGCACATTTCATCAACTAATGAACGTCTGAAGTGCATTCAAAATAGGATGACTGATTTTCTTAGGGCCCTAGTCCCATCATTTTATTGTACAATTCTAACTCTGCTTTTACATTCTGGTATGGTTGTATTGGAAAAAACCCATGGAAGTTTTAATGCATTCCCCCCCTTCTCTCCATTTCCCAAGTGCATATAAATGAACAAACCCTAAGTGTATGAAAGTGGGTAGAGCGAAAAAATTAAATGGATCAAAGGTTTGCATTTATACATTTGATTGTGAAAAATGTGCCCACATGACCTCTTGAATACAGACTTTAATGCTAAAATATATTCTGCAATGCCAGTCTGCTTAAATGAAACTATATTCTATAAGCTAATGCCATTCGATATGCTCTACAGGGTAAGGTTCCCTAGTGTCTACCGAAGAGTAAACAATGGTAAATTACAAATGACTTATTCTAATGGATTGAAAGAAAGGGGGTTTGGTAACCTTGGGAGGAGGTCACGCGGATCTTGGAATTTTTCTTTAGTACTGCCATGAGCAGATAAGATTACTCACTGGGTGGTGAAGCCAGGATATTGCATGCTGCTTCTTTTCAAATACCCCATCCCCCCCAACCCCCTTTAATCCCAATTTAGTTTGGCTTGTTCTTGGTTTATGCCTTCAATATAACATTTACTGACATATATAGTAATTTTAACCTCTGTGCTAAATTGCAGCTAATATTACTTTAATCCTGATTTATGCAGTATGGTTAATATTTACTTTATATGCCTTTTGTAGACAAGATTCAACAGGCAAAGGTATTACATGAGCACTTTAAAAAGGTGTGTGTTTAAACTTTGAAACAATTCCATTCTTACCTGTCCTAGGTCTACGAAAAATATGCATCAGTTTGACACTGCTTTGGAATTAATAAACTGGAAATATGGGTAAAATCACGGTCTTTCTTACAGAGGGTCATCAAGGTTGTACTGATAAATTAATTAGGTAAATCTCTGTAGACAGCTTCATGCTCATCTACTGGATATTTCAATAGTGTGATTTTCATGTGTTTATTTTTTTTATATTCCACATATGTATTGCAGCATGTACCTATTTTTTATTATTATTATTATTATTTGAGGTATTTTAAATTTTAACCAGCTTTGTTTAATAAACTTGGCTTTGCTTATCAATTTTCTAGTGGATAGGTAGTCTAAACATCCAGATGAATAGTATAGATTTCCATGCTTCATTTATAGGTTTTACTAAGGTTACAGTTTTACAAGACATGACTGATGCAGCAGCATTTCACACTTGGTGTTTAAACAATTAAAGCAGATGGCTTAAGTTCATACTTGCCAGCTCTCCCAGAATGTCCGGGAGACTCCCGAAATTCGGGTCGGTCTCACGGACTCCTGGGAGAGCTGGCAAATCTCCCGCATCCAGCAATTGCATGGCTAAAATGAAGCGATTTGAGGTGAATTGCGTCATTTTGGCCCCGCCCCAAGACAAAACGGCATATTAAATGCAGGGCCAAAATGACACGATTCACAGTTTCCCGCCCTTTAGACACGCCCCTCTACCGGATACAACTTGCCAAAGGTAGGCAAGTATGCTAAAGTTGAGTGGATATTGTTTTGCGAACCGGTGAATATTCTAGCTGTGTTCTTCTCCCATAGCTGATTTATCTTTTTCTTTATTTTTTTTGTCCCTCCAGGCTAAATTAAAACATGGTGATATTAAAACACATGTTGCCTACGCATTAACCAGATAAATGAAACAGCATAAACACTGTTTGTTTTACTTTATTCAGTGGTTTACATTCTCTAGCAAGACCCTTTGTGCTTGTGAATTGCTCTATGTAACCCATGCATTGCCTTAAGTCAGCCACACACACACACTCTTTACTGCTTGTAGCAACAGGATCAATGTCCAGTTTGGCAACACATGTAGGCAGCCAAATTTGAGGATACTTGGCTGATGACTGGTTTTGCCTTCTGGCATTGCTGGGGATGATTATGATGTGGGAGTTAGGTAACTGCAGACACAGCGCGTCCAATAGCATTCCCCTTCCAATTGAATTTAGCATTGTGCCAAGTAATGATTAAATCTGTTTTGAATGGATACTTAATGGCAATCAATTTGCTTATTTTGGGGCAGTGTGTGGTATGCATTATTTTGAAGCACTCCTTGTCTAGTCCACAAGCTCTAGTCACTTGGCAGAGATAATTAATGTAAGCAGTGTCCAAAGTTTCACTTCAGGCTGTATATATGTAAATAGTAGCACTGTCTTGTTAGGTTTCAGTAATTTATAGCTAAAATTCCCTCACACCTTTTACCAATGTATGTATTTATCAGTACAAGCAATTTGGTTTCTAAATTGCATTTTATATTCCCTTTTTCCTCCTAACACAGTACGAATAGTAAGCTGCTGATTTTTATTTTAATCGGTCTGTATAACATACAAAATAACTGTAGTTTTGGCCACACACATTCATGGTCAGATCCTCAACAGTCCGTGTTCAGGGCTTGCAAGCAGCACAATAAAATGGGAATTCGGCTAGTGCAGTTGATTACTGCATAATAAGTCCTTGATTTTCAGGCAGTCATGATCCCAAAAAAATGAATTGGTGATTTGACTAGGAGCCACACATTGAGCAATGTTAAAAATTGCCTAATTGCCCCACAAAATTGATTGGTGTTGAAACGCTTGCCATTTTTGGTTAATGAGGTCATCTCTGCTAAAGACTTTGGCAGACAAAGGAAGATGATTTTCATATGTATCTTTAAAAACACAAACGTAAAACCCCCTATAACTTTGTTAGAGCATACTAATATCAGTGTGATTTCTATGAAGGTGGCCAAACATATGTGAGAGCTGCCTCTGTAAAATAAAACTAAACATAAGCCTGTTGAGGTACTTTGCGGCAGCAAAAATCCTTGACCTGTTTATGGCCAAAGATGTAACTAGCCAGTTCTTGTTCCAGTATAGTACCATTGTTTACACAGAGACAGTACAGGGACATAGTGTGCTAAACTTACTGCTAAACTTACTGCTAAACATTAGATAGCGAATTATAGCAACAATCCCACAGAGGGTTTTGGGGGATTTTTCCTGTCTAAATAAAAAGCGACTTCACTTGCCAAGCTTGCATCTGATAGTCAGTCATTTTTCTTAGCCGTCCTTGTACAAATCCTTATCTCTTTTCAACATATGGAGGTTGCAAAATGACTTCCAGTTACACATGTATAGGCTTACAACTCTGTGTGGCCTGTAAATAAAGGGAGGGAAGGAGGAAAGGGAAGATTTTACAGTCAACGGAGCTCAAAAAGACTTTCCAAAGCCTCTCTGCTCACTACATGAAGTGACTGTGGCTTCCATGGTAGTCGCACGACACTCCACAGAATTATAAATTATGATCAGACACAAACCAAGGAAAAAATGGTAAATAATAGCATTCTACTTATAGCCTGCCACAGATAATTATATTCATTTTTTTCATGAGATTGCATCCTCATTTTTCCCACTCTTTCCGCTTTTGTCTGAGCACCAAGTGACCAATTCACTCTGTTTTGATCACACACGAGTGTCCAAGTTGGACAAGGTCTGGCTGTTCAGTGCTTGCTGCATCTGTAGCTTTTACTGTGAAGATGCCCACACATCCGTGACAGTATTCCTCTATCACCTACATTTTCCAACATGCCAAGTAATCTGATTAGTTTGAGGGCCACATGCTGCAATATCAAGATAATTGTCTGTGACATTACAGCAAGTAGCCAGCTATAGTGAAATGTATTTTTGTTTTTGTACATTACTGTTGCTAAAATTAGATGGGGATGCAAACTAAAGAAGGGGGGGGGGGGGATTTAAACTGAAAATCAAGTCTAATATTTAATTTATATTGATGGTAATGCATTTATTTATTGAAACAAAATAGTTCTATTTAAGTTAGCTTCCACTTATCTTGCAAATTAAATTTTTATGAACCTTACAACTATTAAGAAAACACTGCCGAACAAAAGGAATCTAGCAATTTATTTTTAATTTATATGGTGCAAGCATATTACACAATGCCATACTGAAGATATGCAATCATTCACATCAGTCCCTACGCCAATGTAGGCCAATTAACTTACCAGTATGTTTTTGCTTTTTTTTTGGGCTGTGGGAGAAAAACGACACAAACGCGGGGTGAACATATAAACTCCACAAATGAATGACTTCAATACTGTGAGTGAGCAATGCTAACCACTGTTATTGCAATTCTGTATCATGCTTATTTAAAAGGAGGAAGCCTACAAATCACAATATCCCTTGCTCAATGGTTTGGTCTTTCCAGCCTTGCACTCCTTTAACTGGAGCCCTCCAGGAAAGTTGCCATTTCACTAATTTAAATTAGATATTTTCTTCTCGTGTGTGTGTGTATATATTTCCCCTCTTGGCGCAAGATTTGAAAACTTTGTCACTGCCTATGGGTGAAAATATTCCAAAACTGGTACAATGAATTTTGCATGTTTAATTCTCATGATTCTCATTCTCTGATAAAGATATGAATCTAAAGAATGAGTCAAGAAATGTTTAGTATGCCATGACCTTCCAAAGCCTCTGCTCTCTAAATCATATTGTGATTGTGGCTGCCATGGTAGTTGGGTGTCACTTGGCAAAACAGGAATCAAAAACATATTGAAGAAAATAACAAAACCATGCGTCGTCTTGCAGGTAATCGGTGATTAATGTTAAAGGAACACGCCTCACTTTTAGAGGGCATTCCATCTTTTTAATGCCATTGTACCCTGCATCTAAATCACTATAAAATCTTGCACATCTCAGGAGTCTTCTGCTACAAATGTAAAAACTTAAATCACTTGGAACACATTTCAATAATCTTACCAGGCCAGTAACTGATCTGTCTTTGGCAGTATAGTCCAGGCTTAATTGTGTTCATAGCAATGGGCAGCACAAGGATCAAGACTGCCCCAATACAGGAGGTGATCATCGGTGAGTTAGTTCAGATGCCCAAAAATAAGTAGATTTTTAGCAGACAGCTGGAATGTTGAAGAAAAGCCATTACAATTCTGAAATGTAAATGTATATATTTCATTGACCTTGCTGAAAGCAGTTTGTGTTTTGTCTTTTTTGTAACACTTCATTGTCATTATCTAACGCCTTTATTTTATTCTATGAGGAATAAAATTAGAAAAATCTGCTGTAAACTAATCCCCTCTTGGTTTAATGTAATTTCAATCACAATCAAGATGTCTGCAGCATGGAGTAGCTAGTCACAGGGGAGAGACCTAAAGGTTAGTACTGCTGTAGTCCTGACAAAGTTGCAGGGGTTGATGGGAGATGTAGTTTACTGCCACCGTCATTGCACACAGAACTTTGATATAACTTAAAGCTGATATAGCTGCATTTTGAAAACCAGAAAACAGCTACTAGGAAAAGCAGAAGTTCTTAGAAAAAGTTTATATGGGTTCACAATAATTATAACAATAATTATATATCTTGGGCAGATTTTAACTTTTGATCAGATGCTCTTCAGATCAGATGCAATATCAATGTGCTGTACTTGCACCTTGTATTTTAATCCAAGGTGCAAATACAGAGCATTGTGCTTCAGGATCATGCCAATACATTTACTTTATTTTACAGACTTTCACTCTATAAGGTCAAACAGAGATGCATATCTGTTTGAACAAGGGAGGTGTGCTGGCACAGGGATCAGTGGTGATGCTGAAGCCTGCTGCTTTTTCAATGCATGTGGTGAGCTCGGTAAATCCACACCACATGTACCGCACATCTCAGAGGGGCTGTGTGAATGATGTTTAAATGTAAAGTAAATGAATAGTGTGCTGGGGGTGAGTTGTCTCCATTGATGCTAATTTCCTGTTGACCACTAAGCCTGAAAGCAAGGCAAGGAGGAACTTTACTTGTAATCAGAGTATCTTTAAGTTGGCCACACATGCAGTTTTTATTTTGAAAGAATGTTCCTAATTCCATAATGTAATTCAGCTATTAGATAGGTATAAACACATTCATATTTACACACTATTTAGTTTTTCTCTTCTGATCCCTGTGTGCCTTACTACACAGAGTGGTCAAAGTGCACATTTAGAATTATGAGTGGTTGTATGAAAATGTAGTGGGAATGGAATTTGATAGTTTTACAATTAAGGCAGTAGGAGCAGCAGCGGTAAGACACACCACCGTTTACACCCCAACTTTGATGTTTGTATGTATATACTCCTGATTCCAAGCACTCCAAAATATACATAAATTGTCCTTTTACCAAGTTGCCTTCCTCAGCGCTCCTGCTCTAAAACACTGTTAATTACAAAGTCCATTAGAGGTGGCACTCAAGGATTTTCTTTTTACAGTATTTCTAGTAATAGGTGTTGTGAGATTCCGACATTTCAGTTAGAGAAGTATAACTTTCCTCAGGGACATATGTCCTTGCCACCTCTTATGAACTATATATTAGGGATGGGAATCGTGTGATGATTCATGGGAACCATCGGTTAGATGGTTTCGACGTTCGATGTTTATAATCCTGCAATGGTGAGGATCCAATGTTTCACTAGAATTCTCCAGTGTTTTACGATGCTTACCAATGGTGTTTTTTTTATTTATCGTCTTAACTATTCTGTGGTGCTTTTCACTGCCTGCTGACTGTAACTCTGTCTTTATCACAACTAAAGAGTCTGACTCTAGTCTGTGAAAAAACAGACTGAACTGGCTGCTGTTGCGTGTATGCTGCTGCTGGGGTTATGGATGAGAGTGAAAGACACTCTGGGCAGCCAATCAGCAGCAGCACTTAGGACAGCCCCACCCCTGGCTCACTGCCACTGGTGCTGCTCGCAGCAAGTCACTGGGTGCTGTGTGTGACTGTTGCCGATTTTATGAGGGCGTTGACTGAGAGTGAGAGACACTCTGGTCAGCCAATCACGAGCAGCAAATTGGACAGGAGGGCAGACTGGCAGCTAATGGTAATTTAGCAATGAGTGACCGTGTCAGTCACTCACTATGTTTGCTGCATGAGACTGACCCAGCGGTGTCAGTGAGTCTGGAGTGATGTACTTGGTGAGGAGCAGCCTGAGTGTCGTGAGACAGAGTGAACAACTGGAGAGTGGAGACTGGATAAAGAGAGAGCAAAAATAAATAAGAGGAGGCTGAGAGAATGAGGGCCCTGATTCATTAAGGATCTTAAATGAAGAGGATTCTTATTTCAGTCTCCTGGACAAAACCATGTTACATTGCAAGGTGTGCAAATGAGTGTTCTGTTTTGCACATAAGTTAAATACTGCCTGTTTTTTCATGTAGCACACACATATCAACTTTAAATTTCAGTGTACAAGTAAGCTATCAAGTATTTGTGTGCTACATGAAAAAACAGTTAGTATTTAACTTATGTGCAAAACAGAACACTCATTTGCACCACTTGCAATGTAACATGGTTTTGTCCAGGAGACTGAAATAAGAATCCTCTTCATTTAAGATCCTTAATGAATCAGGCCCAAGGTCTGGAGGAAAGAGAGTAGACTGTGTGAGGAGGAGAGAGAGAGTCTGTATGTCAGTCTGACTTCTTAGCGCTTGTGGAGAACGAATCAGGACTTTGAGAGAAAGGACATTAAGGTATTTTATTGTACCACTGTCTGCTGCCAACAACAGAAGTCACCAGCGGTAAAGTGCAAAACACCACACTACTTTATTAGTTAGTCTGCCGATAGTAAAAATAAAATGGCACCACTCAAAAGTCCTTTGTGGAAACGCATGGTAAGAAAGCCAATGATGAGCACAAGACAGCTATTTGCAGATACTACAGCAAGCACCTAAAAACACATGGAGGCGCAGCTAATTTATAGTGCCACCTGAGAGCAGACACTCTGATGTGCTGCAGACTTCTGACCCAGGTTAATCTGCAGGAAAAAGAGACTGATGAGCACACGTGTACCCCAAGTGTCAGACAAAGGAGAAAGTGGTGCTGCCGCAGAATCTCTGTTGATAAAATAGAACAAGAACAGCCCAATCCTCACTCAGATCCAGTCGCAGACACATCACTGGTGCATTGGCTCCCATCCCGCATGAGTCAGGACACAATAGTAAATTCCATAAGAAATAAAAAAATAGTCCTTTAAAGGTGGTGGAACGAATAGCACCAGACTAACCCATTGCTCTGTTTACGTGATCTGTTAGGACAGTCAGCCATTCGCTGTTGTGGAAAATGTTGGGTTCAAACATGTATTTAAAATTGCAGCTTTTCTTTGTAAACCTTCGACTCTGGGAAAGCTATGAAAAAATGTCATAGAAAAATTATGACCTAAGCAAATTTTAAATTCTATTTAAATTCTAAATTATAACTATCTCTATATGTATATAGACACCTACATTTAGATAAACATACAGATGATTTCAGAAGTTTACTAATGTATTCTGGTTAAGTAGCCAGTTTACATAAAAAATGGAAACATCTGTTCTAAAAGCAATGTTTAGAAATAAACAATGTTTTGTAACCAATGTTTAAACCAGGCCTGTCAAACTGCGGTCCTCCAGGTGTTGTGAAACTACAAACCCCAGCATGCTTTGCCGGTAGACAACCAGTTGATAGCTGGAAGGGCATGCTGGGACTTGTAGTTTCACAGCACCTGCAGGGCCGAAGGTTGGACAGGCCTGATTTAAACCATCGGTACAATTGTTTTCTTTCGATGTCCCATCCGTACTACATATAGACACATAAATATTGGTACAATTCCCTGACAGCTGTGTAAATGTAGCACAAAGCACGTTCTTGTGTATCTATTGGTAGGTTCTTGTTATTAGTGCTGTGTCTCTTAATACCCACTGGATCACCACATATACTTCTCGAACTATAGTTGTGGGAAGGTTGCAGCATATGCTTCTGTTGAAAAAGCTGTGGAGCTTGAAAAAAATAATAAAAAAAAATTTGTGAATGCCACTCATCGGACTCTCATAATTTTACCGCAGTTGATTATGATGTATAGTCTTACATACAGGTGGACTTTTTTTTTATGCATTCATCATAGGAGTCAGTGAGACCTATAAAAGGCAAAGTACATTTTAATGTGTCCAAGAAGTGGTGCACTGAGATTTAAGAAAACAAGTGTGTGTTTGGCACAACAGTCTTTCTTCAAGTTTAACATCTGCCTTGTTATAGTTACTGTGGTGTTGGGGAAGCCAGCTCCCTCCACTCTAAAGTTTTCCGCTTATTTTTATTCTCTTCCCTCCCCTCCCCCCCCTCACATCACGACACTACCCCTGTCACATGCAGCTCTGTCCTCTCTCATGTAATTATACAAAAGGACAGGTCACATCTTTAGACAAGATCAGCACACCTTCTCCTTCTACTGTGAACATTGTAATTGTTTGATTAGCTAGGGGCTGTTTCCCTGTCTACTTATAAAACTGGAACTGAAAATTAAATATGATAAAGCAGAGCTGTAACTTAAAAATTGTGCGTCTTTTGCGAGGATGAAAACTGCCCCCCCCCCATTTTAAGCAAATGAACCACAGATATTAAGGCCCTGTAATAAGGTGCTCATGTCAAACACACTTTAAAAAGGTATGTTCTAACCACCATCGTTACCCGACTCCTGAATCTTATCCGTCTCCAGAATTGCTAGAATTTACGCATCTTTTCTTTCTAGGTACACATTTACAGGTTTTTCATCCGATTTATCTTGCCAGTCACGCGGTAAATGACTGATAGGTCAAATATTGCATTAGTGTGTACACTACCACGATCATGTTTTATCGTGCCAAGCACACTATATAGTTTCATTTGATTTTATAACCTGACTAAAAATCTCTAAACAGTGTTGGGTAAATTCTGCAGTGTGTATGCACTCACGACCAGCAGTGTAGGCAGATCTCTAGAGTTTAGAGTCACAATCTTTTCAGCAGATGGTTATGACAGATGAAGATCACAGGTCTGAAGGTAAATCGTGTACACATGAAACGGCATGCTAATAGGGACTTTCGGGGTCATTGTTAAAATCATTAAAGATATTGCATCGGGAGAAATTTAGCTTTAGTACTTGCTAATTACAGGTCATCCTTATCTGTTTGCAGGCAATAGTTCTCATGCTATTTAACTTTACATCAGGTACATTTCTGTCTTCGCTGGCATGTAAAATGCACATTTTGCCTCCATGTAAAAGCATGCTGGTGTCTCTAAAACAGAAAGATTTGTTTTGATAACACATAAATAACTTTATTTGTTTTACATTTCTCTTTTTTAAAGCACAAGTTGGAATCCATATAATCTCTAAATGTAAAAAATGTCCATAAGAAATTTGCTGTGCTTACCTGATCCATCTGTCTTATTACTAGGTGTTTAAGTAGAGGGCACCACTCACTGTCAGCATAGCACCTCTTACTTATATGATCCACATTATATTTGTAACTGTGTAGGAAACACATTGCCATATATGAATGAAAATCAGTTTTGTTTTTTTTTTTGGTTTTTTTTTTAAGATTTACTGCAGGATCATAACTCTGACTTATTTAGCTTGTTAATTAAAGTGAGTGTACATGTAAGGAAACAAATCTTTTACTAGGTCTCTAGAAAGGTGCGGCTAATTAAAACTACTAGAGAGAAATGGAGACTGTTGCTGTAGAAATGTAAACATGACCATTGTACCTTGCTTTTGTCTGCTTATTGAAAGAATAGGGGCTGGTTCTGACACTTTTGAAAATCTTTTGAAACAAGTTGTTCATTCTATAACAACATTAACTTGATTTTGTTTATACGTTTTTCAGGATTGTGAAGACATAATAAAAGTAAGTTATGAAAGCACATATAATGTTAACAGTACTGTTAGCTGAAACCACTGTAGTATGTACCTAGCCTGATTATCTGGCCAATCAAACTATAAACAACCGATAAACGATTATTGTTCCAAAGCTTTTCGTATCGTTTCATTTGATTTTTAAACCGGACTAGAAATATTGTTCAACGATAGAACAATGTATTTCCAATTCTGCAGTGTGTATGCACTCGCGACCAGCAGCGTGCACATTCCATAGAGATTTATAGGAAGTCATGGTCTTTTCAGCCGGTAGTTATGACAGACGAAAAGCACAGATCTGAAGGTAAATTGTGTAAAACATGTATAGTATGTACACTTGAATCGGCATGCTGAGCTGGACTTATTTTTTTTTATTTTTCTGTTTTTGGTAAAATCGTCAAAGATATCTCATGGGAGAAAATTTATGTATTGTGTACCAGCCTTAGAATAAATCTATACTTGGTTTGCTGCACTTTGTTTCTGGCACAGTCCTATGTCCTTATTTCATGTAGTAAAAGTGGTAGCCCATATGTTATACTTTAAAGCTTAAGCATAGCTGAAATATTACAAATATATTGTGTAACTTATATCAGGCAATCAGATATCCGTTAAGGTGAGGGCTACACAATTGTTGAACAAATTATATAAAAAAAATCACATGTAACTGTTAGGCTATATTTATGCAGTTGTACATGTCAACATGAGACAAAACTTCTCCAATTTACATTAATAAACTTATTGCTACAGGTCAGACACTTGAATGTGTAGCAAACCTCTGCAGTGGACCATAATTTGTGGGCCATGTGGCATGTGATGTGCTTTTCAGGTGTTTAATTTCACACAGTGAAAGACCACAATGACTTGACTTAACATGACCCCTGGACATGTTAAATTATTACCTTTGACATAACTTTTAAAACTTAGTAATTAAACTTTTTAAGATCTGCATATAACATGCTGGGCAGGTGACCAATCATAAAAATTGCCCTGTCCTAGAAATAATATTAGGTGGATTTCTTCTTTTAAAAGAATACTGAAAACAGGCTTTCATCAACTTTTTTTGTGTAGATAGACTGGTGGAAAATATGGACAATGATTGCCACAATCTTTCAGCATATGCCGTAATTCCAAAACCTCAGTATAGTGAAGCACATAATCTGGTCTTCGGCCTTGGCTTTAAGGATCTGTCAAATTTGTCTGCATGCTTGTGTATCTAAATTGTGCTTGCATCCGTCACTCTTGTTGAGCGGTATGTTCCCTTATAGGAGCAGTTTAACTTTGCAAGGATACGCGTAGTGTTAAGTTTGACTTCCACAAGTTTGTTGCCACATTGAGGTTTTGTTTGGTCTCCAGTTTTACAGTTGCCTACCTGCACCACCATGTTTTTCTTGCAGGAAGTCCCATTATGTTACTCCTGTGAGGTATTTGATACATGAAATTATATTGTACTTGTTTTACTTTGAAAAAATGAAATCTCATTAATAGAAGTACCAGCAAGTGACTAACCTATTATAAAACATATTTGTGCACCTGCTAGATATATTTGAAAAATGTATTGCTTGGAAAGGTTAATAACCTATTTTACTTGGTTAGGAAGCGCTACTTAAAATAGCATTATTCACTAAATTGCTTGTCTGAATATAAAGCTGGGTGTGTGTGTGTGTGAAACTATCCACAAATCATTTTAAATTTCTATCACTAAATATGATTAAAAATGATCCACATTTTAATTGTTTCTACATCAAAAATACATCAGCCAGTCAAACATAATCATTACATACATTTAGTTATTGTCTGGCTATGCCATTTGGGATTCTGCTGTACCTCATTCACGGCAAACAGAATATCATGGGGCCACCATAATGTGATTACTCTTATATATTGATCATGTTCACAGTGTGTATGACTAAACTGCACATATGTCTAGATACAGTAAGATGTTTGACCAGCTGCAGTCCTATAATAGAACCAACATTAGTCCAAATTAGATAAAGTTTGGTATGTACCATAATATATTGTGTGCGAGACATGTAATCCTTTGTTAATGTGTATATATCCTTATATATCCTTCAGTTTTATGCACCCCAATCCACTTTAATTTCAAACACCCACAATACTTTTACAAATGTATATGATCTTTCCTTTTGGAGAGCAAATCAGATGTTGAAGACAAAAATAGGAAAAAATCAAAACAAAAGCCATACACACAGATTTGTACATTTATGGATTATTTACATTACAAATGTGACATTCAAGCAATTTATTATATCCAGAAGATTATTAAAAAGCACAATTAATCTTCCCTTCCCCCTAAATGTCTGTGGTGGCTATACTCTAAACCAACATTTTATTGCCTTTTTCTTTTATTGCTTTATATTTATACTTTTCATAGGATTTGAGGCCCTTGTTTAATAACACATTTTTTCATTATGATATACATAATTGTGGAACCCTGTATTCTTTGATGTCCATGATTTATTTCACTGCATAATGCTATATGCAGTGGTCTGTGGTGTGTACGGTGGCATTCCATACTACCATTTCTCCTGTGTTCATAGTAAAAATGTCGCGTTCTCATTACATTTTTCTTACCGCCACTTCTAAATGTCCACTTTGACCACTCACTATATCGCTAATGAAGTTAATATTTACTACACCTTTGTATTCAAATATACTCTCAATGAATTGTGTAGAATTGTTTAGAACCTTAACACTACTATTCAGTCCTGTTTAAGTTTGCCTTATGGAGAAAACATTAAAAATTATAAGAAGTCCTCAGTAGATGTGACAGCCAGATGTGAATAATTACAAGAGTCAAATATTTCAAACCTGCAAATATGAACAGGAGAATGTAGCTATGCAAGGATAATTGTGTATTTTATTTTTTTGCACTTACCGCATGTAAAGTGTTTCCAGTTTAGCTAGTAGATGCACATATTGGACACCTCCCAAGGTGTTCGTTTTTTTTCTTGTTTTTTGTTTTATTACTTTTTTTAAATTTTAACCCCTGACAATTGAGCCTTGAAGTGAGTTCCTACCTTCCCCTGAATAGTAGTAGGGATCATGCAAAAATTTTTTCTTGTGCTTTCATCCATAGGGGACACAGGAAAGTCTCGACAATGGGGTATAGAGTGGTGTTTGCTTGGAGTTGGCACAATAAAGTTTTCTTTGAAGTGCTGACTATATCCTCTCTACGTCAGTTTCCAGAGACAGGTGCCTAGCCCTTCAAGTGGCTATTCGACAATTTCTGGACTCGGGGGTAATAATACCAGTGCCGGATTCATCAAAGGGCATGGGATATTAGCCCAGCCTTTTCCTGGTACCCAAACTGAATGGGTCGGTCAGGCCAATCCTCAATTTAAAGAATTTTAATGTTTTTCTAAAAGTAATCAAATTCAGGATGGAGTCCATTCATTCTCTAATTGTAAGCCTGGAGGAGGGGGATTTTCTGATATATTTGGATATAAAAGATGCATATCTCCATGTTCCTATATGGCCGCCTCACCAAAGGTATCTCAGGTTTGCAATACAGGACAGGCATTATCAGATCCAAGCATTGCCTTTCGGTCTGTCCTCTGCTACCAGGGTTTTTACAAAAATAATGGCAGAAATGATGGCATTGCTTCATACTCAGGGGGGTTATGATAACTCCATACCTGGACGATTTCCTAATAAAGGCACCCAATTGGGAGATCCTGCTCAGAAACATCTCGCTGACTCATCAGTTGTTGTTAAAACACTGATGCATGGTCAATTTCAAAAAATCAAAATTGATACCTTCCCAGAGAAATTTCAAAGTATGATATTGGATACTGTCTAGAAGAAAATATTCCTTCCTCAGGACAAGGTGGTAGCTATCCAAAGTATGGTAGAGGAGATACTAAAACACTGCAGGGTGTCTGTCGACACATGTACACGCTGTCTAGGGAGGGTGGTAGCTAAGTTCGAAGCCATTCCTTATGGAAGTCCCATTTCTGGACCTTGCAGCTGGACTTATTAATTTAGTGGACAGGATCTCATCTGTTTCTGCAACAGTTAGTGACCTTGGTTCCGAAAACAAGATTGTCCCTCACGTGGTGGATTAAGTCAAGCCATCTTCTGACTGGCAGAATTTTCGGAGTATCGGACTGAACACTCCTGACCACAGATACGAGTCGGAGAGGTTGGGGAGCAGTGACTCTGGGTCACACTTTCCTAGGTCCCTGGTCGCGGCAGGAAAGAAATCTACCGATAAATTGTCTGGAACTCAGAGCAATATTTTATGCTCTTCTGAAAGCACAGTCCCTTCAGGGAAGGCTATTCAAGTGCAGTCAGACAATGTGACTGCAGTTGCATATAATATAAATATATATATATATATATATATCACCAAGGCAGAACCCGTAGCTGAAGTGCAATGAACGAAGTAAGTCATTCTGCTCTGGGCAGAGAATCGCACACAGGTGATATCAACAGTTTGCATACCAGGGATAGAAAACTGGGAGGCAGACTTTAAGTCGCCAGGACATTCTTCAAGGAGAATGGCAATTGAACACAGAGGTGTTTCAATCCCTAGTAAGCTGATGGCATCAAGACACAATTTCAAGCTTCCACTGTATTGTGCTCGAACAAGGGATCCAAAGGCAGTGGCAGTAGATGCATTGACAGCTCCGTGGAACTTCCAGTTCGGGTATGTGTTCCCTCCCTTCCCTATGCTTCCTCGACTTCTCAAGAGGATCAGGAGGTCGGGGGTAAAAATACTCCTGATAGCGTGATATGCAGTCATTCAGTACATGCTTATGGATGGCCCATGGCCTCCGCCGCTAAGAGGAGACCTTCTTCTGCAATGTCCGCTAGTTCATCCAGATTTACAGTGGTTTCTTTTGATGGCATGGCTATTAAGAGGGCAATCCAAAGGCACAGAGGTTTTCCATCAGCAATCTACAACAATGGTGGCTGCAAGGAAAGCAGTCACATCGAAACACTACCATCGAATCTGGAAATCAAATGGTGCGAAGGGCGAAAAATATCTGCCTCAGCCTTTAAAACATCCAGGTTTCTCTTGTTTTTACAGGCAGGATTGAGACTGGGATCTTTGAAAGTGCAGGTCTCAGCCTTATCTATATTTTTTCAACAGAAACTGGCAATTCTCCCGGAGGTACAGACCTTCTTACAAGGGAGTTTTTGAGATTACAACCTTCGTTTGTTGCACCAACTGTGCCGTGGAATCTGGAGTTGATATTTTCCTTCCTCCAGTCCTCCCTGTTCGAGCCTTTGGAATTAACAGAAATGAAATATTTTCATAGAAAATGGTCATGTTATTGGCCTTAGTTTCAGCAAGGCGAGTATCAGATCTCAGTGCACTGTCGTGTAAGTCTCCGTATCTAGTGTTTTTCAAGAACAGGGCTGAATTAAGAACAAAGTTCCTTCCAAAAGTTGTATCAGCTTTCCACATTAACCAATAGATAGTGGTACCTAACCTGGAGGATAATTCTCCATCAGTCCGTTCTCTGGATGTGGTTAGAGCACTAAGAATATATGTGGAAAGAATGGCAACAGTTCGCAAGACGAATGCGCTGTTTGTATTCTATGACGCAGTACGTCAAGGGTGGCCTGCTTCTAAGCAGATCTTGGCACGGTGAATATGTCTTACTATCCAACAGACTTATGTGGCTTCATCAAGAACACCTCTGCCATCTATTGCTGCTCATTCCACTTGATCCATGGGCCCTTCTTGGGCAGCTGCAAGAGGGATTTTTATTGAGAAACTGTGTAGAGCAGCCACTTGGTCGGGTTGACTTTCCTGTGTTTTTTTACAAATTTGATAGTGTTGGCTTCTGACTCTCAATTTGGCTGTTCAGTGTTGCAGGGCTCTCCCTCCCGTTAGGGTTGCTCTTCGTCGACCCCATTGTCAACTTTCCAGTGTCCCCTATGGATAAAATAGAAAACTGAATTTACTTACCGGTAAATGTCTTTCTCTGATTCAATAGGGGACACTGGGCGCCCTCCCAGCGCTGGGCCATTTTCCTGCCATGTATTATGTGTTGACTAATTCTGCCTAGATCTTTTCAGTTACTGTATCTTTGGTTATGTTAATTAATCTTGTTCCTAAAAATCAGTTAAGTGTCTCTCCTCTGGCACAGTACTAAACTGACTTGCAGGAGGGGCATAGAGAGAATATAGTCAGCACTTCAAACAAAACTTTATTGTGCCAACTCCAAGCAAACATCACTCTATACCCCATTGTCAAGACCTTCAAGTGTCCTCTATGGAATCAGAGAAAAACATTTACCGGTAAGTAAATTCCGTTTTTTTTTGGCTCTTTTTCACCTAGCTATCTTTGATCTGTTGTTCTCGCCGTGGAACACACAATGGTGTTTTGCAGCAAATAAGCATAACGATTATCACTAAGAGTGAGATTAATGAAAATGTGCACACACATGTACATAATTTTAATGTTAATTTTTTCTATATATGTTCAAATTTATGTAAGTTTACCCAGCAGCACTTTCCTCTAGTCTATTTAGATGACTCTAAATTCTTAATTGTTTCATTTACACGTTGCCTATTTATCCGTCTGTGTATTCTTGTTACAAAATGTCTTCTACAAGTGTTCAGCATGGAGAAAAATGGAAGCTTGTACTTCTTAAGAGGCTCTGGGAATGGGTTAACGTTGGATGCCTTTTCAGACTCTCTAGATTTTATTTTCCGGCTTGACATTTTTTTAAAGGGACCTTTCGTGTAATAGAAGAATGCCAACAGGATGTAACATCAAATCTGTCAAGGGCCTTCTCCAATGCAGCTTTACTAATCTGCCGTCTGCAGCTGTTTTAAAATGCAGTTCCCCAGCACTGGCTTAAAATAATAGGCTTGCGTTATATGATGGTGTGTGTCGTCGCCTGCTAAGTGTTATAATTTTTCAAAAGGCTCTGATCCGGATGAAACGATTTGTGTGGAAATTATACGAAAGGGTGAAGAAAATAAACTTGGCATGAATTAAGGGTGAGAGAAGGGAGGAGTGTTGCTTGCTTTTGCCTTGTTTTAAGAGTTGATGGTATTCTTATGCTAATCCAGTCCTTGGATAAGGAGCAAGTAGCCCCCTGTACACAATGGAACTGGAGCCAGGATGTCTGGCCTGTAGTCGAGCGCGCCTTGAAAAGCATGTCAGACAGGGCGCCTGAGGCAGCCTTTGGGGGCAGGAGCTCAAGGAAGAGGAGGGTCCTTGCTTCTTTGCTTCTTTATTGTGCTGGCATAAGGCCAGGAGAGAAGACTGCAGATGTAAAGTCAAGAAATGCAGCACCGTGGAGCTCTTTCTGTTGGCTTCAGTTTTCTGTGTGTGTAACCCTTTCTGTAAAGGAAGTATTCACATTCATGTTTGAGCAGGAACACGGTCCTATTTAGACAGATTACGGTTAATTGCCTAGCTTCTAAGGACTTGGAATAAGGTTTTAATGTAGATGGGAAAAAAAAAGACAGCTTCTTTCTTCCCTGCACTGGATCCTTTACTGACTTTCTCCAGGGAAACAATTGTTTCAGAACATAAGAATATGGATGTGTGAATTTAATCTTGGCAGCAAATGGCTAATTTCCATATCAGAGTTGTTTATAAATTAATGACATTAACAATAATGACCTGAATGCATTTTACATGTTACCAACCTTGTTTGGGATCAAAGATGTAAAGTATATTTGTAAAACCAGAATAGTGTTAATGCTCAATTAACTGTAAATTCATTCATTAAGCCATGTGAGCCATTCTAGAACAAGGAACTGTTTTGGGCAATTAGATGTTATTTGTTAGTGCTACACAAAAAGTTTTTTGCTGATAATGCTTGTTGTGCCCCCCCCCCCCCCCCCTTTCTACTCCATATACAGTGTTTTTATATTCCTCAGAAATGTATATGTGGTAATTCCTTCGAAATCAATTTATTTTAAATGTGGTTGCCATCTTCTGATCATGTAAACAGGCCACAGTATAAGCTGGACATGCTCTATTATGACCACCAATGTGTGCGACCACCTTTTACAATGATCTTGCTGCTCATCTATGGGATCAAAAGGCAACATTGACTCGTGTGGCAGCTTAAGGTAAATTGCAATGTTCACATATAAGTTTTAGAGGCAATGTGCAGTCATAGCCTTTTATCCAGTTCATATAAAAAATGTATACTTAAAGCTAACCACATGTTGTAATCTGCTACTTTAGCACAATTGCTTGTAAGAGCGGTTAGAAAATAACCACATAGGCCAATAGTGGTCGTCTGATCACAGTATTTTCTTTCCTATATTGATCCAGTCCGTTTTGGATGCATTATTGGGGTCTAGTTTAGTTTAATGTATGTCTTAAATTAGCCCTAAAAAGTGTGGATGCATTAGCAGTGTATTCACACCTCCCAACTAGTCCGCTTTCGACAGGACAGTCCTGATTTGAGGTGACTCTTCCTACGGTTGGAATGCTTGTTCCAACTCCCGTGAAGTTGGGATGTATGTTCCCACTCGGGTGTTGTGCATAACGGTCACTGCTGGGCACGGCATTTCAAGGGTGTCGGGGCATCCCCAAACACTTCTGAATCACTAAGCACTGCCCTATGGGATGTAGCAAAGCCTTCAGCATGTGACCAAGTCCCCTTTTGAGTCCACACTATTTGTCCTGCTCAGGGGGAAGTCAGATGTTAGGAGGTATTCTGTATTTATTATGTGTCACTTGTGTGTTCTGAATGTTCTTACTACATTTATCAAAGTGGGCTAATGCTACTGCCCGCAAAGGTGCAAAGTAAATTTCATTATGAGTGGGAAGAGCAGCATGTAACCCCCTTGTAAATGTTCCCTCTCTGCCATTGTATCTGTATTAAATAGTCCAATCTAGCAAGATGAAGTCTCATTTTTGCATTTTAGTGGAAATTTTTTTTGCTGTAATCTACACTTTTCAAGAAATGCTTTTGATCCACCCATGCAAACTTTTCCAAGTACTTACCTGCAAAGTATGACATCACATAAGAGCATTTGCAGGTTTGTAAATATTTCACTATTTCTAAATGCACTGTGTTAAGAGATGGAATAGAGCTGTCCGCAATAATCTTCTGTGTAATTAGCCCAGGAGATGCCAGGCACTGTGTACTTTATGTAAGTCATAGATATTTTTTGAATAATACTAGATAAAATATACTTTGGTATAGTTTATAAACGGGAGTTGAGTAAGGTCTCCAAAATATTTCAGATAAATACGCATCTCAAATACCAGAAAGCAGAGTTATCGGAGCACTGCTGAAGTCTGCGGAAAATATCGCTCAGGATTGAAGTGGTATTAACGAGAATATTGGTTATACCTTGCACACTTTGTTATATAAACCACTTGAATGTCTTTACTACTTTTTTCATTACTACTTTTTTCATTTGTAATATTACATCTTCATCAAATAGATGAAAATGCTGTTTGTCATAAGACAGATTCATATCAACCTCTGTCTGTGTGTGGGGAATGGAAATTTATCTTTTCAACTACAATTCCTATAATGGCTTAGACCTCAACTGAGCATCATTGGGAATAGGAAGTTAATAAACACCTGGTATGTTGGAGTGGTGTTCCTTCCTGCTGCACGTAAAATTCACTCAAAGCAAATCAAAAATTCTGAAGGACAGATAATTTTGCAGTATCTTTTGCAGTAATTTGATTGTCACTAGCACTTCCTGTCCTGGGGCGGCCAGTTCAGAGTGTAAATAAAAGCACCCTGTGCTAGTTTTATGATGTCATGTTTCAGATATGAAAACACCAGACACACACATCACAGGGAAACTTTGACTTTTATGTAGACCCCCATGGACATTATTCAAAATAAAATAAATCTTTTGACTTGTGTACCTGATTTAAATAAGTGTTTTAGAGTTGATATAAGTTGGCTTCTTTTGATATATTTTATCTTTTATTCCATGGGTATTATATGAGAAATTCGTGCTGTGAAATAAACCTTTGAGAATTTTTACACATTTCATTAACTTTTTAACATGTTGTTGTGGTGGCCGCGTACTGATGGGATTTCCTTCCCTTACCTTGTCCTCCAGACACGATTCAGGTTCTTTTTTATTCGGACATCCGGTGGTCAGGAGATAAATACTTCAATGAGAGGGACAAGGATTGGTCAAATAACTTGGGTTTATTAATAATGCGGTAAAGATAATTTTGGTAAGCCACCGCGCCACTGACCCCTTCAACTCAATGGCAATGACAAAACACTCATTTGATCAACATAGAGCACAATAGCATTTAACATATAATATACAATAAATACATTTTCAGGTAAATCACTTAACATTAATATTCAACTAAAACATTTGGTGCACCAATATTATCCCTGGTAACGTTACCATATTTTACACTCAGTCCTGGGTTGAACTGTGCACAGGAATTTAGTAGAAGTGGTGCACGTGGTTGGGGCCCATAAATTACTTTTTCACGCCAAATAAACTGATGATATTTTGTATTACACAGTCTCTTTTTTTGTGTATTCACAGACCTCTCTCTTTTCTCTCCTCTCACCCTGTTCTCAGTACATAGCTCAGTCTGTTTAGTGTGATGTCACAGATCTCTATACTGCTTATTTGTTTTCAGTACTTTCCCTTTTACTCACACCTCTCTTTGGCTCACTTCTTATCTTCTTCTCTTCTTACACTTCACTTTTAATCTGCTTATAGATCACTTTGTCCGATTTTCATTCTGTCCCTATTTTTCTCTCAGTCTATGCAGACACAGGGATCTCTCTCCCTCAGAAGTCTTGAACTTTCCTCTTCCCACTGCCTTCTGGGAGTTCACAGTTATTACCAAAGTTAGTGGACTTGTTGCTATGCCACAAACTCCTCCTTCCTGTTACTCCCGGCAACCACCAACCACTCCCAACTGTCACTTCTCCCTCAAGAAAATATACATTTTTTTAAATCTTTATGAACACTTTTAACAATTAACAAATTAAATTAACAAATTAAAAACCTATAGATACACCCCAGGGTACTCGGATTTTGGGGCACCACATTCTTCCCTCAAAAATATCTTTTTAAAATTTCAAACTGCTTTTTATCAAACATTAAGGGGCTGATTCAATTAGCCGCAAGTAGCCATCATACTTTATTTCTGCATGTTTAGGTAAGTGACCTTCATTGTTCTCCACAGAAAACTGCCAACCAGGTAGCATTAATAAGTAGCTGGGTGGGGGCAGTGTAATACTTTTCAATAATAATGAATAATGTTGGATGTTATTGACAACACTTATATTATTTATAAAGACTTATTTATTGCCCCCTTTTTTTTTCTTTAATGTGTGGCTGCTGAGTCCTGCCTGGACTGACTACCAGGACTGTTGGTCAGTGGTCTAACACACTATGCTGGCTGCAGTGCTCACACAGTGGCTATTATAACACCAATGGTGCTGGACCTTTTCTGGGCAACTCAGAAATGAGGAGTTCTGAGAACACCGCACATACACGCAGTGTCTGAATCTCCACAGAAGTGTTCCTGCCTTCCAATACACACCCTGTATTTTAACATCACACTGAGTGGGAGACATCTCTGGTGCTTGCCACAGTAGCGCAGGTGCTGTCGGGAAATTGCTCCTTTGACCTTTGCTTATCCTTTGCTTGCACCTCATTACTGTAATTACCATCTTTGTGTGCATAAACAGAACGTGATTCTACTATGATGCCTCACAGTAGTTGAATAGACCACAATGTGCTTGATCACTGTACCAGTCCTTAGATTTTTTTTTTTTGTCTTTCAAAACTGCACATTAGTGCAGCCTGTGTAAAAGCGTGTGCATTATTTAATTTCCCTTGGTGTGTACTGAAGATACTGTGATGCAAATCTCACCTAATCATTCGGGGTCATTGTGCTGAAGCTGGCAGTTTCTTACATTGAACTTTGCTGTCAAATATGTATAATAAAGGAATAATTTTAGCAAACTATCCTATATCAGCTGCTAAAAAGAATCATTGGTTATAATGACATGTATTTGAATATGCCTTATTGAAATGCTAGTAAAGTAAACGTTGGGTTTTGGTTTTTTTGTGTGGTAATCTTGAAAGGTATCAAGATCCTGTCGTACAGGAGTTAAAGAATAAAATAAAATCTAAAACTTATTGAGGGGTTAGTCTATAACTTACAAATATTATCATTGTCTGCAAAGGGATCACAATTTCTTTGCAGCCTGGAGGTACAGTGCAAATGCTATTTCGTGTTTAGGTTTAAGGACTATTAATAAAATTATACATTTGCGGGGGTGGATCAGGGTCATTGTTATGCTTTAAAAGATTCACACTATAATTTACTATTTTCCCCTCAAAGGTATCTATTTTGCTTCTGTGTCAGAAATAATTCTCCTATTAGACTGTATGCAAGGATTGCACCTTGTGTCTTGTAAATGAGCACTTTGATTACTGTATGTCAAACCTGTTTTTTGTTTTTTTTTCTCCGTTAAACACATTTTCTACTGTACAGGTGCCAAGTACATTGTGTGAGTTCTGCCCTATCCTGCAGCACATGATAGTCTTCCAGTCTCTTTCGTGTCTTTAATATGGTTGCCCCCTGTTGTTACCCTGTCTCCCATCCCTTGTGGTGATGAATCCTCTTTGTTTCCTAATTACAGAGAAGTCACAGATGTGTGAAAAGTAGGCCACAGGTCGAATGCTGTGTGCCCCATACCCAATGAAATTGGAAGTGACAGGCATCTCTTTGCTCCACCACTAATTTGCCTCTGTGTTAAATAGCTCCAGAGCCCCAATTAAAATCAAAAGTTCTTGGGTTCTGTTGAACAGACAGATTGAGTTATTTATGGTGGAAGCAGTCACCAACAGTAATTGAGGCACATCCTTGAACAAATACAAATTATTCCATTCAGGAATAGCGCCAGTCTGACAGGGTCGTGCAGGTCAAGCTCACCGAAACAAGAGGCCAATGAAAGCCAAAATTTGCGTTTCATTCATCTTAACACAAATCTCCTTTTGTCCACATTAACTGTTCAGGTGTTGCAACAAAAGCTCTTTGCAATCTAGATATGATTTCTTATTCCATGTAGTAAAAACAAACCCAAAATATTAAGCCTTAATTAGGAGTCTTACCCAATTATTTATTTTATAGATTAATGCTGAGTGATCATGTAATTTTACATAAATCTGTCCTAGTGAATATGTATGCATACTAATTCCTCTCTCTGTTGTGATGTCAATGCATTTGCAAAAACTAAAATGTTATATTTGTACATAAAAGTATTTCCTGGTATAAACGCTATGTGTCTTAAAATATTTTCAAAATGTTTTGAAGTCTGAAACTTAAAACAATTAGCGGGCTGAATTTTCTGGATAATCTCACTTATGATTTATTATGTTTTATTTACAGTAAAGGATTGGCAACTAATGAAGAAAACAATATCTGAAACGGAAAGCATTCTGCATATTTCTTTACGTTTTCCTTCCGTCGTTGTGAAATGCTACCATTGAAGAGCTTGAGAATGGTAGAGCATGTGTTGGCCGCTTTGCTGGGATGCTTTCTACTGGCAGTTCATATTGAAGGTCAGTGATCAGTTAAATCTTATTACTCTACCCTCTGCATTAATATAGTTCCTGCTATCAACACAGCACTCTTATGTGATAGGGAGAATAAGAGCCAGTCCAGTTTCTGCATTCAGACCCCTTTTAACAATTTGTTCTTTTCCTTAGCCTTCTGTGTTTTTCTGGCTTCTGTTTATAAATATGTACCACAGGAACTTTTTTTTTTTAAATGTGCCCCAGTGGGGAGCAAATGTTGTCCCTAGTTTTGAGCCATGGTGTTTTTGTTACTAGAAATAGCATTTACTTAAAAATAATCTTGACTAAATTCAAGTTTCACTTTTTTTTTTTGCCATGCGTTTTAAAATTGCCCCATCACCAATGGTCTATTCTTAAAATATGTCCTCTGGATAGAAATGGAGCACTGGTAGCTGTTTAAAACCTTTTCCATTATTCCCTTATTTATTTTTTTAATTCTAGGATGCTTCTGCTTCAGAAGGGATAACTTAAAAATTCGTAGGAATTAAGCTGGTGTCTATCAAAGCGCTAGCATTATTGGCAGTCAGTCACTCCTGTTCTGACATTGAATGATTAAGCCAGGGATTTTTTGTTTTCTTATTTTTAGTGAGGCTAAGGTTCTGGAGGGAAGGGTGATGAGGACTCCCAAGTCTGCTGATGGCGCCACAGCCACTCTATTTTAGTCAAGCGACCCGAAGGCTATAGTAGTCAATAGTCAAGTTGGGCTTTAGAAACGAGTCCAGAACCTCTGGTGGTGATGATGTGACTGCAATGTTCCTCTTTTCTTTACGCTATTTTGTGTGAAAGACAAAACCGCACTGGCTTGGCAAGGAAAATATGAAGTATATGAAGAGGGAACAGTGCACATGTGCTGACATCACAAGAGGTTATAGACCAGGTATGGTTAACCTGTGGTTTCCAGGTATTGTGAAACTACAAGCCCCAGCAAATAGACGATATCTGACAGGTATACTGGCACTTGTAGTTTCGCAACACCTGGCATTTCTGCCTACTTTAAAATCATGTGGCCAACTCTGTCTGCTATGTATTCATGGGCAGTACTGTGGCCTTACAGGCTGGTGTCATGGGTTTGATATCAACCAGGGCCAGGGCCGGACTGGGACTAAAAATCAGCCCTGGCATTTAAAGCACACAGGCCCACCTCTGTTGAAAAAAATGTGCACGACAGTGCAGTGGCGGTGCCGCCAAGGGCGTAGCTACATTATGTTGGGGGCGTGGTCAAAATGGTGCGTTGATACATACATTATAATAAAACATTACATTTATCAGACCCTCCCCATCCACATTACGCCACCCCCCCCAGATACATTATGACACCCCCAGCCCACTG
Organism: Mixophyes fleayi; assembly: GCF_038048845.1. Lineage (NCBI taxonomy): Eukaryota > Metazoa > Chordata > Amphibia > Anura > Limnodynastidae > Mixophyes > Mixophyes fleayi. The sequence continues at coordinate 86,901,044 of NC_134407.1, read as the reverse complement.
TACTTATCTATGCTTCTGATGCTGCTGACATTCCTGTAGAGTGAGCAGGGAAGCTCTTAGTTTCACGAGATTAATAAATCTCATGAGACTTAGAGCTCCTCGGCTTGCTCTGCAGGCTGTGTCCTGGGCGGAACTGGGAGCACAAATTCCTCCTGCTGACCAGAAGTGGATTAAGGCTCGGGGGCCCGGCACTTAAGTCATAGGGGCTCCTATAATGTAATTTGGCTATTGGACAAATTTTTGACAAATACACAGGCAATACTGTGTGCACTACTGTTAGGTGCACGCAGTTCTGCCTTAACAAGCAGTACAGTGTGAAGTAGGACATATCTCCCAACTGTTCTTGTAGTCAGACCAAATCCTGACTAAGCGGGACAGTCACCCACCAAATTCAGAACAGTTGGCAGACTGTCCTGGTCTCTCCTACCTGTCTTGTCATGGTCACCACTTGTGGCTGCTGGTGTCTTTAGATCAGTTGCTGCTTGTCTGGATCCTGGAATGTTGGATGCCCTATTAGGAGAAAAAGTACATGAGTAAATGAAATTTAGCCCTGGTGTTAAATCAATATAGCATCCACGTTTTAAAATTAGGCCTCACTGCAGCCACTCATTAAAATACTAGTATTCACATTTGATAAATAAATCTATTTCCCTCCAACTAGCCCTGACATTAAATAGCATTCCCATTTAATAAATAAAAATATTTTCCTCTCTCCAAACAACCCCAGCAAGAAATTAAATGGCATTTAAGTTTAATAAATATATCCATTTCCTACAACCACCCCAGGCATTAAATAACTCATAATCACATTTAATAAATAGACCTCATTTTCCACACACAGCCCCACATTCAATTAATAGCTCCCAAACCACCCCAGCATTAAATTAAAAATCCAATCACCCCATCTTAAATTGATAGGCCCCACTATTAAATTGCCTCTCCATCCCCCCACAAATTGAATAGCACCCAATAATTAGCCCCTACCTGCAATGCAATTCACCATTAGATTAACTAGCCTACCTCCCACATTATATTAAGACCCCCCCCATCCACACATTATAGTCATACACCGACCCCCCCCCCACACACACACACACACATTATAGTCGTACGCCGGCACACACACACACACACACATATTATGGTCATACACCGGCCCCCACACACACACACATTATGGTCATACGCCGGCCCCCACACACACACACATTATGGTCATACGCCAGCCCCCACACACACACACATTATGGTCATACGCCGGCCCCCACACACATACAATAGTCATACCCTGTCACACACAAAACATACTATATTTTCACTGTCACACACGTACACACTATAATCATACCCTGTCACACCCACATACTTTACATACCCTGGCACCCACACATACTTTACATACCCTGGCACCCACACATACTTTACATACCCTGGCACCCACACATACTTTACATACCCTGGCACCCACACATACTTTACGTACCCTGGCACCCACACATACTTTACGTACCCTGGCACCCACACATACTTTACGTACCCTGGCGCACACACATACTTTACGTACCCTGGCGCACACACATACTTTACGTACCCTGGCGCACACACATACTTTACGTACCCTGGCGCACACACATACTTTACGTACCCTGGCGCGCACACATACTTTACGTACCCTGGCGCGCACACATACTTTACGTACCCTGGCGCGCACACATACTTTACGTACCCTGGCGCGCACACATACTTTACGTACCCTGGCGCGCACACATACTTTACGTACCCTGGCGCGCACACATACTTTACGTACCCTGGCGCGCACACATACTTTACGTACCCTGGCGCGCACACATACTTTACGTACCCTGGCGCGCACACATACTTTACGTACCCTGGCGCGCACACATACTTTACGTACCCTGGCGCGCACACATACTTTACGTACCCTGGCGCGCACACACACATACTTTACGTACCCTGGCGCACACACACACATACTTTACGTACCCTGGCGCACACACACACATACTTTACGTACCCTGGCGCACACACACACATACTTTACGTACCCTGGCGCACACACACACATACTTTACGTACCCTGGCGCACACACACACATACTTTACGTACCCTGGCGCACACACACACATACTTTACGTACCCTGGCGCGCACACACACATACTTTACGTACCCTGGCGCGCACACACACATACTTTACGTACCCTGGCACACGCACACACATACTTTACGTACCCTGGCACACGCACACACATACTTTACGTACCCTGGCACACGCACACACATACTTTACGTACCCTGGCACACGCACACACATACTTTACGTACCCTGGCACACGCACACACATACTTTACGTACCCTGGCACACACACACATACTTTACGTACCCTGGCACACACACACACACACTTTACGTACCCTGGCACACACACACACACACTTTACGTACCCTGGCACACACACACACACACTTTACGTACCCTGGCACACACACACACACACTTTACGTACCCTGGCACACACACACACACACTTTACGTACCCTGGCACACACACACACACACTTTACGTACCCTGGCACACACACACACACACTTTACGTACCCTGGCACATAAACTACCCCCCTTCCCTCCTTACCTTGTGCGCTCCGCGGCGCGCTGTGCAGTCTCTCCTATCACATGGGACGGCACCTATCACGTGGTGCGCGTTCCATGTGACATAGCCAGATCCATTCATAGAAGAGGAGGGGAGAAGAGGACGCGCGGCCACCAGGAAGGAAGTATACAGCCGGCCTCATTTCTCAGCGCACAGACTGTCATGCAGGAATTCTGGCATGACAGTCTGTGCGCTGAGCGATGGGGCCGGCCAGCTAGCAACCGGCCCATCTGGCCATCGGCCCTTCTGGCATTTGCCAGAAGTGCCAGATGGCCAGTCCGGCCCTGACCAGGGCCCTATATTTGTGGTATTTGTAAGTTTGTTTTTTTTACCGTAGTTGTGTGGGTTTCCTCCGGGTGCTCCGGTTTACTTCCACAGTCCAAAAAATACTGGTGTATAGTATATTAATTGTCAGAGGCACTTCTGCTGGAAATGTGTGCTAACAAAACATATATGCACGGTGGCTTAGTGGTTAGCACTTCTGCCTCACAGCACTGGGGTCATGACTTTGATTCCCAATCACTGCCTTATCTGTGCGGAGTTTGTATGTTCTCTGTGTTTGCGTGGGTTTCCTCCGGGTGCTCCAGTTTCCTCCCACACTCCAAAAACATACTAGTAGGTTAATTGGCTGCTACTAAAATTGCCCTTAGTCTCTCTCTGTTTGTGTGTATGTTAGGGAATTTAGATTGTAAGCTCCAATGGGGCAGGGACAGATGTGAATGAGTTCTCTGTACAGCGCTGCAGAATTAGTGGCGCTATATAAATGATGTGTGACACTGCTGGTATCCGTATAACGCAGTGGTTCCCAAACTGTGTGCCTAGGCGATTTCATAGGAATGCCAAGCAAGTCGGGGGACTACTTGGTAATTATTTTGGCTTAGGGGTGCCTTGAAAAAATTATGGAGACCTTAAAGGGTGCCTTGAACAGAAAAAGTTTGGAATCCACTGGTATAATGTGTGGTGGCACAGAAGGGTTGATTGTAGTGGTCCTAAAACTGCTTACCTGTCTAAAGCCCTGTTTGTTTACAATCCAGAATTTGGCTGAAAGCTTTACGTGCAACTTCAAGCTTCTCTCCCCTGAAACTGGGAGAAGTATTCTGCTCTTTTACTTTGTGTGTAAGCATGGGAGCAGTTCAGCACTATGAATGCTAGCTTCTCTAGCTGGAAAAGCAGTAGTGTTCAAAATGCCTGTCTGACATTGTAGCTTCATTCAGCTGTTTTACTGCCATTTATGATAGTTACATGTTACCACAGGTTGCTCTTGGAGACACACAACCTATGTGCCAGTATGTTAGTAGGTATTCCTGCCTTCCACCTCATTGCGGTATTGCCAGTTTCCACCAAAGATGCATGTTTGGCCAATTTTTTATCATTTAAACTGTTTGTAGGTGGACTTAAAACTGACCATAAATGGTGAGGAAAACTAATTTTTCAGTTGTGACAAAATAAATAAAATGCAACTAAGAATTTTGCACCCCTTGCATTATAAGCAGCAAAAGACACATCGCATACTTCTGGCAGCTGCTGAAAGGCTCCTGATGCATGACAAAAAGCTTAAAATGTTAAGTACAGCATGTGTCTGTCTATATCTTTTTTTTTTTTTTTTATTTTTTTTTTATTTTAGTCTTTGTTGTGGGTGTGTATATACATGCATACATATTTTGTTTTTATTGCATCGTGACGACCCATGCCTGGAGCATTCCTCATAGGGACACCCCTTTCTTATTGCCCTATCAACAGGACGATCAAATCAGTGGTACTCGTTATTCCAATGAGTCTATTACTGACAACGAGTATATAGACAAATTCCGATTACTATAACAGCTACATGGATTAAATGCAGACTTACAATAAAACAAACCGAGGACATTTCTGACGACACTGCCATCCAGAACATCGAAATTGCAAACTTAGTGCATGCTGGCACTTCGCTTTGACGTTGCAAAACAGAGCAACAATGAGATTTCTGAATTTAAAGCGGCAATGGGACAATTTAATCTAAGGGTTAAGATTAGGGTTAGGGTTATGCACCGACTCCTACCATTGCCACTTTAAATACAGAAATATCAATGTCGCTGTATTATGTGACGAGAAAATGAAGTACCGGCATTTACTCTGTTTACAATTGCACTGTAGATGTCACGGTTGTCCGAAATATCCTTTGTTTTAATGTAAGTCTTCTTTTAACTCATGTCGCTGTTAGTTGTCGTAATTATTTTTTTTCTCTGCCAGTAATAGACCTGTCTGAATAACGTACCCATCCCCAATCAAATGGGTATGTTTATGAGTCGTTTGTCACCATGGCCAGGACTTTCAATTTGACCTAGGCCAATAAGGATTTAAATAATACTGCCTTGTGGGGACAGCTTCAGGTATTCCGGCCGCTTGAGGACATCCATACACACAAAAACACCTAGCCACGGCTAGTCAAATAGGTTATAGTCATGGACAACCCATTACATATAGATTCAACTATTTTTTTATTTCTCTTTATAACTGTTTACCGGTTCTTCATGTGGAATTTCACAGCTAACCAGTTCCGATGCTCTGTGTGGATGACTCGGCCATGATGCATTCAACGTAGTCATGCATTTCAGGCACTCTGCATTTCTGATTAAGCTTCACTGTGTACTTCTTTATGGCATTGACCTAGTCTCTTATCCAGGTTTTTTTTCTCACTCTTCTTTATGACCTGAAAGAAGCATTGCAGATTCTGAAAAGCAGAGAAAACCACATGCTTTGAGTAGCAAAACCTGGTGTTCCACCAACCTTTGGATGCCTTGGCTGTGCTTTTGGTCCAGTGTTGTCATATCCTTACTTTTGTTAACTTTCTGAAAGGGAAGTGTTGACTGAATGCATTCCTGCTTGTTTCTCTGGTTCAGGGGATTGTTCATTGTTTGATTTGTCACTGTAGCTAGACTGGTTCTAAAGAACAGATATATAAATGACCGATTTTGAAGGTAAAAATGTAATCCATATATCAGATATGAGACGTTGAACCTACTCTCTCGATCAGTGCTCATCTCTTACAAATTCTGGCCTTTGATTTCAGCCTGTCTACCCCTCTCTAGAAAGCCAGTGAAAACTTGCTGATCTTGGCAAGTTGAAGTAGCTGCTGGGAGGTGGTAATATTGCTGGTGCACCCTTATGTCATGCCCAAGGAAGTCTGCCAATGTATCCAATTCTGTGTTTAGGTTGAGATTTCTTGAAAGAGTGGCAACATGCTTTCAAAGGTTCGTGGAAGACAGTGTTTGGGGACTTTTATCTCCACATTAATGAACAATGATGTATGCAGTCTGAGCCTCTGAAGCGTTGGGACTTGCAAGCGTAGACATTTGCAGCGGCCACTCCACATTCTTCACAGTGTTTACTACATGTAATACGTTTGATAGAATGGTCCATCTTCAAAGGGTTAGCTCTTCTGGCATGTAACAGTAGCCTTTCTAGTTCTCGAAGTTTATGACGGATGTACTTGTGTGCCAACATCCGATCTGACCCGGTTGTACAGATGCTACCGCATCTGCCGTTTTTAAATGGTGAATAAAATTTAATCTTGGGTCATTTCGCTCAAAAGCTTCCAAAAGCCACAGTTTGTCAGGTGGAACAGGCTAAGCAATGACAGAGACTGGACTCTGTATTTGCCAGGTTTGGGTTGATCACACCTTTTGGTTTAGCTTATATTTCTTCATGTGTCACCACAGGTGTCTTGCACACCAGCCTTGGCAAACAGCATAGTGCATGAAACCTTCTGGAACCATTTCTTTTTCTGGTTGTTTGCATACAATCAGACCACTGTGTCCTGTTCTTATTACCTTGGAGTTGTGTGCAAAATTACCTCCATTCTGAAAATGTTCAATTTGAATGCACATTTCCTTCAAGTGCTTAAGAAATTAAAGTGTCCAGGAAACTTCAGTCTCATTTTGTTGAACATGCTCGATATGCCGGGCTGGTTTTGAGACTCACACTTTTTTCATGTAATGGGCAGTATTGCTTTATGTTGTACACTTTTTATGGAAAGTGATTGGACGGACATGCATCAAATTTTTGCCCTTATGTGTTTAAAACAATGCTGCCATCCAGTAGAGAATTGTTGTATATAAAACAAGTATATGTTCTTTCATTTTGTTCTGCAATGATCCCGCAATGGTGCCTTGTCTCTGGTATCTGAGCCACTCTGCTCGTTTCTAAACCACCAAATCTTTTTTGTAGTATTGCAAACTGACAGCAAATTTTCTACTAAAAATATATAAAACAAGCATTAATTTTCATATATTTCTATATTTAACAAATGTGTACATTTTAAATACACATTTTGATACAGCAAAAAATTTGTATTTCCAAGAAAACCTATTCTGATTATAGAATACATTTGATTTTCTTTTTTTTTCCATCCTTAAAATTATTGTAGTTCATGACCGTTCAGAGCATCAGTCACTGACATGTTAGGTGAATTTGTAATATAAATCCTTCCTCTATTAAAAGACTTGAAATTATTTGGTTTTGCATTGACACAATTGACATGTCCAGTAAATCTGTTCTGTGCAAATCCAAATACTGAAATTTCTGTCAGTTGGTCTAGAAAACCAGTTTTCTAAAGAGAGAGAGAGCTTCATTTTACCATAATATAGTGCATACTAATAAACCTAAGGATTATACATCACATGTACACAAGGGCATAGTTTGTATGTATTGGTTGTGGCAGTCTTGGAGTGTTACTTGCACAACAAGGCAAATGTAATTCATTAAAAATAATATAATTTTAAGGTTGTGCTTTATTGACTATAAAAATATCTTTGTTGAAAAATATTTGCTTGGAATGATTTCAAGCCAGTATACTAGGTAGATATGACTGTCATTTTTTTCACAACATGACATGTTTTTAATCCCTAAACTCCAGGTTGAGTTTACAGCCTAAATTCCTTTAAAAAAGCAATTGAGTTTTGCCCATAATATTTTAGGGATATTTTCTGGTTTCCAGGCGTGTTCCTTTGCCAATCTTCTGTTTTCAATGGCACTTGGTGAAGGGGTTCCAGCGTGTCTCATTTCAAGCTTATGCTAAGAAAATAGAGTTCTTCCAATGGCGCCAAGTAAATCCGATCCAAAGAAAAGGTCGCTTTATCACCTTGACCAACATAAATGCGCAGTTGTTCAACTTTTAAAATGCAGTTTATTTGCTTAGTCTTGTACTTCACCTATGAGACATACACAAAAAGAAATTTAGTTTTACACACCCTGTTTTTCCTTAACGTTTTGAAAACTCTTGCACTCTTAATTTGCCGCTGCTTGAGTATATTATATATTAGTTGAACATGGCACTGTGCAGAAAGCATATTCAAAATCAGACTCAATGTGGTTATTTGTATGAAGAGAAATCACATAACCGAACTGTAACGCACGGTTTTAATCATACTTGCCAATTCTCCCGGAATGTCCGGGAGACTCCTGAATTCTGGGTGGGTCTCCCGGACTCCTGGGAGAGTATGACAGTCTCCCGCATATGCCCACTTCCTAGTGAAGTGGGCAGAATTAAATCCAAAATGCCGCGATTCACCAGGAATCGCTGCATTTGATGAGTTTGCGTCATTACGTCATGGGGCGGGGCCAAAATGACATAATTTTGGGAGCCCCGCTCCCTGCACGCCCACCTGCCCCCGGCAGCTCCCGGATCATACTTGCCATAAGTTAGCAAGTGTGGTTTTAATTCAGCGTATGCAAATAACTTTACATCTAAGGAATGGGTTCTATAATGTTTGCACCTATTGCCTGTGGAGGACAGAACTTTGCGTGCTGATAGAATATATGCATGATGATGTCACAAAGACAGTTTTTCACAATGTTGTCTTTTTTTTGTTTTTCATTTGGTTAGTTGATACTGTAATCTGCAAGTTTCATTTTAAAAGTGGTATTTTGATCTGCTTTTAAGTCGGACTCTAGTGTGGTTATCTGAAGAGAGAGGTTACCTGTTGAGACCTGTGTTTGGCAGGCTGGTCAGGTTAGCTTTCTCCTATCTCCTATGTGTCCAGTCTGTGTCATGGATACAAAAGGGTGCTTTGAAGTTTCAATACCTAACTTCCAACTTGTCTCATTTGGTCGTTTTAGTTGTATGCATGTTTAGAACTAAAGAATCCACTCATACCGTCTGTATTTGGATAAAGATCTGGAGCTCTATCTGTGTGTCGGCGCCTTAAGGCCTGCCATGGAGCACAAATTGGGCATTTGCAGACCCGCAAACTACAGCTACAGCTACATCTACAGATACAACTTTTCAGAAGTCCGTGTTAGAAAATTGCACTGTGGCATGTCCCTTTCTTATCCATACCTCCCTATCCATTTCCAGTGATCAGAGAGAGAGCATATGAGCATTTGGCATTCCCAGAGAATTTAAAGTCATCCCACTAATAAGCACATTCCATCATTTTAATTTGAAGATACCCACTTAACATTTTCATTAACAACCTCATACAGTATTTAAATTTTATTTCCTTGCTTAAGGTACATAGAATTCTTTTAAAATGACTAGTATTTTGTGTATTGATAGCTGTCTATTCTGGTGGTTATTAATTTGCAGTTCATGGTGGATCATCAGAGCAGCTCACAGGCTTTATTTAGCATTAACTCTTACTCTCCGTGAACAGTCCATACTCATGGTAGAGATTTAGAAGAGGGGAGGGGTGAGAGCCATTCACTTAAGAAAACAACAAAAAAGGAAATAAAAGCAACCTTTGGAGAAAAGGCTGATTCAGTGCACATTGCCAGACCTCAGACTCCTTTGTGACTGCTGAGGCAATAAAATAAGAAGGAAGAGGGGGGACACATGTGGAGACAAGTTGTATACAGAATTCTCCAGAATTCCTTGCCATGTGCTCATGCTCTATTTTTCTTTTAACTTAAACTTTTCTCTTATCTCTCATCCCTTTTCACCTATTTGAACAATTTTCCCTTTATTCATTCTGCTTACATGTGCATGTTTTATTTTTTTTCTTTCAAGAACGGCGTCATTTGTAAGGAAATGAACATGTAGCTCTCATGTACAATTAGTTTTTAATTATTACAGATTGTCATTTCCCAACAGATCATGTCATCTGTGCTTATTCCTTTTATTTATTTATTTTTGCCTTATAGATCTGCAAGTAGATATTTCTAACTTTGCGTTTATTAGTTTGGTTGTTGTTGAAGCTGGACTTGTATAGTCAGTCCATACACATGTAAGTTATTATGTACAGCTGGCTTCAGAAAATGTTGCTAGCACTTATAAGTGTTTTGTATCTTCATTTCAAAAAGGAGAAACAAAGTCTTAAGAGTCTTAAGGCTTATTGATCTGCATTACGCGAGCAATCTGCTTGTCTATACATTGTCTAGCCGTGGGCGGATAATTTGTCTCCAGCAACAGGTTATGCAGTCTTTTACATCCTTAGGAAGGATCAAGACCACATTCAATGCAAGATATTTTTAGTTATTGTTATTTCTTTTATTTATAGATTTTGCTTTGGTGCAGAAAGAGGCAGTTGGATTCAATTGCTACTTGTCAGTATCAGACATGTAGCAAGTTATATTGTTGGGTAAAAATATTTTATTTTTATAATCTTATGAAATTATACATTACATAAACAAATATTACATATATCGACACTTTAAACATATCTGACATGTATGTGCGAACACCCATCAATAAAACATATAGTGCTATGCTGAATATTTTGAAGGCTTTGTGGTAGTGGGATGCCGATGAACATCAATTGAGGCTTTTTACTCTTGGTGAGTGATCAAAACACTGTTTGACTGTTAAATATTTGTTAAAAGAAAATTTACAGCTTTAATGGTAGTAAGCAAGTTATTGCAGAAGCTGGAATGCTATACTGTCCTGTTTTGATTACAGCTAATATTAGACGCAATCATGGCCCTTTCCCCATATTTCTGTCATGGCATCTCTTTATCTGTGAGCACAAAGTATTTTCTCAAGCCTTATATTTTTAATTCTTATCTGTTTATTGCTAACCAGTTTTGCTGCTGATGCAGAAGTGTAGTAGTCTTGTCAAGTCTGCTTTTTTGTTGACGTAACCTTCCATATCACATTTTTCTCCTTTTTTGAAATGGAAGCCCAGCCCAGATTAATGGGTATGATCTGATTATTCAACAGTTAGTCTTGCGTATAAACTTAAAGTGCAGATATCAAGATATCGGGCTCAAACGCTTCAGTTCAAATGCATAATATTAGGAACCTAAAGGAAAAGAAATACTGTCAGCAAATCAACAAAACAATCCATTGCATACCTGTCAAAGTGCTAAAAAGCAGATGCAGTAATTGCTATTTGAAATCCTACATATAAATTTGCCTTGCTTAGCAGTTGATATCCGTAAACTGGGTAACTTGGTAGAATACTTCTCTAATAGAAGAACATGTAGCGATAAACATTGCTTATAGGACTCAGAACTTTTTATATTTGTATTTCCCTATTTTATATAAATGTTAAGGTATGACTGTATAAAAATTATATGAGTAAGTGGTTGCAGAGCTGACTGGTTCCATTTTTGCCACCCTTTTCCCTAAATCCCTGTGTCGCTTCCAAGAGTTATCCTGACAATCTAATTGGTAAGTGGTGTGGTAAGCCTCTCACAATACAGCATACTTGCCTGCTCTCCCGAACATTCCGGGAGAGTTGGCAAGTATCCCACATACGGCAACTTGCTCGTCAAAATAACGCGATTTGCGGTGAATCGCGTAATTTTGGCCCTGCAGCAAAAATTGCATTTTGTTGTGGGGGCAGGGCCAAAATAGAACAATTGACACCACCCCTCCCGCCCTCCACCAAGCCCCCTGCTCGGGATTTCCGGTAATTAACTTTTCAAAGTTTGGCAAGTATGCAATACAGTATTTTTATCATTGGTGGAGGGTATGATGTAATTAGAGGTGCAAAAAGGTATGACCGAGCAGACAAACAGAAGGACATTTTGTAGGATATACATATGCTTCTGTCAGGTACAGTCTTTGCTTTGAAAAAAAAAAGAGACCCAAATTGTCCGTGTTCTGGAAACCCAAGAGGCAGTTCCCAGTAGATCTTTGTGTATCAAACAATAAAGAGATTCTACTGAGGGTCCCGATTCACAGATTGCACACGTGGCCTAAAATACATATGTACAAAGATAGCAGTGACTTGCTTTGAATATTAGCAAACAGATTAAATATTGGTTAGATATGTGATTATGGACATAACAGCTTTACAATTTTGCTAAGATGAATGTCAGCGGGTAGAATGGGACAGATTATAATCACAACTTAACTTCAAACCCTTATAATAGAGTTGTATCATTTTTCGTCTTGCCTTTTAAAGAGCGTTTTTGCCAAAACTCGTATGTTTATTTTAAAACTGTCTGGTGATGTAAAATACTAAAGCTGGGGGAGTGGATATTATCTGGTATTCCATGGATGTGGTTATGATGATGTTTATACAGCATAACTGGCTGCATGCTCAGCTCCTGGCACATGGCTTGTGACTTAAGGCTGGATGTTCTCATCATGTCCAAATGAAACACTGTACCGAGGAAATGCTTGCAGCAGGAAAAAGGAGTATTTAAAATGAATTTGAGAATGTCTGGAAAACCTGTCTGCATTAACTCTCCTAACTGCCAAAGGAATTTAAATCTTGTTTCGTTTTTGGTTCCACTCTGCGAATAAAACTTACTGTTGTCTGTACTGGTATCTAAACATTCAGAGAAAATATTAATTTAATTTTTGCTTTTAAACTCCAACTTCTGTGTGGATGCCCAGTTTCTTATTTTTGTACATGGTAGAGAGTCAGATAGCATCATGTGTTATGGTAAAAATGTAAATAGTATGTGCAGTGTGGCAGAAATTGATAAATAAGCCCAGCAAAGTAGTCATGTGCCCCTGTTTCCAGAATATACAGCCATGTGACCAGCATAATAACATGCACTACATAGTCCACACCCAGTGTCGGACTCGCCTGCCGGGCAGCCGGACTATCCACCGGTAGGCCTGGCAGGCATGAAGCTCCGCCCCCTCTGCTGTTAGGGCGGAGCTAACGGCACACTAACAAGCTGGGTTTTTTTTTCAAGTGCCAGCGATCGGCTTCTTTCTCCCGCATGTTGCTGTACCCAATCACGCAGCTAACAGCATCCGATGCTGCTCTCACATCTCGCCACATTTCACATCTCGCGTGACCACACTAATCACATACAGCGCGCCTGCAGTGACAGTGCAGCTAACAGCGTTGGATGCTGTTAGCTGTGTGTGAAGATGACAGAAGCGCCGGCGTCTGGAGAGAGGAGGAACAGAAGACAGCAAGGTAAGTGCATCTTGTTAAATGTCAGGGGGTTGTGTGACACATCAGATGTGGAGGGGAGATGACTAAGGGGGATTAATGAACAGGCCAATGGGGGGATCTTATAAATTGGATATGGGGGGATTAATGATCTGGCTAGTATGGATTGGATAGGGGGGATTAATGGAGTGAAAATGGGGTGGTAATGAACTGACTATAGAGGGGGGGGGGGGTTAATGAATTGGATAGGGGGGATTAAGTCTGAATATCCAAACAGCCCCGACAGTGAGGTGCAGTGGGAGGACATCTAAATAAAAGTAATTTTAATCTTCGTTTACTGATCCTTAATTCAAATGGCCCACATACTAGACAGACTGCAGCACTCATCTCTCCTGCCACTTTCCCAATGCCAGCAAGTGCACTTAAATGTTAGAAGTGAATGGCCATGTTCAGCCTCCATGAAACTAAGGTCTGGCTGTACAATCATGAAATATTCACACAGAGACTATATAATAACAGACCGTTATAAAGATGACTGTGTGGGTATATATATATATATATATAGATATAGATATAGATATAGATATAGAGATAGATATAGAGATAGAGATAGAGATAGAGATAGAGATATATAGATATATATAGATATATATACGAGAAAAGTATTCAGATGCTTGACCATTACACCAGCAGGGAGGAAAAAGCAATGGGGAGGTAATGAACTGGCTACAGGGGAGGGGAGGGGGGGTGGGTGTGGGGGGGGGGGGTCATTAACTGTCTGGTGCGGGTTGATAAAAATGACAGGAGCGATGAATTGGCTGATGGGTGAGGTGATGAAATAGCTTGCAGGGGGCAGGATCTCTGTATTATGTGGCATTTTTTTTTTTTTAAACAGAAGAGAGCATGGCAGAGTGTGCAGGGGGGGGGGGCAGGTCAGCATGGTAGACTGTGCAGGGGGGAGGGGGGGCCAGGTCAGCATGGTAGACTGTGTAGGGGGGTGGGGCAGGTCAGCATGGTAGACTGTGTAGGGGGGTGGCAGGTCAGCATGGCACAGTGTGAAGGGGGGCCAAAGCAACATGGCACAGGGTGATGAAAGGGGGCCATGAGAAGGGGGGAGCAAAAGCAGCATGGTGGGCGCAGTGTGATCATAAGGAGGCACAGCATGGGGATTAAGGGGCACATTAGTGTGTGTGATGGCACAGCGACTTGTGGCAATGTGTGTGTGGTAGATGGTGGCTAAGTATTAATTGTGGGTCTATTGATTTAACGCCGGGCTGGTTGGAATTTTCTAAATGTACCCATTATTTTTTCCAAATAAGGGCCCCCAACATTCCAGGATCCAGACAAGCCGCAACTAAAGAAACCAGCAGCCACAGGTGGTAAAAGTGACATGAACAGGTAGGACAGTCTGTCAAATGTTCTGAGTCTAGTGCAGGCTTGGCTAACCTGTGGCACTCCAGGTGTTGTGAAGCTACAGCATACCCTTCCAGCAATAAGCTGCTATATATTGGCAAAGCATGCTGGGGCTTGTAGTTTCACAACACCTGGAGTGCCGCAGGTTAGCCAAGCCTGGTCTAGTGGGACAATACCGATTTTTGGTGACTGTCTAATCTAAGAGGCACGGCTAGACTGTGTACTCTTTATACACACACAGCATTCTTTATATACTACACTATGGTGCTAGCTGTCTTTCGTGGGCTGACCACTCCCCTTCTAGTGTCAGGTCCTGCCTCTATGATGGCTGGCCACACCCCCTCTGGTGGGCCCCTAGCGTTGCAGTCCAACGGTGGGCCCTTCATGCCGCAGTCCGACACTGTCCACACCCACCATGTACAGCCCTATCAAAGTGCTGCCAACAGCCTCATGAACTTAACATAATGGCTCCTGCCTAGTCCCATGTCAACTGTGGTAGTGTGTTGCCGAGCATAACAAACTCATGCCCACTATATATAGTGGCATGTCCATCATAACATCTTCATGCTCCTCATACGTCATCCCTGTGCTCATCACATCCACTTTATTTTCACCACGCATAGGTCCATGGTGAGCAGGAGGCATAACTACAGTGTGTGCCAATTACACACTACTACCCTGTGCATTTAACAGCTTGGAAGCCACCATAGTATTAACATCTTGCCCCTCTGTACGTGATGCCTCCTAGTGTGGAGAGCCTAAGGTGAGGAAGCTCTACAAATTAATACATTGAAATGATAGGGGTTTCTAAACAATAGATATTGTAGTATTGTATATAGAGTGTGATTATATTATGCAGTGCTGTACAGAGACAATGTGGTAATTCACATCAGTCCCTGCATACAATCTAGATTCATTCACCCACACTCTAGTAGCCATTTTGTCAGAAGCCTACCAGTATTTTTTTGCAGTGTGGGTTTTTACACAGGGAGAACATACAAACCCCACAAAGTTTTAAGTCCCTGGTCAGAATGAAATTCATGACCCCAGCACTGATGCAACAATGCTAACAACTGTGCCACTAATGTACTTTGAAGCATTAAATTCATACTGAAATAGAATAGCTTCCATTTGTCACAAAGCAACTGTGGTTTTGAATCTGCCTCGTGGAGGGTACCATGCTGGTGCCCTTGGCCATATAGAGATATAAAGTATTCCTAGATTTTCAGTATTTGTATTGTCCAGGGCTCTGGTTAAATAATAATTGATTCTTACTGTACAATGCTGTGCTATACACTTTGTCAGCATTTAGGGTTTTTGAGTAATTGAAGTAAGGTTATTCCCTTGCGTCATTATTGTGTAATGAGGCCAATTTACATAATCCTTCCTGTTGTATCTGTAGTATCAATCTAATCTGATCAACCATCCAATTTATGTGTTCTGCTAGCAATGTTAATTTTGTTTTCTTAAGATTTCTCTTGTGCTTTGACAAGAATTTGAGTTTCAGGGCTTTATAGGCTGTTTTGTAGTAGCAATACAATCACTAGAATATATGTGTATGCAGTTAGTAATGTCTGCAACAAAATTACATTCCTCATCTCGATTCTACTCAGTTACAGCGTCAAGTGGTGCATTGTGGAAATCATAGCCACTATATTTTAAGATGCAATAATTACTTGCTTGACCTTAATCTATAATGGTGTACAGACTTGTCAAGTGTAGCAGATCATAGTTTTGTGATTTGATATCACCCACTGCCTATCTTCCTGCTATCTCCAGCACAATGACTGATCCATTTTATTGAAACAATAAATTTCCAATCCAAAGAAAAACTTCTTGAGTATAAAAAATTCAGTATGGCTGTCATAAACCAGGCTCACTCGTAGCTCTCAGCTCTCGGCGTGTCATATGAAGGCAGATGGTGGTGAAGGAGGAGGATTTTATGATGCACAGTGCAGATGGAGCTCAGATGGGCATTGCAAAGTACTACATCGTGTGCCATGTGACTTGTTGCCATGGTAGTCACATGAGACATTGGAAACTTTGCAGAATTATAAAACATTAATATCATTCTGGAGAAACAAACCAAGGAAATATGGTACTTACCAAGGTTCCTCATATAGCCTGCAACTGTGATTTATGTTACAAGAAATGCACCTCAGTTTATTACGGATCTGTGGTTTAATCAGACACCAATCATCATCAGCTATTTATATAGCGCCACTAAATCCTCAGCGCTGTACAGAGAACTCTCATAGTCCCTGTCCCATTGGAGTTCATAGTCCAAATTTCTATACCTTGTTTTAGTGAAGAATCTTGGTGGGACTTGAAGCAGATTAAGAGTTGGGGAATTAAGGATTGGGGCCAACTGGGCATAAAATAAAGCAGTAAGGAGGGAGGGGGCTGCCAGAGCAGCAATAGGCATCAATCTAAATGTTCTCAAAAAGGTTCCACCTACTTGTGTAAAGTTGGCTATGTTGGAATGTCTTTGTGGAGATAAACATGTAAAGGGATATTGTTCATGTGGAGTACATTATGTTTCTGGTAAAGTAAGTAGTGTATGGATTTTGTTATCCTCAAAGCAGTGGACGTTTCTAATCAAAATATCAAGTGCTATGTCTGTTAATCAGATCTATCATTATAAAGTGTACATATTAATGCCAGTGTACCTTGTTCTCATCATTCAGATACCTAGACTATATGTTCATTGATTATAAAGAGCTGATTTTATCAGACTATACTTGGTATTTTTTATAACATGTCATCAGCATCTTCAATGTTATATATCATTTTTCCACCTTCATATAGTTTTCTACCCCTACTTGTGTTCCTACAGGTCAGAATTTTGACATTATGCCTCACAGAAATGGAATGAAATCAAACTCTGAGCCTAAGAAGCTGGAGAATGGAGTAACATTGGCACCAGAGGACACATTACCATTCTTAAATTGTTATTGTTTAGGCTATTGTCCCGAAGATGCTACAAATAACACGTGCATGTAAGTTCATTGTCACCTTTAAATTATTGCATGTTAAACTGCTCCAGGAAATTCTAGTTTGTGTTTGAGGAAGGGACCTCTTTTTCACAGTTGCTTATTTGGATTACCCTCTAAAATTAGAACACACAAAATACAGAATGGGGTTTTGAGATATATAGAGGGAGAGAAAACATCAGTTTTTCTGCTTATGTGAACAGTTTGAATCTTAAATGTTCAAAATAATACTGATGAAAAATATTTAAGAAATAGTTATGAACTTTGATTTCTAAAGAATCTATTGTTTCCTAATCCAAAAAATAGATACTCTGGTTTGTTTAAACTTCATACTGGGTAGTTTTGCTGTTAGCATTTTCTGCTGCTAGGACAGAATTTCATTGTGGGCAATACTATTAACCTACTCACAGTCCACAATTGATAAAGAAGTGACTGAATAACTAGTGACTAAAGTCTGGAGCAGTAAATTTATTACTGAGCCCTGCGGTCAGAAATAAATATTGCTGATTTAAAATTCAGGTGTAGGGTGCCATCTAGTGTACAATACTTTAATTATCTGCTGGTTTAGAATCCACATTTAATTCAGATTTACTGAGGTTTTTTTTTAGCTCATTTGATCACTCTAGTATGGGCTGATTGACTATTCAGTTTATTGCCTCATTCTAGTGGCTGTTGGCCTGCTGTTCTGAGTTATTGGCAAAATATATTCGGTGTATTCAGTTAATGAAAAGGGGGGTTTTGTACAAGTGACTTACTCATCCACTTAATTATTCCATCAATGTGTAGGTAACACACTTTTAGGTAAGAGAAATACAATTGCACAATATCTTGTTTTATTAAACGGTTATACTGGGATGCAAGTTTAAAAAAAGCACATGCTGGTTAGATTCAGTTTGGAGTGAATAAATCAGTGATTATGTTTAGCTCATGAATGCACAGGATTTCATATGTCCCATTAATGTTTCATTTGTTGACAGTGATCTACTAAAATGGTGCATTTTATGACAATGGATCACATGGTTTTTAGTAAAAACCACGGTAAATCCGTTTGTTAAAACATTTTAGTAATGTTATACTCAGTGAAACAATTTTAATGGAATATAGTTTGATCATATTTTCATAAAAAGAATGGTAGCTCAGAGAAAATAAAAGAACCGATAGAAGCTTTTTTTTAAAAATAAAAAAAAATAGTTAATGACTTGTTTTTAGTATCTCAGCTCAAAATCTGGCAATTGCACATACTTCTGGCTATTGGTAAACTGTTTTTTTAAGCTGTATGTAATCTTAATATTGCAGCACAAATGGCCATTGCTTTGCAATAATTGAAGAAGATGAACATGGAGAAAGCACGCTAACATCTGGCTGCATGAAGCTTGAAGGCTCAGATTTTCAGTGCAAGGTATAACACTTATACAATTGAACATGATTTGGAGTCAGTGGATTAAAATTCTAACTATGCTATATGATAAGTAGAGATCTAAACAAAATGCTTTGCATCGTACACAATATTTATTACCTAAATATATAAAATGTGTAGCTGGAATTCTTCTTTATGGCCTGCACAGAATTATTTATGGTCATTTGACAGAAATACCACTTTTATTTTGTTGCAAATAGGATTCTCCTAAAGCCCAGTTACGAAGGACAATTGAGTGCTGCCGGACCGACTTCTGTAATATGAATTTGAAACCCACATTACCACCAGATGGAAGACCAGGTACATTAAACAATCTATATACAGCTTAATTTATAAAATTCCACATGTCGCAAACAAAAGGAACTAGACCAATCTAAATTTTTAGGGCTCTCCTTAAACAGTCAATTTTTCACCGACCCTAGAATTTTGCGTCTAAATAAACTTTTCCTTCTCTTAGAGACCAAATAGATTTAAAAAAATTAACATATGGGTGAAACACACTTAAGATATCCTTTGTCCAATGCCTGAAGGTTGGCTGTAAACACAAGCTTGTCCTTGTAGGAGCTTAATATCTGGTACTATATGAGATTTCTGAAAGCCTGGTGCTAATCCAGGAAATGCAAGTGAATATACCTGTACACTTATATTTTCTGACAAGCATACTTTCTTTATGGAAATTTTAACATTCCACAAGCTGAGCCATATAATATAATTCTATGGTGCTCAGTAAGCACATAGTACACTTTGCTTTTAAGTAGGCATTGAGAATCTTTGAACTCTGAGAATTGAGGACAAAATCTTTCATTGCTCAGTGTCTGTCTTTTTTCTGGCCACGCAGCATTGTACTAAATCGGATTGACAACTGTAGTGGGTTTGTGTGCATATACATACTGTTTAGATATGAGCATATATAATGTAGTGTGTGTATGGGTGTATATATGGATGTGTGACTGGGTTGTCAGTGATTACAAATCTTGTACCCTGGAACCATAACACAGCTGAAAGATGTTAAAACCAAGAGCAAATCAATCTGTTTTTAGCTTAATAGTCATGACTAACACATACTTGGTAATTGCAGATGGAATGTTTGGCAGAAGCTCATACCTCATTGCTCTCATAATATCCATCGGGGCCTGCTTTTTAATCGTAATGGGCTGCATCACCTGTATCTACAAGTAAGATTTTAATTGCTAAAAGTTTGTAACCACACACTGGGCACTTATGCCAGTGGTTCCCAACCGATTTAGCGACATGACTACACATCTGCTGATGACCATGACCTGCTATTCTTTGCTTTGTAACATGCCAATGTTAAAATAATGTAGTGCGTGAAATAATTAGACAAGGTTACGTTCAGAAAGAATGCCAACACTAGTTGTTTAATATTTCAATTTAAATATTATTTGCATATAATCTCATTGCGTGTTTTAACAGCTTTTGAGACACTTTTTACTTTAACATCTAAATTCTTCACAACCGCTGTTCTAAATGGTTTGTGGACAGCGCTAGTTTCTTTCTCACAGCTTGTACACTTGTGTATATATAAAACACGTTTTATTTAATAGTGAGGAACTAATTCATAAAATTGTTTTTTTTAATCTAATTTCTTCTGTTGGTTACAAATACAGAAATTCCTGTTAGTGCTCAATTTCTCCACAATTTAATACATTACCACTTAAATAGAGGATATGTAATATATTTAATAAAATGTAACTGATGTTTTGCGCCACCTAGTGCATTCTTAATGTAACAATACTGTACAAACTTG
Organism: Mixophyes fleayi; assembly: GCF_038048845.1. Taxonomy (NCBI): domain Eukaryota; kingdom Metazoa; phylum Chordata; class Amphibia; order Anura; family Limnodynastidae; genus Mixophyes; species Mixophyes fleayi. The sequence goes on along the minus strand of NC_134407.1, from coordinate 86,880,499 downwards.
GTGTCCAACAGATCTCCACATGCAACTAAGTAGCAGCAGCAATAATAAATTACATTTTTAATCTTTATTTTGTTTTTCCATAATTTGTTATTCCACTGAATGCGTTACTTCTGTTAATGTTCACAAATGTTTAAATACCAATTTCAATCAGTAAACATAGCTAACAATAATAGATGGGAAAGCTTTTACATTCAAAATATTTCAATATCACCAGAAATCTAAAGTGAAAACATAAACTAATAAGTTATCTTAATTCTAACTACTTTAGTCCAAAAGGTTCTAACAATTTGTGACAAGCATTATGTTTGTCATGGTGAAACAGATATTTTTTTTTTATGCTAGTCAAAAAGTAATTGTTTAACAGTTACAAACCATCTTACTATGTGCAGTCTTCTAAATAGAGGCTAAATTAGAAGGCAACTGTCACCTGATATAACAGTGTTGTAGATTATTAAAATACATTTGTCTTATTTTGCAGGCATAAATTGACTTCTCAGAGAATGCTCTATAATAGAGATTTAGAACAAGATGAGGCATTTATACCAGCTGGAGAGTCATTGAAAGCTCTCATTGACCTGTCACAAAGTTCTGGAAGTGGATCAGGGCTCCCTCTTCTGGTAAGTCAGAATAATGTTAAAGTTCCAAGAGCATTTCACAATATTTATTATGGTGGAAAGTAAAGTGAAATATCCTTTGGCCTTGCAGGTTCAGAGAACAATCGCTAAGCAGATCCAGATGGTGAGACAAATAGGAAAGGGAAGATATGGAGAGGTTTGGATGGGAAAATGGAGAGGAGAAAAAGTGGCTGTGAAGGTTTTTTTCACTGCAGAGGAAGCCAGCTGGTTCAGAGAGACTGAAATCTATCAAACTGTGTTGATGCGACATGAAAATATTCTAGGTAAGTGGCAGTTCGGCTGCCAAGAAAGTAGTGATTATAGTAGTGATTATCATGCATGATGTGGCTCCTAATGTTGGACAACAATAGTAGCTGAACCCACATCTGAGTTATATCAGTCGTAGTCGATACAACACTCGTGCCTTGTTTTCTTTGAAAAGGATTTACCTCCAGGATACAGCAACTTACATTTATTGAAAAGTTCAGAGTTTTTTGCTTTGTAAAATTATTCTTTTAGATGCTATACCCCATGAGAACAGATCCATGATTACATATTTTTATGCTTCTAACATACAATGCTCTCTGAAATCTCAACATTTTTATTAGACCTTACCCTACTCCCAACGGTACTACCCACACTGAAGCATTTTCACAACAGTGAAAATGCACCCATTTCTTTTTCAGCTGTGCTCTCTTCCAATTGAGCTCTCCCATGCACGGGGCCTCCCTATCCTTTTTACATCAACATTTATATTTATCTTGTGGCCCTGTTTTATGTATGCCCTGTTTTCCCCACTGTCTATTGCTGCGGAGCACTGTGGTGCCTTACAAATCAACAATAATACAATAACCATCGAATGTTTATATTTTATTGCACAGGTTACAGTACTTTCAGTGTAAATGGCCATTTTATAGCAGATAACATGCTTAATTTGTAACTCAGTGTTCGCTATTGATATTCGTTATTTAGCAGTGAAATAATGGCTGCTGTAGTATGCTGCATACAGATTTACTGTGAATTGCAAACTTATCAATCCTTTTATGCTGTACAGAAATTAAAATCGCATATCTCTACAGGTTTTATAGCTGCTGATATTAAAGGGACAGGATCATGGACACAAATGTACTTGATAACAGAATATCATGAAAATGGGTCATTATATGATTTTCTAAAGTGTGCCACTTTGGATACAAGGTCTTTACTCAAACTGGCTTATTCTGCTGCCTGTGGCCTGTGCCACCTGCACACTGAAATATATGGTACCCAGGGAAAACCGGCAATTGCACACAGAGATCTGAAGAGTAAGAACATACTGATTAAGGAAAACTGGACATGCTGCATTGCTGACCTGGGACTGGCAGTCAAATTTAACAGGTAACTGTCTAATAACCATTCCAGCACTTGGATATCATCTGCATAACTGCGGTTTCCCTGATCTGCACTCTTAGCTCCCCAAGTTTTAGTACATGTGGTAATTTGCTCTAACATGAGCTTAGATGCCATAGATACAAGTAATTAACACAATTCGAAACACCTGGGCAAAAGAGGGATATCAAACACATTAAGACCTCTGTGACTTTAAAAAAGAGGTGATTGCTGGGTTGCATTGGCAGGGAGCTTAAGTGTATAAGAAAGCTTAAGTTATTAAAGTTTTATGAGCATGTCTTCATGGGACTTTGAGGGAAAACCATAATCTGCAAAGGACAACAGTCTGTGGGAGACAGGGGTCTCTAGGGTTGTGCCATCCATGCATTAATTCAAAGTGCAAGACGAAACAGGCGAGCGAATGCAGATGAGTTGACTGTAAATTTCAGACAGTCTGAAAACAGCACAGATCAGGATATCCGGCTGATTGCAATGCATAAACTGCTCATCAAACGTGGCTGTGCACATTTGTGCGTTCACTGGTGCAAAGAGCACAGGCAATTGACTACCAAGCAGTGGAGGAAGGTAGTATGATCACAAATGAATCATGTTTATAACAGAACGGAAGAATCAACCTAAAACCTTTTACTGAGGGACTGTAAAATTCTTTGTTGCTTCTATAATGTTGTGGGGTGCCTCATCCAGTCATGGTTTGGGTGCAATCATTTGAAAGTTTGAACTGCAAGTATATTAGTGCTGCCTATCTAAAAAAAATTTTTCCTTTTCTTTTGTGGATATTTTGCACTTGATTAGTGTCACCACAATTTTGATAGGCTATTTTTGCTAGAAATTAATGCAACTGATTATTATCTTGCCCTAAGCATTAAGGAGTGCTGTGGCTATTATCTATTTATAAAACGCCACTAATTCTTCAGCGCTGTACAGAGAACTCATTGATATCAGTCCCTGCCCCATTGGAGCTTACACTGTAAATCCCCTAACATACACACACAGACTGAGAGAGACTAAGGGCAATTTAATAGCAGCCAATTAACCTACTAGTATGTTTTTTGGAGTGTGGGAGGAAACCGAAGCACCCGGAGGAAACCCACGCAAACACGGGGAGAACATACAAACTCCACACAGATAAGGCCATGATAGTGAATCAAACTCATGGCCCCAGAGGCAGAAGTGCTAACCACTAAGCCACAGTGCTGCCCATAAGTCAACATTTTGGGGCCTTTTATCAAGATGATTGTTTGAATGCAGCCATTCACATAGTACAATTAGGCAGCAATTAGGATTGACCTTGCCTTCTGAATGATTATTTTCACCCCATGTAGCATTGGATGCTAGTGCTCCCATCGCTGATCATATGTTTGCCCATTGGTTTCATGAGCATGACACACATGATATCCATAATTCATGGCATTCTCCATCAGCAGATCTGAGACCAATTAAACTCTTTTGTGGAAAAATGATTCTGCACAACAGATATCGGTAGACTCGCTGCCACGACACATACAGGCTGTACGAGTAGCATATACTTTGACTTTGTTGGTGTTTCCATTTTTTTGTCCATTACCTGTATCTAAGCTTCTGTTGCTGCTTATAAACGCAGACTCTTAAATGTAAAAATATAAAACGTATGTCTCCCTTAATTGGGAGACAATATAATGACCGTCAATTAAAGAGTAACTCTGATTATATGCACCATTAGTATCCCTATCTTTCCATTTCTTTCTAGTGATACTCATGAAGTGGATATTCCCCTGAACACCCGTGTGGGCACAAAACGTTACATGGCGCCTGAGGTTCTGGATGAAAGTTTGAATAAGAACCATTTCCAAGCTTACATCATGGCAGACATCTATAGCTTTAGCTTAATCATTTGGGAAATGACTCGTCGCTGCATCACAGGTGGTAAGGTTTCACATAAATTAACTTTTGCCACTTTTTTTTTTTTTATTGCTAACTGATTACTAAACGATGTAATGGAAACACTTTAAAACATAATTTCTTACTAAAAAACAGTTGAACAAGTTACTACATAAGGTTCATGGTATATATTAAATTCAGAATTTCAAAAAGTTTTTTTTTTTATCTTTGGATTCAGTTGACTATTTACATTTTTATTAGCAAAGAAGTTAGAATTTTAATGTATTTTCATCTAACAATAAAAAAATCGAAGATCAATAATTATATTTTTTTTTGTTTTTTTTGCAACTCTGATTTTATATTTATGCATAAAACAGTGCACACTAAAGTAGGGTGAAAAACAATCGCCATACCTAGGCTGCCGACCACTGGTGACATGGGGGGGTCACTTTGTGCATCTGTTTTTTCTAGGGCTTTGTCTCATAGCTCATTAGGGAGCTATGTGGAGCTGCTGAGGAATTGTGACCTCGTAGACCAAAATGAATCCACAATAATGGCGATTATTCACACTGGTCTCAAGTCTTTCCAAAGTGACAAGCCTGAAATATTTGTGGGTGCAATGTTTCAGCATGTCCTTCCTGGGGCTCCACTGAAAGGAAACACTTGGACAATAAAAATTGACTGAGAATGCTGTTTAAAAGATAAAACAGTCAAAATTAATAAAAAAAACAAGCAAACTTTTGTCTTGCTGACTCAGGATAAGGGTGCTATAATTTAAACCCTAGGCATTTCACTGTAATCTGTTTCTAAATGAGCATTTTGTCATATGTACTTTTTTATAGGTATTGTTGAAGAGTATCAGTTGCCGTATTATGATATGGTGCCACATGACCCATCCTTTGAAGACATGCGAGAAGTTGTGTGCATGAAATGTTTACGGCCCACGGTGTCAAACAGGTGGAATAGTGATGAAGTAAGTGTCACCGCTGGATGCTGGAGAGCAATTATAGTAAAGTGATGCTTTTATTTTTTGTTCAATTTATTATTTGGACATATATACCATTGACATATTCTTTGCTATTGCCCACAGCAGGCTTGACAAAAAATTATAGTGAATCTAAACCCCCTAAAACATTTTCATGTATTGCAGAACAGGGCATACTCCATTGTTTTTGCCTTTCCTTGATTTTCAGGACAGGTCTGGCTTTAATGAATACATAAGATGTCCTAGTAGTACCCATTACTGAACTTCTCTATTACCTATGATCTATTACCTCTATTTACAGAATACACGTTAATAAAATTACCTGCTTTGTTTATCTTTAATTACAGTTTTCTTTACTTTTGTTTTATACAGCACAGTACTGTTTGCTTTATAGTGATTCACTCCATGAAATGTGTTTTGTTTTTTCTCCCTCTAGTATTAATCAGAAATAATCGTGTAATACTTACTGGCTTTTAAGCCCTGATTAAGATTAATACCATCTCTGCAAAACACTAGCTAACAGGTCATTTAAAGACCACTTTAAAGAGTCCACTGTGTGTGTCTCCAACAGTATGTGCCTTTTATAGTGATTTGCGCTTGTGTAAATAGAGTAATAGACCTGGGCACACACTTTTGATAATGTTCTTAAAACTTTTAAATGCATTTTGAGGCTAGTAGTCTAAAAAAATAATTGAAATTCTCCTATGCACAACACACACTTTCTGACAAATGTTGTAATCACCAGGTGCCTCCTTCTACACTAAATCTATTAGCAATGTAATGTACAAATAGAAAATCATTTGTGTAGCAAACTATAATACTTTTTTTTTTCTTTTTTCTTTATCATTAGTGCTTGAGGGCTATCTTAAAGCTAATGGCCGAATGTTGGGCTCAAAATCCAGCATCTCGACTCACAGCTCTAAGGATCAAAAAGACGCTTGCAAAGATGGTAGAGTCTCAAGATGTCAAGATTTGACAGCGGGAATAACGGTCTTCAGCATTAGGACTTTGAACAGAGGGAGCAGAGTGCAAGTGAGGGCAACTGAACTGTCAGCCATCCTCCCTGTGGCATTTTGCTGGCTGCTATATATTTACTTTATACAGTACTATGTAGAATATTGTGCCGAGTGCATCTCCTCATCATTGGAAGCCTCTGTGTATGTCAGAACAGAAATATTTTTGTTTTTATATTTTATCAAGACTTCTATCAGATTTCAAAACTCCAGTTTAATGAGTAATGAATTGCATGTTCAAGCTATATTGCTTTCTGTGAAAGCAGCAACCAAGTTAAAACTTTTTTTTTTTCTTTTTCTAATTTGCTTACGCATCCTTGTGGAGATAAAACATGTCTGCATTACCTTTACAATATCTGTACCGTTCATGCTCGAAACAAGAACTTTTTATTGTGCCAGAGGTCATCATTTTGCCTTGCTTTAAAACACTCAAGATTTTATTTTTCCTTTTTAATGTGCCCATTAAAATGCCAAACAATTTCTTGATATTACTCAGACATCCTGTCATCACCATAGAGAATCCATGGACCTTTTATGCAACTATGAACTAATAATCAGGTTAAAGTGGTTTGCTTAGCTCCTAAATCGTATTTTGGTCTTAATTAGAAATGAATGGCTGATAAAAAATTATGACTAAAATATAATTTGATTCTTCACGATGGGGTTGAGGAAACTGCATGAAACTTTAACTATATTGTTTTGACTTGAACATAGTTCATGTAAACACTTGTATTTTAACTTCACTTTCTTGTTGCCATTGTCAGCCCGAAAAAATGTATTAACTAAAAGGTATCCTCTGCTTAGACTAAGGATGGACATTGGATATAGAAAAATTATAAAATGTATCTTTAATTTAGTGCCACACAGATGCCATTTATTCTAGACATTTTGCTTATCAATGGAGATAAATTATTATTTTTATAAAGCTTTTTGTGTCGAAACTAACAAATAATAATATGTCGGTTTAATGATCATTGCTTTGTTCCCTGGTGTGTTGCAATGAAAGTACTATACCAGCAACCCTTATCACTCATAGTTCTAGTGTTGCTTTTAATAATCTGCCAAACGGAGACTATAAGTGACAGTGCCAGAACAACACTATTCAGTACTTACTGAAGTATGTTTACCCCAAATACTCATCTTGCCCCAAAGGGGTGAAGGGAAAACAAAAACTAAGAACTCATTCCTCTTGCAGTTTTGGGGCTTTGCTAAAGTACATAAAAACTGGATTTATGTAAAATATACAGGTTGGTATAATCAGAAAAAACAGGCAAGACTCACCTCCTATAGAAGTGTTCAAATTCATGAGAACCTTATGAAAGTCATACTTGTGAGAACACCATTGAAGTACTGGAAAGGGAAAAATGTGCTTTGCATTGTGGTTTGTTTGACCTGGCAACTTGTATAACAAAACTACTCCCTTATCCTATTGGCTGTGCCAAATACAAGATTAACGAGAGTATGGACACAATTAGAATTAAACATCAGTTGTAGAAAATAATTCAACAATCAATGATTTTTTGAACAGTTGTCTCTATCTTTAAGGAGATTTGTCTCTAAATGTATTCGTTTTTCAAATGATTTGATTTAGCTTACCATAAGTTACCATGGTTTTCTGCTTAGTGTCCATGATTCCCTATCTTGTTTGCTATCTGACATTACTCTCCTATATACAACAAAATGTGTTTTGCTTAGGCTAGGTACACACTGGAGCATTTTCGTCCAATCGGGCAAAACAGCCGACATACGAACATTCGGTCGGAAGTCTGGTTAGTGTGTATAGTGACATGATGGTCGAAAGTTGTTTCAAAGTGTCGATTTGTCGGCTCATTTGATTAGTCGTACTGTTTAATATTTTCCAATCAATCCACCTAGCGATCATGTAGTGTGTATCCAAACGATCCGCGAGCAACTGTTGATAGTTTATCGAGCTGCGACTCCTTCGGGGGCGTGTATATTAAATTCTGATGCCTGTACCAGTCCCACGTGGTGTGATGTCCGCACGTCACTCATTTGGTAATTAGGTGCTTCTAGTGGTAAAGCAATAGCAGGTGTCCGTTGCATTAATGCGTACAGCATATGTCTGCCATTTTAATTGGAAACCTTTGTCAGTGTAGTGTTATAAAAAAAAAAAAAAAATTTCATTATATATATATATGTGCATTGCTTATGTCTGCCTCCTTAATTATAGCTGTTTCACCTTTATTGTACACTCAATACACATTAATAAAAAGGCAAAATATGTGTATTACATTTGTCTGCCTGGATAATTATATACACTTTTGTATATAACACATTTTTGTGTTTCCTATAGATGTGCATTTTACTGTACACATGCTAACGAATGTATGATGAAAACGTGTAGCCTTCGCTTTTTTCATTAGTTTTGGGGTGGTTACTATTGAACATGCTCTGCCCCTTATTTAAATTTCTTGGGGATATTGTTACATGAACCTCATAAGTCGTTTCAGTGAGAGTAAAATGCTAATCTTTGCTCACGACAATATAGCTGTGGAAAGTCGCTGCCCAGACGGTCGGTCTTTCGTTAATCGTCTAAAGCGGGACTAGTGTGCATGCATTAATCGTCTGAGCGATCGGACCTTCTGTCGAAAGTAAAGCCGTAGATAACACGTTGGTCGGAAAATTCTTCAGTATGTACCTAGCCTTTTGTTTTAGTGCTTTGAACATTTCAAGTGTCTTCAATTGTGCTTAGTCATAAATACCTTAAAGAAATTAATTGTAAAATTTGTTCAAAGAAAAATAGCAAATTTAATTAAAACCGCAATATAACACTGGGTCATAATAATCTGTAGAGCCATACTTTGGGAACTTCTAAAGATGACTGTTTTAAAGTACTGCAGTCTGTACTTTTTTTTTTTTTCTTTTTTGTTGTTGCTACAGCCCTAAAAAATAAACATGATTAATGTTAAAAGTGCAAGAAAAAGGTTGATCTACAATTCTCTCACAAATGTGCCCCTCTAGGTTTTCCAATTTAGCTTTTTTTTTCTTCTTACAGATAATTAAACTTCATGGGCAGATGTGTTTTTAATGATCATTATGGGTATATTTACTAAATTGCAATTTTAAAGTAGAGATGTTGCAACCAATCAGATTCTGTCAATTTGTAGAATATACTAAATAAATGATAACTAGAATCTGATTGGTTGCTATAGGTAACATCGCCACTTTTTCAATCCTACAGTTTAGTAAATACACCACTTAAATGTGTTGGGGGATGTTGTTCAGTAAAGCAGAATTCCCAGTGTCCATTTTGTAATTGTGTGCATATGGCAATGATCCCTTATGTGAAACAACAAATTTTGTGATGGTAAGTACACTTCAATGGTTTATCATGGATGAAAAAAATGTTAGTCAGCATAAGCTATATAGCTTACACCACTTTCACACTAGGAACCATATGCCTGCTAAAGTGTATCATTGGTTAATCCCACTATTCTTTAGTTGTAAATGGGTAAATAACCAATGGGCATAAACATTTGTAACTCATCTGTCATTCTATAGGTGGCTAATTATGAACACTTCGATTCCACAATTTCTTGCTATGTTAATGGACAATTGGGAAGATTTCTCAGTAATGTAACATTGGTATAATATTGGTCCCTACAATAGTGTATAAAAGATCTTTAAAATATTTTGCTGGCCACACTATCAAGATCACAGCACGTTTGACCTGAAAACAGTGATGCCCAGTAATACTCTAATCATGTGGGATGAAATGGACATTGATCACGTTGTCTGGCACTCACACTGAGTGCTGGTATCGCCCTGAATTAAATTTTTTCTTTACGTTCAATACTACTATCCAGAAAAAATGTTTTTGTATCTTTAAAGGGTAGTTCGCTACAGGAAAGCATGTTTTCTTAATTAAATCTGTCCCCTATATTTAGTTATTTAAAACTACTTCTCACCTCTTGTCATCTGACATTGAGTGCCACCTCCTGCAGCTCTTCGTGCTGGCGGACAGAAGTGTGCCCATAGTTTTTCAGGCTGCAATAAAATTCTATTACAAATTTGCACTTGGTGCCACGTCATTTTATGTAGCAGGAGGTGGACATTACAATTTAGAAAGGTTTATCTAGTTTAATAGCGCAAAATCCTGTAACTCAGTGAAAAGGTACTGGTTCTGTTCCGTCCTAGTCCAGCACAACATCAGTGATGCATTTAGTGGAAGACTATTAAATTTATCGACTATCATTCTTGCAAGCCTTTAAAGTTAGCTCCACTGTTTATACAGACCGTAGTAGAAGAAAAGTTTTTCCAGAGGAAACCAAAAACTGCTATTTGAGGCTATTTGATTTCTTAAAACTAATATAACTTTTGGATCAAAAGATTGTCAACCTAAATTCTAAATTGGTTACAGTAATTTTAGCGGCTTGTATACTTTTTTTTTTTTGACAAATTATGTGTAAAGTGTTGAACCTGTTTAATCACCTTGTATTAGGTTAAATATCAAAAAGTTTTACTGACCCTCTTATCTAAACCTTTGACATGTTTCCTTTTTTTGGTTCCTTGAGTCCTTTCCTGCAGAGGTCAAAGGACCAATCATCTGTAACCTGTGACAATGTGTTATGTCCTAATGTAACAATGTCTGCTCTCTATCGTGTATCATAAGGTGTACAATAAAATATCATTTTAGGTAATTTAGTAAGTGTAAATAGTTAAGAGAATGATAACCTAAATCAGTGGCTATACTATTATGATATATATATGCCATAATTGTAGAATAATCTTTCAAAATGTAACACTAAAGTTATTTTGTACAGCATCTGGTTTCTAAGGTGCCTTATATTAAGTTTACCATAAATTGCTTTGTCCTGTACACAGACTATGTCCAATGTATCATTTCTAAGTAAATAAGCTTATTTTAGTAAACACTTGTCTTGTATGTTTCTCGAATGTCAAATATCATCCTGCTTTTCATAAGTTTTTTTTTCTCATTTTTTAACCACATTTTCAGAAACGTGGATGTAGATGAATTTGCACATAAGCGCAAAGAATTGTCCATCTTTTCTATTATGATTATGCAAATATAAAATTTCAATACGCTTTTGAGCTGTGCTCTAGTTAAAACATATACACAAATCCATTAATGAAAAAAAAGGCCAGTCAAAACAAAAAGCTGACATTCACTTATTCTTCTGCAAACTGTGATAGGAATGTGAGACATCAAGTATGTGAATACCCAACCAGTTGGAAAGCAATTTGCTTATGTTGCCTTTGTACACAAAGGTTAATGATTATAAAATTGGCAAAAAAGATAGTTTTTTTTAAAAAAGTACACCCTCTATTTGAAATCTGTGTATTTTATGTATCTAAGCATAATGAACATTCTTCGCTTAAAATTTGATAAATCCTAGAGCAGATTTTATTTTGTCATTTACACAGCCATCACGCATGGCTTCTTCATCATGAAGAAGCCATATGTGAACAAGTAAATGCACCCTTACTGCTTCCATAAACAGTAAAGAATGTTATATGGGCCAGGTGTCACTAATCCAGTGCTCTTTATTATGTGATCATCCACTATATAAAGTCAGGATATATGGCAGCTTGGTCTGCAGCATTCAGGTTTTTGTGAACACCATGCCAAGGAGAAAAGACATTGCAATGACCTCAGAAGTGCTACTCAGTCTGGTATATAATGTCTTTTCCAAAAAATGAAGTCAATAATTCTGCAGATTTTACAATATGAGAACATTGAAGATTGTTGTCAATCTTCCATCGAGTGGGCCCCCAGCAACTTCATCCAAGTATCAGGCCGTATCTGAGATATTGAATCCAAACCTACTTCAAGAGGTCTGCTGGACAAGCTGTTAGAAAGCTGTAAATGTTACATTTAATGGTGCAAATATCAGAAAACTGAAGTATGGTTTTCATGGAGTAATAGCCAGGAGAAAGCCCTTTCTCTACCATAAAAACATTGCAGTACTTACATTTGAAATGTCTTTGGGAGGGACCACGCCAAAGTGGTGTTGCCTGCTCTTAATGCACAATGCCATATTTAGCAGAAATCGGATACATTTTATTGCAATCATACTCTCTTCTGTGCTCATCTCAACCCTAACAAAAACATTAAATCACTCTACTGGTATCTTTCCATCATTCTGCAAACACAGTGATCACTCCTATTCTGAAAAAAAATTACATTCTGAACCAAACTCTCAAATTACTTCCCATCTTTAAGCTCCTCCAAGTTTCTCGAGGATTTGTCTACATGTGCCTTGCACGCTTTCTTTCCTCGCACACCGTGTTTGACCCCTTTCAGTTAGGCTTTTGTTCCGAACACTCCACAGAAACTGCACTGACAAAAGTTGTTAATGATTTGATCTGTCTGAAATTTGAAGGCCATTACTCCCTTCTAATGCTCCTGGATCTCTCTCCTACATTTGAAACTGTTGACCGCTCTTATAGAAACACTCCAGTCCCTAGGTCTTCAGGACACTGTCCTAGAGAAACCTAGGGAGGACCAGATGATAGCACAAAATGTGTTCATTCTTCTCACACTGATTAACCGACTTTTTATAGCTATCAACATGTCATACAGAATTTTGTTAGTTTCTGTGACAAACAAAATATTCAGTCTTCAAATGAACAAATTATTCCATCTACAGCATTCTCTACATACAGTCACCAGGACATGTTCATTGCCAGAATCGGCTGAAAAGACCATGACTCTCTAAACTATGGCGATTGTGAGTGCATACACATACATGATCAGAAGGTGATTGGAACGAGATTATTAAACAGTATGACCGTCCAAATGAAATGACAATCAGCACTTTGGAATGACTGCCGCTCATCGTGGAAGTATACACACTAACGGGATATGTGGCCAAGCGGTCATTTATAGTGTGATTTGCCCGATAATCGGCTCAAAAACCGCCAGTGTGTACATAGCTTTAGTCCTCTGGTCTTTTCTATTTATACTGTATTATATTTATATTAGTATCATCTCTACACTTAATTTATGTATCCTCTCCTGATCTATCTCTATCTGTGTTGGTCTGTGTTAGTGACTGTCTTTCTGCCATTTCAACTTGAATGTCCTCTCGCTATCTTGCAAACTTTCAAAACAGCTAATAATAACATTTACATCCGTCAACAGAAGTTACCTACCTGACATTTCTATTTCTGTTGGCAACATAATTTCTACCCCACAAGCTCACTGCCTAGGTGAGATAATTGACTTCCCACATCAAATCTATATCTAAATCATGTTACATACATCTAAGAAAAACCTTTACAGTATACGCGCATATCTCACACCAAAAAATTAATTCATGCACTCCTCTCCCATGTTGACTCTTGCGATTTGTTTTGCACTGATGATCTTGTACTGCTGATACAATCTGTCATTCTCTACATTGGTTACCTGTTTTCACCGAATCCAGTATAAAATACTTCTAACATACAAGGCCATCAACATAACTGCAGCAACATACATCTCTTCACTCAAAATTTCTCCCGACTCAACACCTGTGTTCCGAGTGAGATCTGCGACCACACTCGATGCCTGCTCTGATCCCTGGTTACAGGACTTTTTTTTTTGGGTGTGGGGCTGCATTCGCTTTGTGGAATTTCCTTCTTTGCACAAGAAGACTTTCCTCTAGTTTTCAAGTGCTCTCTGAAAAACATGTCCTTCAGGCTACCATCATGTTAATCTCTCTGGGGAGCCCTATTAAAACCTTTTACACAGTTAATACAAGACCCTTTGACCGACACTGCTGTGTCACTGAATAATATAACTCGCTAAGCACTTATACCGTTGCAATCGGGCTGGAACAATATGCAATATGTAGTTCTTGCCCTCGTGATTCAAACTCCCATTGTCCCATAGATTGCAAGCTTGTGGGCAAGGCCTTCTTACCACTCTGAATCACCCAGTATTGTTTTATTATGGCACTTCAGAATTTGCTATAGCTATATAAATAAATGCTGATGACAATATGAACACCAGTACTAAAACATAAGTGTGTGTGCAAATACATGTCTCTGTTGAAGTGCAATATGCAATATACAGATGAATAATAAGTGCCATTAAGACTATAGAATGAGGCCCAAACACTGTCAGTGCTGATCTGTTTGTGGATGGAGAATGGTCATCCCCCACCCCCTCCCCTCTCCACAGAAAGGAATGTCCCTGCTTCCCTATAGATGATTTAGTTAGTTGTGTATTTAAGTTTAGCCACTAAGTGGCAGCATTGAGCTACTTTTGAACTATCTATAACTTCTTAACAGCACAGTCACATTTAAAATGGATACATGCAGTTGTATAACTAAGTTATTTCCTGGTTGGGATTGTAAATGTCAGTCATCCCAATCTAATTGCTAAATAATTGACGTGTGCCGCTCCATTCAATATACTCAGATGTAGATTGGCAAAATTGTTTTAGTGTCAATATTTATGCAAAAACAGTTGGAGTTAAGTGTGTATGGTAACTGAGTGACAAAAGTCCAAGAATCCTACAATCAACCTACAGTGTGTCTGCTGAGAAAGTGTCTTTCTCCTCTATCTGGTCACAAAAGTTTGTGAAGCAATGGCTTGTGTTTTGATTCATGATTAGATTGAAAATAATGGACCCATAGCATTTGTGCTTCCTTTCTATATTGATGTGACTATTCAAAAGTGCAATAATTTGTACAAATCTAAACAAAATTGTGTATGTGGCCTGATTTTGACTTGCTATCATGTCTTGCACTCGCAACTTGTGGCAGTGGTTGTTTGCTAATCAACTGGTAACACTGAGATGTGCAACATTTAGGTTGGGTACAAACTACAGTGTTACCAGCCGAGTATTGGGTCAATCAAACGATAAACAACTGTTCAGTCCGATATTGCATTAGTGTGTACACTCCAGCTAGGAGCTTTCCAAAGCACCGAACATTGTTTGATTTGATTGTTCAGCTATGGAACGACAGATCTGCAGGTAAAACATGCATAGTATGTACTAGAGGCGGAACTAGCGAGCCGTGGGCCCCCGTGCAAGCAGGCTTGGAGGAGGGTACTGGGGCCCCCGACAATATGCATTTGCCATGCAGCATGTCCCATTATCTCCATGGGCTTCGATGCACTGCATCTGCTGCACCAATGGTAGTTCTGCCACTGGTGTGTACACATGAATCGGCATGGTGATCGTGACTGTTTTTCTGTTTGTTTTTCAGTTGTTGGTACAATTGTTGTGGATAACACATTGGTCGGAAAATTCTGTAATGTGTACCTAGCCATAGTAGTGATTAGATAAAGGTTTATAATCTACAATGTCCATTGATGAGGAAGGGTGAAAATCCTACAATGGAGTATCTCACTAGTTTGTGATTGAGATTTCAGTTCATCTATATGGAGTTCACGGTTAAAGCATAGATTAAACAAATGGCAAATTAAAACAAATACTCCCTACCCCATAATTTCTCTGATGCAGTGGGGACATTCAGGAGAGATACAGAGCTCCCTCCGTTCAGTGCAGTGGGTTGTGGACTATTGCTGCCTTTTGCTGGGGACTGTAGCATAACTCCCAGGGGCCGGTGTGGGTGGCATAAATAGCCTTCAGCCCATCCCCTTTATAATAATCTCTATTACATCACTTCATTCTAGGAGAAGTTAATTGCTCTTCTGATCCTCAATGTTCATCATAGTCCGATCACAATAAATCCTCCCCATAAAATTCCGCCAACCCCCTCATGAGTGTTGAGGTAATTGTACACCAGAGGATTGATTACAGATAGATTCCAGGTCAAGGGCAAGTAGGAGAGGGTCCCCAAACCATAGCTGTGGGCCAATGGAATGCACTGCCCTTAATACACCAAGCATCAGCTACAAATATCCACCCTGGGTTATATGAATGATGGGATCCCAGATT
This sequence comes from Mixophyes fleayi, assembly GCF_038048845.1. Lineage (NCBI taxonomy): Eukaryota > Metazoa > Chordata > Amphibia > Anura > Limnodynastidae > Mixophyes > Mixophyes fleayi. The sequence goes on along the minus strand of NC_134407.1, from coordinate 86,864,763 downwards.
TAGAGCTTCTGACCTTATAAATCAGTCTGGTTAAATGAATATTTGGATACAAAGGAGTAAACATCTGATATATTTGCTGGGCAGTTTCATTGGTATTTTTCGGATATCTGTCAAGAATAAAAGAAAATTTGGGCACTCCTATGAATTGTGGGAATTAAATCTGTATTGATAAGTCAATGTAAGCCTCTCATGTGCCTTTTATTTTAACTAAACTTTTATAACGCCATGCTTATTTTCCCATAAATAAGATTCATGATGCACTCAAGGAAGCTGGATGTGGTCCTATCATTGCTTTACCTTATTTGGTACTTAAATGGAAGTATGGTTTGGACTTAATGGCCTGAGCAAACACTGTGAGGCCACATTAGTGTCCCTGTATTTCATATCTAAATTATGGAAGCCGTAGTCAAGTGGTTGGTACAAAGGTAATAGAAAAACACTGGTGTGTATTGTATATTCCACCGTGAAATATATATTTACTGCATTATAGGTAGAAGAAATATTGATCAAATAGTTCTCGATAAAAAGATAATTATATTTATTAAATGTAGCGTTAAAAAGCATCAACTCCTCAGTGATCAAGTAAAAAGACAACAACTGCTGTATCAAAGGAAACTAATCTCTTGTCAGATTTGTCTTGACAAAGCACTTTTGGTGTTGCAAAACATCTGTGTATCCAGCAGCCTTTTATCATTGAGGAGTTAATGTTTTTATTCTGAATAATCAAATGATCTTTTATCTAGAACTAGTGGATGAGCTCTTTCTTCTACCTACAACCTTTTATTATGTCTGTTGAATGTGTACACCAACATAGTGAATGTGTATTCCTATAATGAAAATGGTATTTACTTCCTGGCAAGTAGCTAATGTTATGAAATACTTATTAGACAGTACCATAATCTTGTGACTACAACAGGGCCTCATGTACCTAGGGTCCCCATATCCTCCCTGGCCTGCCCCAACCAGGCGGCCTCCCTCTACAACCAAACCCTCAGCTCCGCACTTGATACTGTTGCCCCTGCCTCCCCTGTCCACCTTTTCTGTTCCAAACCCCAACAGCGACACTACAACTTTACCTGCTTCCTCCCAATATGTACCCGTGCCGCCGAATGCCACTGGAGAAAATCTTGCTCCTTGGCTAATTTCCTTCACTTCCGGTTTATCCTCTCTTCTTACAACCTTGCAATGTTTCCCTCACTAAACAATTCTTCTTTAAATCTCTCATCTCTTTACAGTCCTCCAATCCCCACCGCCTGTTTGACACCTTCAAAACTCTCTAATGCCCCCTCCTCCCCTCCCATCCTCCCTTACTGCCACTAACTTTTTCTCTTCTAAAATTGAGGTCTTTAGGCTCAAAATCTTCTCTAATCAGTATTCCATCACCCCCTCCTTTCCCCGCAGCCACCATCCACCTAACCTCTGGTGAGGAAGTCCACTCTCTCATTTTCTTCCTCTTCCCCTTCAACCTACCCCTTGGATCCTATCCCTTCTCACCTCCTTTGCTCCCTCTCCCCCTACCATCTGCTCCCACCTCGCTCACCTCTTTAATCTGTCCCTCTCTACTGGCTTCCCGCTCTCATCTCTCCCATTCTAAAAAAAAACATTCTTGACTCCAATTCACTTTTTAACTACCAGTCTATTTCTCTTCTCCCCTTTGCCTCCAAAGTAGAGGCTTGTCCGCAACCATCTCACCACCTACGTTTCTGGACACTCCCTTCTTGTTCCTCTCCAATTTGGCTTCCGCCCCCTCCACTCCACTGAAACGGCCCTGGCTAAAGTCACCAACGATTTCCTTGCAGCTAATGCCTTGGTCATTTCTCCATTGTTATCCTTCTGGACCTCTCAGCAGCATTTGATACTGTTGTCCACCCCCTCCTGCTTCACACCCTCCAGTCCATTGGTCTCTGCGGCACCGTCTTTTCCTGGTTTACCTCCTACCTTGCCAGCCGCTCCTTCTCTGTTTCCACCTCTGGCTCCCTTCCCTCCCCCCCTTCTACCCTTCCAGTTGGGGTCCTACAGGACTCTGTTGTTGGCCCTTTAATCTTTTCACAATATACCTCCTCCCTGGGTGAGCTCATTAGCTCCTTCAGCCCCCAGTACCAACTTTATGCCAATGACAATAAACTCTACCTCTCTTCTTCTGACCTCTGTTCATCCCTCCTCGCTAGAGTGTCTGCCTGCCTCTCTGCCATCTCCTCCTGGATGTCATCCAGATTTCTGAAATTCAACATCGCTAAAACCAAACTTATTGTCTTTCCTCCATCTAGAACCCATCCCCCCTTGACCTCTCGATCAATGTTGACAACTCCATTATCTCATCTGTTCCCCAACTTAGCTGCTTTGGTGTCATCCTCGACACCTCTCTCTCCTTTGCCCCCCATATCCATTCTCTTGCTAAATCCTGCCACTTCCAGTTACGCAACATTGCTCGCATTCAGCCCTTCCTCTCCCAGGACGCCATCAAATCTCTCATCCACTCTCTGATCATCTCTCGGGCTACTGTAACCTTCTCACTGGCCTCCCCCACTCTCATCTTGCTTCTTTTTGCTCTGTACTTAATGCTGTCGCCAGACTCATCTTCCTTTCTCACCGCTCCACATCTGTCTCCCCCTCTACCATGCCCTTCACTGACTTCCCTTCCCATACAGAATCCTTTTAAAGCTCCTTACTCTCACATACAAGGCCCTCGCCAACTCCACTGCTCCCTACATTTCTCTATTCACATCCCTTTCCACCCTCTGCGATCGGCCAACGATCGACGCCTCTCCTCCCCTCTGATTGCCTCTTCCCAAGATTTTTCCCATGCTGTCCCCCTCCATTGGAACGATCTTCCTCGTGCTATCAGAACCTCCCCCAATCTTAGTAGTTTCAAACGGGCATTAAAAACCCACCTCTTCTGAAGTCATTCAGTCATCTGCCTCGCTACCCACCTGTCGGCTTCCTCTCCCTCACTCTCCCTTCCTCCTTCTCACTCCACTCCACACTGTCTGAATTTCACCTTCCCTACTTCTTCAGTTTGTCTGCCTTTCCCCTTAGATTGTAAGCTCCTCTGAGCAGGGTCCTCTCTCCTCCTGTTTCCACCACTTTTTACTCTACTCTACAGCTTTTCTTCCCACCTCCTGCTTTTCACTGCTTAATTTCTAAAGCTCTTAACTTGTTGCTGCACCCACACTCCTGGGCACACCAGGTTTCCTGCTGTGCTGAATTCCCCGCTGTCCTGACTTTTCCTCAACTTCACCCTTTACTTAGCTGTCCTCTGAGCTTCCTGAGTTGTTTATTGTACTGTAATGTCATACCTTGTACTGTCCTATTGTTTGTCCCTCTACGGCGCTGCGGACACTTTGTGGTGCCTTACAGATAAAAATGAATAATAATACCACAAATATTACAACTATGTGCGATAGCATTTGCTGCCGTTACTTAACCCCGGTTTGTTCCTGGCTCTGTAGTCTGTGTAAATGTTGGAAGCGGAAAGGAGTCGGGAAGGGTGTATGCTTTAGCAGGCTCACACCATGCATCTGTGCCATGGACCCCGGTGTTATGCTGTTGTTACCAGAACCAGGATACAGTTTTGATTATTAAATCTATACATTGTACTGTATCAAAAAACCCTTTCAAGAGTATAACAAGGTCATATGAGTATTAAGTGATGATGTTCAAAAGTTTGTCACCAAATAAGTTGTGCAGTTAAACATGTTACATCAAGGTACTGTGTGCACAAAGGACTTTTTATGAAGTGCTTCCAGAGCACACACATATTTATTTTCAAATGATACACATCTTTCTATATGTCCTGAAGCCATACACAGATTCAAAAGCAGAACAAATATACTATTGTGTACATCTATCTACAAATATATATGTTCTATATTTTAATTATAAAACTGTCAAAACAGTGACCATAGAGAAAAAAAGGCATTATAAAACAATAATAAACATTTTACTTTTGCATTTCATATGCTACTGCTATCTACATGCAATAAATAAGCGAGAAATACAATTAAAAATCTCAGTGATAGGCCAACTTGAAGCTGTACAGCCACCAAATAAAAGATAGTAATGCATAGGCTCCCTATCCTATAATAAATACATAAACGACACATTTATTTTGTTAACCAGCTTTAAATGGTAACTGAGTCGGTGGATGTTGTGAGTGGGGGGACCAGTCAGACGCCCCTCTCTTTATTGTGGCTTTTAATTGATTTTCCCACTCTTGCCCCTTCCTGTTTTTTCTGCCAGAGCTGTAAGAGGAATAGAGGAGTCCCACGAAAGACTGATCTTGCTGGGAAAAAGGAGGCGGGGGAGATATGATCCCCTGTACTGCTACCTTTTGTGTTTGTGCAGCTGTAAAGGAGATTTCCACTTTCTTTTGTCTCCATAAAGCACAATTATCAATATCATGAAGAGGAGAATTTATAGTATGAGAGTACATACAGGTAACAAGAGGTTGAGTGTTTTGTATGTTTCCTAGTGATTTGCTCCTACAATGCTCACAGTTTAGAGTTATTAGTGGCACTAAGAAAAATTTTAATTTCTGCTTAATATAGGTATACTACAAAATTCGCAATGGGGCTATTGTACGACTTTAACACATCTTGAGCTACAGCAATCTATATTTAGAGGAAAGTCAACATCAAAATGTTTTCACTGTTTAAGTTTTATTTTTTTCTATTTGTCAAAAATAGATTCATCATAAATGATTATATGTAATGTTTTGTTCTGATGCCTGCCTCGTTATGATGCTCCGTTCTGTGGACAGCATTCAGTTACTGACACAGTCCTTTATACCCAAACAATGCATACAATAAAAATAATTCTTTCCGAATGAAATGAACTGTTCAACAATTCAATTCTTTTTTAATTATTACAACATATAAATGTATTTTGATTATAGTTTTCTTTTAATCCTTCCTGTTCTGGACAGAAAAGTATTTTTCCTTCCTCCCCTCCTGATGTAAATAGAGTCCGGGGGGTAAATGTATCATCTTTCGATTTTTTTCAACTTGCCGGAAATCGGCGACTTTGCATTGAAAATTTAAAGCGGCGATGGTTTGTGAAGGCAAACTTGCCTTTACAAGCCATCGCCGCTTTAAATTTTCAATGCAAAGTCGCCGATTTCCGGCGAGTTGAAAAAATCGGAGGATGATACATTTACCCCCGGATGTGTCTGTCCAACTAACTGTACATTTCTATCAAAGCAGTTGACAATTTGTCACAGTGCTTACTGTATGTAACACTTCCACCTTTACACCACAGACTTCAATGTGGTACCTTGCTACATTCAGGTCCGGCGATTTCATTAGGCAAGGTTAGGCAGTTGCCTAGGGCACCACAGAATTAAAATTACTTTAAAACTGTGCGGCGACCGCTGACCATACCTTCCACGGCCGCCGCACAGCTTCAGATAAATCCATGGGGAGGGGGAAGGGGCTATGGATCACCACCGCCGCCCTCCCCTCCAACAGCTGATGGAGCGCTCCGTCTCCTCCCCTCCACTCACTGACTGTCGGGTGTGACACCATCATCACGGCCCGACAGTGTCAGTGAGTGGAGGGGAGGAGACGGAGCAGCTTTATGGAGGCAAGTTAAGGTAAGGAAAGACGGGGGGCGGGGGGGGGGGGCGGATTTTTTGAAAGTGTGCCTAGGGTGCCAAGGACCCTAGCACCGGCCCTGGCTACATTGACTGTTGAGACATATAAGTTTCTGCAAAAACGGGGTTTAATATTAAATCTGTTTGGCATAAGGGTTTTTATTGTCATTTTGTGAGCCGTGATTAAAATATATAAACTTGTCTCCACACTACCCATGGTATTCCTATTAAATTGTGTAGCAGTGCTCCTAAAAGTGTCTGTAAGAGACTAAGTGGAAATGTCATACACAAGACATGATCTTTGAGTAGCAGTAAGAATTACCTTTTTTTTTTTTTTTTTTTTTCATTCTCCTGATGTTTGGATTTTAAATAATGGGTTTTGTGATAAGAAATCTAATATATTCCTATGTTCACTGTGTATAGTTTTGTAGCTACAGATAAAAACTAAAAAATATTTTACATGACTCTTTACAGACAGAGGAGACTGTGCCTTTCAATGTGCACATTGCCGGATCATGTATGCTGGTGAAAGATTAATTCATAATAAATAATATAAAGTGCACACTTAATAAATTCATTGCATTTTTCCTATGCACATCCAAAGATCACTGCTTATAAGGTCAAGATATTGGAGTATAAGCTTTCACAATACATATTGGTTTTAAAGCCTTATGATCAGCTGCAATTGCCTATCTGGGCAGGGTGAAATATCTTGTATAGAAAACTGTTGTGGACATGTTTTTGGCTAACTATACATATGTAATTAATTCATACCATGTAAAGTTTTAACACTATCTGTGAGGATACGTACACTTTGGTGGACAATGAAAGACACTGTTTTGCCAATACTAACCAATCAGATTCTGCAATTGTGTAATACAGTTTGAAAAAAATTGAAGACATATTTGACTGGTTGTTATGTGCAACACATTTTCCTTTGCACCAGTATCATAAATGTCACAATGAAATTACTATGTTTAGGTTCCCAGCCCAGATGATGAGTTAGGTTGTAGTGAGGAGCAAACGTACAGAGAACAATATGAATAAGTCATATCTTGAATTGTTAGTTTAAAGAAAGAAAATTTCATTTGAATCCTGTTAGGGATACAGGAAAGGTAAAATTAAACAGACCACTGTCTTACAGTGAGAGAGCATGAAATAAAAAAAGGCCACAGTCTTACAGTGAGAGATCTATCTGCTCCCTTTGGAACTGAATGGTACTGAGAAGTGATCATCAAAGATTTGTCCATAATGTCTACTGCAACCCAGTTCACGTTTTGAAGACCAGATAGCCAGCCAGAGAAGTTCCAAGTGAGTTTTCCTTGATTGACCCCTGAAGCAGTTCAAACCAGACTCTCTCACCCTTCTTCAGTCCCACCACTGTAAACTGATGCTTAAGGCTTTCTGCTGGCTGAGTGCTGCTATTGTGAAGAACGAGTCTTTGCTGTCCATTACAAACCAAATGGCCCAGTGCATTACCAACACCAAAATCCACTGTGATTGCAAAGGCATATACTCCACTGTAAGGTGCGATGAAATGACCATCTTCAGGAGAAAAAGCATTGCCGTAATTCAAAATGATATCATTAAATCTTATTATATTTACTCCTTTTGCACCCTTGGAAAATCCAACAGAGAAAGCAACTGGGAAATCTAAAAGAGAAAAAGAAATATCATGAAAACTTTAGTGTTCTATTTTAGATGATAGAAAGTACTTTAAGGCACTCTAAATAAAATATCACATACACTGTGTGGGTAATTCATTAATGTACATATAATAATATGTACCAATAGTGAATTTTCCAAACATCTGCTTTCAGACTAACCCAGATTCCTAGAGGCATTTACTAAACAAGGTTTTTGAAAGGATGTTGGCTCATTTGGCTGCAAAATAGCTGATTGTTAATCTGTACACCAAAAAGCTCAACCTCATCCCACAGAGCTTTGTTTGATTTGAGATCTGGTGACTGGGAAGCCACTCAAACCAAATTCACTGTCTTTTTTCCTGGAGCAATTCTTGGACTAGGCGTGTGGCATTAAGCATTTCATACTGAAAATGCCCATTACCAGGTGACATCATGAACATATTCTGTGGATCAGCGAAGATGCTTAGATATCCTGTGGCATTCACATGTCTCTCTATTAGTATCAAGGGGCTCATGGTGTGCCATGTAAAAAAAAACAGCTACACCTTTTTAATGTAATCTATTAACTTTGGCCATTTTTGCCATATCCTGGCCATGCATCAGACCAGGTGGAGTTTTTCAGTACCCTTAGTTTCTAATGCTTGTGTTAATTAACCCACTGCAACTGTACACTGCTGAAACAAGTGGAACTTATTTGAATCTTTAGCTTCCTATCACTTGTACTTTCTTAAATGCATCTTTCAGCGCCACTGTTGTAAATTATTAGTTGACTGACTGCAGGCCTTACATTACTCTGCCCAAGTCGACTTAGGGCCTGATTTATTAAGGAAAGTAAGGCAAAAAAAAAAGGAGTACATTTTCACCTGGGCAAACCATGTTACAATGTAAGAGGTGCAAATTAGTTTATTATTTTTTTCCCCCCTCCAATGTAACATGGTTTTGCCAAGGTGCAAAGTTACTACTTTTTTTTGCTTTACTTTTATTAATAAATCAGGCCCTTAGTCTTCATTACCCCCCTTCATCAATGGTATGTTTCCTACCAGAGGACTTTTCATGGCTGGATGTTATTTCGGTGATGGACACAATACACCCAAAGCTGACTCACCCATTAGGTAACCTAGGTTGCCACTTGGGCAATGAGGTTTCTGGATTACCCTATCCTGCTTTATGCGGGTTAGTATTTTTAACTAAAGAAGAGGTTAAAGGGGGCCTAACCAGTATCTTGCCTATCAGACCCTAGATACAGCCATGGCCTCAGCAGTATTGCTGTCCCTGATACATTCATGTGGGTGCATCAGGCACTCACTTCCATGCCACGTTCATAACCACTGAAATCTTTTGTCTTGAACATTATCAGTCTGAATTGCACTTGCACAGTCTGTTAGTATCTACCAGATTTATACTTTTTATCTACACAACACAATGGGCTAAATTTACTAACCTGCGGGTTTGAAAAAGTGGGGATGTAGCAACCAATCAGATTCTAGCTTTCATTTATTTAGTACCTTCTACAAAATGATAGTAAATCTAGCCCAATGTCTCTATTGCTGTCATTGGAAGAGCAAATATACCTCATAACATGAACATTCAGTGCATAGATTCCTAGTAGTTTGAAAATCATTTTGTGGGGGTAGTGCTTTTTATGTGTTGCTTTATGTTTCTAGTAATGAAGTGTTTTAAAACGATTGTCAAGACCACAACTGTGTCCTTTCTGCCACACATTTCTCAGCAATTGTTACTATCATCATCATTTATTTATATAGTGCCACTAATTCCGCAGCGCTGTACAGAGAACTCACTCTCAGTCCCTGCCCCATTGGGGTTTATAGTCTAAATTCCCTAACATACACACAGACTAGGGTCAATTTGTTAGCAGACAATTAACCTACCAGTATGTTTTTGGAGTGTGGGAGGAAACCCACGCAAACACGGGGAGAACATACAAACTCCTCACAGATAAGACCATGGACAGGAATTGAACTCATGACCCCAGTGCTGTAAGGCAGAAGTGCTAACCACTTAGCCACTGTGCTGCCCAATACTACAATACAGTACTACAATACTTATTTATCGTATGGTCACTCGTTAAGGTGACTGCATTTACCTATTGATATTTGTCAGTCTGAAAGGGCACATACATATTATTAGTGATGCTTCCCACAATGCTACTAATGTAGTGTTTAATAAACAAGAAGCATTGTAGCCTCTGTAGCGTATGCAGATGAAGGTCTCATCCATTGTGATGTGGGATTACACAACTGAATATTATATAGCTGAGGGGCAAAAACAGTGTTATAGGATGGGGTTAATCATCTTAATGTAGTTAATTTTAGTTGTAGTTAATTCAGATAAAGGTGTACTTTTGATAATAGAGAAGTAATGATTGAGGAGGTTAATGAATATAAATGGAATGAATGATTATAAAGGGGTTAATGATGTTGAAGAAGTTATGATTATGAGGAGGGGTCATTTAATGATGAAGAGAATGATGATGGAATTAATGATTGTAAGGGGTTACTGATGTTATTATGATGAGGCTCAGATATTTAATAATTTTGAGAAGGTTAGCGACTGAGAATGAGGATATTGATTGATGAGGGGTTAATAATTATCATTTATTAGCAACTATTTATATAACACCTACATATTAAGAAGCACCTTACATAGAATAATTTTTCACATCAGTCTCAGAGGAGCTTACAATCTATATTTCCTACCACACACACTAAAGATAATTGTGTCAGAAGTCATCTATCCTATCTGTATGTCTTTGGAGTATTTATAATTATTATTATGAGGAGTTAATTATGCGTATTTGGGAAATATTTTGGCTGAAGATAAAAGGAACAATGCCAAGACACTTAAGAAGATGGGTAGCTGTGAGAAAAGAGGTGTTAAAGGTTTATAGTGCTTTGAAAAGTGAGATGGCTATAGGTTGGAGAAGGTGATTGTGGGGCTGAAAGGAACAGTGGGATGAAAGAAAGTGGATGAAATATGATGATGAACAGGGGTATGATATCGGTGGAAGGGTCAAAAAACTAGTCTGTATGACTCCCACCAGCTTCATAAGTCATGCGCTACTAAGCAGGTGTGCACTCAGGGGGTGTTCCAGTTGCCTGGGACTAATCGGGGGGAATTATGTCTATTTATTAAATGTGGAGGCTGTTTAATGTCGGGGCTGGTAGGGTGGAAATAAGGTATATTTGTTAAATGTGAATACTATTAACTTATTGCTGGGATGGTTTCAGGTAGGGAGGCCTAATTGTTAAATGTAGGTGCTATATTTAGCATCTGGGTTGGTTGGGGGAGGAAAGCCTAAATGGCCTCACTTACTGCCAGACTTTGCATATTTTATATATCTACCTTTTTTACCTAAGAGGGGCCTAACCTTCCAGGTTCCAGACAATCAGCCACTAAGCTTAAGCGACCAGCAGCTGCAGGTAGTAAAGACTACAAAAGCTGGTAGGAGAGCACAGCACTGTCTGCTAACTGTCCTAATTCTGGTGGGACTATCCTGAATATTGCAACATTAAAAAAGAGCCCAAAACCCAGTCAGTCCAGATTATTTTTTCCTTTTGGTACTTGTTAATTATATGGACTGACATGAAGTCTTATTCACTGACTTGAGCCAAGAAGTGGGAGATTTGAAACAACTGATCAAGTGAAAGACGCTGGTGAGCTATAGTGGCACCTGTATAATTAAATAAAGTACATTATTTTTTGATAAATAAATACTTGATAATAATAATTGATATATAACAATCTCCTGTCAATAGTTGGTGGATTGTAAGCCCAAAATTGCTGTCAAGGGAGAAAACCTGCTTTTATTTTTACATTAGAGAGTTAGTCGCTGAGAAAAAGATTCCTTCTGTGCTGTCTATAATAGCAATTAGGCTGCGTGAATGCTGACTAGATCTCACCAGTCTATTCTGGTAATCACCCTGCGGATTTCCTTCACATGGAGTCAGGAAAGGAAATGGCTCTAATATCCGGCAAGGGGACATGCTTACTTATGTAGCCTAAGTGGCCACCTTTACATTAATTTAAACATGGTATGGTGAGGCTGCTTTAGTTTAAGCCTCAGACCAATAACTTGTATTTAACCCCTGGGCCAAGAGTTGCCAGTCCTTCCTCGGAAGGATTAGAGTATTATGCACAACAACTAAATACATGTAGGTGATGTATTCTAAATACAGTTAATATTTTATGACCTTTGTTAATATACAGTATGTTTTTGTCTTTTGAATTTTATTACAAAGCAACTCATTTATTTATATCTCCAAACATGTTCAGGGCTGTGGATAGTAGGAAATGACTGTGTGTGACATCACGGATTGCAAAAATGTAAATTAAAAAAGTGCATTTTGGGGTAGTAACTATGCAGAGGGAAATAACTATGGTATTTTTATATGTACTCTTCCTAATGAACTTTCTTGTTTTTCACTTTCTCTACAAGGGATGCTGAAACAGCTCCAAATTCTATTAAACTGATTGAATTCAATAGTTGCTCATAAATAATAAATACCACACATGAGCTTGTAGAATATTCCTGCAGGAGTACTAATTTATGGTCAACAAATGAATGTAAAATACGCGAATATGATAATGATATTATGCACACTTTGTAATTTGCCTGCTTACCTACATATCACATCAGCTGTGCAAAACCTCCATGTTATGTATATATTGAGATTAGAAGCGTGAGACCCCAAGCAAACAAGTCCTGGGCACAGTTGTAATTTGAGGCTACTACTGATATCCTGGTTCCAGCATTAGCTAAAAAAAGCACCCCCAAATCAGTGGTATCTTCCTATGTCATTTATATATAAATAGATGATGGTGATGATGATAACGGCAGCTCAGGCTACATTGTAATCTGCATTGTCGTTTGTATATGTTAGGTGGTCAGGAAGTGATTACTTGCATTATCAGAAATCTATTATCTGGAAATATTATTGCGGACAGTATTGTGGTCTGTGGACATTGCTAACAATCACTAACATATAAAACTTTGTTACTTATGCCAGTTGAGAGCTAACCCTCCATAGCTCTAATATAAAATTAAACTTCCTAATTTCCTCAACACACAAAGGGACATTAACATCCCCCTCCCCACACCAAACACACACATTTTCTATAATTTAATCAAGCCTGGGGAACTTTTTTTGCTAGACACAGTTGTATTTTATCCCTCTATACAGGCAGGGCCATCTTAACAACATTATGGGCCCCCGGGCAAAGCAGTGCACCGGGGGCCCCTAGATATAGATATATAGATGTATACAGATACAGATATAGATATAGATATATAGAGATAGATAGATGTACTTGCTCAGTGACCCTTGTAGGTATTTTTTGCAGGTTTTTTTCTTTTGCAGGATTATTTATTCTCATTAATAGCCGTGCCTATGGGGCCCCCTCCCCCGGGCAGCTGCCCATCGTGCCCAATGGAAAAGATGGCCCTGTATACAGGCTACAAGCAAACCCTGGGAGTTTTTGCTACCATCTTTTTGCCAACTTGTGATATTTTCAGACCTTTCTAACATGGCCCCCACATCCAATGATTTCATACATATCACTTTCCACAAGGCCATTCCCCCCAAACTATTGTATTGTTAGAAGATTATCACAATTAGATTATCATTTAGATTGATAGAGCTCTGGGAGGCGAAAAGGGTTTAAAGAAGAGAGGGCAAACAATGCACCTATACTAAAATGTGATCTCAGCAAGCACAGGCTTATTAGCACCATCATCAAAACTAGGTAAAGTTTTAATATATACATTAGATATACACAAAGTTAGAAAAATAAAATGGTTTACACCTTGAGATTACTTACAACTAGTTGTTGTCCCGACTGTTGCTGAGCAGCTGGGATGTAGTTCCTGTCAGGCTTACTGCCCCTTACATCCTGGTGATTGTGGTCTTGTGACTGCAATCACCTGTCGCTGCAGGTCGACTTACTCCTGATGGAGGAATCTGATTGGTCCTCTCTACTTTAAAAGGCAGGGAGGGATTAGCCTTCCTTCCAATTATAGCATTGTGCCTGCACCTTGTTACCTGCTCCTTTGTTGTATATTTGCTGTTTGATTACCTGTTACCAACCTCCTACCTGTTCCTAAATATTCTCTGCCTGCTGCCCTTCTTGACCCTTGGCTTGCTTCTGGACCATCCCTGCTCGGTGCCCGCCTCAACCTTTTGGCTTGTCTACGCTTATTGCTGTTCGTTGCCTGCCCTCAACCTTCTGCATCGGTACTGGTTATCCTGTGTATACCGCCTAGTGTACTACTACTACTACTACTCCCAGCCTCCATAACCCATAGCTACCTGGTTTCTAAGATAAACGTCTACTACTCTGAGTATATGACCTGGGAGCATCTGAGTACTTATGAGAATATAACTCTCTACCAGAAAGGCGGCTTGCTATATGTGAAGATATCTCTTTGTCTTGTTCTAGGAGTTTATCTGGTTTCCATTGGCAGCCAGGGAGGATGGAATTCTCTCAATTGCCAGTTGTTCTATCCATTATACCCCTTCTGTTCTGAAAGGGGTTTTACTAATAAAATACCTCTATGGGCAGACCTGACCATATATGAGCTCTCTGATAAAAGGGATTTCTATTGTGAACATCACATTTAGCATGGTTCTAGTATCTTATCTCATCGCAGACCACTCCTGGCCTTACTATAACACAGTGATTACATAAAGCCTGTTTGTTCCGCAGTGTCATTAATAGATCATTATTTTAATGTCTGTTTAAAGATAACTCAAAAATTGATAAAGAAAATATTCTCCTAATTAAAATCATTATGCTGTGCACCACATCTTACTGGAATAACTTCTCCTTAAAGTAGATCTTCTGTTACTACCATTCGGTAGGCATATTGTGAATATCTGACACTGCTAAGCAACATCTGTAACCAGAGAAACAAACTGTCATGAGAATTTCCATCTGGATGTTCTCTCACCCATATAAATGGGTGCAATAGTGAGAAAATATGCACCATGACAGTTTCCTAAATGACTCATAGGGGCCGATTCAGTTCGGCCACGTTATGCTAGGAATAATGCTGTGCTTATTGTATTACCGTTAATACTGTAATTTTAACCCAGATTTTTGCTTGTGGCCCCGAGGGCAGCAAGCAGAAATCAGCGTTAAAATTACCGTACTAACAGTAATACTGCCACTATTACTATAGTAATGGTAATAGTGCGCAGGCCGCGTTATTCCTAGAATAACACGGCTGAATTGAATCTGCCCCATAATGTTTTAAAACAGATCTATAAAGAAAGACAATAAATGTTAAGTGTGAAAACTATACCTTGATTAAGTATTGTTGTTTCATCAGATTGCCATTGTTCCTCAATTTTCTTTTTACCCAGTTTTCTAGTTTGTGATTCTTCCCCTCTCAGTTTTTTTTTCATTTTCTTATCAATTAATGAGTGAACCTTTGCAATGTTAAGAGTCACATTTGAGGAAATCAAAGCTTCGTAATTCCCGAAAATCTTGTGGAATGTGTCAATATGTCTACCATAAAGTTCACTTAAATTAGCAATATCTATCTTCATAGAAGTAATAGAGATGTTGAGTGGTTTCAATGTATCTACAATTGTGTCATTGGTGTAATAATGTCCGTTTGCAAAGTAAGACTCCAGCTTATTCATTTTTACACTGAGATGCTCTATGTCCCTTTTCAATATCATGATATCACTATATTCAGATTCATCTTCATTCCTTAATGCTTCTTGGTTTGGCTCCATGTGCGCTAAATTGCCATGCTGAAAAGGACCATAATATGTCTTTCCTTCAGTGTGCTGCTCAACATTGAAGATTGTAGAAGAATCTGGAGAATTGTGGTTCTGAGACTGCATCTCAAGAAAGTGCAATCTATCAATGAGGGAATCTGTAGTTAGCTGCTGCTTTTCTAGCTTGTCCAGCGTGTTGTTGAGAACTTCATATATTTGCTCTATTGACATATGAAGAGCTTCAGGATTATCTTCAAAGTAAAGTTCTAGAACTTCTTCACCTAGTAGAGCTTCAAGGATTTTTTCATGCCTTCTTGCATCTTCCAATAGAGAGCTGAACGAGCTGTTAAGATGTTTGATATGGTTATGGATCTGATTATTGTCCAACCTGAGAAGCTTAACATCATCTGTAAAGTTTCTTGTTTGGGTTTGCAACTGGGAGGTGATACGCATTAAGTTCCGTCCTTGTTCTTGCTGGGCAGTTAGAGACTGACGGTTAAGCTGTAGGGCCAGTGACAGGTCTTCAACAGAATTTTGTAGTGATGTCTTTGAACTTCCTTCCTTCTGTTTTACATCTTCTATTCCATACAAAACATCTCTAAATTGATTAGAGAAGTTCCTTTGTATTTCCTCAAGAGCAAGAATATCCAAATTCATCTTGTGACAATCACAGTCCCTGAATAACTCATCACTGCTTTCTTGGATACTGGCAATAGTATAGTTGAGTTCCATTAGCTGCCGTTGGATAAAATCTTTATTTTCTTCCATAATGAGGCTTTTTTCCATAAACTGGATCTGTACTTTGTCAGAGTTCTTTTTAAACTCGGTGCGAAGTTCTTTAACCCATTTCTCCAGAATAGAAATATTTTCAAAAGCAACATCTGTTTCTGTCAATAAATCATTGATCTGTTTATCATATTCTACAAGAGTCTCATTAATCTTGTGACTTGTAATTGACATTGATTCCTCTTTTGGGGAGCACAATAATGTGATATTTTGAGCTAGATCTAGAAGATCATCTTGCATTTGTTCCTGTCCTCTTCGGAGTTCAGCAATGCTAAAGTTCATGTGGGAATACTGTGACTGTTGCATCTTCAGGTTCCGCTTAAACTTCACATCTGCATCTGCCTTTATCATGGTGAAATTATGGTGAATTACAATTTGTTGTGTGTGAAAGTGTTTGTCTATTCCTTGCTTCAGTTGCTCAAGTTTGTCAACATTTTCCTGAATTTTTGACTCAAATTTTGTCCCTAGCTCATAAAGGTCTTTCTTTGGCACGGTGTTCTCCAGGAATATATCCAATCTCTTTCTGTTGGTCTCAACATTTTCTGAAAGATTTTTGACCATGCTATTAAGATTTTGCAGACTTTTATTAAAACTGTTCCACACTGGGCTAAAATGAGCCTTGAGGAAATTTTCCACATATGGTAGAAATACTTCTCTGAGTAGATGATCATCAATCTCTGCCATTTGAAAAATACAAAGACATTAATTATTTTTTCAGTGTCAACGTTTGTTTCAAAATAATAATTTATTATTAAAGTTTAAGCTAGCATAAATGATGAATATATATTTCAACACCGATAGTATTGTATATGTCCCAAGCCATGCTTATTATTTGTGCTGTAATTACTTGGACATATATGTAGGAGACATTAAAAAAGGTGTTTCACTAAGGCACTGCCATAATGTAACGTGTAGAACTGATTAAGTACCACACTGAATTAACTTAAAAAATCAGGTGCACACCCATTGTTGTGGCTCAAGCTTGACCACACAGGGTAAAGTTTGGACAAGGTACATGTGTGCGCTGCATGTGAACTCTTTAAGTTACAATACGTGCAGAACTGATTCTCCCCAAGCTCTATCTGATAGGGTTCTGCAGCAGTGAGTTCATTAGCTCTCTGCTGTGACTGCTGTGATTACATGTCTTTGACACACCAGATTGCCTTTCAACAAGCATTCTAGAGTACCTAATGCAAAACTGCTTAGAGGTAAATTAAAGTTCCCATCTAAGCAATGTTGATGGTCCCTCTCGGTTGCACTGTGTTATAAGCAGCCTCCTCTGAGTGCAGAGCTCAGCTCTGCTTTGCAGTAAATACATCCTGCTCAATAGGGAATGGTCATCTGGACAGGATGTCATGGTGCTGCACTGCTATGCTCTGCATACATATGGTGGTGGAGGAGGTTGAAAGGGGTGCTGCAAGAGAGGGGGAATGATGGAGGTGGAAGGGGATTATGGAAGAGAAGGGGCATGATGGAGGTTGAAGGGGGTGATGGAGGAGAGGGTAAATGATGGAGGAGGAAGGGGGGGTGATGGAAGAGAGGGTGAATGATTGAGGTGGAAGGGGGTGATGGAAGAGAAGGTGCATGATTAAGGTTGAAGGGGGTGCTGGAAGAGAGAGTGAATGATGGAGGTGGAAGGGGGTGATGGAAGAGAGGGTGAATAACAGAAGAGGTGAACAATTTACTTATGGTGGTGGAGGAGGTGGAAGGGGGGCGATGGAAGAGAAGGTGCATGATGGAGGTTAAAGGGGGTGATGGAGAAGAGGGTGAATGATGGAGGTGGAAGGGGGTGATGGAAGAGAAGGTGCATGATGGAGGTTGAAGCGGGTGATGGAGGAGAGGGTGAATGATGGAGCTGGAAGGGAGTGCTGGAAGAGAGAGTGAATGATGGAGGTGGAAGGGGACGATGGAAGAGAGAGTGAATGATGGAGGTGGAAGGGGGCGATGGAAGACAGGGTGAATGATGGAGGTGGAAGGGGGTGATGGAAGAGAGGGTGAATGATAGAAGAGGTGAACAATTTACTTAAGGTGGTGGAGGAGGTGGAAGGGGGCGATGGAAGAGAAGGTGCATGATGGAGGTTGAAGGGGGTGATGGAGGAGAGGGTGAATGATTGAGGTAGAAGGGGGTGCTGGAAGAGAGAGTGAATGATGGAGGTGGAAGGGGGTGATGGAAGAGAGGGTGAATGATGGAGGTGGAAGGGAGTGATGAAAGAGAGGGTGAATGATGGAGGTGGAAGGGGCGATGGAAGAGAGGGTGAATGATGGAGGTGGAAGGGGGTGAGGAAAGAGAGGGTGAATGATGGAGGTGGAAGGGGGTGATGAAAGAGAGGGTGAATGATGAGGTGGAAGGGGGTGATGAAAGAGAGGATGAATGATGGAGGTGGAAGGGGGTGATGAAAGAGAGGGTGAATGATGGAGGTGGAAGGCGGTGATGGAAGAGAAGGTGCATGATGGAGGTGGAAGGGGGTGATGGAGGAGAGGATGAATGATGGTGGTGGAAGGGGGTGATGGAAGAGAAGGTGCATGATGGAGGTGGAAGTGGGTGATGGAGGAGAGGGTGAATGATGGAGGAGAGGATAAATGATGGAGCAGGAAGGGGGTGATGGAAGAGAGGGTGAATGATGGAGGTGGAAGAGAGCGATGAAAGAGAGAGGGTGAATGATGGAAGTGGAAGGGGGCGATGGAAGAGAGAGTGAATGATGGAGGTGGAAGGGGGTGATGGAAGAGAGGGTTAATGATAGAAGAGGTGATCAATTTAAGTGGGTGATAAAAGGGGGGGATAAAGGGTGAATGCTAGAAGCGGGAGATTGATAAAGGGGGTGCAAGATATGAAAGGGGGAATAATAAAGTAAGTGATGAAAAGGGAGAATGATGAAATGGGCATGAGTATGGAAAGTGGTGTTGATGAAGAGGTTTAAAAATAGAAAGGGGTTATAATGACGGTAAAAGATTGAAAGGGGTAATGACCACCTCTTCTAAATTTACACTTTGACCAAAGCCAAACACTTCTATGCATGTGTATGTATGTATGTATGTATATATGTATATATATATATATATATATATATATATATATATATATATACACACACAATATGTTTACACATGTACATGAAATACATGCATTAGTTTATTCTTTACCTGGGGAAGTGGGGGGGGGGAGGGCAGGTGTCAAAAGAATTGGGACAAACTGAGGAACCCTATCAAAAATCATTCATGCATTAGAGAAGTAGGTTCATAAAATAAAGCAACTTTATTAAACTGAATATGTTATTAAAAAGTCTGTTATGAGCTTTTAACGACAAGTTTAAGCGTTACTTAAAGGTTTGTCATTGTTTTACCTTGCATTAAGCATAACAGAATTTAAAAAAATAGCTAAAAATATGTTAATACTTTTGCATACCATTCAAATGTACTAACATATTTGTAGCTTATCCTTAAAGTCTCAAGTTTTAAGCAACACAATGCTAAAAGTAGTTAGGGGGACCTTGCTTAGCTTAGAACATAACTTTTGAGCGTTAAGGACACCTTAAAAGTATTAATGACCCATTAAGGTCTTCCTAAATTCATTAACAGTTTAGAGTATCCGGTCCATTGATACCTATAGTAAAGCAGACCATTCATACACAAGAACACTAACATAATGGATCAAAGTGAGGGACAGGAAATTAATATTTCTTTTTATGTGGTAAACAGAGCCTAGCTCAGAATAAAAAAAGGCAATTTCCACCTTTTTGTCCAAGCCCCTGCACTCAAAATTATACATGTATAAAGTATTATTTTGTTAATTTACAATTTGTGAGCGAAACATGTGCATTTAGCTCCAAAATGAGCTAACATCGTGAGCAAACGAATTATCAAACTAAGCCAAAAGTCTAATTAAATGCAAATGATTGATTTATTGCAGCATATCAAGACCATTACAACAAATGTTGTTTTATCATTAATTATTTAGTTAAATGAATGGTTTAATGAACATTTTTTAACTTGAGTTTTGGTGCTAAAAATATAAATACTATTAAATAAAGGTTTTACATTTTGGTCATGATGATTTGACTACTGAGTGTCGCTGGTCCATTAGGGAAGTACAACAAGGAAACTACAGACATACATGAGAATGTAATTCACGTTAAGTTCTTCGCACCAACCTCATCAAGATTAGTGCAATGTATTGTGACATCCCACTCATGTTAATAAATACAAATATGCAGATAAAAAGCACCTTCTGTGCACAATGTCTTTGTCAGTTATGTTTAAGAAACAAAATATCCTATAATTAGATTATAATACCCCTTTCAGTAAATGTGTAATGGTAAGGACTGATCTATAGTACATACTATTATGAGTATGTGTAACATGTTCTGACATCACAATGTAATAAAAATAACGATAGATATTAAAGATCCATACTTGCTTCTCTCCTGCTACCTGGGACCTGTGAATGGCTGTAAATCACATTTACCAGAGCTATGGGCATGAATGTAGTTGGTACAGAAGCCATAGGATGAAGTGTAATAAATATAACAGCAAGTCACAGTTGAATTGTTTTTTTTAATATACTACCTCCCCAGGACTCTGTGGTTCCGTGACCGGAGACAGAGCCACAGTATTAATGGAGTTTAGAGAGATACACACCTGCTGCATTTAAGTTGGTATATATGATTGTATATATGTTTGTTTTTATATCTACAGTATATGTGCAGGGTCTGCTCTAACATTAGGAGAACCTTTGTGTTTGCCTATTGCTCCGGGGTATAAGGGGCTTTAAAACACAGTGTATCTTGCATGAGATTATTCTTTGTATGCCCAGGAAGTGAGCATATGCCTATTCTCCTATGCAGACTTGTGAGTTTCTAGCACCGCCTGTGCCTGTAGATGCGGGATGGGGTAGACAGGGGGCATGCACACGCAGGCCAAGTAAACTAAAGGAGTTTTCACGCAAATACAGCACAGGAAGACTTGCAGAACCTCGCATATACGCCTGTTAGGAAACATATTTCGCACCTCCTATAGGGCAGGTACAAATGCGTGTGGCTGTAAGCCAGGAGCATATGCTGCTGATGCATACGGCTCTGCATATGGCCGGGAATGCACTTGCTTTCCATGCTCTTATATCAGAGTAAATTCTTATTGTTCTGTGTCCAACTCTGCATCAGCCCCTGAATGACTAACATAAAGTTACTCATTCAGTGTAATGTCCTCCCTTCGCTCTCGCACCATGCTCCTGGACTGACAGGACCAGAGAATGCTGCCCCCTTCTTCACTTCCACCTGCCAAGGTAAAAATCGGGGGTGCCCAAGGGGGCAGGTGCCTAGAGAGCCAACGGACCTTCTTCCAGGCAGTATATGTGTGTAAGATTGCATTATATAGGTGTATTGTCACCACTGTAACCTGTATAAGCAGCTGACATGCAGCCGGATGCATTTAAACATTAAAGGGACTTCTCTGTGACTTTTAATACTATTTTATTCACATTACTAGGCATATTATTCCAAATATTCCTTATCTCCTATGATAATTATTCATTTTCTTGTTACATTTCCACTAATGGTACCTGAATGATTGTGGCTTTCATTTAATGCAATGGTGCCATTATTCCCTAGGGCATTCTGTAGATCCAGCAGATGGTTAGTAGCCAGATGAATGTCATTTTGTATATCTTCCAGTAGAATTTCTTGGCTTTCAACTGCTTTGATAATTTCAGTCACCTCTGAAGAGTGAAACAAGAAGATGATCATATATTTGCCCAATGATATGTGATGCATAAAAATTGTGCACAATACAAAATATGTGACCTAACAATACAAGTAATATATTTGCTTACACTTATATACTTAGTTCCAGCACATCGAAGAATATATCAGAGTGATTTTTATTTTGTTTTGTTATATAAGTAGTACTTCTTAAATGCAAATATGAAGTCATAATAAAAAATAATAAGTAGAAAATGAATAAGAAATATAAATTACATTACATAGTTTGTTCAGAAAAAGTGAAACCCTAATTATTGAATTTAAAATAGATCAACAACAGCAAAATGATTAGCTTGACACTGACAGAAGCTATGTAACATTGGATAGAACGTTATATAACATTATTACTATACTGTGTGCTATTATCTGCTGTTATCAGCCTTTTTATGTACTAAAAAAAGTGTTCCTACAATGCTCTAGGGATAATCACAAAATGTATGATGTGGATGTGTTAAAGTCTCACTACAAAGACTACGGGGTATATTTACTAAACTGCGGGTTTGTAAAAGTGGATAAAAGTGGATATGTTGCCTATAGCAACCAATCAGATTCTAGCTAACATTTGTTTAGTACATTCTACAAAATGACAGCTAAAATCTGACTAGTTGCTATAAGCAACATCTTTACTTTTTCAAACCCGCAGTTTAGTAAATATACCCCTAAAAGTTTGTCTCATTTAGAATGGTAAAACCCTCATTACATCATGCTATACAGACATAAACATATAAATATGGAGATGCATATAGAAACTGCAAAAAATAAAACCACAAACATTCTCGCCAACATTTGGTCTACATCAATGTTGCCTTGAACAAAACAAGGGCACTGACATAGCTCGCAGGTGAAGGTCATGAGGAAATTTGTAAATATTCAATATGAACAAAGTACTGCCTTACTCAGTACTTCACCTTTTCTTAGCTTGTAGGAGCAGGTTTGATTTTCAGGTAAATACTGCTATTCCAATCATTGAAAAGACATGAAAACCACCATGATTAGGTGACCTACCTGTGCTCTTTGGGGGTTCATGTATTTCCTCAGAACTTGATTTATGTTCCAGATGAATGTGAATAGCATTAGGATCTATAACAAATAAACAATATAGGTCAATTTAAATATGTATCTATTTGGCACTACCTAATTACAAGTGTAATTAGGTAGTGCCAAATGGATGCAATGTTTATATCTTAGGACATAAAAGTATTTATTTAAAAAAACCACTGGGATTGAATATATCATATATTAGAAATAACAAATATGGGTATTTAAAAGGCATCTGAATAACTTTAGTTTTGGTCTTTAATTTATCATTCTGTTCTTACCAGCATATTCACAATTGGAGCCAGTATACCCAGAACAACATTTCCATTCCAAACTGGTTACAAATTTCCTCTTTACTGCATATATTGGTTTTTGTGCTAATCGGTACCTGAAATAAATTGAAAACACATATATTTATTGTGACTGCTTTAAGATAATAAAAAATAAAAGCACATAATCACCATGCTACACTCGTGTTATAGACATGGAACAAACCAGATCTAGAACAAAATGTTCCGTATTATAGTGTAGATTACAATGAAGAATGCTGGCATACAAATATATAATACATTTATATATACCTAGCTTAATAATCAATTTAGAATGTAACAGAGGACATGTAATGTAGACAAATCTTTAAAGATTAGCCAATGTTTTTATTCCACGTTTATTTATCACAATTCGGGTTTCCGCATTTTATTAAGGACAAAACCAGATAGGTACAGTGCCATGAAAAATGTATACTTAAATTAGTGCACCACACGCATGGCAAAAAGGGCAAAAGATATATTTAATGCTCCATGGAAAGCATGATCCACAGAGAGGGCATATTTGAAATGGTGATGTGGTGTAAAAGGACATATTTATTATTATTTAATAGTGAATACTTATCATGCACTCATTGGTTATAAATATACAATCAGTGTCTCCTGTAGTTTGGCACACAACATGGCAAAAAAGTATATAGTATGTGTAGTTTAAAAACAAAATAAACACTGTGCATTCCTATTCTTGTGATAACAGTGCAAAGCAGCAGAGCCAGTATTATGGTGATCACATGTCAATATGACCACAGTCAAATACAGACATCATATTCTGGTGACTAGATTACAGTTTTGTATATACATGTAGCACACTCACATTTAGTGCACTGTTAAGGTAATGACACCTTTTTCACCTCTGATTGGCTGAACATGTTGAGTTCTGTTTAGACTGGCAGCTTCAGCAGTATATGCAGAGGGTTGGAAAAGAATAAATACTACTGAGGAACAAGTGTAGAGGCTGATTGTCCAATAGTGGGATAGGACACTGGGCTAGTACACCAGTGCTAAGCTCTGGAAATTGCACACTGAAGTTTGCCGATGGTTCAGTGAACTAGTGGTACAACACTCTGCATATTTGGCTGGGTAGTAGAGTTAACCAGCAGACTAGGTATGTCAAAGTGAGTGTGACCCCAAGGGTTAATAAGAAACCCTTTACGGGCCTCCTATTGGTCCACAGCATCAACCCCCTCTGATGAGCATGCAGCTCCCAATCTCCAGGGCCAAACTTTTCTCATAATCCACCTCTGACTAGGATAGGCAGCAAAAACACTATTATAAGAGATCATTGCAGTTTAAACTGTAGAGAGTCTTCTAGTGCTGGTAGGTAGACTGTCAGCAAGGGTGCCTAGAAGGAAGGGGGGCTCTGGCCTGCCTGTGTAGTGGGAGGAGCCACCATCCTGGTGTAAAATGTCCCTTCTGTGGCTATGAAAGGGTCCCCAAGAAGTTGCTGTACCAGGACTGAAATTTCTCTCAGCGGCCCTAGCTCTTATGGAACAGTACCATGTTGACTCAGCACTCAGTTATATGAGCCTGACTAGCTGCAAAGTTTATGGATGTAGACTGTCAGGCAAAATTGGAAGGTGTGTGTGTGCCTGGGGCTGTGATAGATTCACAGTGGCAGCTGAATTGCAAGGGTGACTGTTTGTTCAATCATACTACCACATTTGTTATGTTTGCCAGTCAGTGTAACTATAGTTTATAATTAACACGGAGACATGGGAGTGAAGAAAAGGAGAGCAGCAAAAACAATAAAGGAAGGAGATAAGTTATATAAAGACATGCTATTGTGGTCGTGGATATCTTTACATTGCAAACGTCTTGGGTACTCAAGCCACTTCATCAGGCAGGTGCCATAAAATTCTGCAGCACCTGACAAATCATAAAAAAAACAAACCACGCATAGAAAAAGCACAAATGTATATGAGGTTGGTGGAGAATGTGCGGATATGAGACAGAGTGTAGACAGGGCCCTGCTTGTGAGATATTGGTAAAAAGTAAATGATTATTATTATTTTTATAATACTTTATTTATATAGTGCCAATATATTCCATCGAGGAAAGAGCTTGCAATCTCGTTACTGACTAAATACAGGAATAAAAAGTGTCAAACAATGTAAATGGGTTATAAGCTCATCCTTCTGTAAATGCAATTTGCCACCCTATAGAAATGTAATGAAACACCTCCTCTACTTTTCAAAGTGCTGCTGCCTTTCCCTGTCAAAATTAGGTATTGGTATTTTAAAAAAATGGATAATGTACAACCCTACAAACTTTTCTGGATTTGTATGTCTAGTAAACTAATGTTTGCATACTCACATAATCTTTTGGCAGTCAGGTGTTCCAAGGGGACAAAGCTGCTGGGACCTTATCACATACTTCTCAGTTTTGCAAAAATCCACATAGGTCACTACTCGACTGCGCACAAAAGAACACCACTTCCTAAACCGCAAAAGGAGGAAATAAATGAGAAAATGTTATTATCATTGATTACACTTAATATAACCGTAAGAGTGATTTTTCTTTCATATGGTGGTTGACACTGATCACATCAGAAAACAAATGATATTGTATAGTTAAAGACACATGTTTTTCAGAGAATGAAGGGGTTAACAGCTGAAAAAAATGAACATATATAGAAATCTTTTTATAATATGAGCTATCATCTAAAGTTTCAACCTTCAATTCGCTTAACATAGTTGTTTCTTTTCAAAGATGCAAGTAACTTATATGCCTAATAAATGACTTAAAACTTGTATATGAAGTCATGTTGTACTTCACGTGGTATGTATAAATCCCTGTTTTTCATCAACTGCCTTTCAGAAACGTGCAGGAATTGTAAGTGCCTGGTCAAGGAACAATGTAAGGAAGTAGGGGCTATTTACAGATCATTGTATGTTGACGATTGCATTCGTTTTTCTTCACAGTTCTCAGCAGATTACCACACTATGTGGACTGAAGGACACCCGGTCTTCATTAAAACTGGGGTGAGTGCCAGTTCCCACAAAAAAACGCCCTCTCCTGTTCCTGAAAATGTCACAAAACGTTTCTGTATTTGAATTATGTTATATGTGAAAAACAATAATCTTATGGATTTTTTTAAAAAGGAGCCTAACGTTGTGTAATACATAGCTTATTAACAGGGGAGTCCTGGGTCGGACAGCCAAAGACCATTTTGGGCTGGTGAAGGGAGTGGCCCAAGTCTCTAGTACTTGGAGGCTGTCCCCTCCTCCGGGATGTTTAAAAGTAGGCAAGTACCCATATACCCCATTATAATCAACCAGGTATGTATAGGAGAAAGGAACATATAAAATAAAATGCAATATAAAGTGAGGTTTGTTTTTTGTTGCATTATTTATTTTCATTATTTACGCTTTATTATTTATAATAATAAAGTATCATCACCACCATCATCATTATCACCATTTATTTATATAGCGCCACTAATTCCGCAGCGCTGGATTAAACAACACTACTTGTCTCTTGACAAATATTAATTGAAACAAACAAAAATAAAAATGAATTTCAATTAAACACAAGCAAATGTTCTTTTCCCCTTTAAAAATAAAATGGAAATCTTCTTTCCTGCCACAGTCCAAATAGAGATCTAAAGTAGTGCAAATAGACAGCTGTAAATTCATATAATATAGCAGTCACACTTCTGAAGTGAGTACTATCAGCTAGAGGGGTCTCATTGTCATTATATCATGTTGCACCAGCCCTCCAACGCCCGCTACAGTTGCACCTCCTGACAGGTGTATATGCATCTGCTTCCAGGTCTACTTCAGTCACAATTAAACACACCGTTGCTGTTCTCGGCTTATGCTTGTCCATCTTCCCTCCCCGTTTCCACCTCTCTATGTGTAAGGTGTCATTAGTGTAAGAGGCGTCAGAGGACATATGCATTTTTATGCACACTCATTATTTTATGTCAAGATAAAAATAGATTTCCAACTCTCCATGAGCCCCTATGTGAGTTATAAATGCACACCAACAATTAAATAAAAAAAAAAAAAGTAAAAAATTCTATATTTGTCAGCTATAGATAAGATAAGAAAATAAACATTAAATAAAATGTGCATGCTATAATAATTAGTCAAACAGTAGACTAACAATGCAGAAGCAAAAATTGTAATGTCCATCATTAATAGAATGGGAAATATGTCACTGTAGAGTAGACAGAGCAAGACAGATAATAAGAAAAAGACAAACACTCGCTACAATGTACATTACACTATTAAAGAAATAAAGTTTAAAGCAATTTAATATTTTTTTTTACAAGGAAATACATGTCCAAGGACCTTACTTAGATTTGGATGCATTTTGTACCCTTAACACATGTGTGATAATTTTGTTGAAAGAAAATGCTTGCTTATGTGTGTGTGTTGTTGCACGTAATACGTCCAACTCAAAATACAGCACTGTTTCTGGTCAGGTATATGTCAGGCGTACAAATGCATATAGCGTAGAGTGCTAATAATAAATGCTAAAGT
Source organism: Mixophyes fleayi (assembly GCF_038048845.1). Taxonomy (NCBI): domain Eukaryota; kingdom Metazoa; phylum Chordata; class Amphibia; order Anura; family Limnodynastidae; genus Mixophyes; species Mixophyes fleayi. The sequence continues at coordinate 86,837,392 of NC_134407.1, read as the reverse complement.
CGCAGTACCCTATCCATACACAATATAATGTAATGAGATGTCATATACACAAGAGAGAATGGGTTGGGTATGTTTTTCCAATTGAGATTATTCCGACACGAACTATAGCTACATAATTCCGAAGACCATGAGGCCAACATTAAAAAAATATTGACTTACCATCAAACAGACACAGAACAATTCTGACATGGGTCCTATCAATTGCGATTACACAAAATGCCAGCAGTTAAAAATTACGCCATATAAAATGGCGATACTGAGTTTTCCGGTTTTAAAGCAGCAATTACAGGACCCGGTGCCTTACCCTAATGTTAACACTAACCCTAACTCTAACCCTAAACCTAACCCTTAGTTTGGATTATCCAGGCAGTGGTTCCTGGCATTGCCACTTTAAAAGCGGAAAACTGAATGTCGCCATTTTATGTGGCGTAAATTTCAACTGCTGGCATTTTGTGTAATCGCAATACCCGTGTTGGAAATGTTCTATTTCTGTTTGATGGTAAATCTAAATTCTTTTAATGTCTTCCTCATAGTCTTCGGGATATTTATGTTGCTATAGTCGGTGTCGGAATAATCTTACTCAGAATGGTGACTATCACTGGAGAGAATAGTTTCTTGACAGTGTTATTAATAAATGCGAAAGTCACATTTTTCTTCCATCATTTACTGTTTTATAAATCCAGTAGGGACGCAAGATTTGCACAAATTCAGCTACAGACAAAGTATAGTGCACATGTGCAGCACAGAAATGTGCATTTGTACACAATGAAAACATCCATCTCTAAATAGGCCCCAAGTACAATAAATATATTTACATAACTGATCATGACTAAAGGACAAGTACTCTTCATGTATACAAAAACTTATGATGTCTTGATGAATGGGGGAAAAGTAGCGGTTCTTGGAAATTATCGTTCAAATTTCCCCGTTTGAATCCAAGGTCTTAAACTGAGTGGTGGACAAAATAATAGGCATAAAGGATTTCTTTACAAAAAAGTCAAATCCAAACAAAAAAATAAATTAGACATTATTGTCCTATTTATTATTTGAGGTCTATGGTCCTGTCACCCTTAAGCAAGAAAAATACATCTCTGCTTACATATATTATAGCAGAATTCATTTTTTTTATTTGATTTAAAAATCTATTTGACTAGTCTTCTAATTTTATACCATCGGATAAGGGTACAGAGGACACATTTGTTCTGGCATACAAAGAATGAAAGCATTTCACTTGATTTTATGCTTGGAAAATGACATCTGGAAAAATTAATCTGCAGATGACGGCAGCAGTGAGAGGCGATTAAGAGATGGAGGTTGGCATTTGTACAATGGAGCCATGCATGCTTTGCTTAGTATAAAAGCCAAAATGTTGCTGATTACAAGAGAACACCTGCATATGATATAGTCAGAGGTAGAGCAATTTTGCACAAGATAGCATCCATGGCTGATTTGATGGTGCCCCCTTCAGACTGAATGGTAGACCAGCAGCTCAGTGCAGCTTTACATGCCTCACTTAAAGCCGTATTGCAGAGCCCACATATTTTTTTTTTTTTAAAACTACATCTCCTCCACTGTAGGATATAAGAGGTATATTGTTGCATTAAAATAAGATGACCATTAGCTCCTGTGATAACTGAAGCTTCCCTCATTACCACAGAGCCTGCCTTGTTATATGTTCACTGATCGGTAGTATATGCTTTGCACAGTGGCTCCCTGGTCCTGTTTAAGTTTAGTAACAAGCTAGAAGGGCAGCTTCTGCAGGGAGTCTTGCCTGGTGCCAAGATTAATACGCAGAGCCATTCGCCTTGTTAAGACTAGTATGCAGAGCCATATGCTAACGTGCTAAGACTAATAAGCAGAGTCATAACTGTCAAAATTAATGTGTAGATCCATAGCAGAGTTCAGATTAGGACAAGAACATGAACAGTTGTCAGCCAAAGCAGATCAGGCTGGAAGAAAAAGGGTAGGAGGGATTGAATATACATTTTTCATATAAAGTATCTTAGTAATAAAGACTAGTACTTAATTTTTGTATTTCATCTCTGATGCATTTTGGAACATTTACGGTGCATAAATGTAGCTGAAGACCCTGGGCTACAATGTAAAATCAGAATTCATTCCATGTTGCTGTTTATGTGGTTGCATCTTAAGAACCAGGCATTCCTTGCGTCTACACAAGCATATTGGAGTTGCAAAGGGCCCCCAGAGCCTGGGTGCAGTTGTTATTGCTGCTACTCCTGTTGCTATAAGTATAGTGTCATTTGAGGACCAAAGTTTCCATGCTGCCAAGTTACAACCAGCCAATTGTTGAACAGGCAGATTTGGCAACATACCTGGTAGGTGACTTTATATGGTAACCTTAATGCCTCATCAGACTGTCTGTAATTACAAAAAGTAGTTGCTACTCAAGTAAATGTCACTGAGAATACAATAAATGCATGAATAGTATGAACATGTAGTAGTAATGGGGTTTGCTTTGAGGTGGTGGGATTTTAGTGATGGAGTGACACTAGGGATTTTTGGTTGGGTCCTTTTAATATTTTGAGAGAAGTGGAAGAGGGCGATTATGAATGTTCTCCAGCCATCATTATAAATTTAATTATACTCTTACGGTGGTATTAATCTAGACTTTAAAAGGTCCTTATAATCTTGTAAGGACTTAAATTTATACCAAGGAAACCATATTTCCATGAATATGGGACAATTCTGATGGGCTGTGTAGAGATACTGTTACCTAGTTTTTTCATCCTGAGTTCCTGCTGGGTATTTTTAGAGAGATAAAAAGGGGAGGTGAAGGGTTGTGCAAGCTTAGGTCAACTACAGTACGGGCTTGTTCGCGTAATTGCGGCAGATGTAGAAGTAGTATCACATAAGCCACCCCCAAACCTACCCCAATCACATATGCACACCCCCAGTCAGGGGTGGAAATATGATGTATAATTCAGGAGCTAGTCTCAACATTATGAACTAGCAGGATCTTTTAAAAGGGTAGGAAACTCCAGTTTGCATCACAATATTTATCTTGATGAGGCGGGGAAAAGCATCAGTAGAAGGTATGATCCCGGGGTAGATCACATCCTATCCTAGTAGGACCTCTTCTACAGGTAAACCCCGCTTTTACTGAGTCCCTTGGCCACATCACAATAAATATTACAATGTGGTCACAAGGCTCCTACCTTTTTTAGGAGTCAGGGAAAATTAATTTTTAAGCATAGTGCTTCTCTATTACACCGACACAGCCTCCCACAAGGCACACAAATGTCCTCCAGGGTAATGCTGGAAAATTTTAGCCCGGGGGGGCAAGACTTGATTCACCAGCCTATTGGTGAGTCAAGTGGCCCAGTGACCCAGCCCAAGTTAACACACTATGGGACCAGCCCAGCCTGCTAATGTGATCACAAAGCCTGCTTATGCCACCACAGCCCCATTGAAAACAGTACTCAACCACAGTGGTGAGGTTATTTCCTGGGCAGCACGGTGGCTAAGTGGTTAGCACTTCTGCCTCACAGCACTGGGGTCTTGAGTTCAATTCCCGACCATGGCCATATCTGTGTGGAGTTTGTATGTTCTCCCCGTGTTTGTGTGGGTTTCCTCCAGGTGCTCCGGTTTCCTCCCACACTACAAAAACAGTTGACCCTAGTCTCTCTCTCTCTGTCTGTGTGTGTCTGTTAGGGAATTTAGACTGTAAGCTCCAATGCGCAGGGACTGATGTGAATGAGTACAGCGCTGCGAAATCAGTGGCACTATATAAATAAATGGTGATGATGATGAACCATGCTGAACTCTGTTATACTGCTTCCCCTCTCAAGAACTGGTTGCTAAGTAGAATGGAACTTTGGTCCTTTAAGTGATTTATGATTGAACTTTCTTTATTGAAATCCAGCCAATTTGAGTTTACTATAGGTTATGGTGGGCTGCAAATTCCTGGAGTTCAAAATAGGAAGTGGACTCTTAGTGCTCCAAACAACCACAGTGGTGTGGTACTTCCTGTATTCGACTTAATGCGTCATATATTAATTTGAAATAAAAGGAGCATGGATAGTAATTGTACAGCCTTCTTGGTTGGAAAGGAAACCCAGTGTAGTTATGCCTTGCTATGCTATGGGTGCCTATAGAAATATGTAAATAGGACAGTCTTATTTTGATTAAAGGTACTCTCTACAATGTATGTTTGTGAACACTAATAACTTTTAAATAGCTGTTGACTATACTGGGCTGCATCAAAGAGAATGCATAATAAAGAAACACAAAAGTCATATTATATAACACATCAAAACAAGGAATTAGTGCAATGAAATGTTACAGGCCCCTGATTTTATCATGGCAATACAACAGGATTTATGAGTCCTTGGCTTCCAAAACATTTTAAAAGTAGCATAATGTGTGCTTTTGGAAAGCTTTAACTATTTGATTGAATAAACAATGCATTAGTCTTATTGTATGTGGCAAAAATGTATTAGAAACAAGGGCAACACTTTAACTATACCTTTCTGAATGCCAAGAAGTAAAATTATTAACTGATCTCATGGAAGGTTAGTATTGGAGTAGCAATGTATTTAAGGAAAATGTTAATCATATTTTGAAGTGTCTTCCTGTCAAACCAACACACTGCAAGCATTTCCAAATGCCTCTATTGTTCTCATTTCCCCTGCTTACTCTTTATGACAAGGGCATGTACATTACTGGGTTTGATCCTCTTCCAGATTTAGCTCAGGGTCTGCCATTACCTCAAATATTAGTATTAACTTCAACCAAACAAAAAATCGCGTTAAACAAATAGACAAAACAGATGTACTTTAAGTCAAATTTAGCAGTAGTATGATGTAAAGACTGCACTGAAGATATTATTAAAACAATGTGGTATCACAAAGTAAACTGACATACAAAGAAGCTTTCTTATGCAGAATGTTAAGGTTAAGTAGGAATTACAAATCCAAATTTAACTTTCAAATACTGTTTTTATCTTTATCATTGTTTTACTATATACAAGGCCAGTTGTGATTGTCATGACATTTGGCTCGTCCAGTAGTGGATTAAGATGATCGGGTGTCATCGGCTGTACGTACGCCATAGGCCGCCACCCCACACAAGAGTCTTGACTACATATCAAACATTCATAAATGTTGCCCTGACATAAACATTTTTCTCCCCATACCTCCCCTTGTTACATATGCCCCCCTCACTCTCATCATGTGTGACAACAGGAGGGAAGGTGGGAGTCATGTGTTATAACAGGAGAATGGGGAGGCTGTATGCGACATATATTATTATTATTATGCAACTTTATTTATAGTGCGCCACATGTGGTCGGCAGCACCGGTCAGAGGGCAAACAGCAAGACAATACATGGTATAACAGTACAATATATTTAACAAATATTACTACAACTTTCAACACAGCTGGATGGATAAGGAGGTGCAAGGGGTAAAATTGTGGCCACTAGCATGGGCACAACTAGCAGATTTAGAGCCACTGAAAGAGGTGTGAAGAGAATAGAGGAGCGGAGTCAAGGGGTAGAGAGCCCAAGGAGGAGGAGCACAGTGTAGCTGGTGAGCAAAAGTTATAGATAATGAGAACAGGATGGAAGAGGGCCCTGCTAAAGGGAAGGGGGCAAACAAACGGTTGACATTTGGGGGTGAGCCAGTGTAAAGGAATCTGAGGGCAAGAAGCAAAAGTGAGAGAGAAGGAGGATTAAAGAGAGTGAGGTATACTACATGGTGAACTGGTTAAGCGGACGACTGGAAGACTATTATGAACAGGTGGGTTTCCAATGACCGTTTGAAGGTATAAAGGCTAGGGGATAATCTAATAGAATGAGGGAGATTGTTCCAGTGGTGGAGGGCAGCATGGGAGAAATCTTGGATTTGGGAGTGAGATGTGGATACCAGAGGGGAGAAAAGGCAACGTTCATTGGCCGACCGGGGAGGGCGGGAGGGAGTATGTATGGAGAGAAGTTTGGAGATGTAGGGAGTAGTGGAGTTGAAATGGCCATTGTACTTGAGGGTGAGGAGTTTGAAGAGGATTCTGTAGGGAAAAGGGAGCCAGTTTGAGGCTTGGCAGAGATGGTAAGGCAGATGTGGAGTGAGAAGAGATGAATATAAGTCTGCAGAATTAAATATAGTCAAAGAGGAGCAAGATTGGTGCGGGCCAGGCCAGTAAGGAGAAGGTTGCAGTATTAGACATGAGAAATGATCAGTGAGTGGACAGGAATTTTGGTGGGACCCTGGGAGGGGAAGGGTCTGATACGAGCCGAGCAATGTTGCGGAGTTGGAAGCGACAGAATTGGGCAGTAGATTGAATGTGGGGGGTGAGTTGAGTGTCGTGGCATAGAGGTGATGCTGGAGTCCAAAGGTACTGATGAGTTCACCCAGGGAGTAGAGAATCAAAGATCAGAGGGCCAAGGATAAAACCCTGTGGGACTCTTACAGGAAGGATGGATTTGGAGGAGGATGTCATGGTTATAGATACCTTAAAAGGGGCACCGGCTGGTATTTACGCAAATGAACAGGGAGGCGCGTAGTCGAACAAACCCCCGGTTTTCACCGAGGATCCTTGCAAGGAGGTATGGTCTTGGCTGCGTGGGATGCACAGGTCCCGGTTCTCCAAGTCAGTTACCAGCGCGGTGGAGGTAGACAGGAATAGTCAGGCGGTCTGGGTCAAGCGAAACAGTAGCGCAGAACACAGGGAGAACCAGAAGAGGCGTCAGGAACAAGTAGAAGGTCAATGCCAAACAGACTAATGGTGCCAGAGTGTAGTTTAAATGAAGGCAGGAAAAGCTGATTCGGCGGTCAGAATCAGCTGACTGCTGACAGGACGCCCAAACAATCGTTTTTGCGCATTCACATGCAGCGAGAATCCAGAAGTGTGCCCCGTTGCTAGGCAATGGGACGCATCAGGCACAGAGAACTGGTGAACGTCCCCTGCATCTAGGAGGAGTGCGGGGGCGGCGCCTGACAGAGGAAAAACAAGAGGTAGAAATACAAATGTAATAAGCAATTTTTGGTGGAAGAGTGCTCACAACTCTGCTGCTCCATGTGCTCATGATGACGTCACCAGTGCTTTGCTATGACCCCCCCATGACATTGAATAGAAAAGTCCCAACTGCGAATAACATTGATAATGAACAGATGCTAAACAGACAGTGAGAATAAATAATCCTGTCTGTTTAGCATCTGTTCATTACCAATGTTATTCTGACTTGTTTTAACTCCATTCTGTCCTCTGTACCTTGCGAGCGCAGTTGGGACTGTTCTATTCAATTATCTGTTCAAGGAGGGATAACCTTGGCCCTACCGCTGCTGCAAGTGTATCATTTAGCTTCTGATTGAGCGCATGTGTTCATTTGCTTATCGTGCCCCCCCATGACATTGATCAACAGCATGAGTTGCTGTTGTGCAAGGAAGTGCAGCACTCTGCCAGATAGCCCTGGTATTAGTTTGACCACTGACTTCTGGCGCCACTGTGGCATGTTAATTAGGTCAGAAGATGACTACAAACACAGGGTGGTCATTTTCTGACTGCATTTATAACATGCCTTACAATGAGCATATTGCTTCCAGTTGGACCATTATCAGGCATTGTAGTCACAGTCACACACATAGGGTCTGCTAGTTTTTAGGTGAATTTGTACAGCCATGTGACCTGAAATTTGCACAGGACAGAAAATCCAACATATACTTCCTTTTAGGTTCCAAATAACATAAAACAGGTATAAGAACTTATTCCAACTGATTATGTTAGTCTGGGATCATTGGGAGTTGGAGAGTTATTTTGGACCCCGTGCCTGATATTGACTGTGATATTGCAACATATGTCGCCAGAATTATTTATCTATTATTTATCTATTTAAAATTAAGCTGGTTGAGAAATACTGTAAAAAATAATGTGTTTTTTTTATTTATTTTGTGCTGCTGTCAGATACAGGTGCTTATTTGTTTAATGGTATTCAAGTATTTATTTGAAGAGAACTACATGAATGCTGTAAATGTGTTGAATGTGTTGTGTCGAATCACGTCATTGATGCTCAAAGTGGGCAGGATGAGGGAGAATTGCCTGCTCTCCCAGGAGTCTGGGAGACCTACCTGGAATTCGGGAGTTTCCTGGACATTCTGGGAGAGTAGGCAGGTATGGTTTAGGGTGTGTCATCCAAGCCGAGCACCATCCTGCATTTGATACTCTTCTATGTTAAAACTTTTCCTCCCACCTCTATCTACTCCACCCTCATCCCATACTGCAGACAGAAGTAAGTACTTTATCAGAGATTTATTTAAAGGCAAGGAGGGGATGTGAGAGAAGAGACATTGGCACCTTAAGGAACCACCGAGCTACACCCATAGCTGCCCATGGTGCTCACATCTACCACAGAAATATATTTTATCCTAAGATAGAACATACAACAGAGAGTGTGTTTATATTTACTTTGCTGTGCACAACACAAATAAAGCAAAAATGTTGGGACTAGAGTTCCTTTAATGTCAATGCAGTCATTTTAACTTACAGACATCCCTACCTTTCTCCTTCATTTTTCAAGATACACTCATAGTGTGTGTATGTGACAGTTTCTTTATCTTCCATATTTTCAATGGTTGGCAGGGGCAACTATTCCAAACACTGGGGAACGTGGTTTGCACACTCTACAATGTTATTCTGATCTAAAATTCCCATGTTGGAAAACTATTTGTCAAAGCCATTTCTCTGTTCCTGTCAGTCAACACTACTTATAAATCCTATGCACACTGCAATAAAGGTTTCATAGTGACTGCTATGTGCTTGTGTGCAGAGTGATTAAACATTTGCATTTAAAACTAGGGTGCATAAAATACACAGCTGACAATCCCTTATAATATCTTCCATTTGTTCCCCAGTGACAGATTTCAGATTTATAGGATTTAATGATCATAGGTTTAAACAGTTGTTGCCCTTAATAAATAATATACCAGTACGGTCATAAAATATAGTAACATGATTTATGAAATTACTTTCTGGGATCATCATCAAATTTTATTTACATGCCACTACAGAATCCATAGCACTACAAAATTAATAAAAAATAAACGGGCTGAAATACTGATAAGTAAGCAAGGCCTGAATATCCAATAGGCTGACTAGGCTGCAGCCTATGGTGCTGGTTCTAAGGGGGGTGGGCTCAAAAGTTTGACAGGGAGAGGTATAAACTGAATTCATTTTAAAACATAAGACAAATCTTTATTCTCCAAAGTAAAAAGAAAACATGAATGAAAAATGTAGTAAGGTTTAAATCTTGACATATTCACAGGGCTGAGGACAATGAGTCATCCTTTGGCGGGCGCTTAAGGATAAGCAAGTAGGAGAGACAAGGATGGCGATAGGTGCAGATGAGAAAGCCCCCTCCACCTTCAACCTCAGTAGCGCTTGTATATGCCTCCGTTCTGTTATACAGTTCTTATTTGAATGAGAATGAAATGAGTGACAAAGATTGCCGTGACCCTTTTAAAAAATCACGTGGAGCTCAGTTTTGAAAACATAGGGACATAAACATTGGTTTGAGGAGGTGAGGAAAGCCAGATTTTACATTAAGTCACCGCATATTAGCCTGGTGTGGAAGGCGAAGAGGTGCTACAAGCATACTAGCCTAGGGTGGCCTGAACCCTTAATCAGGCCCTGTAACTAAGGAGCAAAAGAAACATTAAAATCAGTAAAGATCAATACAAGAGATAATACAGAAAGCAACTACATAAGAAGACACAACTAGAACAAGAAAACATTACAAAGAGGATATATTAGGTAGAGAGGTCCATACTTGTGAGAGCTAACATTCAATAGGATTAAGGAAATAAACATAGCTTCTATGGGAATTTATAGAATTTTCATATCTCATTGAATAGGTCCAGTGTACCCATACTCAAACCTGGGAAGAACCCAGGACCCGGAGTGTGGTTAAACTTACCAGGCATGGCCAACTGGGGGGCACTATGTTAAAACGGCCCTAGAGAAGTCTAATAATAAATGAAAGAATAAAGGGAAAGGAATGGCTCCTACCATGTAGCCAAGTTATGCATAAGACAGCAGAGAGTTAAAAAAATTACATGTAAATAATAATAAAAGCAAAGCTAAATTAACTTAAGTCTACAAAATATACTTTCTGTCCAATACATTTGCTGACGGATCACATGTTTGTGTTAGAACAATTGATAAAGGAGAAGCATGTGATGGAAGTCAATGGGGCAAGCAACTCTTTTGCAGGTATCTAACTTCTATGGCAACAAGAAAATTTGGTTAGATCCATAGTAACTTGTGGGAAAGGGAACAAGAGAAAAGCACTCTATTTGTAGGGAAACAAACATCAAAGTCCCTAAAACCAAAATGTTTTTCTAAATGACTAAGACTTATACAATTATGTCAAGTATAGATCATTTTTATTGGAATATTGTTTTCAGTACTTACTACTAAGCTGCGGAAGTTCGATAAACAGCTGAAAACCTTCCACTTCCTGTTAATATATGCTGGCGAAAGGCTTGTTTTTGTGGATGTGAAAACAAAAGGAGCAGGGACCTGACTTAAAACTTAGCATAAAAAGTAACCTGGACATCATATTGGTTACAATTCTACACACAGTCGTACACACACGTACACACAGACACATGTATACTTTAAGGGACATATTCAATTGGCCGCATTACTGTTAAAAGTAACCTGGCCTGCACATTATTACCATTATTACGGTAATAATTTGCGTAATTACCATTATTATGGTAGTTCTAATGCTGGCTTTCAACTGAAAGCCGTGTTAAACTTACCGCAATAATGGTAATAGCTTTAACGCGGCGGAAGCTCGAGGCTAATTGAATGCCCCCTTAATCTTCTTGCTCCCTAGCCTTCTGCTCACCTATAAAATATCCCTAAATCCTTTCTTCATAATAGACCAATTTTTACTCCCTCTTCTTTTTCCTGTTCACTTGCCTGACCCCTTTTTATTAGCCCCAACTACCATTTTATCCTCTCTTTTTATACAGAATGAGCACTTTCAAATGTTGAATAGTTAGTTACTAAGAATAAACATAAATAATAACATATTGTATTCTAACAAACATGATAATGTTATATATAAAATGTTGTAGATATTGGGCCTGATTCATTAAGGAAAGTAATGCAAAAAAAGGAGTTCAAGCTCTACCCCAACTACAAATATGTCCTCACATTTTAAATTTACCTCCCCTCCAATGCAGCATGGTTTTGCATATAAAGAAGTGATAACACAGGTGACAGACAGGAGTTCAGTCTTTAAGTCACTGAACTCTGTAATATCCTTATGCTAGACCACATATATTCTGATAATCCATTTTCAATATATCTCTTGCAATTTAAAAGTTTCCAAAAGTTTAAAACAGCAAATAAACATACTCTCATTCAAAGAAAGGATTTCTTAATTAAAGAAATGCTATTTGATATTGTTATATGAAACTCAACCTAGGCTATTCATACTACATTAAACTATAGATGTAGACAAAGAATATTTAAAAACATCTTTAAAATAGCAAAATGTTTCTTGTTATATTGGACTTATTGTCCTGCTGTTATATGTTTGATTCCGTCTGACTGCTTTAAATAAACTAACAAAATGACTTGCCAGTCCATTATTTAGAAATAAATGTTGTTGGTAAATTTTTGTGGAATCCACAGTCAAAATACCAGAATTCAAAGTAAAGTAAAAGTGGGAGCCTTAAATATAGTCATATATTATAATACAACTTTAAAAAAGGGTTTGTAACAGGAACAAGTAATGCAATTCAGCCGAGAGCCAAGGGAACCAATTAGACGTGTTGCTTTATTAACAAATGTGGATGCATTACACGTAGTAGCCAAGACATATGAATTACTTAAATGCAAGATGGACCGCCTGATTTACAACCTGACATCTCTAAATGCAAATACCATTGTAATGTTTAGATGATATTTCCTAATAACGGAAAATTTCTAGAGACAATGGGCATGATTCATTAATGAGCATAACTGGAGATTTGGGCACAATTACTCTGTGCATGCCCAGAACTGGACTGGCCACAGAACACAGCAGCTTTCACTTCATCTTCGAGAGCAATGGACACTTACTGGAGGCTACGTTTTCAGGAGTGGAATGAGAAATGTTATGGGCCCATGTACAGTAACGGCGTGCCAAGCTCAAACACACACGCAGCAGCAAATCAAGCTGTCGGCATCTCTAAGGTACTTGTTTTTCAGCCATATATCTTGCTCCAGCTACAGGTCTAATCTAAATGCTGATTACTAGTGATGATGGCTGAGTATACATGCTAGAACATGTGTTTGCAATTAGAAGCAACTGTAAAAATTAATTTCATAGGAGAAAACAAAAAAATAACCAATATTGTTTAATGTTTTGCTCTTAATGCCTATATTATTATTTTTAACATTATTATTAAATATTTATTTTTCTCTGTGCGTTCTTTTGTGAGTTTATATTCCTCTTATGTATTGGACGTATCCTGCAGTGTCCTGTCTAGTAGAGCAGAGCAGACCTACACCTGTATTCATCACTACACGTATCTTCATATCTGCTCTTTGTTGAATAAGGACGTGCATTTATAAAAACATACACATTACGTTAGTTTTGCGTGCCATAATGAATCAGGATCAATATGATTAATTATGTACTTTCACAACATATTGAGAATTTCACTTAACAGTGCATATATAAAGACCATTTACTAATATTAACATACAGTAATGATATGCATGTATATATAACTGAATAGTTACAATATTAATTTGTAAAAGTTTGATTATGTGTCTAAAATTTAATGAATAGGTTTCATACATTACAAGTTAAATTACGCTAGAATAAGCAGTTTAAGGCATTTATTGTCACTCACCCTGTTTTTGGTTTAGACTGTTCTGATTGCGGGGAATGTGTCGGCTTGCTGTCGGATGGCACAGTCTTTTGTGTATGTTCATGACCATGATGCAGAGTATCTCTCCTCTCAATAGATTCCTCACTTCCAGGCAGCCCATGATAGAATGTTGATACCCCATGGACTTCAAGTGTAGAGCCTATAGGGGAAGACCCAGCAGCGTATGACTTAACCAATGTAGCAGTGACCAAATTCATCAGCCCAAGAGAGCATATTACAAGGCACAGCTTCCCTGCCATGCTTCTCTCTCCTCTGCACACAGACATACTTGAACTTCTAAGTGCTGGAACTGAACGACTTTTAGAAACCCCCTATGAACTGCCTTCAAGTTTGAAACTAGGGGTGGGGGAATTTTATAACAAAGAGCGGAAAAAACTCACAATCCCTCCCAGCTACTGTGGAAATGTGAAAGGTCAGCAGACAATGTGAGGGCCTGTTCCTGTGTGTGGTGATCACAAAACGCAGTGAGGAGAGCCTGGAGAGAGGAAAAAAGGAATAGTTTTTCAAGGAAACTGGCCTTCTGGCTGGGACCTTAGAGTTACTGCATTCAGGAACACAGGCTTATCAGAGCCCTATGCCCAGTTAGTGTGAAACGGGGATGTTAGTGGGAGGAAAAGGATGTTAGTTCAAGGAAGAGCAAATATTGTACAGTTTACACTAGGTTTTCTTAAAATTATTACATGTATATAACCATACAGATTTAACGGTATACCATATTACTGATAATCTGTGTGGGGAACAAACAGAGCAAAGAAAATAAATCAAATCTATGTGTTTAATATACTATGTCAATTATTTTCTTACTCTAGACTGTGTAATTAACGACTCACATATCTATGTATAATATTTTTTTTAAAGGGACATTATAGCCCATATTGCAAACAAGACACAAGGTCTCATGTAGACTTGGACACATTTGCATCCAAATTGTATATGTAAAATGTGTGCAGCAAAATTGGCACATTTACTTGCTTATTCTGTTTGCACGTAACGCAGCATAGTGGATTAAACTGGGTATATATTGTGGTGACTGGTGTTTATAATGTATAAATAAAAAATAAAAAAAACAAATTAAATACATGTCCACTCTCATTACCCCCCTTCCCATTTCAAACAAAAAAGTGAACCACTTGACCTGTAGTACCACCTACTGCTAAAACATGCACACCCCATACAAGAATCCTTAACTTAAAATAAATAATCCTCCAAAACCTTTGTTCACCAATTAATTCTCATTTTTCTTCTTCTTTTCAGGTAACTCAAATAAAAAAACACCCATATGAACGTTGCTGAACTGCTCCTTGTGGAACATGCCCTAAATAACAGAACAGGGTGCTCTGTGGCTAGACCCAATTGTGGGGATGCAATGAACTTTATTGTATTGACACATTGAGTAGTTCAGCATCTTCTAAAGAAGATGGAAAGAATTTTAAAAAATGTTGCTGACCTGATCTCCCTAGGGAATTCAGGCCAGTGCTAAATAGGCTGAGCCTGTGCCCTACCGTTACAGGGGGACCCAGCTCTGTGAGTTTACCTGTTATATTGTGTCCAGCAGCAGGCTGTCATAGCATGGTGTTGGTTGAGATCTTTGTAAGGGGGAGGGGGATCCTAGGCAACTGACGCCCCCATTAGCTGTATCTGGCTATGAGCGTTGGTGTTTCATAAACTCTATAGGAGAAGGGGAAGAAATATACTGCAAAGATCATCATCAGGGCAGGCTTTTGCATCAGGGGTACCGACAGGCATATTGGCGGATGTGTCCACCTCTGATTTAGTCACAATTACATGAACATGCCTGGCTGTACTCTCAGCCTAGTCTTGTCTGCCCCCTTCCTCCCCCTGTTCCACCTCATTAAGTGTAATGCATCGTATGTGTATGATGCAGCCAAATCTGACATATGCAAAGACATCTTTGGCACACATGCACAGTATGGAAATGCGTATTTTAAGGACTAAGTGCAACAATACATGAGGCTCACTATGCGCAATGCAAAGCACAGATTTTAATTTTTATGGCTATAATTTTACATTGTCATATCTAACAATTTCTGAGAAAATAACTTCTCTATATGCTTGGCAAAGGCTACATGTAAACTACATCTAAAAATGAACCATTCTTTAAACATTGGCACAATCTGGGGGGAATTCAATTCTGCTGCAAGAAACGCGGCGCTAAATCTATTACCGTTAATACGGTAATTTTAACCCTCATTTCTGCTTGTGGATCCCTGAGCTACCAGCAAAAACCAGCGTTAAAGATTACCATATTAACGGTAATAATACGCACTATTACCACAATATCGGTAATAGTGCACAGGCCGCGTTACTTTCGGCAGTAACGCGGCCAATTGATTTTCCCCCTCTGTGTGAAAGATTAAAACAAAAAAAAAAAGGAAGCATGGAAATAATAGCATCAAAATATTTGGACAGCATTATACACAATGTTGCATTGTATTTACCATTCTGTATATTTCCCACAGCAAAAGAGCAGCTGCAGCAGAGGTTTGTACCTAAAGTATCAATGAGACTGTGTGTAAGATGTGTAGCATTTAAGTAGCAGAGGGTTAGCTGTGATGTCAGAATAGAGTGAAACCAGAAACTTTGTGAAATATCTATTTTTCTCCAGTTTCTTCATATTAACACTCCTCATGTATTAAGGCTCAATGCACCATTCCTCATGTATTAAGGCTCAAATGCAAATTGTAAAATTGTATAGACATGCACTACCTTTTTTATTTGCGGAAATACCCCTACTGGTGGATTTTTAAGGTGGACGCCCATGTCCCGGTCCTTGGACCCTTCCACCATGAAAGGAGGTTATACCTACGTTAGCAGATCCACCTGAAATTGCATATGCTGGTAAGAGTAAAACCATCACTTCAAAGTAAAATTTACTATAACCTAGTACCACCTTTAATAATATAAATGTTTACATTTCTCTTCTAAAATACTGCTCATTTTATTTTCATTTATGTCTTAAATTAATCATATGCATAATTCAACAACATGACTGTATTTATTGCATGTTTCAATGTCTTTAATACATTGGTCCAAGTAAAACTAGATTTGCACTTTCCATGGAAGCAGGTGCAAAATGCATCCCACTCAAACTCTTGGACAAAGCCCAATCTTCATCTCCTCTGCCAGTGTGGAACAATCAAGTCATTTTGAAGGGAGAAAAGTACTTCCAGAAAACAGGAAACAACCTCTAAATACATCTTCTTCACTACATTATCTTATAATTTTGTCCCACAGAACGAAAGCTCCTTTGTGCATATGAGTGCATAAGACGGCACATTTATAATACTTGTTCTGTATGGTACATTTCCAGGGGTAGTCCAGGGTTTTTATGACTTGCCTCTGAAAATGTTTGTTCCTGAAAATGTTTTTAAAGCAGATAACCCTGCATAGTACCTCTTATTGATGTGTTATCAGCAAAGTAATATTGGGGCATAAATAGAGCCCCAACACTGTGTAATTTGTGCCATTGCTTTCCTCACTGACCTTACTGTTAGTTTAAGGAGCAAGTGTTCAGTAGTCCCAGCATTGTGCTGTTCTGTATTTCCACTGAAACTGCTGTGTGCAACCTTTGCTATGAATGAGATTCCAGGCTGAGCCGAATTACTGGGGAGGTGAGGTGGGGCACATGCCCAGGACACCCCTCTCTCCCCTTCATTCATTTTTAAATCCAATCACTAAAGTACAACTCTAAATACAAAACTGTGCTATCTACACATGAATAGGTATTATCATGTTTTCAAAAAGCAAAGGGACATCTGGCTCCCATTTATACTGGGTATAATAGTACTGACAACAGCTGAAACCCTCCCCCTCTGGCTCATCATTAAGATTAACCTGCAGAATATGGGCACCCTCAAGAAAAGTTGGCAACTTCTGCCCCTTTCCACACTTACTCCATTTTACATGCTTGTGGTCAGCACAGTGGAACAGTGGTTAGCAGTGCTGCCTTACAACATTGGGGGCATTCATTTAGTACCCAACCAGGGCCCTATATGTGTGGAGTTTGTATGTTCTCCCTGTGTTTGAGTGAGTTTCCTCAAAGTGCTCTGATTCCTCCTACAGTCCAACTACTACAGGGAGGGTTAATTGGCTGCTTACAAAAAAAAAAAAAGACCCCAATCTGTATGTGTGTTTATGTGTTAGATAATTTAGGCTGTCAGCTCCAATGGGGCAGGGACTCATGTAAATGACTAATATTCACTGTCCAGCGCTTTGTAATGTGCTGATGCTATGGGGGGGGATTCAACTCCCCCCAGAATAAATTAGCATTATTCCTACTACCGTTATTACGGTAAATTTAACCTGGCTTTCTGCTCGCAGCAAAAGCCGGCGTTGAAATGATCGTAATAACGGTATTTAAGCGCACTATTGCTGTAATAACAGCAAAAGTGTGCAGGCCACGTAACGTGGCCAATTGAGTTCCCCCTTTAATCAATCAATGATAATAATAAAAAAATAATTGTGGTCAGCTATCACATTAAGGGGGAGTTTCAATTTCCTGCATTGTTCTTTACAACAACGAGGGCCTGGAACAATTACTATTACTACGGTAGTTTCTGCTCATTAATACCGTTACTACAGAAATTTCAATGCTGATTTTTGCTCGCAACTCTGTGAGCCACAAGCAAAAATCCATAGCAACGGTAATAATGCGTGCCCCGCATTGTTCTTTAGCTATATTTATATGTTTCACAGCACCTTTAAGAGCCTATAAATAAGTCCAGGATCTTACACATATTTGTGTGGGCAAATTGGGGATAATAATTTTCCTATCTAATCCCAATTTTTAATATTGTCCCTCCTAATTTTTTTCAGGAACTAAAACAGGTGTTATCAGTTGTCTATACTGTCTCAGGAATATCAGTGGGTCAGGGTCACATTACAAAGCTTGTAAAGAAGTGAAAAATATAACAAACATTTGCCAAATGTGCTTACCCTTATGTGAAACAAGCATAATGACTTGTCTAATTACACTTTGTAGTGTAGCCTTTATCCAACATTATCTTCAAACCAAATAAGGGTTTGTTTGTGAGTTGTTTTCCTTGAAGGGGCTGTTAGAACTTTAAATGTCTTTTACTCTTTTACTGTATGCTCCCACCTGTTAGTGTTTGAGCAGGACATGATTACATTTACTTCACTGTTATCTAGCAGAAACATGATCTCTATGTTACCTTTTAGGGTGTGCTGGTAACAGATTTTGCCTTTTGAATTGAACAAAATGATCAATGGAGTCACAAGCCACTAACAAAACAAAGACACCTTAACCAGCATAAAGATTAAGCAACATATCTATCGTAATTTAGACCTTTATACGCTATTAATGTCAAATAATCACACACATTCTTTTAAAGCTATATCTTCTATTCATACGTTGTGTGATTTAACACAGTAGCACTGTTTATTCTATAGACTATAGGGCTATATTTACTAAACTGCGGATTGCCTATAGCAACCAATCCGATTCTAGCAGTCGTTTTGTAGAATGTACTAAATAAATAATAACTAGAAACTGATTGGTTACTATAGGCAACATCTCCACTTTTTAAAAACTGCAGTTTAGTAAATCTACCCCCAGGGTCACCATATGTATTAACCTCCGATTCTGACTTTCCAAAATCCAATCTCCGGCAATGTTTGTCGATTTTAAAACACCTATCGCAATGCGTTTTAGTCAAGCTAGCCGGAGACTCAGCAGAAGAAAAAGCATGCTGTTAGAGCATGATTTCTTGTTTTGTCTGATGTGACAACACTTAATATTTCCAGATGGGGACACCATTTTAAGTACATACTTGTGGCACTACTAAGCGGCAACATTCATTATTATTGCCCCACTGGTAGTGAAATAGTATACCACTATAATATAATACAATATTTTTCCCTTACTTATAATCATTAATATAATATAAAATAATCATATAATTATTTAATGAAAAGTCATGGGTAGGGACATAATTTACTGCCACAAAAATGTTACTATAAGTCACACATTTGACTGTTTAATACTTTAAACAGTGGGATCACCGGCTACATGGTAAAAAGAAAATATAGACAAGGCTAGACATCTTATGGACTGTCTGACCTTCTGCCACTCCATGTTTTTTCAAGTTCTGGATAGATTTGATGATCTTACCTTGGTCCCACTATGGCTAGAAGGCACAGTCAGGCTCGGACATTTTATGGCCTTTGTTTATAAATTTGTCGAGACATCAAGTTGCAAATCTCAATCCAATTTACCCTACACTCTCTGTTCATTAAAGGTTTACTATATATTAGAGCAAGTAATAATCTTATAAATTAGATGTTTTTAAGAATAAATGGTTACCGAAGAAGGAATAACTGAGGATTAGGGAAAGGAATAAAGAAGGAGAGACGAGAGAGGAAAGGAGAGGTGTATGAAGGTTTGGAGTTCGT
Organism: Mixophyes fleayi; assembly: GCF_038048845.1. NCBI lineage: Eukaryota > Metazoa > Chordata > Amphibia > Anura > Limnodynastidae > Mixophyes > Mixophyes fleayi. Next base: position 86,818,055 of record NC_134407.1, on the reverse strand, counting down.
TATTTGACAGGAGCATAAAAAATTTGAGTCAAGTAAAAACATTTGAGGAGCTTGAAGGTTAAAGTTAACCAAAACTGTGAAAAATCTTTGTATGACCCAGTCTGAAAAGAAGGGAAGGATGTGAAGATGGGAAATATTACAGGCTATGAGGACATCTCTTATGGGATTCTCAAGAGACTCATGTATCTTGGTGTGTCCTTGTACATGAGCCATGCGGTCCATGTTTGTCTAAATTTGTTATAGTATTGACTGACATAGAAATTCCATGCATTGTCATGTAACAGTCAACATTTTTAAACCGTTTCAGCATGGAGGGGGAGACAGGGGATCTCCATTGCAAGGAAAATGAAATCTTGTCTGCATGCTTTAATTCCTCAGAAGAGAGTGCCTGTAGATTGATATTGGGGTGTTAGTTTGTCACGACTGCAAGTAGGCCACTAGTCGGTATTGACACTGTTGAGCAGGAAGGCGCAAAGTCTAACGCACCTCCAATATTCACCTGGGACCTCCGCAAGGGAGTTTGGGCTTCGCTGCAAGGGGATGCGCAGGTCACAGATCTCAGAGACAGCCACCAGGGTAGTGACAGGAGAAGACAGGAGAGGTCAATCAATCCAGATCAGAACCAGCCAGGTGGAAATGTACACAGGGATAATCTGAAGAATAGTTATAAACAAACCAAATGTCATTAACCAGAACAAGCAGCAAGGTAACAGAAACAAGATCCAAAGGAGAAGTCAGGGAGTAACCTGCAAACAGCGCCAGCAATAAATTAATAGTATTTACATTTCATAAATATACCTATTTCCCGCAAACATCACTGCCATTAAATAATTCATAGTCACATTTAATAAAGAGACCTCATTCTCCCCAAACTCACCCTCACATTCAATAGTCCCCAAACCACCCCATCTTAAATTAATAGTCCCCACTATTAAATTGCCCCACCATCGCCCCACAAACAAAATAGCATCCATTAATTAGCCACCACCTACCTCACACACACTACATTGCCACAAGGACCCTGTGCCATCACACACACATTACTGTGCTCCTTCATCATCACCACGATGTGCCTCCTTATGATCACACTGTGCCCCTTCATCACAACCACGCTGTGCCCCCTTATGATCACACTTCGCCCTCCATGCTGCTTTTCCCCCCCTCACTCAGCCCCCTTCATCACACTGTGCCATGCTGCCCCCCCTTCATCACTGTGCCATGCTGCTTTCTTCCCCCCCTTTTCATCACACTGTGCTTTTCTCCCCCGCCCTTTATCTTCACACTGTGCCTTCACCCCCCACTCCCCCCTCTTTTCATCACACTGTGCCTTCCCCCCCCACCCTTTTATCACACTATGCCATTCTCCCCCCTTTTTCATCACACTGTGCTTCCCTCCTTTTTATCACACTATACCTTTCTCCCCCCTTTTTCATCACACTGTGCCATCCCCCCCTTTATCATCACACTGTGCCTTCCCCCCCCTTTTTCATCACACTGTGCCTTTCTCCCACCCCTCTGTCATCACACTGTACCTTTCTCCCCCTTTATCATCACATTGTGGCTTTCTCCCACCCCTCTGTCATCACACTTTGCCTTTCTCCCCCTTTATCATCACAGTGTACCTTTCTCCCACCCCTCTGTCATCACACTGTGCCTATCTCCCACCCCTCTGTCATCACACTGTGCCTTTCTCCCCCCTTTATCATCACACTGTGCCTCTGCCCCTTTTTCATCACACTGTGCCCCCCTCCCATTTTCATCACACTGTGCCTCCCCCCCTTTACCATCACACCGTGCCTTCCCCCCCTTTTTCATCACACTGTGCCTTTCTCCCACCGCTCTGTCATCACACTGTGTCTTTCTCTCCCCCTTTTTCATCACACTGTGCCTCTGCCCCTTTTTCATCACACTGTGCCCCCCCTCCATTTTTCATCACACTGTGCCTCTGCCCCTTTTTCATCACACTGTGCCTCTGCCCCTTTTTCATCACACTGTGCTTTTCTGTTTTCCTCCCCTTGTGTTCCTTTACTTACCTTTGTATTAGCTTCTTTCATCTCTTTTCTTTTATTTTCTTCTCTTCAGTCTTCTTGCTTCTTGCTGGGTCCTCTCTGTGCCGTTGCTCACTGAATGTCGGGTGTGACTTGATGACGTCACACTCGACATTCAGCTTGAACGGAGCAGGAAGGAGGAAAGAGGGACGCCGGAGCCCTGATGACGTGAGTATATGTTTTTGTGTTTTTTTAAACTACCCTGCTCCCCCCATCAACAAACGGGGCGGAGCCACCCCCTCCCCTGCCGCAAAAGACAAAAGAAAAAAAAAATGTAGGTTAAAAAAAACAAAAGAAAACCCAAAACGTTGGCAGTGAGGGTCCGGGCCGGGCCCCCTGGCATGTCCGGGCCGGGGTAATTAGTACCCTCCCCCCCTTCTCACGGCAGCCCTAGGTAGGGCATGTCCTAGATCCACTTTAAAGGTCAGTGTAAAAATAAAGTATTTTTGTGCTACATGAGAAAACAGTCAGTATTTAACTTATGTGCAAAATAATAAACTAATTTGCATGCTTTGCATTGTAACATAGTTTGTGCAGGAGAAAGCTTTTTTTTGTCTTGCTTTCCTTAATGACTCAGGCCCTGAGTGCATATGTATTCTCATGAATAGTACCCTCTCTACCCTCTGTCTCACCTTCTCCGTCAACCTAGTATGTATTTATTCTGTTTTTATATATGATTTGTCTTTTGTTTGATTTATAATTCTGCCTGTCTAGTGCTGCAGAGCCTTGTGAGGCTTACAAGTAAACAACGATGATGATATACCTTTATTAAAAAAAAGAAACAAAACCTAAATGATATAATCTAAGACATACAGGATATTCTATAAGAAGAGAATGAATGCAAATGTTGTCTTTAGAATTATCCTTCTTTGTACTTCATATTCTACAATGATATATCACCATATTTGCTATCATTTCCGCCTCTTTTATGCTTAGCTTAAAAAACTAGGTGTGGTTTAGTTAACGTCACAATAAAATGTGCCATATACTTAATGTGTAAGGTTTTTTACTAATTTTCTCTGATGACATATCACTGCAAATTGAAAGAATATAGAATGATTATAAAATGTCAGTTTTGTTGAAGAAAGCACAGAATAAAAACCTTTTTAAGGATAAAAAAAAGGACGTTTTTGTTGATATGGAGCTTTATGCTCCGTCTCCTGTGATTATCCCCGGTCGTCTAGTGGGGCAGGATGTGGGGCAGTTACTGGCCACCATCCGCATGATGCTACTGCGCATGCGCGGACCGGAAGTTCGGCGTGCCTTTTATTGTATGTGACGGAGACAAGACGCATGCATTAATAATTGTTAATTGTATATCTTATAAGTGACCTGAGGCTATATTATTAAAATGGAGCATGACTATAACATTACTGCACTGAGGTGCAGAGTCCAACAAACTTACAACCTGCATATATGTATAAGGATACTGCTCATTATAGATAACCTGCATAAGACTGTTATACCATTCTCTGCTGCACAGCCATTAACTCTGTGAGTACATGCATTACTATTGCTTTTACAAGTTGCTCAATAAACCAACACCTTGGTTAAGTTTAAACGAGTGTGGCTTAACATCAATATCCAACACTGCTGACACCTTTTACAGACACCCAAAAGGTTTTGCCAATAATTTTTACATCCAAAAAATGTCTATGAAACAGAAAACAGTGTAAAACTTTATAGTCATTCCATCAAAATGCTAATTCATCAGGTATTTGGTAACGTTAAGAGGTCATTTATTGTGTATGTGTTCATACAAAACTCCAGTTTATTGTAAATTGGACATTTTCACATAATTTTTATTAGATATAGAGTATACTTGTATCAGAAGTTTACAGCAGGAATCTCTTGTAATGCTGTTTTCACAAATAATGCAAATAATGCAAGATACAGGACACATGATAGGAATATAAAATGACCGAGACAGATGCAAGACATGAACAGATACAGTTTGGGGTATGACTTCACGATGTAAAGAAAAATAATGAGTCACAGGAAAAGGAACTTATTATTATATGGCTGGAGGAGCATTTATACAAACAAGGAAATCTACAGCCCTGGAAAGCACCAACAGCCACACAGGGTGCTAATGGGAGACAAAACCTAGTACTCTAACAGGAAGAGGTGGTTACAAAAATATGGTTTTCCTGGGATGCTGAGAGAAGGAAGCTAATATTTGCAGGAGAAAAATGTGGGAGTGCACAGAAAACACCACAAGAGAGTAACTAAAACAAAACTCAGCAAACTTGTCAAGCTAAAATCAGTTAAGTCTGGACTGTGGCAGCAATTTAGCTGTTATAAAACTTGCCAGAACATACCCTTTACTCTAAAACAAAAAAAGATATTCTTAGTTTTGAGTCTGACTTTTTCATACTTAGCTTTTTATTCATAGTAATATAGTGTTTGAGAAAGTTTTAAGCATTTTTGCATTTACAAAATATATACAAACATTCTACAGATACTGTAAATCTGCTACACAAAGCAACACATTACTACCATGCCCCAATAAGTGATAATTTAATATCCTTTTTATATTGAACCAACATACTAAGCAGTGCTATGCAATCACAGATTTTAATTAATTAGTTCCTGCCCCACTGGAGTTTACAACCAGGATGTTAAGCTGACGGCCTTGTCATAAACATACAGAACAAACGATAGAGGTCTTCACCTATTGCAGACACCTTTCCTGTAGAGCTTGACACACTCACAGGTACTCAGATGTCCCCAGGACTTAACTGTAAGTAGTGAAAGTTTATGAGCAACACCACAGCGTATAGGTAGGAGGAGCTAATCTGGATATAAGAGAGTAGTCAGCAAATAGGCCAGAATCGGAGGTCCGTAGCAGACGGGATTGTCAGGAACATGCAATAGATCAGGGCTGGCGGCAAACAGGGAAGTCCAGAAACAGGTCCAAAAGGTCAGGGAGCACAGGAACAGAGAGCAGGTCTGCAACCAGCTACCAGAAACTTTAACCGTCAGGGAGGCTAAGCCCTCCCTGCCTTATATACAGAGAAGGACCAATCAGGGAGAGCCTAGCAATAAGCCACCATGGGCTTCCTAATAAATTAGCTCAGCACTCCTCTTACTGCCTGAGGAGGCTGAGCACAATCTTCAAACATTTGCGCATACGCCCGGCTGTGTGTTTGCCGGAGCGCGGCGCCTGCACTGTGAGTGTCCCGGCTGTTGCCTAGGTGACGGCCGGGACAAGAAAATGGAAGTGACGTCCCGGCTGTTACCATGGGATGCAGGAAAAGCGAGCCGCAATCACCGTGGTTCATGACAGTACCCCGCCTTGAGGAGGGGTTAAGGAACCTCGACACCCTGGTTTCTAGGGAAATTTCCTAAAGAACTCTTTGATAAACCTATTAGCTTGTAGGCATCTCAGTGGAACCCAAGACCTTTCCTCCGGGCTGTAGCCCTTCCAATGTACAAGAAAGTAAATTTGGCCCTGGACTTTCTTAGAATCGAGGATTTTTTCCACAAGGAATTCATGATGCCCATCCACACTGACTGGCCGTGATCCCGACACCTTTGAAAATTAAATTTATTAGATAAGACAAACACTTTCAGGATAGAACAATGAAATGTATTAGGAATTTTCAGGGAAGGGGGTAGTTTAAGCCTAAAGGCCACAGTATTGACCTTCTTGATAATAGTAAAGGTAAAAGATCCAATAAACCTGGGTCCCAGTTTCCTGCAAGGCTGCCTAAGCTTGATGTTCCGTGCAGAGAGCCAGACTTCATCTTTGACTTTAAAGTAACAAGCCTGGAGCAGAGCAGAGTGGGCCCTCTTCCAAATTGTTCTAAGTCGTTTTGCAGTAGAGGACATTCCAGGAGATCTAAAAGAATTTTTGGAGGAGAGAGAATTAGCCCTGGGATGGAAACCGAGGTTGCAGAAGAATGGAGAGATAAGGGTTGAGAAATGACAGGAGGCCCTCCCAAACTGAGCAACAAACTGGGAGTCACGATCAGAAACGATGTCCTCAAGGAGACCGGGTAAACGAAAGATATGCTGAACAAACATTAAAGCCAGCGTCTGCTCATTTTGGAACATGGGTAATGGTACAAAGTGAGCCATTTTACTGAAGCGATCCACGACCACCCAGATAGTATTGTGACCAGATGACCGTGGCAGGTTTACAATTAAATCCATCGAGAGATGCGTCCATGGCTTAACTGGAATAGACAAGGGAATCAACTGGCCCGAAGGGCGGGTTCTGGAAGACTTGTTTCGGGCACACACCTCACAAGATAGAATATAAGTCTTAACATCAGAGGATAGGGTAGGCCACCAAACCCAACGAGAGAGGACTTCAATGGTTTTGGATATTCCTGGATGCCCAGCAAGTTTGTTTCTGTGACATTCTGTCAAAACCGTTTCCCTCAGATGGACCGGAATGAGCAGCTTGCCTGTAGGGGTTTCAGAAGTAGCAATTCTTTTAAAATGGCGGGTAACCACAAGCTCTTGGGTCAGGCCAGCATGGATTGCGTAGGACTGAATGATGGGCCGAGGATCAGGAGGTGAAACGTAACATGAAACTCAGAGAGAGAGCATCGGCCTTGACATTTTTTGAGCCTGGCCGAAAAGTGATTAAGAAATTAAAGCAAGTACAGAAGATGGCCCATCGGGCTTGTCTAAGATTCAAGGTCTTGGCAGTGTGAATATACTGAAAATTTTTATGGTCTGCGAGGGTGGTGACTTGATGGGTAGCCCTCTACAATCAATGTCGTCACTCCTCCAAGGGCCATTTTATGGCTAACAACTCACGGTTACCCACGTCGTATTTGATCTAAGCAGTTTAAAATTTATGGGAGAGATTTATGGGAGAGATATGCACATGGATGCATCCTTTGGTTGTGGCAGAGAGAGAATAGCACCAGCCTCTACATCTGAAGCGTCTACTTCAACAATACTTAAGGGTTTGGGTGCCTGAGGACTGGAGCAGATGTGAAGACATCCTTGAGAGCAGAGAAAGAGGTAAGAGCTGACGGCGTCCATTTAGCTGTATCAGCACCTTTACGAGGAAGAGCAGTGATTGGTGCCATGAGCACTGAGAATGAGCGGATGAACCTCCGATAATAGATGACAAAGCCAAGAAATCGTTGAATGGTTTTCAAGTTAGTGGGAAGCACCCAGTCCTGGACTGCCCGGACTTTGTCAGGATCCATTGAGAACTCCCTGGAGGAAATGACATGGCCCAAGAAGGTAACAAGGGTGACCTCAAATGCAAATTTTTGTTGACGGTGCTGCTCCAAGGGCTGTGAATAGGTTAGAATATCATCTAGATAAACAACAACAAATGTGCCTACAAATTCCCGTAGAACATCATTAATTAAGTCCTGAAATACTGCTGGAGCATTACAGAAGCCGTATGGCATCACCAGATACTCGTAATGCCCTGAGTGAGTATTAAAAGCTGTTTTCCATTCATCTCCATCTCTGATCTGGACCACGTTGTAGGCACCTCGAAGATCAATCTTGGAGAAGATAGTAGCGGGTTTGAGTTGGTCAAAGAGTGTAGAGATGAGAGGAAGCGGGTATGTGTTTTTGACCTTAATCTTGTTTAGATCGCGATAGTCAATGCAGGCTCTGAAGCTGCCATCCTTTTTGGCTACAAAGAAACACCCAGCTCCTACTGGAGACTTAGAAGTTCGAATGAATCCTTTTTGGAGATTCTCCTTCACATATTGTTCCATGGCTTGGGTCTCAGGAATTGATAGAGCATATAAGCGTCCTTTGGGCAACTTAGATTCAGGGATCAGGTCGATTGCGCAGTTATATTCATGGTGAGGAGGAAGATAGTCTGCCTTTCTCTTTGAAAACACATCTCAAAATTTCTGAAACGGCTCAGAAATGAGATCCAAACTAAGCTGAAAGGTTCAAAAGGATAGCATCAAGCAGGCAGACGAACACTCGGGACTCCAGGAAATGATCTCCCCTTTCTTCCAATCGATGTGGGGGTTATGGCTTTGAAGCCAAGGATGCCCAAGTATCCATGGAGCGGAAGTTCATGAGATTACATAGAATGACAGGACTTCGGAATGGAGAACACCCACTGATAATTGATCGGGTGGAGTTCTAGCGAGAAACTTGCCTCCAGTTAATGAATTACCATCCAACCCACAGACGGTGATGCTCAAGTTTAACTCAATTTAGTGAATATCTAGAGTCCAGGCCAAGTTGACTAGGTGGCCCTTATTGCCCCAATACATGCAGAGACACTAGGATTGCAGCCTGGAACGTTCTTCAGCTGAAAGACGATAAGCTCCTAATTGCATGAGTTCAGGAGCATCCAATGATGCAGTGTAGGAGATCGGCGGAGCGCCAAAGTAGACTGATTAATCTTTTTCGGCTTTTCTCTCCTTTAACCTACGGTCAATTTTGATTACCAACTGCAAATCCTCCAATGTAGCTGGTGCGGGATATTGCACAAGAGAGTCCTTAATTTGTTCAGAAAGTCCAAGTCGGAATTGACTTTGAAGCCCCGGATCATTCCACTCACTATCAGTGGATCATCGTCTGAACTCGGCGCAATACTCTTCAGCGGTGCCTCGGCCCTGCTTCAAGCTCTAAGATGAAACAAAACCAGAGAAAATTAAGCCTGCGCTCGGTATATCCCACATTATATATGGTACCAGCTGCTTGGCAATAAGCCCGCGCTCGGTATATCCCATATTATATGTGGTACCAGCTGCGTGGCAATATAAATGCCCATATATGTATACAAAACAAAAAGAAAGTTGTCAGCGCTTATCCTTTAAACTGCATATCTGTGTGTGTCTGCATATCTGTGTGTGTGTGGAGGATGGCCTGGTGTCAAGAAGGCCAGCATAGAAGACACTTCTCTCCAGGAAAGACATCAGGGACAGACTGATATTCTGCAAAAGGTACAGGGATTGGACTGCTGAGGACTGGGGTAAAGTCATTTTCTCTGATGAATCCCCTTTCAGATTGTTTGGGGCATCTGGAGAAACGCTTGTCTGGAGAAGGAAAGGTGAGCGCTACCATCAGTCCTGTATCATGCCAACAGTTAAGCATCCTGAGACCATTCATGTGTGGGGTTGCTTCTCAGCCAAGGGAGTGGACTCACTAACAATTTTGCCTAAGAATACAGCCATGAATAAAGAATGGCACCAACACATCCTCCAAGAGCAACTTTTCCCAACTATCCAAGAACAGTTTGGTGACCAACAATGCCTTTTCCAGCATGATGGTGCACCATAAGGCAAAAGTGATAACTAAGTGGCTCTGGGATCGAAACATCGAAATTTTGGGTCCATGGCCAGGAAACTCCGCAGACCTTAATCCCATTAAGAACTTGTGGTTTATCCTCAAGAGGCGGATAGATAAACAAAAACCCACAAAATCTGAGAAACTCCAAGCATTGATTAGGCTAAAAATGGGCGGCCATAAGTCAGTATGTGGCCCAGAAGTTGTATGACAGCATGCCAGGGCGAATTGTAGAGGTCTTCAAAAAAGAAGGGTCAACACTGCAAATATTTTTTCTTTGCATAACCATAATGTAAATGCCAATAAAAGCCTTTTACACTTATGAAACGCTTGTAATTTTACTTCAGAATACCATAGCAACATCTGACAAATGGTCTAAAAACACTGAAGCAGCAAACTTTGTGAAAACCAATACTTGTGTCATTCTCAAAACTTTTGGCCATGACTGTATGTATTATCTCATCTATTTGTTGCTTGCTTCTGTATCTGGTGATACGGAATCTGTGACACCTTATAAATAAATAAATATATATATAATTAAATATAATAATAATAATAATAATAATAATAATAATAATAATAATAAGGGAATAAGTGTGAGTGTTCTTTCATGTAAACAATATCCTTAGTCATTAAATAACTTTGAAACACAAAGGAACAATAGTGCCATCATTATATCTAGTGCCAAATTTGTGGTGACTGGAATATTAAACACATTTCATTAATTTATACTGTACCGCCAAGCAGAAGAAATTAGAATGCCTCAGATGTTCATTGAAAATATTAATCTATGGCACCTCTTAAATGGCATAAAAACATAGCATTTTGCTTATTGCAAAATATTTGAGCTGTTATAGCAATGCCTTCAAATTTGCTATATTTCCGCATTTAGAAAAATTTAACTTTTTTTGTATTAAGCCAAGGCAATTGGATTCAAATTTCTAACACAGCTGTTTGAAACCATGTAATTGCTCAAATATTTATGCTATGCATAGTATTCAATTAAATACTGTTTATTATGTAAAATCCCACTCCCTTACAGAAGTGTGTGACTCCGGTCCGGGAAAAAGGCAGCACTGCCAGAGGAGAGATGGCATTGGTCAACAGTTTCTGATAGTGGAGGGAGTCAGCCAATGGGACCTGAGACAGAAGCAGGTGACCCAGGAACTAAATAACAGCAAGTAATATTGTTGAAGGGACAGACAAACTTCTGCATACAGTCAGATGAGTTAAAATGTAAAGCGCTATTTTCATTAAAGAGACAGCCTGGCTCCAAGATAGACATTGATTTCCACTATGAGAACTAACAGATCCTGGGGGGAGAGACATCCTAACCCCGAGTAAAGTGTCTGCTTTGAATGTGGGAACTGTTTTATCAATAAAGCAGACATTCAGCCTTAGAAAGAGTTCACTCAAAAATACCCATACAGTATAGGAAGCGACCGAACCCATCTACTGCCAATAATTGGTCTGTGAGAGATCCAGTACTTCATTCACCTACAAAACTGCACTTTCCTATGTCTACTAATGCCCTGAGATCCATCACCCAAAGTTGGAGTTTAGTAACAACGGCAATAAGAGGAGTCCCGCATAATCGGCATATGTGACCCTGACCGAACAAGTTTGTTAGGCCTCCGTCTACATAAAAGAAGAGTTACAGTGGGAGATTTGAAGAAAGTATTTCAAGTGTAAGAAGCAGCACAGAGCTAAGGAGCTACAGTGCCGCCCATAGAATTAACAAGTACCAAAAGCATAAATAAGCTTTATTTCATGTGCTGGCGTTGCCTCTCTAGTGGCTAACCACACCCCCCTCTGGTGGCTTGTCATGTTCCTTCAGTGGTAACACACAATATTTCATGTGCCCCACCATTGCATTCCCCTGGTGGGCCCTTCATCTCGAAGTCTGACATTAGATGAAGCTCCATAAAAAGTATGGTCATACACACATTATTATGTTAAAACGATTACTAGAAGTGAAAGCATTTCATCCTGAGGAGAAAGACTCTTAGTAGGCAGAACTTGACAATGTTTCCTTTTCCTCATGAGTGTCATCAGGTTCTGTTTTACTGTGGATTGGGAAAGATAGATTTGGATGTTAACCTGATTTCCACTTCATATGTAAGTGCACTGTGGTTTCACTATAGTTGCACATACATAGATATAAAGGACAAGGGTTTCTTGCAATTTTAAAGCTTGATACCTCTCCAGGCTTGAGTGTGCTCATTGCTCCAATGTTAGTTAAAGGTAGTGTTTTACCCTACGAATCAGTTCAGCCTGCAAATGGCCTGTTAGAGCTAAATGGGTATCAGATATATAAATATTCATATGTGGTATATAGATTTGTGTCATTTTCATGAGGAATCATCTATCTAGGGGAAAGAATGAGCAGGATAAAATATTGTATATCCTATCATAAATCACGAGTAACCCATTGGTTTATATCTGTCACTCACCGGAGTGTGAGTGCCTCCACTCTGGTACGCGGTTCTCCATCTTTCCCGCTTACACCTGTGTTGAACCGCGGCCGTCCGCCATCCTGTCGCACTGCGCATGTGCAGGTCCCTTTAACAACTACACCTGACCACTAATGTGATTGATGGATCAATCACCTCACCCTACTTAAGGCACCTGCAGCCTTAGGTAGTTGCCTGATCTTGGAGTCTCATTCCCAGTGATTCTCTATAGGTGTTCCTGTGAGCTACTCGTGTCTGCAGTTTCCAAGCTGCTTCCAGCTCTACTCGTGTCTGCAGTTTCCAAGCTGCTTCCAGCTCTACTCGTGTCTGCAGTTTCCAAGCTGCTTCCAGCTCTACTCGTGTCTGCAGTTTCCAAGCTGCTTCCAGCTCTACTCATCGGCGGTTCCCATACCTGCTACAGCGTGTCTACTCAGCTGATCGTCTGCAGTTTCCAAGCTGCTTCCTGCTCTACTCACCGGCGGTTCCTATACCCGCTACAGCGTGTCTACTCAGCTGATCGTCTACAGTTTCCAAACTGTTCCCTGCTCTACTCAACGGCGGTGCCCATACCCGCTACAGCGTGTCTACTCAGCTGATCGCTTCTTCAGCTTCCCAGCTGATTCCTGCTCTACTTGGTATGCATAACCACTATTGACTATTATTGTTTACTTGCATACCTATTGAACTATACGTGACTACTGCACTAAGGTACAGTTACCTATGATAGACTGTCTATGCTACATTGCCTGTTTACCCGGACAAGCTTCTCACTCAGCTGCGGTATGCTCTCATCATATTGACTTTGTTGTTACTTGCATATCCGCGCTGACCCGCTTCTCCACGTTGCAGAGCCAGCTACTATATTGACAGACTATTCATTGTACTTCCCTACTTGTGTTGTACAAAACTCCTTACTACTCGCGCTGTTTCCACACAGCTACAGTTTGCCGTTTCCACACCACTCTCCTGCACCTGGAAAAGTCCTCATTCCTCCTCACAGCAGTGATACAACTTGCTACACGCAGACCACTGACTTCCCTGCTACCTACCAGCACCTGGACATTCCTCATCACAGCGGTGGTACAACTTGCTATACGCAGACCACCGACTACCCCGCTACCTACCTGCACCAGTACAACTCTTCCCATCATAGCGGTGGTACAACTTGCTATACGCAGACCACCGACTACCCTACTACCTACCTGCACCAGGACAACCTCCTCATCACTACAGTGGTATAACTTGCTGTACGCAGACCACTGACTCCTCCACGAGCTACCTTCACCTACTCACATCCTCTCATCTCATCTGAAGCTATATCGCTTCTTCTCTACAGTTCCAAGTCGCTGACCTTCCACCATCAACAGCTGCAAGTCATTGACTTCATAAGACATTCTCTACTTTCCTGCTGTTATCATCATTCCAATCATTCACCTAACTGCCCTGAGGTCCGTGGTCAACACCGGCCCTCTGTCAGTTATAACATCAGGTGAAACTCGGGTATAAACTCCTAGTGCCCGTGACAGTAAGATCAGGCCATGACAGACCCAGGATTGGAACCAACAGCTAGGGAGATGCTGCAGCATCTGGTCACTCGGGTAGAACAACAGGGTGTTCGGCAGCAACACTTGTTCCAGTGTTTCCAGACTCTGGCCGCCCGAGGAGATCCTCCACAAAATGTTTGAACCTCCAGCGTCTTCTCCTTCCCCAGTGCCATCCCAGGTGTCTACTGCTTCCACGCTACACCTGCCTACTCCCTCAAAATATGATGGAGATCCCAAGACGTGTAGAGGTTTTCTGAATCAGTGCTCTCTCCATTTCGAGCTTCAACCTCACCATTTTGCCACTCACCGTGCCAAGATTGCCTACCTCATTTCTCTGTTTTCCGGACAGGCTCTTGCGTGGGCCTCCCCTCTGTGGGAGAGAAATGACTCCCTATTGGAGGATAGTGCACTCTTCATTTCCACGTTTTGCAAAATTTTCGATGAACCTGGCCGCGTTGTCTCTGCGGCTTCCAGCATTCTCCGACTACGCCAAGGAACACACTCTGTGGCCCAGTACGTCATTCAGTTTCGGATACTCGCCTCTGAACTACAGTGGAACACCGAGGCCCTGATAGCTGCCTTCTGGCAGGGTCTGACGGATAAGATCAAAGACGCACTGACCACACAAGAGTTACCCTCCTCCTTGGACGATCTAATTTCCCTATGTCATAGGGTAGACATGAGATTCCGTGAGAGGGAGTCTGAAAGAACAAGCACCTCTAAGGGTTTCACTCGTCTATCACCTCAAGTTCTTCATCTTCCCCCTCCAGTGGAACCCATGGAGGTAGGACGCTCTAAGTTAACATCTAAAGAGAGGGATCGATGAATACAAAATAGACTCTGCATCTATTGTGCTGACCCTACTCACAGCCTGAACTCATGCCCTAAGAAGTCGGGAAATGCCAGGCCCTAACCAGTTCTGGAGAGGTAAGGTTAGGGTCCCTGGACTCCTCTCCATCTTCTATGGATTCCAAAGTGTGTGCATTTGATGTTACCATCTTCTCAGCCACCAAATCTTTTATCTCTCAAGCACTTCTGGATTCCGGCGCTGCCAGCAACTTTATCTCCAGTGCTCTAGTTAACCAGTGGTCCCTACCAGTGGTCCCGTTAAAAACTGCCATAGCGGTCACCGCTATAGACGGCTCTCGTATCATTAATGGACTGATTACTCACTGTACGACTCCTTTGACCCTCCAAATTGGAGCCTTACACCGAGAGAAAATCTCTTTGCTGGTCCTTCCTGTGACTACTAGTCCCATTGTTCTTGGCCTTCCATGGCTTCAGCTTCATTCACCACAAGTTGATTGGAGTACTCCCCAAGTCACATCCTGGGGCCCGGATTGTCATCATAGATGCCTAACCCGAGTGGTACCACTCAAAATCAACAGATCGGCTATAACACCTGGACCTCCGGGCCTTCCTCCACAGTATGCCCCGTTCGCTGGCGTGTTCAATAAGGCGCAATCTGAACGTCTGCTACCTCATCGGGCATGGGATTGTCCCATAGATCTACTACCTGGCAAAAACCCTCCTAGGGGCTGTGTATACCCTCTCTCGCTACCAGAGACACAGGCTATGTCAGAGTATATCAAGGACAACCTTCATCGCGGGTTCATTCGACCTTCCAGCTCTCCCGCTGGAGCGGGCTTCTTTTTCGTGAAGAAGAAAGATGGGACCTTAAGACCCTGCATTGATTATCGGGGGCTCAATGCCATAACCGTGAAAAACCGGTACCCGATTCCTCTTATCACCGAACTCTTCGATAGTATTAAAGGTGCTCGGATTTTTACCAAACTTGATCTCCGTGGTGCTTACAACCTAATCCGGATCAAGTCAGGCGACGAATGGAAGACAGCATTCAACACCAGGGATGGGCATTACGAATACCTAGTTATGCCTTTTGGACTGTGTAATGCCCCTGCTGTCTTCCAAGGATTTGTAAACGAGATCTTCCGGGACCTATTATACATGTGCGTTGTAGTCTATCTGGACGACATTTTAATCTTCTCTCAAGATCTTGTCTCCCACCATCAACATGTGGCAGAAGTTCTCTCCGGACTGCGGAAGAACCTCCTATTCTGCAAATTAGAGAAACGCTCCTTCGAATTATCCCAAATTCCATTCTTGGGATACATCGTGTCCGGAGTAGGTCTGGAGATGGACCCTGACAAAGTTAATGATGTTCTACTTTGGCCTCAGCCAACTACCCTCAGGGCTATACAACGCTTCCTGGGTTTTGCGAATTATTACAGACGCTTTATCTTGAACTTCTCCTCTATTGCCTCTCCTATTGTGGCCCTGACCAGGAAGGGTGCCAATACTAAACACTGGTCCTCCGCGGCCCTTCAAGCTTTCTAAAGCCTTAAAGAGGCCTTTTCCACCGCTCCTGTTCTGCTGCAGCCTGATGTGAACCTTCCCTTCTTTCTCGAGGTAGATGCCTCCAATGTCGGACTAGGGGCCATTCTCTCCTAAAGATCTGAGCAACAGAAGTTCCATCCTTGCGCTTTCTACTCCCGGGGTCTTCTACCCGCGGAAAAAAACGACACCATCGGTGACAAGGAACTGTTAGCTATAAAAGTTGCATTGGAGGAGTGGAGATATCTACTGGAGGGGGCTCATTACCCTGTAACCATCTTTACAGACCATAAAAATCTCCTCTATTTAGAAACAGCTCAATGCTTAAACCCTCGACAGGCGAGATGGTCACTCTTCTTTTCCCGCTTCGAGCTCATCGTTACGTTCAAACCAGCTGCAAAGAACAAAAAAGCAGACGCTTTATCCCGGGCGTTTGCACCTCCCTCTAACATCACAGATTGTTCCGACCATCCTATACTGGATCCCAAATGTGTGACTTTGGCCACTTCTTCCACTAATGTGCTACCGTTTGGGAAAACCCTCGTTCCGCCATCTCTTCGTAAGAGAATATTGTCATGGTACCATTCTTCACGCTTCTCTGGACATTCTGGTGAACGAAAGACTTTTGAGATCCTTTCCAGGAGTTATTGGTGGCCCTCTATCAGAAAGGATGTCAGAGAGTTTGTGGCCGCTTGTGAGATTTGCTCTCAATTTAAGTCTTCCCGCGGAACACCAGCGGGATTGCTCCAACCACTACCTATCCCTACCAAACCATGGACCCATATAAGTATGACTTTGTCACCGAACTTCCACTTAGCAAGAGATGTAATACCATCTGTGTAGTGATGGATAGATTCTCCAAGATGGTTCACTTCGTCCCTCTAACTGGATTACCACCTTCTTCTACCTTGGCTGACCATTTTATTAAAGAGATCTTTTGGATTCATGGTTGTCCGTCCGAGATTGTGTCTGATAGAGGAGTCTCCAGATTCTGGCGAGCCCTTTGCAAGACCTTGGGTATCCGACTCTCTCTATCACCTTCTTACCACCCTCAATCAAACGGACAGACCGAAAAAGTAAATCAAGACCTTGAGACCTTCATAAGAATCTTCTCCTCAGCCAACCAAGATAATTGGGTAGATCTACTCCTGTGGGCTGAGTTTGCCCACAATAACATGTACCATGAATCTTCATCTAAAACTCCTTTTTTCGTGGTTTACGGCCACCATCCGTCTCTCCCAGAGTTTCCTGCCCTCCCTCCCACCCAAGTTCCTGCGGTGGAGAAACTTTGTAAAAACTTCAAAACCATCTGGACTCAGGTGAGATCTTCCCTGAGAAAGGCATCAACCAGATACAAATTCTTTGCAGATAAAAAGAGGCGAGGCATTCCACCACTCAAGATTGGAGACCGTGTATGGCTTTCTACAAAAAATATCCGCCTGAAGGTTCCGTCCATGAAGTTTGCGCCACGCTTCATCGGACCATACAAGATCACTCAAGTCATAAATCCTGTATGCTTCAAGCTACTATTACCAAAGAACCTCCGGATCTCCAATGCCTTTCATGTCTCACTGCTCAAACCTCTTATTATTAATCGCTTTTCTGCTCCTCCTTCTGTACCTAAACCAGTACAGATTCATCAAGAAGAGGAGTTCGAGATATCTCAAATTCTGGATGCCAAAATTTCGCGAGGAACTCTCCGATTCCTCGTTCATTGGCAGGGCTTTGGTCCAGAAGAACGCTCCTGGATTCGCGCTGATGACCTCAACGCTCCAGCCCTGCTTAAAAAATTCTACCTAAAATTTCCGGGCAAACCCGGTTCCAAGTGTTCTGTGCCCACCTTTAAAAGGGGGGGTACTGTCACTCACCGGAGTGTGAGTGCCTCCACTCTGGTACGCGGTTCTCCATCTTTCCCGCTTACACCTGTGTTGAACCGTGGCCGTCCGCCATCCTGTCGCACTGCGCATGCGCAGGTCCCTTTAACAACTACACCTGACCACTAATGTGATTGATGGATCAATCACCTCACCCTACTTAAGGCACCTGCAGCCTTAGGTAGTTGCCTGATCTTGGAGTCTCATTCCCAGTGATTCTCTATAGGTGTTCCTGTGAGCTACTCGTGTCTGCAGTTTCCAAGCTGCTTCCAGCTCTACTCGTGTCTGCAGTTTCCAAGCTGCTTCCAGCTCTACTCATCGGCGGTTCCCATACCTGCTACAGCGTGTCTACTCAGCTGATCGTCTGCAGTTTCCAAGCTGCTTCCTGCTCTACTCACCGGCGGTTCCCATACCCGCTACAGCGTGTCTACTCAGCTGATCGTCTACAGTTTCCAAGCTGTTCCCTGCTCTACTCAACGGCGGTGCCCATACCCGCTACAGCGTGTCTACTCAGCTGATCGCTTCTTCAGCTTCCCAGCTGATTCCTGCTCTACTTGGTATGCATAACCACTATTGACTATTATTGTTTACTTGCATACCTATTAAACTATACGTGACTACTGCACTAAGGTACAGTTACCTATGATAGACTGTCTATGCTACATTGCCTGTTTACCCGGACAAGCTTCTCACTCAGCTGCGGTATGCTCTCATCATATTGACTTTGTTGTTACTTGCATATCCGCGCTGACCCGCTTCTCCACGCTGCAGAGCCAGCTACTATATTGACAGACTATTCATTGTACTTACCTACTTGTGTTGTACAAAACTCCTTTCTACTCGCGCTGTTTCCACACAGCTACAGTTTGCCGTTTCCACACCACTCTCCTGCACCTGGACAAGTCCTCATTCCTCCTCACAGCAGTGGTACAACTTGCTACATGCTGACCACTGACTTCCCTGCTACCTACCAGCACCTGGACAAGTCCTCCTATCACAGCAGTGGTACAACTTGCTACACGCAGACCACTGACTTCCCTGCTACCTACCAGCACCTGGACAAGTCCTCCTATCACAGCAGTGGTACAACTTGCTATACGCAGACCACCGACTACCCCGCTACCTACCTGCACGTGACAATATCATATGAAGCCACAAGAAGACTTGGACACTATAACAACTTTAGTACATGTTGCAGCCCCAAAGGAGTCCCAGTAGAGGACTGTCGCAACATGTATGAACACAGAACACAGAGCCAAATTGCTAGGCAAAATATGAAATAAAGGATAAGCCAAAGGTCAGGTGCAGATAGAATGCACGAATACTATCATATACAATGCCATGTCCATATCACTACAGTTAAGCATTCAGAAAGGAGCAAGACTTGTGACAGGATGATTTATTACAAAGGGAAACGCATAGGAAGTAACCTGCTGGACAGCTTTGAATGGAGATAACAAAGCAAGATGCAATGAATTACATTGAGTATATATCTAACTTTTTACCTGCAGACATCTTTAAAGACACTATATAGCAAAATATATTTGTATTTAATTGAGAATTGAAGGTGCTATAAGCATTGCCACATGTTTTAAGCTAGCTATCACCATCATTCACTGAATATACACCTTGACCACCCTGACACTTTCTTTGCAGTCTGGTGAGCATAATAACAGATTCTTTTTTTACCAAACCTGTAAATGGTCAATGCAAGCAGTACTTGTTCTAACAAGCAACAGCACAATGCCCCCCTACTGTTGTAGAATACAGTAACTGACTGGAATGACAGATACCAACTAGACACGGGGCCGTTATTGAAATCTGATGTGGTGAATATCTGGATTTCAGTTGATTCATTTGAGACAATTCGTTTTCTAAACTATCCTGGAACTTGCAAAAATACCTGAGCTTCCCAAACAGAGATGATAAGAGTCTTAAAACTTAAATTGCTTCACTCATCTGCAGTAATATTGTGTGTTTTATTACTATCTTTTTTTTAATTAAGGTTGGCATCCAACAAAAAATCTAATCAAACATTTCTAAACACACCAATGTCAGTACATTATTCCAGAATAGGCTTTGGCTAAAGTGAGAATATAACTAAAATTAAACACTAAGCAATTTGTATACATCAGGGAGAATTCAACATAAAAATTACACTTTTCACCATACATTCTGTATACATATAACACTTAGAGGATGAGCAAGAAAAGCACATGCCCCAAACAGGATGTTTCAGATTCAGCACTACATTTTATCTTCCTCTTCAGATGTATCTGATCTAGTTGTACACATTCTGTTCCCATGTGACTCTTACATGAACCCCACAACATCCTTGAAAAATATTTGTACAGTTGCTTTTTAGAGATAACAAGGTTATTTTTCCAGAAAAATATATATGACTAAACTAATTGAAATAATTCTCAATAAGTCTCTTTGTTTTTTTTTCTTTCAATTTTTACTTGACAAAAGTGTAGGAATACTGGGTAAAATAAATTTACTCTATCATACAAGTAAAACCTTTATAGATAAGAACAAATTCAAAGTGTGTATATAAAGCAGATTGCATTTTAGACAATGCCATACTTTATTTTGGCTAACAACAAGCATTATACATATTTAATGTTGCCTTTTAAATGTATATTGATTTGTTGGAGTTCTATAAGTTTTATTCTGGGGCTAAAATGCAGAATGATAAAAGTTCACTGAATTTCAATGGTATGTTGGCCAAGACTGCTAGTTTGCAGCATTACTGATGAAAAAAATCTAAATACATTATCCCATGCCAAGGGGCTGGCGGTCAAATTTTAGCCTGGGGGTGAGACTTGGCTTATCAGACTGTTAGGAACATTTTAATGGTGGCTCACTGATCCAGCCCACCATGCCACCGGTTCTGGAGCCAGCCTTTTCTTGAAGGGCAATTAAAATCTTCACTGTTGTATGTCTGTAAGCATACCTCCCATCATGTCTGTCCCCGGCAGTGGGACAGGGGAGCGTGGCCACGGCACAATAGCGGCATGTCCTCATCGCGGCGGGGACATGTCCACGCCCCCAGAGGGCTGCCTAGGTCTATGAAGCAATAGGCTGCCCATTAGATACCTCCATTCCCCCAACATTCCAACATATTGACAAGCATGTCCCTGTGCGGGACAGACTCCTAAATTTGGGACTATCCTGCTGAAATCGAGGACAGTTGGGATGTACACCTGCAGTGGTTTTAAACCACAACGAAACACAAAAATTAACGCACATACTTAATACTTGGTTGCTAGTGCAGCTAAAAGTGATGCATTTGCATTTTATGCTACCCATCAGATCAATATCCAATGTTATTCAACATGTCACAAAATATATTACATTTTCGGAATCTTGGTTCAGTAATATGCAAACTTAAACCACTACAACACATAGATCACTGAAAATGTTATCTCACTTTAAATTTAGGCAGCATGCTTGAGTGAAATGGATTTCACTGGATAAATACTTTGAGAGAAATGGTTGCTAATGAGTTAATTAGACCAATAGACTTTAAGTGCACCACTTATCACACAAAAAGAGTAGAGATGCAACTTGCATTTCTCTTTTCAGCAATTATTTTAGGCAGATTTGGCAGGAATAAACTTTTCTTTCAGACAGCCTTACCTTTCAATAGTAGGATTACAAACCTGATCAGAGAGTTTAATAACACAGCTTCTTGTCTCACAAGTTTCAATAACTTGAACATAGTAAAGCAAAAAAAACCCCATCAACTTATCTGTTTTGTGAGTGTGGGCAGCACAGTGGCTTAGTGGTTAGCACGTCTGCCTCACAGCACTGAGGTCATGAGTTTGATTCCCAACCATGGCCTTATCTGTGTGGAGTTTGTATGCTCTCCCCGTGTTTGCATGGGTTTCCTCCGGGTGCTAGGGTTTCCTCCCATACTCCAAAAACATACTGATAGGTTAATTGGCTGCTATTAAATTGCCCTTAGTCTCTCTCAGTCTGTGTGTATGTTAGAGGATTTAGATTGTAAGCTCCAATGGGGCAGGGACTGATGCAAATGAGTTCTCTGTACAGCACTGTGGAATTAGTGGCTCTATATAAATGATGATGATGAGTCTTGCTGGCATGGGTCCATTCTGTAAATGATGACATTCTTAATTTGACTCTGGAGTTCAGTAATTGAAAAGGCTCTCTGCAGGTGTGGAGATTATCCTGTCCACCCATGCAGAACATTTCACCTGGATTCCAAAGAAGCATTCAACGCTGTTGCATCTTTGCCGATTTGAAATACGCTCCCTTTTGAAAACTGAACGTTACCGGTCTAGCAACTACATAAGCTGGGTCTTTTTCCTGTTTCTCCAAAGATGTTTCCTTATGGGCTAGCTTTCAAGTGTAGAACTTTAGCTGCAAAAATCCCTCAGGACAACAGTTCAGAAATAGCATTTAGTGGCTCTTTGTAGGAAGATCCTTCATTATCCCAGGCAGCCTTTACAGGACACTTCACAGCAAAACATCCATTAGCCTCTAGGAGTCTGTTTTTTGCTGCTCCCCTTTCCCCAAAAATCTCCTGGAGCCTACTAGTTCAGAATAGAGCCAAAATACAAATTTTTTGTGGCTTTTTGTAACTTATTGCAGTGTCTAGGTCACACTCGAAAACGGAATTGTCACACCAGAGCGAGATGCTACCTGCTGGCATTTGCACTGCCAAAACTGGAGCCGCAGAATCTAACGTGCCCCTAGTCTTCACTAAGGACCCCCGCAAGGAGGTTTGGATTTGCCTGTGAGGGACGTTCAGGTTGTGGTTCTCCAGTACAGCTGCCAGTAAAGTAGAAGCAGATTGGTCAGGCAATCCGGGTCAGAACCAAGCAGACAGAGAGGGTACCAAATCGTAATTCACAAGCAGTGTCAGGAAACAGACCAAGGTCAGAATCCAAGAGAATAAGGCAGCCAGGGATTAATCAGAGAGGTCCAGGAAAGCAAGGAAGCAAGGAGCCTGGATCAACAGAAGTGTAACGGTCTGCGGGCAGGAGTACACGAAGGTCCAGGTGAGCTAGGAACCTCAGGTAAGCAGGAGATGTGATATTCTATGAACTGAGAATCAGCAGGAGCCAGGAGAAGACATGTACTCACAGGTAAGGAGGCTTGAAGATGCGTCACCTAAGCATGGTGTCAGGTGGTTTAAATAGTCAGCGATGTCGGCCTAATTGGCCAATTAAGGAAATGAATGAAGTTTATAAAAGCTGGGTAAGATGGCGGCCTTCATGGAGAAGCTGCAGCGCTCAGCGCAGAAGAGAGAAGCAGAATAGGGAAGGTAGGAGCACCAGACCCTGACCGAGTAGTCTGTGGGTCCGGTGCGTGACAGTCTAAATGTTTCTGCATGATTCTTGCACAGTCTGGGGTTCTAGTGAGCAGCCTTGGGGTGTAGTTTGCAGTTTGTCCACCTCAAAAGGTTAGATGCAATTTGCATTGAACTTCCCAGAGGCAGTCTAGGAGATGGAGTTTTCTGAATGAGTACAAGCAGTAATATACCTGTGATTTGCAGGGTATTACACTGACCATTGCCATCTTTGCGTATAGCATTACATTTGAGATTTTAGGGGAGAGGAGGAAGATTAGGGGCAGCCTAGCACTTAAGGAACGCTAGGCACTCGTCTGGAAGGGGTTATGTACCATTGTGACAGAACCCTGTTTTGAAGTGGCCACATGCACTATTGCAGGGCCGTAACTAGGGCTGTGCGACAGGGGCGTCCGCCCAGGGCGCAACGCTGAAAGGGGGCTCAATTTAGGAATATTTTAGGTTCATTTGGTTAAAATTGAGGGCTAGTGGGGCGGCATTTGTCTTTCTCGCCCCAGGCGCTAGAATTCTAAGTTACGGCTCTGCACTATTGTGCTTGTCCCACCACACTCTGAAACCAGCCATTCAGAAAATATCATTCATTGTCATTGTAAAAAAAAACATTTCTATTAGCTTTTACAGCACTACCCTGCTCATACTGAGAAAGCATTATAGCTTTCAGGAAGGAAACACACAAGGCAAAACTTGCTTGGCAGTAAGGTTTACAAATTTATTACTGTAATTTTGTAAACAGTTGGCTAACATTCAGTTAAAATATATGGATTATCTTTCCTTACATTGGTTCTGCGTAACTTATGATAATATACCAGATATACAGCTACTATCCTGCAAAACTCTGACATTCTTTGTAAAACAGTGAGGTAAAGTATACTGTTCTTATTTTAATACCTGCATTCAAACTAAATATGATTTAAAACAGGGGTCCTCAAACTTTTTAAACAGGGGGCCAGTTCACTGTCCCTCAGACCGTTGGAGGGCCGGACTATAGTAAAAACAAAAACTTTGAACAAATTCCTATGCACACTGCATATATCTTATTTTGAAGTGAAGAAACAAAACAGGAATATTTAAAATGAAGTAAAGTTAAATCAACAAATTTACCAGTATTTCAATGGGAACTATGGGCCTGCTTTTGGCTATTGAGATGGTCAATGTCTGGTTCCAGTGTATGTGTGCCCAGGGTGTCTGTACCAGTGTATGTGTGCCTAGTGTGTGTAACAGTGTATCTGTGCCCAGTGTCAGCGTGCCAAGTGTCTGTCCCTTTGTATGTGTGCCTAGTGTGTGTAACATAGTAACATAGTAACATAGTTGATGAGGTTGAAAAAAGACACCAGTCCATCAAGTTCAACCTATTTTGGATCTCCTGCGATCCTGCACTTATATTTGAAATTAATCCAGAGTAGGCAACCGCCCATCTGTTTCAATTTTGAAAATCCCCCCAGACTCAATATTGCAATCCAATTTTTACCCTATATCCACTACTATCCTTTATTTTAAATTAACGGTCGTATCCCTGGATACACCTTTCCGCTAAAAATTTGTCTAACCCTTTCTTAAACATATCTATTGAATCTGCCATCACAACCTTCCCTGGCAATGAATTCCATATCTTGACTGCCCTTACTGTAAAGAACCCCTTCCTTTGCTGGTTGTGAAATTTCCTCTCCTCTAACCTTAGGGGATGACCACGTGTCCTGTGTATGGTCCTTGGGGTAAAAAGTTCCCATGAAAGCTCTCTGTATTGACCCCTAATGTATTTGTACATAGTAATCATATCTCCCCTTAGACGCCTCTTTTCTAAAGTAAACATGCCTAAACTGGCTAACCTTTCCTCATAACTTAATGACTCCATAACCTTTATCAATTTTGTCCCCCTTCTCTGAACCCTTTCTAGTTCCAAATGATCTTTTTTATAGAGTGGTGCCCAGAACTGTACTGCATATTCAAGATGAGGTCTTACCAACGATTTATACAGTGGCAAAATTACACTGTCTTCCCTTGCATCTATGCCCCTTTTTATGCATGCCAATACTTTGTTTGCCCTTGCAGCTGCTGCTTGACATTGAGCACTATTGCTAAGTCTACTGTCTACGAGCACTCCCAAATCCTTTTCCATTATAGATTCTCCCAAATTAATTCCATTTAATTTATAGATTGCGTTCTTGTTTTTGATCCCTGAATGCATAACCTTACATTTATCTGTGTTAAACCTCATATTCCATTTAGCCGCCCAATCCTCCAGTTTATTTAAGTCCCTCTGTAGAGAAGCTACATCTTGCTCTGATTTTATTACCTTACAGAGTTTAGTGTCATCTGCAAAAATAGAAACTTTACTCTCTAAACCATCACCAAGGTCATTAATAAATATATTAAAAAGGAGTGGTCCCAGCACGGAACCTTGAGGTACTCCACTTAAGACCTTTGACCAATTAGAAAATGTTCCATTTATCACAACTCTCTGTTCCCTATTCTCTAACCAGTTTTCGATCCAAGTATAAATTTTGATTTCTAGACCCAGTTCCCTTATTTTGTAAACCAACCTCTTGTGTGGCACTGTATCAAAGGCCTTTGCAAAATCTAAGTAGACCACATCTACTGTCCTCCCCTGGTCTAAGTTCCCACTAACTTCCTCGTAGAAACTAATTAGATTAGTTTGACATGACCTATCCCTCACAAATCCATGTTGATTCCCACTAATAATTTTATTGCGTACCAAGTAATCCTGAATACTGTCCCGTAAAATACCTTCCAGTAGTTTCCCCACTATTGATGTCATGCTTACAGGTCTATATTTCTCTGGTTGTGATCTCGTCCCCTTTTTAAACAACGGCACCACATCTGCTATTCGCCAATCCCTTGGTACTGAGCCTGATGAGATTGAATCTCTGAAAATTAAGAATAGCGGTCTAGCTATTTCCAAGTTTAACTCCATAAGGACCCTTGGGTGTATGCCATCTGGACCTGGAGCTTTATTTATCTTAATATTCTTCAGTCACCTTTGGACTTCTTCCTCTGACAACCAAGTATTAATTAATGACATGGTTTCATTTCCATTTTTATGTATTACTCCTGCCATTTGTTCCTCTCTGGTAAATACTGAAGTAAAGAACGTGTTTAATATCTCTGCTTTTTCCTTAGTATCATTTATCAATTCACCCATCTCACTTCTTAGGGGTCCTATATTATCTTTTTTAATCCTTTTGCCATTTATATACTTAAAAAACTTTTTGGGGTTTGTCTTACTTTCTTTTGCAACGTGCCTTTCATTTTCTAATTTAGCCAATCTAATTTCCTTTTTGCATGTTTTATTACATTCCTTGTACCTATGGAAGGACTCCTCTGACCCTTCAGACTTAAACAATTTAAATGCGCGCTTCTTCCTTTGCATTTCTTCCCTTACCTTTTTATTTAGCCACATTGGTTTAGACTTAATTCTTTTACATTTATTTCCCATAGGAATGAACTTATACGTGTATGTTTCCAACAACATTTTAAAGACAGCCCACATTTCTTCTGTATTTTTTCCTTCAAAGGCTTTGTCCCAGTCTATGCTCTTTATAGACTCCTTTAGCATATTAAAATTTGCCTTTTTAAAGTTTAAAGTCCTAGTTGATCCCTTATACTGTTGTTTCTGAAAACTAATTTCAAATGAGACCATATTATGATCACTGTTTCCCAAGTGTTCCTTTACTTGAATATTTGATATTACGTCTACATTGTTTGTTATTACTAGGTCAAGTATAGTCCGGTTCCTAGTTGGTTCCTCAACTAATTGGGACATGTAATGGTCTTTTAGCGTGCTCAGAAACCTATTTCCCCTAGCTGTACCGCAGGTCTCAGTACTCCAATCAATGTCCGGATAATTAAAATCCCCCATAATTAAAATTTGACCTAGTTGTGTAGCCTTTTCAATTTGCTGTAGAAGTTGGGCTTCCTCAATCGTACTAATATCTGGCGGTTTATAGCATATCCCTATCAGAAACTTCTCTGAACTTTTTCCTCCGCTGGATATTTCCACCCACAATGCCTCTATATTATCACCAATATTCTCGTATATAACTTCCTGAATACTTGGTTTTAATTCTGGCTTAATATAAAGACATACTCCTCCTCCCCTTTTATTTACCCTATCCCTCCTGAAGAGAGAATAGCCTTCCAAGTTGACTGCCCAGTCATGTGTATCATCCCACCAGGTCTCAGTAATACCTATAATATCATACTGCTCATTCATTGCTACTAGTTCTAACTCCCCCATTTTACCTGTCAGGCTTCTTGCATTTGCAAGCATACACTTAAGTCTATTGCCTCCCTTAGGTATTTCTTTTTGCTTTAAAAAGGGCCGCTCCTTATCGGCTATGCTTCCCTTTCCCCCCTCTCCACCCCCTTTACTCTTGTTAAATTCCTCCTTACTACTCTCAATGTCTATCCCATAAATACTTGCTTGCCCCTCCCCCCCGGAGCCTAGTTTAAAATCTCCTCCAACCTTCTAACCATCCTCTCCCCTAGCACTGCAGCCCCCTCCTCATTCAGGTGCAATCCATCACGACAATAAAGATGGCAACTGACCGAGAAATCAGCCCAGTGCTCTAAGAATCCAAAACCCTCCTTCCTACACCAATCTTTTAGCCACGCATTAACCTCCCTAATCTCCCGCTGCCTCCCTGGACTAGCGCGTGGCACAGGTAGTATTTCCGAAAATACTACCTTGGATGTCCTTGCCTTAAGTTTGCGACCTATGTCCCTGAAATCATTCTTTAGGACACCCCTTCTTCCTCTAACTCGGTCATTGGTGCCAATATGCACCAAAACCGCTGGGTCATTCCCAGCCCCTCCCAACAATCTGTCCACCCGATCCACAATATGCCGAGCCCGAGCACCCGGGAGACAACACACTGTTCGGCATGCACGGTCCCGGTAACAGATTGCCCTATCTACCTTCCTAATAATTGAATCCCCTACCACCACAATCTGCCTGGGTCCCTGAGTAACTTTGGTCCCCTCTGTGCTGGAGAGACCATTCCCCTGGTTGCTAGAGGAAGCAGTGTCATCCAACTCTACCAATTCTGAACTGCCTTCCACGGTATCTTCATCCAATCTGGCAAATCTGCTGGGATTGCCTAGCTCAGAACTGGCCTGCCTCTTCCTCCCTCTGCTACCCCTAGTAACTGTTACCCAGCTGCCTACCTGTGCATCCTCCTCTGTCTCTGCTCCACCCTGCTCAGATAACACATCAACGGTGAGCTGTAAACTCTGCTCCAGGTTGGCAATGTCTCTCAATGTTGCAATGGTCTGCTTTAGATCAGTTACCTGGGCTTCCAAAGAGACCAATTGCTCACATTTCTCACAGAGGTATAAACCTTGGAACACTTGCTCCAAGTGTGCATACATATGACAAGATATGCATTGAGTGAGATCATCAAGCCTGCTACTACTCATCTTATTATGGCTAACCTAACTTCTTATAGCCTACAGTGAACTTTAGTACTAGCCTTTCCTAGCCACTTACCAGATTAAACCCCTTCCTGGATTCAACTCCTTATTCCTAGTCCCTTTGTATGTGTGCCTAGTGTGTGTACCAGTGTATGTGTGCCTAGTGTGTGTACCAGTGTATCTGTGCCCAGTGTCAGCGTGCCAAGTGTCCATACCTGTGTATCTGTGCCCAGTGTTAGTGTGCCAAGTGTCTGTACCTGTGTATGTGTGCCCAGTGTGTGTACCAGTGTAAGTGTGCCCAGTGTGTCTGTACAAGTGTATGCGTCCCTAGTGTGTGTACCAGTGTATGTGTGCCCAGTGTCAGCGTGCCAAGTGTCTGTACTTTTGTATGTGTGCCCAGTATCATCGTGCCAAGTGTCTGTACCAGTGTATCTGTGCCCAGTGTCAGTGTGCCAAGTGTCTGTACCTGTGTATGTGTGCCCAGTATGTGTACCAGTGTAAGTGTGCCCAGTGTGTCTGTACAAGTGTATGCGTGCCCAGTGTGTCTGTACAAGTGTATGCGTGCCCAGGATGACTGTCCCAGTGTATGTACCAGTATATGTGTACCAGTATATGTGTGCCCAGTGTAAGTTTGCCCAGTGTGTGTGCGCCTAATGTATATATCAGTGTATGTGTGTCCCTGTATTTCTTGAAAATTACTCACCTTAAGATTCCTAGCTGTTGTACAGGACGGCAGGGCGCAGCCACAGGTCAGAAGAAGTGGGCCCCACCGCAGAGTTTGAACAGGAGTGGCCAGCAGACGTGAGGTAGGGGCTGTGCACTGTATCAATAGACTGCACAGTCCCCACTTTGAAAAGGAAGCAAGGAGAGACTAGGGCGCGCTGCACATTCATTCATTCATTACTTAGGCAGACACCGCGCCCATCCTCCCGCGTAGTATACTCGCACCAAGCGCTGACGTGCGCGCTGCATGTACTTGGGGAAAAAAAATGCCTGAGACTGCCTCTTGGTGGTGCTGCAGGGTACCCCTCCCTCCCCCGGCGCTGCTGACAGGCGAGATGATGCGGGCAGCGGGGGGCCCTTGGAGAGAGGGGGGCCCGGGGCACGTGCCCCCTGTGCCCCCCCTTAATCCGGCCATGCCGGCGGGCCATATAAATGTCCTCAGCGGGCCGTATGTGGCCCGCGGGCCGTAGTTTGAGGACCCCTGATTTAAAATATAGCGACATTTAAAGGACAGCTCTAGGAGACCATAAGTGAAAATATGCACATACAGGACCATATGGCATAGAAAAGAGATCAACATACTTTATGAGGACCTTCACTCCACTCACACCTCATGGGGTCACTAAATCACATGTTCCAAGCGCCAGCAAAGGATGATTGCTTATTCTCTATTGTCCAGGTGTGGAGCCAGATCTAGAGCTACATTTTACCACTTCCTCATACCTTTTCTGTATTATTATCCCCACTGAATGTAGCTTGATATTTATTGCTAAAGAATTAACGCTTACTCTCACTCTGCTCACATTGGGGGTTATTTAGAGTTAGACACATTTGCGTCCAAAATGTAAATTGTACTCCATAAAAATGATGCGCTTTTTTTGAGCTGTACATATCCTATGATGCATGCAACCCAAAATAGTATTTTAAATGCACCTGTAAGAAGATTATGATGCTGCGTCATATTTGAGGCGCCAGTCATCATAAATGCAGTTTATTGATAAATTGTATCATTACAATGTAGCTAGTTAGTGTTAAGAACTCACGTGGGGTCTCCCAACAACTAACCAATGCAGAGCAGCTTTCCCACTCTCAGGGCCTGATTCATTAAGGAAAGTTAGGCAAAATAGGAGTAAATTTTCTCCGGACAAACCATGTCACAATGCAAGGGGTGAAAATTAGTTTATTATTTTGCACATAAGTTAAATACTGGCTATTTTTTCATGTAGCACACAAATACTTGATAGCTTAATTAGTGCACTGGGACAGGGGTGTCAAACTCGCAGCCCACAGAACGCAGCATGCAGCCCAAAAGCATATTTGTTGCGGAACACGGTCAGTGGGGTAAGCAAAGCGGGGTGGTGGTGGGGGGTTCAAGCCTGAGAGGCATACCCCCTGCCTGCCATCCCCCGCCTCACCACGGCACCCTCCTCCAACTCGCACTGAATATCGAGCGCCCAGAAAGGAGCCTGAAGAAGAAGAGAAGAAGACTGAAGAGAAGAGGAGAAGAAAGAAGGCAATAGAAAGGTAAGTGAAGGGGAGAAAAAACAGCATGAAGGGCACAGTATGAATGAGTGGTGACGTAAAGAGAAGAAAAAGCAGCATGAAGGACTCAGTATAAAAGAGGGGAGACATAAAGGGGAGAAAAAGCAGCATGGAGGGCACAGTATGAAAGAGGGGAGACATAAAGGGGAGAAAAAGCAGCATTAAGAGCACAGTATCAAGCATCAGGAAGAAAACATTAAACTTTATTTTTGTTTTTTCTTAAAAATATACCTTACAAAATTGTATATGAGACTTTTTATTTTTCTTTTGGCCGATACAAACTTAGACTTTGATTATTTGGCCCAACTGCAGTTTTAAGTTTCACATGCCTGATCTAGGACATGCCCTACACCAACTATAAATCTATCCCCAAATTTTAAATTTACCACCCCCTCCAATGCAACATGGTTTTGCCAAAATAAAAGTTACCACTTTTTTTTGCTTTACTTTCCTTAATGAATCAGGCCCTCAGAGTGCATCTGCACTGTATTGATTAGAAGCTGATAGGCAGCAGGCCTGTCAGTTGTGTTGCGGCTCCTTGCGATTTTCATGGTGTGTGTGTCTATTTTACTGTCAGTTTTTTACAGGTGCAGTACAGGTCCCAGTAGGCCCTGTATGCTCTGGAAGCCATGGGGTTGGTAGCACTTGTAGTTCTACAAGTGCCTGCATATCCAAAAAGTTTAGGCATGCAAGTGCTTGCTAGGACCTCTAGTGCACCAGCAAAAAAATACCGATCTAGCAATTTATTACTCCACACCAACTGCTCCAGAGGTGTTTGGGAAGAGCTCTAGTTCTTTCAGCATGGGTCTGTTTTCTTTGAGGGGTAGGCATGGTGTTTCCCATAAGGTATTCAGTCACATGCTGAACAGGTTAGGGCTGGGTCATTTTATGATAAAGGGGCCCTATGCTGTGTCACTAGTGTCGCCAGTCCAGCCTGTCATAGCCTAGTGCTGGTATATGCTTTTTCGGGAGTAACCCATGCTGTCTGTTCCCTAGATTTGCCTGCTATTTTTTTTTTTAATGATTTTGCTTCTGACTTTTTCTTTATACTATGTAAAGGGCCGTGCTGATGATGATTATCATAAGAACAGATTTTTGCACCAGCCTTCAGACATCTGCAAAAGATACGCCTACTGACAGGTCTAAATCTGACCGCATTTTACTGTACTGGGCCTGTGTTTACACGCCCATTCTCATTCCCACCCCCATTCTCCTTTTCCAGTTGTAAGAAAGGCGCAATTGTGGGACACTTTGCGTTCGTGTATATGTGTACTTTCTAATTATGGGCATGTGCAGTTCAAATTTGCACAATTTGGGCCTGATTCATTAAGGAGTGTAACTGGTGATACATTGCATATAATGCGCACAATTACCGCAAGCCCAGAACCGGACCATACGCCATGGAACACAGCTCAGTTCGATTCTTGTTCGAGAACAAAGGACCCTTACTACAGCCTATGATTTCAGGGGCGGAAAGGAGAAGAGAATGGGCGTATGCTCGCAGTCAATGTACAGTTAGGGCGTGCCAAGCACGAGGGCATGCAGCAGTGTAGGATTCAAACTTTGGGCATCTCAAAGGTGTGTGATTCCTCACTTTCACCAGCTACAGGTCCAGTCTAGTGCAGAGTATTAATGATGATGGCTGAGTATGCATGCTAGAACATGTGTTTAAATTAGAAGCAGCTATAAAAATGTATTTTATGTACAGTAGAAATTAATTACATCCTAATAAATGTATTTCATAAAGAAATAAATTACACTTTTTTATTTTGTCATTAATGTCTATATGATATTCCACATTGGACATTCCTTACAATGACAGTACCCACACATGCTGGACTCCATTTTGCTGCAATCTCTCTCAGGAACTAGTTGCCCCCTTTATGTGACAAGGGGAGAATTGTAGGGGAATATATGTGACAAGACGAAAGTAGTGAGGTCATTTGTGACATATATATATATATATATATATATATATATATATATATATATATATATATACATTCCTTCCACAATCTCCCATTGTCATGTGTGCGCTAACCCCCTACAGATTCCTATCTCCTGTGGTGTCCCATGAGGGAACACTCTGGTTGTCACAACAGTTCCCACCTCCGTTAATCCATACGGGAAAAAACTATGGGCTGAGAGACCGTGACTCTCACTGATAATTTCTCCAGCGCTCTGCACAGAATGCCCACAACATGGACCCACAGCTTGAGCTGTGTGTACAGTGCAGCACTCTTAAGTTCTTCTCCACAAGACACCACAGCAGAGCCTCAGAGCTGCTGGCAGTGTAGTATTGGTAGAGCAGAATGAAGAGGGACATACTTGTTAACTCTCCTTGAAAGCAGCACTTTGTCCTGACAGTGCGGGACAATTCCGAAAGTTGAAATCAGAACAGTTAGTTGACTGTGCTGCTCTTTCCTACCTGTTCTTGAATCTCTGTTGCTGCTTGGCTGAATCTTGGAATATATTAATAGCCCCATCAACCCCACATTACATTATTGGCCCCCAAATGCTGCTGCATTACATGTATAGCCCTTAATTATATTGTTATCCCCCACCTATGCCCACAATACATATATAGGCCCAGCTAACTGCCACATTACATTGATACCCCTTAACATTACATTAATATCTTCCTCACATTATATTCATAGCCCACACCTACTCCTACATTACATTAATAGCTACCACATTATGTTAGTAGCCCCCACTAGCCTCGTTACTTTAATATCCCCGTTATATAACCTTAATAACCCAGACTACATTATATGAATGTAAGACTCTCCACATTACTTATCTGCTAGACTGCTGTGCAGACGAGTGCAGTGAGAGGCAGACTTTCTGGCATGCATTGCCACATGTTGGTAGTGGACATAAGCTGGATATATGTTGAAGAACACAAGCAGATCTGGCACTCATGGAGGACATGAAGGGAGAAGTGCAGGGGGGATGATATGAAGAGTGGGAAACCAGAGGGGATGGATGAGAAGAAACAGAGGGAAAGGTAACAGGAGCATCAGAGTGCAAGGGGAACATTTGAAGGAGAACCAGTCAGACCATCAGGGAGGAGGAGCAGACGGACACCTGCCTTGACCGACTGTGCATTCTGTCTGCCAGCCTAAGTATCATGCCTTAGGCTGACAGGAACACCAAGCCAGTTAGGTCAGGGTAGTAGTCCCTGCTGTTAGCAGCATGACAATTAATATGGTGGACCTATGGACCAGCCATCATAAAGGGATCCAATGTGATCCCATGTATCCCCTTCCTCCATGCTACTACAACTGTGGGTGCAGGGTGGGCCCATAAGCCAAAGGGCTGTTGCTGGTTCCCACCGGCCTGTGTGCACTGCACTGCACTTACACCCATGTTGGATAGACCTCTGTGTACTATATTGAAGTCTGGCTAATTAGAGTTTGCTATATGCTTTTTTTTAAGCTACAGTTGGCTAGAGTTTAGAGCAGGAAGTGGATTCTAAGTTCTTTAAACAATCACAATGTTAAGGTTGCTTCCTGTATTTGGCTTCCTTCATCATATTTTAAGTGCAAAGCCCAGCTAGATTGCCTTGGGGACCCAGAGTAGCTCTGTCTGGCTACCAGTGCCTACGTAATAGTGGCATGTCAGTATTAAAAAGAGGAAGAAGAATGGAGCTCCTGGGGACCCTAAGCAGTCTCTTACTTTACTGATATGGAACACTGCCTCTGAACAAGCAACTAAATAAATGGCCTGTTTATTACTGTGTGAGTTTTGTAATTTAGTCAAGGATCATACACAGATAAGCCAAATACAGCCTCAGGAATGCAGATCTTTCATGTTCCAGTCACCTTCTAGTGCAATAAAACACTTGCATTTGATTTGGGATCAGAAAACAAACTTTAAGTACTGGTATTGGAATTTGAGCAATGTAACCATGTTTACAGTAAAGATCACGAGACGTCATCCTTCACAAAACATTTCTCATAACTAATATGACAACAGATACTATAGACTCAAATTTGGTTGTTTTTAAGTAATGGATGTGGGGCTTTTGGGTGGTCTAGAGGAATGGAGACTGAATTGAAATGGAAACTTCCATTAAGAGTGTTTAGATGCAAAACATTACTATAAAATATTTATTTTGTGTGTCTATAAATAGATGCTAGCATAGATTTCAACACGGCTTACATAATGTCATAGAGACAGCTGGTGCTACCCACTAGTTTGTACTGCATGGAATTAAACAGGAATAGTAATATGTAGACCCCTTATGGGGTAGTCTTATAGCTAGGTGTATGGTGGGGAAAGTCTTGGCATTTATACCTTTTTGTTTTTTTGATGGTGAAGAGGAGGGAAAATCTGAGTTTGACCTGCAAACATTCCTACTAACATCAGTGTTTAATTTGTTGCTAAAAAAGAAGTGGAACGCAGATGTAAAAGGTGGGGAACTCAAAAACTTATGCTAGATGCTGGGAGTACATTCAAAATAATTACGCTTTTGAAGTATCACAAGTATTAATCAGTTTGGTCAATTCACTTTGGCTTCTGTTTCTACAGCATCAACAATGAACAATATTCAGAAGCATACATGTTCTGCAAATCATCTACTGGCCACCAATGTTAACTGTAGACATTTCTCAAGGCTCGAGCAACTTAATAAACTAATAATCAATTGTACTAACAAGGCATAATTTCTTTGTACTAAATCATTTCAAATAGTGGACAACTGCAACAACTGGAATTCTGAATAAGTAAGACTTTCACATACTAAATTACTGATTCCTCATCTCAATGTAATTCAGTTTTCTTTCTAATATCATTCTAAAGCAAAATCATTTACTTCTCATATTAAATAAATAATAGTTGTTGAAAACACATTTGTAACAAAAGCAATGGAAGACAGTCCAGCTTGGTGTAAAAGTGAGTAGGTGTGGGCTATATCATATGTCTATTTTACCTTGGAGATGACATATGAGAGGGAGGAAAATGTAATTTCTGGTTTCACACAGTGAACATTATTTAAATTGTTGCAATATTTAATATGTACTTTGTTTATAGCTACATACTCGGGATGTAACTATTTAGATTTATGAATAGTGAATCATTTCTGAACATTTAATATATATATAGATGGCACGTAAAACTGGGCTGTGATTGATGTGACACTGTTATGTTATGCTGCAACACCCAAATACAGCAGTGTTTGTGGAATGAGCAACAACCCATTCATTGCTTTATGAATAATAAATAAAGATGCTTTCTGCAAAATAGTTTAATGACCTGTTTAAGTGACATCATTTAGAGAACAAAACGTCCCATGGCAGGGGTATTTTAATGTGCTCTGATTTCTGGATTATTTGCAATTGTTATTGAACTCTAAACTTGCTCTCTCTGCCTATGTGTATTGACAAATATGAACACACAATTTGTATTATATTCTGACTAGACCTAGTTTGCTAGAAAATATGAAAGCAATCTCTCAATGTTGCAAAACTACCATGTTTGTCCACATAGCAGATAAAAATGGTGGACCAAGTAAGACAAGAGTCCCAGTACAGAAATTATAGGCCCCCAGCCCACTTCACAGAGGTAATTGTGCCTGGTGCTCAAAGTTATTGAAATCCATATGTAAATATAATAAATAATTCATACTTTCCAGTATATTCTAAGTGGAACCAAACACACATACACACACATCCTGTCCCAAGTGGGCATTACACAGCTGAAAATACTGAGAGCAAAACCATTTAAGAAACAGAAACGCATTGCTCTAAAAAGTGTGATAGGAAGTTTCGAAAAATAGCAGTATATTGCTCATATCAGTGCAGTTCATATAGTGGGCACATTAGTGTATTAGAATTATAAACTTCTACATGCCTGTAGCGGCAGGAGTCAATTGCGGACTCTGGAGAAAGGCATACAGTTCAACAGCAGTTTTATTATATCCAAGTGTAAGCACACCAAACATAGTAACGCAGGAACAGAAGTGAGGAGGGGGAAGGATGGGAATGAAGAACTATATACAATCTGAACAGTACTTACAATGGCAAAGGTTACTGTGTTACTGTCACTGGGCCCCAGATGTTTTCTCCTTTTTTGGGGTTGGGGGAGGGGGGACCGTGGTGATAATGGTTCATCTTCTCCAGATGCCCTCCTCTTTCTTCTGCACATGCACGGGCCCCTATTCATGCACAGCAGAAAAGAGTGTTGCAAGCTAACCAGTAATACAAGGTACATGGCTGCATGGGGCCTTTTTCAAAAATAATACTTCAAAGCATATGGTGCCTATACACAACACAAATTTGACAGCAAGCTTACCTGTTTCAGACCTAATTGGCTACAAATGACAGCATATATGGTCTCAAAAGACCTCGCATTCTCCTTTGCAGCTTATCAGGATTGATCAGATATGTATAGTAAATTAAATAAAATGATGACCACATCTGACCATGCATGCGTTGATTGGCCAACCACATTAGTGGTGCCCCATCTTATCTGGTCATTCGAACAAAGTGTCCAACTTCCATATCTTTCAGATTGGCCACACACTTCGGCCTGTATATGGGCACCTTTAGGGCTTGTTCACATGGATGTTAAAAACCAACTCTAAAACCTTGTACTTTGTCCTCTCTGTAACAAAGCATTAGAAGAACATTCATTAGAACATCCCAAACAGTCCCTGCAGTAGAGTGTAGTATGCAGTGGTAGTCATATTTCAGACAGAAGAAATGCCGATACTTGTCCTGCCAGTATGGAAATGCCGACAGGCACTGACGTTAACGATCCCACGCTTTCCCACGCTGCCAGTGACGCAAGTCCCAAGTTATTAATCGACCTGCCGGCTGTGAGAATGTCATTATGCGGCAGTTTGCTTCTGTATTCAGCAGAAGCAGTTTCGGCATCTCTAGAACTTTTTTTTTTTGCCAAACAAGTTCCAGATGGATTATTTTGGGGATCTAGCTGCCAAACAAGATTTTTTTTTTTTGCGAACACACTTGGAATATTTTTGGTGGGTTTTGGTTTTTAATAACGCAATTTGGATTTAAAGATAGATCATACAGAAGAAAGAAGATCAGAGTTGGTAAGTATGAATGGGTTTTTCCTATTTTTTAATAAAATGTTGTGGTTTGAATGAGGGGTCCCTTGCCATGATGCCAACCAGCCCCAGGCTGGTCAGAATAGGGTTGGATTCCCTAGAGAAATGTCCATAAAGAGAAGTCGCCTCCCTAGGTGTAACCAGCCCTGTGTTAACGGCACAGGCTCTTCCCACACCTCTAGGTGGTGGGTGTGGGTTATAAAATGGTTTAAAAAAACGCTATTTTACATTGGTGAACTACAGGTCAAAGCAAGCCCTGGCTGCCATGACTGGGCATGCTGGTGCTTGTAGTACTACAAGCATCACCATACCCATGCTGACACTTAGGGAACAACAAGTGCCAGCATGCCCTGATACCCCGGGCCGCTGGACCCTGTAGTGCGCCAATGCAAAATGTAAATAAATGTAAATAATGGTATGCGAGGGAAAATGAGCGGAGATTTGTACCATAATTGGGCAATGTGAGCTGCGAGATGTCTGCGTGTCACATCACCGGCAATTGAATTTCCACCAATATGTCAGGTGTAAAGAAGTACAGCCATGCCCATGTTGTCCACACTCCCAATGTTATGTGACTATGCCCCTTTGGAGGCGCCACTGCGCAGCTGTGGCATACAGCACCCTTAGTACTCATCTGTGCAGGGGGGGGCAAAAAATTTGCTGTACCGGGGCCCAAAATTTATCTTGGCAGCCCTGACGGCATTCACAATATCAGTATTTTATCAGTGACTGGGAAATTGAAATACTGGCATTCAGCCTGTCTGCATTTATATTTCGGCAGGATAAGTGTCAGTATGTCATGCTCAACCCATACTATGTACTTAATCCCCATACATTTTCATTGTTTTCTACACTGTACTGGACGCTAACACTGTTTGGACACCCAGCAACAAAGCACATATAATTTTATTATTTTAAGATTGTGTGTAAAATTTAAATAAACACCAGTGGGAATGAGGCCTTATTCCTGTGCCTTTTGTCCTTGTTAATGTGTTTCCCTTTGTTCTAGAAAATACTTCTCTGCTGAATCCAGTTAACGCTGTGTTTAAAAGGGTATTAAACCTCCAGACAACTTCCAATGTCTTTATGTCACCTATTAAGAGTTTCTTATTTTTCCTGGAAATATCCTTAACATGTTAATTCACAAACATAATTACGCTATTAAAGCAGACATAAAATTAATATTCATTTGTGACTCTTCTTCCTTACTGAATTCCTGAACAGAGAAGTGTGCAAATATACCCAATTCCAGATTGATAAACACCACAGACATGTCTAACGATTGGTAAGCATTCACTGCTAATTAAAATGCCATGTACATGCTGTCACTTAAATAGCTTATGATTTCTGCATGACTAGCAAATGCCATTATGTTTTCACATACCATATTAATCTGCTGTGCAATGCTGAGACACTTCTGTGTCATTTTGTGACATTCAATTTGATTTATAGAAACTTAATTTAAACAAAGATTGTGTATTTGGAATCTGCCCCAAATAGTTGAAATAAGTAACATAATAACTCAAACAACATAATAACTCAATCTAACTCTTGGATAAGCCCAATACTTTGTAATAAACTTTGTAATATAATTGATGCAAAGGACCTTAATGTACCCTGTCACCACGTTCATGTTCCCATCCCAATAGGCATTCATGCTTTTCCATTTGTCACTCGTCTGTTTCAATGAGGCCCTTTACTTTTTTAGCATTAAACTCCTTTTACTGAATCTATGTGCAGGATGAATCTGTGTCAACGTCATAATGCTCTGATTAACATGTGGTAAAAGGGCTTACATTCAAATAGCATTTCCCAAAAATATATTTTTACAAATGGGGATTGCTTAGTAGGGATTATCTGTATAGTGCATATGTGGGGTCCACAGGTAGGATCTCATCCCATGCTGTATTCTGGGTGGTGTGTAAAACCCATACTAGTGTGGAAATCCCCTTTAGGACCTGCACTAATTATGTTCACTATTTAAGTGAAGATACTGATCATTCAAGGCCCCACCATCAGGAGTGATACAAGACAAGACAAGATGCACATGTTCAGTGTATGACACTCGTGATTAATTGAAGTCAAAAATAAGAAAAAACTGAACAGTGTTTAGGAGAAAAATATATTATTAAATGAGAGGAAGTAGTTCTTAAGAGGTAGGATTTTAACCTGACATTCATACTTTTGCACAGTGCTCCTCTTCTTCCTTGTAAGCCTAGGCACACATTTAGTTTCTGGCGGCATCTCCAAAGACCGTAACTTAGGTATAGATCTTGAAGTGTACTGGGTGGACAATCTAGATGCTCAAGTACAAAATCCACT
Source organism: Mixophyes fleayi (assembly GCF_038048845.1). Taxonomy (NCBI): domain Eukaryota; kingdom Metazoa; phylum Chordata; class Amphibia; order Anura; family Limnodynastidae; genus Mixophyes; species Mixophyes fleayi. The sequence continues at coordinate 86,778,115 of NC_134407.1, read as the reverse complement.
TTGCACTGCACATCCAGAGCCTGATTCATTATCGAACATATATGTTGTTTTTTGCGTAAAATCACTTTGCGCATGCCCAGAACCGAACCATACACCAGTGAACACAGCAACATCTAATTCATCTTCAAGCACAAAGGACCCTTAAACAGCTTATGATTCCATTGGCGGAATGGGGAAGGGAATGGGTGTATGCACGCAACAATGTCCGGTAACTGCATGCTAAGCTGGAATCAATACAGCTGCGTCCGATTCAAGTTTTGGCATCTCTACGGTGCATGTTTTTCTGTCGTATCATCTCCACCAGCAACAGGCCAGGTGTAAGTGCCTAGTGATATTAATGATGTCCGCATATGCATGCTAGAACATGTGTTTGCAGTAAGGACCAACTGTAAAAATGCATTTTATGTACAGTAGACATTCATACCATCACAATACATTTATTTTATGGAGGGGAAATAAAAAAAAATTGTTTCTATAGTTTTGTTTTTAATGATTATATTATTAAAAGGGGACACTAATTGAATACTTTTTTGTTTTCTGTGCGTTCTGTTGGGACTTTATATTCCACATATGTTTTGGACATATTCTGCAGGTATTGTCTGTCTGAGCAGAGTGTACCTAGACCAGTATTCAGCAACAGATGTTTCTTCAGATCCATTATTTGGTGAATACGGACGTGTATATTAAAAATACGCAATTTACATGCTTTGCAAACGAGGGCCATAGTATGTTGCAGCTAACCAAACTGGGCACACAAGCTCTGTTCACCAGATGTGGCCAGAATGTCTGATACACTTAAAATTGCAAAGTTATAAATCTCTTTGTGATGTGATTATTAATTATACTTATTCTATATTCTCATTTTAAATGACTGTGGGGATTTCTGGATTCTAAACATTTTAAAACAGGTTTACACAAACATCCCATTTTAGTTATGATAATAGACAACAGTATTGATTTCTCATTTACTTTTTATACAGGCCTTAAGAAGTCATTCACAGTATTGTGCATGCTCAATGCTATGCTGAGAGTGCATTGAAGCATGCTGGGAATGTTCTTTTTCTCCCTATTATTACTTAGCCATCATGACTCCATAGCCAAAAGGGATTTTATCAGATAAATATATATTGAGTCCACATTAGTAGTTAAGCTCTATAACAAGCAGTTATGCACATTATACATCTCTTTAGTATGTTAAAGCTAGCCTCATTCATTTTACAAAGCTGTGAATTGTGTTTACTCTATACAAATTGATTTTTATTTTCAGATTGTTTAACATTAGAGTAAATTATTTGTAATCATGTCAATTTCAGCTCCAAAGACTACTCTAGTTATTGGAGGGGAATTCAATTAGCTGCTAGGTGCCGCCGGACATTGCCTCAATTTCCGGCTGTGCACATTGCTGGCAAATAAAGTAACATATCTCCGATTCTTTTTTCCTCGTATCTCTATTTTCCCCATTGAGACAACACTATTCTATTTCTCTGTGTAAAATCTCTTCCAGGATGATATTTTTGGGCTGTTATTATGCTGTAATTGTTGCAAAACATTTTAGGGAACATCACTAATACCTATTAGAAAATTCCTTTTAGAATTGATGTCATGTTCTTAATGAGTGCAGTGCCTCCCTAATTATAACGCAATCACTGTAGAGGACAAAGATTCAGGAATGCTGCTTCTTGAAGGTTCGTGATACATGCGCAGACAGCCCAGCAGGTTCGGGAGGCCATGTCAGATGGCATCTGCAAGAGCTGATCATACTGCCACCAATGCCTGTAGGAAACACACCCCCGAGCCCTGAGCGTCGAGTTGATAAATCGTTGGGGAGGTTGGGCGACAGTTTTCTGTCCAAGTTTCTTGTGTCGGAGCTTCCCTTCTGCAGCTCCTTTCATTGATGGCAGTGAGGAGGACAGTATAACTTCCACCCCCACACACTTCCCCTGCAGATAATAATATGAGTGCGGAATTAGCAGTACAGTCTGGACTTTATGAAAAGGTTTGATATGTTGATATGCACCAACACACAATTAATCATAACAATTTTCTTTCACTCCTGCCCCATTACCACAGAATAGGTTTTCTGGTGTGCCACCCCCCTTGTTGCGCAGAACCACATCTGGTGCCCCATCCCTCCCTGTTTTAAATTCCCCGCCTTCGCAATTTTCACATGCTAGGATCCCAGCATTAACAGATGATAACTTAAATAGTGCAGTGGCAGCCCCTGCCACCCTTCTGAACTCATCGGAGCTCCCAGTTCTCCTCACTATCCCCTCTGAAACCATCTTGCCAGTAACAAGTGGCCTCGTGAGTCAGCAATATCATCCCCATTTTTCTTTACCCTCCCTTGCGACTTTAGCCCAGCCTGGGTGCAGTATATTTCTGTGGTCTACTGGCCAGGTATCTTGCGGCCCCTCCTATTTTGCGCTAACTCAACCCACTTTAGCTTGGCAGGGCATAGTATTATGATGGTTTCCATTTAGCCTGGGTGTTTCTACCTTTCCTTTCAGTTATCCTCGCCAACTTTTTGGTTTTCCTCCTTAGCCTTGATGAGGTCCAATTTAGCACATGCCTCTAATTCAATGCCCTCTGTGTCCCTGGACACTAGCACTGTGCCGTTGGTTGTTGGTGGAGCTTCTCTGTGTTGGGTTGTGCATCCACTCTGGTGAATCCTCTGGCTGCTTGCCACATGGTTGATTCCAAGTTACATTTTATAGATCAGCAACCAGGTCAGCCTGTTGTTGTTGGGTCAACTTTGTTGGAATCTTCTACATTGCTGGTCACTTCAGCAAGGCCAGCTGTGTCTTGGAGCACTGCTCCTGCAACAGGGAGCTCTGTTTCTGTTTATTCAGCTGTTTATTCAGCTACAGATTGGACGTATCTCATCATAACACCGGAGTTATTGCACAGCTGGTTTGGAAATAGCATGCATGTCTGCTCAGGGGACGTCGTCTGAGACGGTCAACAAAGTACGCAGAGAGTCTGTTGCAGCTTGTGAACTGATGTAGTTTCTGGTGATAGCCCAGGTGTGGTCTATTTTTCAGTCAGTGATGTTACTGTATAGTCATGGAGCAATAATGAGAGATTAATTCGGCTCCTAAAGAAAAAGCAGGACGGTCCACACCACCATGTCAGGAATGGTGGGAATGCAAAGTGAGTGAGAAAGTTGTGCACTTTGCTAATACACTGTGCTAATACAACAGACCTTCAAGACATTAGAAGAAAGGTGCATGATAGAATTTGCTCTGGATGTTTTGTAGACATGTTCACCATAACTAGTAAGGCTAAAGCTGCACTGTCTCCTGCAAAATCTTGTATTGGAGAGGAAGCATATTGCAATTTTTCGCAAACTGGTTGGAAGGTATGCTTGTGTTTGCTATGTGTTATTTGGAGGTCAGGCTTGAAGAACATATGAATGTGGGGAAGAACATCTATCTAACACAAGGGATGTACATACACTCTAAAGGTAGCACGTGGAGCTGTTATGATGAGGGCTTTTGTAAGAAGCAGGATGGGCTACTAGTAATGGATTTGGGATGTAAAGATGTCGAAGTCTGGCTGGAGGTGATGGAGGGGTCACTACAACAAGGGGCGGTCCTGTCGATTTAAACATGTCTGTTCTTCATTTGGTGGAGGACATCCCAGGAGAGATTGCACAATGAAAGCACCTGCTCGTTAATGCCTTTTCTCCAGTGGTATTGCCAGAGTTGCACAAATGGTTGGGTTGGAGCCACTACAGATGGGCAGCAACATTTTTATGGGTTGGTTTTGTTAACGTGTTTGAGTTGCCAGTTAGAGGCAGGGGCTGGTGGGTACACATAGAAATTTAAAATCAGGAAAATGCCAATATTGGTTCAAGAAAAAGTGACTAAAGAACTGAGTTTCGCAGAATGTGCGGCCCCTTTCCTTCACCTCCTTTACAGGGTTTGGTTGTATCACTTGTAGGAGTTGCTCCCAAAAAAGAAGCAAGGAAAGTTTAGACTGATACATAACTTGTCACATCCTGCTGGTATGTCAGTGAATGATGCAATTACGGATGATGAATGCAGAGTCGTTTATCAATGTCACAGATTAGGGTATTTGCTTACTGTTTTTTGCACTACTCACCAAAGAGGCGCGGAGTCTAACGTGTTCCTGGTCTTCACTAGGGACCCCCGCAAGGAAGTGTAGTCTTAGCTGCGGGAACACGCAGGTCGCGGTCCTCCGAGGGAGTAATCAGTGAAGCAGTAGATGAAAGTGGTGCCGTACAGGCCGGGTCCAAACCGTGAATTCAGGAGATGTCCAAGGGAAAGTTCAAAGCCGTAGTCAGGGAAGCCGGGTCGAGGTCAGAAGCACACGAGGAAGAATCAAATATCAAGCCGAAGTCAAGTTCACAGGGAGCACAGAACAGGAGTAGTAAGTAACAAGCCGGGTAATACACAGAAAGCGCTGGAAACGGTACACAGGAACGCTGGAGCTAGGATGAGACCTGCTTGAACCGTCTCTCGCTTTCTTCCTAGAGCGGCCAAGCTGCATAGGTTCTTCTGTGGAAGATATGGGATTTTGAAATTGGGGAGCCAAACAGGGAGTCCGTCTTGTAGAGGATCTTTCTGAAATTCTCTCTCTGAAACGAAGATCGATCCTGATACATAATGAAATGAGGGAGTCCAACTCCGAGGGGAGTTCTCTGGTAGCCAGTTCGTCCTTGATTCGGTCGGTAAGACCCTGCCAGAAGGAAGCAATGAGGGCTTCATTGTTCCATTGAAGCTCAGAAGAGAGGGTCCGAAATTGTACGGCATACTGCCCGACAGACATAGAACCTTGTCGCAGGGTTAAGAGGCGAGACGCAGCATATGAGACTCGGCCCGGTTCGTCGAAAACCTTCCAGAATATGTCAATAAAAGCCGCAGAGTCCTCCAGCAAAGGGTCATTGTGCTCCCATAACGGGGAGGCCCAGGCCAGGGCTTGCCCACTAAGTAGCGAAATTATGAAGGCTACCTTGGTATGTTCCGAGGAGAATGCTGAAGAGTTACACTCAAAGTGAATGGCACACTGGTTAAGGAACCCTCTACATCTTTTTGGATCTCCGTCAAACTTATCTGGAGAAGGTATTCTCAGTCCAGTAGTGGCGGCTGGAGGGGCAGCAGGAGCTACGGGAGCCACCGCAGAGCGAGAAGGAGCCGCAGATGGTTCCGTAGGAGGAGTTTGTTCCGCCCGTAGAGAGTCCAGGCGAGATAGAATTAACTGCACAAACTGGAGTAAACGAGCCTGGTCTGCCTCCTGCTGTTCCACTCGGCCACCCAGGTGGATAATGAGATCCCGAGTTGTAGGTTCACCTTTTCCATCTGACGTCATGGCCAGAGTATACTGTCACAGATTAGGGTATTTGCTTACTGGTTTTTGCACTACTCACCAAAGAGGCGCGGAGTCTAACGTGTTCCTGGTCTTCACCAGGGACCCCCGCAAGGAAGTGTGGTCTTAGCTGCGGGAACAGGGAGTAATCAGTGAAGCAGTAGATGAAAGCGGTGTCGTACAGGCCGGGTCCAAACCGTGAATTCAGGAGATGTCCAAGGGAAAGTTCAAAGCCGTAGTCAGGGAAGCCGGGTCGAGGTCAGAAGCACAGAAGGAAAAATCAAATATCAAGCCGAAGTCAAGTTCACAGGGAACACAGGAGTAGTAAGTAACAAGCCGGGTAATACACAGGAAGCGCTGGAAACGGTACACAGGAACGCTGGAGCTAGGATAAGACCTAATACTCTGGCACTCTCCATGTGCCAGAGTGAGGCTTTTATACAGCAGCAGTCCAATCATTGGCGGTGGTGACGCTAAACACCACCGCTGGAGTTACTGGGAAGCGTTCCGTTGCCTAGCAACGGAACGCGCGACCGCTGACCCGGAAGTACGCCCGGTTGCCTGGCAACCGAGCGCTCTGTCACAGAAGCAGACGTCCGTCTCTGTGAGGCAGACATAGCACGGATACGGCGCCTGACAGTACCTTCTCCCCTACTTTGTTGGATATATCTTTGTTCGAGGAACTGTTTTAATAGCCGTGGGGCGTGGAGATCTTCTCTTTGCACCCAGGATCTCTCTTCTGGCCCAAAGCCTTTCCAATGTACTAAGAATTGGTGTCGTCCATGGAGGATACGGGAATCCAGGATGCGACTTACGTAGTACGTACAGGAGCTGGGCGATGAGGCGACTGATGAAATTTATTAAGTACAAGTGGTTTGAGAAGAGAGACATGAAAGACATTGTGGATCTTCAGGGAAGGAGGTAACCGGAGTCTGTAGGTTACTGCATTGATCACATGTGTTATGGAAAAGGACCCAATATAACTGGGAGCCAATTTTTGAGAAGGTACTCTTAACTTAAGGTTACGTGTGGATAACCATACTTTGTCGTGAAACTGTAAAAGAGGGACCAGTCTCCGATGGCGGTCTGCTGCTTGCTTATAGCGTTGGGAAGTCTCTTGGAGTCTAGTTTTCGTATTAGACCAAATCTGAGAAAAGTTCCGCATGACATCCTCCACTGCGGGAACTGATGAGGAACCTTTCCTGGAAAAATCTGGGAGGGTGGGTTGGGAACCATAAACAATAAAAAATGGAGAGGCACCAGTAGACTCGTGATGATGAATATTGTGAGAAAACTCCGCCTAAGGTAAGAGATTAGCCCATTCTGCTTGGTTATCTGAAGAAAAACATCGTAAGAAGACTTCGAGATCTTGGTTAACCCGCTCCGTTTGACCATTGGTTTGCAGATGATAACCTGATGAGAACTTGAGGTCAGACCCAAGTATTTTACAAAAGGCCCTCCAGAATTTGGAAACGAATTGCACTCCACGGTCAGAGATGATCTCACGAGGACATCCATGAAGTCTAAATATTTCTTTAATGAAGATAGAAGCTAACTGAGAAGCAGATGGTAGAGCAGACAAAGGTACAAAGTGGGCCATTTTAGAAATCTGTCCACAACAACCCAAATAGTGGTGCATCCATTGCTGGGGGGAAGATCCGTGATGAAATCCATGGATATGCTTTGCCAAGGAAAATCTGGAATGGGAAGTGCTTGAAGGAGCCCAGAAGGGGCCATTCTGGGGTTCTTACAATGGGCACATGTATCACAAGAAGCCACAAAACTTCGTACATCTGAATGTAGTGTCGGCCACCAATATCTCTGACGAAGGAATTCATAAGTTTTCTTAACACCGGCGTGTCCTGCCAATTTGGAGGAATGTGCCCACCGGAGAGCTTTGATTCGTAATTTAGGCTCCAAAAAGGAACAGCCACTCGGGGGTGTCTTGACCGTGGTTTTAGTAAGGGCGATAACCCTGGTCGGATTTAGAATGGGTAGGGGTTCCAGGGGAGTACAGAGATCCGTGTTGTCAAAAGATCAAGATAGAGCATCAGCTCGGATGTTCTTGGATCCTGGGTGGTAGGTCAGGATGATGTTAAAGCGTGCGAAGAACGATGCCCATAGAGCTTGGCGTGGATTGAGGCATCGAGCCTCGCTGATATAAAGCAGGTTCTTATGATCGGTAAGAACTGTTACTGGATGACGTGAACCTTCAAGTAAGTGTCGCCACTCCTCTAGGGCAGCCTTGATTGCTAGTAACTCTTTGTCACCAATTCCATAATTCTTCTCGTGAGATAAATTTTTTTTGGAAAAGAACTCGCAAGGTAGATGAGAACCGTTTTTGGATTTTTGGAAGAGTACTGCCCCAACACCTATACCAGAGGCGTCAACTTCTAGAAAAAAGGGTTCAGATTGATCCGATTGAGAAAGGGCTGGAGCGGATGAAAAGGCCTGTTTCAGGAGATTAAATGCTTTAAGGGCGTCCGAAGACCAATTCCTGGGGTTGGCTGATTTTCGTGTCAGCGCAGTTATTGGTGCAATAATGGAAGAGAACCCTTTAACAAATTGTCTGTAATAATTGGCGAATCCAATAAACCTTTGGATGGCCTTGGTGCCTTGGGGAAGAGGCCAGTTGGTAATGGCAGACACCTTTTGTGGGTCCATGCTTAATCCTGCTCCGGAAACAATGTACCCAAGGAAAGAGATTTGTTCCACTTCAAAGATACACTTCTCTAATTTGCAGAAGAGTTGGTTAGCTCGTAATCGGAGTAAGACTTCCTTAACGTGGTGTCGATGGGAGGCAATGTCTTGGGAAAAGATTAGGATGTCGTCCAAATAGACAACGACGAAGTGATATAAACAGTCTTGGAAGATCTCATTAACGAAGGATTAGAATACTGCGGGGGCGTTACTAAGCCCGAACGGCATAACTAGATATTCAAAATGTCCCGCGTGTTAAACGCTGTCTTCCACTCGTCTCCTTGACGGATCCGTACTAAATTATATGCCCCTCTGAGATCTAGTTTGGTAAAGATGCGGGCTCCACTAATTTTGTCGAAAAGGTCCATAATAAGGGGTAATGGATAACGGTTCTTAATAGTAATTTTATTTAGTTGCCGATAATCAATACAAGGGCTAAGGATCCGTCTTTTTTTTTGACAAAGAAGAATCCTGCTCCGGCTGGAGAAGATGATTTTCTAATGAACCCTCGGGCTAGGTTCTCAGATATGTATTGTGACATAGCTTGGGTCTCTGGTAAGGACAGGAGATAAGTCCTACCACGAGGAATCTGTTTTCCCGGAATTAATTCAATCGGACAGTCCCATGGGCGATGGGGTGGAAGAATCTCTGATCTTTGCTTGGAGAAGACGTCCTTAAAGGCTAGATAGACCGAAGGAAATGTACAGGTTTTAGAATTCGTCTGAGTATGACAGACTTGAAAGCGTGGTGAGGAGATACATTGCTTATGACACTGCGGGCCCCAGGAAACAACCTCTGCACGAACCCAGTCAAATTGAGGAGAATGGTTCCGGAGCCAAGGAAGACCCAGTATCAGTGGGTTAATTGACTGTGGTAACACTAGGAATTGGATCCACTCTTGATGTAAGGCTCCTACCAACAATTGACCCGCACTCGTGATGCTGGAGATGACACCGTTGCTGACACGGTTACCATCCACGGCAGTGAGGGTAAGCGGTTGGGGCAGATCTTGGATGGTCAATTGGAGCTGTGAAGCAAGAGAGGCCGAGATAAAATTTCCTGCGGCACCGGAGTCCACGAAGGCAGAGGTTCGTTGGGGTCCTTTAGTGGTCAAAAGCTGGACAGGCATGAGAAACTCGAGATTGGAGGTGGAGTAGGGAGTGGAAACGGTAACTCCTAAGGCGGCCTCCCTCTTACCGTCTAGGAGGAGGCGTTTCCCGGTCTCTTGGGACAGAGATTTAGAACATGACCAGACTCCCCACAATATAGACATAATCTCTGCTTGAACCGGATCTCGCTTTCTTCCTAGAGCGGCCAAGCTGCATAGGTTCTTCTGTGGAAGATATGGGATTTTGAAATTGGGGAGCCAAACAGGGAGTCCGTCTTGTAGAGGATCTTTCTGAAATTCTCTCTCTGAAACGAAGATCGGTCCTGATACATAATGAAATGAGGGAGTCCAACTCCGAGGGGAGTTCTCTGGTAGCCAGTTCGTCCTTGATTCGGTCGGTAAGACCCTGCCAGAAGGAAGCAATGAGGGCTTCATTGTTCCATCGAAGCTCAGAAGAGAGGGTCTGAAATTGTACGGCATACTGCTCGACAGACATAGAACTATGTCGCAGGGTTAAGAGACTAGATGCAGCAGATGAGACTCGGCCCGGTTCGTTGAAAACCTTCCGGAACATGTCAATAAAAGCCGCGGAGTCCTCCAGCAAAGGGTCATTGTGCTCCCATAACGGGGAGGCCCAGGCCAGGGCTTGCCCACTAAGTAGCGAAATTATGAAGGCTACTTTGGTACGTTCCGAGGAGAATGCTGAAGAGTTACACTCAAAGTGAATGGCACACTGGTTAAGGAACCCTATACATCTTTTTGGATCTCCGTCAAACTTATCTGGAGAAGGTATTCTCAGTCCAGTAGTGGCGGCTGGAGGGGCAGCAGGAGCTACGGGAGCCACCACAGCGCGAGAAGGAGCCGCAGATGGTTCCGTAGGAGGAGTTTGTTCCGCCCGTAGAGAGTCCAGGCGAGATAGAATTCCCTGCACACACTGGAGTAAACGAGCCTGGTCTGCCTCCTGCTGTTCCACTCGGCCACCCAGGTGGATAATGAGATCCCGAGTTGTAGGTTCACCTTTTCCATCTGACGTCATGGCCAGAGTATACTGTCACAGATTAGGGTATTTGCTTACTGGTTTTTGCACTACTCACCAAAGAAGCGCGGAGTCTAACGTGTTCCTGGTCTTCACCAGGGACCCCCGCAAGGAAGTGTGGTCTTAGCTGCGGGAACACGCAGGTCGCGGTCCTCCGAGGGAGTAATCAGTGAAGCAGTAGATAAAAGCGGTGTCGTACAGGCCGGGTCCAAACCGTGAATTCAGGAGATGTCCAAGGGAAAGTTCAAAGCCGTAGTCAGGGAAGCCGGGTCGAGGTCAGAAGCACAGGAGGAAGAATCAAATATCAAGCCGAAGTCAAGTTCACAGGGAGCACAGAACAGGAGTAGTAAGTAACAAGCCGGGTAATACACAGGAAGCGCTGGAAACGGTACACAGGAACGCTGGAGCTAGGATGAGACCTAATACTCTGGCACTCTCCATGTGCCAGAGTGAGGCTTTTATACAGCTTTAGTCCAATCATTGGCGGTGGTGACGCTAAACACCACCGCCGGAGTTACTGGGAAGCGTTCCGTTGCCTAGCAACGGAACGCGCGACCGCTGACCCGAAAGTACGCCCGGTTGCCTGGCAACCGAGCGCTCTGTCACAGAAGCAGACGTCCGTCTCTGTGCGGCAGACATAGCACGGAGACGGCGTCTGACAATCAATCAATGTTTCTGGTGATGCTTGATATAGAGTCTGCCTTAAGACTTTTGCCATTGCACCCTTCTTCATTTAAATATATGGGTTTACATTTGCCAAGTGGGTATTATGTTGACAATAATCTGCCTATAGGATGAGCAGTGTTTTTTCCACTGGTGTATTTTTCAGGTTCTGGGCATCAAGGAGTTGCTCATTATTTAGATGATTTTTTGTTAATTGTTAATTTGTTTATTAGGCTCTCTGTCAAAACTAGGGAGGATTTTGTTATGTGAGTCTTTTTTGTGCAACATTTCAATGAGGTTTGTTTGTGGACCCCTTCTCCTGCCAATAATGTGGAAATACAGTTGTTTACTGATGCGGCTGGGTTTAGGGTTTACCTGGGAGGTGAATGGTGCACTGCTACTTGGCCTCCTTCTTGGCATTAAGAGGGACTCACAAATAATCTTTTGCTGTTGGGTTTATTTTCAATCATTGTTGTGGTAGATTTGTGGGGTGACCACCTGCGGGACAAGAATACTATTTTCTGGTGTGACAGTTTGGGGATGGTGCATGCTATAAATAACCAGCTGGATACTTCTCCTCCTGCTTTAAGTTTGCTTAGACATTTAGTATATAAATGTTTGTGTTTAATAATGTTTTCAAAGCGAGGCATGTTCCGTGGTCAGCTAATATTATTGCCAATGCTTTGTCACGATTTGCTTCAACAAAGTTTCGTTCCCTAGCACCTGATGCTAATGTTGTTGGGGTCCCGTGTCCCAATTTTCTTTGACAGATAATCAAGCCGATATAGAAGACCTAGTGTGGCATGCGGGAGCCCCGTTTACCTTTAAGAAATATAGTGAGTCCTGGTCATTTTAGGAGGTTTTCTGTTCGTCGACTAAAGTTAGAGGTAATACAGAAGCGCAGCATATTCTAGGTTTTGTGTGGAATAGTTTTACTTCGGGTAAGTTTAAGGCTTTTATGGCAGCAGCCCTTGCAGGTATCTCTTTTTCTTACAGTTGAAAGTTTTTTTTGTGATGTTACTAAATCCTTTTTGGTATGCAAGGCATTAAAAGTCTAGGCTAGGCTTTCCATGGATCAGGATAATAGGAGGAGACCTATTGACAAGGGACAGTTGTGTCATTTGTTGGTTGATATTTCTGACATAGCAAATGATAATGTTGAGGTTTCTCTTTTCCACATTGCTTTTTTTTATGGTTTCTTTGGGGCCTTTAACATCAGCGAATTGGTTAAATCTTAGAAATTGTCAGCTTGTACTGGTTTTCTTTTTAGGGATCATCCCATAGATTGTAAAATCCACTGGTCTAAGGCGCAACCACTTGGTAAAGGGCGTTGGATTACTTTGCAACGCAATATGGACTTTACAGTTTGCCCTGAGTGGTAGGCTTTGCTGTATCAGGGTATTGAAGCGACACCTGGCAGAAGAAATGTTTAGCTAGCCTTGGTTTGAGTGTTGCAGAACTCACTCTTTTAGGATTGGGGCGGCTTCCGTGGTGAATTTGGAGGGTGGTTCTATGCATAATTTTATAGTTTTAGGTAGATATAGGTCAGGTTGTTTTAAAAAATACAATAGGCCATTCGCAGCGCATAAAGTTGGTTTTGTACGCTCCCTGCGAGGTTGACCCATGCCTTGCGTCGTTTGTCTTGTTCAAAGGAAGCATGGAGAGATTTGAATAATTTTTTCCTTTAATAAAGGGACTTATTGCCTGTTGGCCCCACTAAGGTTTTTTGGTTTTACCTCCATATGGGACAACCGGTGCATGCGCGCCAAGAGCATTTTGGCTGTTTTCTTTGTTTGCTTGTGTTTGCTTTGGCTTTTGTCTCATGTCTACTTTACCTTCATGTTTTCAGGTCCATGGTGGGATGTCAAGACAGTGTGGCTGGTGGGCCACTCATTTATTTTTTGTACCAGTAAAAGTGGTCCCGCTCGAAGTTCAAGCATTTTCCCTAAAGCTAGATCTGTTCATTGGTTTGGTTTTAGGGGGCTTCACTGGTTTTCATTGTTAAGTATAATTTTTTGCAGTGAGACTAAATTTGGGTGTGCAGGTACTTTATTCATTCATTTGTGTGGAAACGATTTGGGAAAGATGACGGGTCCTGGACCTCATTGCCCATATTAAATCAGACGTCAAGATCATTAAATCCTGAAGGCACTCAGTTTGTTTAGTTTGGTCAGAATAAAGTGGAGAGGTGTTGATAACTCGACCACCACTGCCACTTTTTAGGCTTAGGGGGTGAAGTGATTAGTTACCCAGCCATTAAGGCCTGATTCCCACAGTTTTATAGGGCAGATGGGGTGCATTTGTATGAAGTTGGTGTCATATATTTTGTGGAGCATACTTTTTCGTTCTCCTGTTGGACTTTTAAAGGTCACTTTAGTGGCGGGCTTAGGTTCCTGGGGTAGATGAACCTAGCTGTGGTGGGAAGCAGTCCAACTAAAGGCCATAATGACACATTTGGGTGGGAGTTGGGCACTCTCCTCTAACAGGGATGTTCAATTAATTATAATACCCCTTGGGGTAGTTATAGGGCACCACTTGATCGGGTGGGCCTCAGCATATGAGCCAAATGGGGTAGAGTTTGGTTCCAAAGCCTAGAAGTGTCCCAATATTTAGTTCAAAAAGTTTATGGTTTATGGATATGACTGAAGGCTGAAGGGTGTTGCAATTATTTGCTATCATTTTGATCAAATTTCATTTTCAATAATATTTGTGACCTTTCATTCATCAAGCAAGTGTCTTGTGTCTTTATTTGATAGGGAAAAGTTATCAACCGCTAGGCAGCTTAATGTTTGGCCGCCTAGCGGTTAGTGGACTATTGTATTGTATTAACATAAACCATGTTGCAGAATATGCGTCAAATCAGTCCTAAATTGTATATGTTATTCCCTTTACATGTCTAATCCATTCAGTTTGGCCAACCAGTAGGTATAGTGAGAGATTTTCAATGTTTTAAAATCAAGAGTTTTGCAGCTGTGACTAGATGTTTAAGAAATAAGTTTTTGCAAAGAAATCAGCAATGTTTTTTAAATTACATGGTGTTCTAAGGGAATACCAATCAACTTTGTGTTAATATTGTGTACTTCTGACCCAAACTATGTCACACTAGAGCATTGTCACCAATTTTGTATCAAAATTCTCCATTTAGCAGCAAAATGGGGAAAACAAGTGTTGAACAGTGAGGAGAGTATACCATCTAGATAAGACTTTATTATGGCATTCAAAATAAAGAGTATTTCTAGAATTGGCATGGGTAAGAGTTGAAATTCTTTTCCTCTGAACCTCGGAAGGCTAAAGGAGTTAATAAAAACAGGGGATAAGATGACATAAAGCCTCTGCAGCAGCATGAATTGCCTCCAAAGGTATTGATGACATGGCAAAATTGAAGAGTATGGAATGGGGTGATGGAATGGGGTGATTTTGCATTTGGTATACAGGTTTGTTGCTCTAAATCTGTCTCACGAGGGACTTCAAAGTCATGGAGAATGCAGAGTGAATAGTATGATGAAGAAATTAAAAGAAAGCTAAGACCAAATCCAAAGTACAGGTTAAATAGTCTTAAACAATTTAAAATGTGTTAACTTAAAAATGGTCAATGGAATGACCCAGGAAGGGGGGCGGGGATACACTTTATAGTTTCCTCTGCCTGATCCCTCTTCTTACTTGAGCAATATAATTGCTATCCCTCTAGCCTTACTTAAGTTGCTAGTGTACATATAGGGAAACAAAAAAAAAACCTCTATATAAAAGATGTTAACTGGATGATACAAAATCGGTTGCTTTTGAAAAAGTGAAGCAGCCTGGATCATAGCTCAGGTATGTTGAGGCCACTCAGGTTCAGAGATGCCAGGTTTACATCTTACCATGGCCTACCTGGTAAGATCTATCATACTGGTCTTTCCTATAGATGCAGTATTGCCAAATGTTATCCTCATCAGTCACTCAGGATAAAGAGAGATTTCAGGGAGAAATATGAAAAGGAAAAACAAAGAAAACACAAAAGCAAATCATACGTACCTCAAAAATGGAGTGAATTAAACTGTGCTGTAGATACAATTGCATCTAATACACAGGGTATCACTGAGTTCTGTTGTATACAATGGAAAAAATAACTGTGCCTGCTAGATAGATAATTCCAATAGCTGTGAAAAAACTAAGGTGAAAGACAAGGAAAAACGCCATAAAGCCAGATCCATAACTTAAAATTTTAGCGTCTAGGACAAGAAGCAAAACTGCCTTCCCCTTGACCTCAATTTTAACCAAATTTATGTAAAATATTCATAAACTGCGCCCCCCTTCAGCGTTGCACCCAGGCAGTCGCCCCTCTCGCCTAGCCCTAGTTACAGTCCTGCATAAAACTACATCAAAGTATTTAGTAAAGGTTGCAGGGGGGCGGTTACAAACTGATAAATTAAATTTGACTGAAGTTGGAAATGGCCTCTAAAGACAACTTTAGTAAAGTCTTCAGCACTTTTCCCTCTTTTCTGGTTATACCAAATAGATTGGTGTGATACTCCATACAAAGTTATGATTGAATGGCTTTTATTGTTGACTTTTTCATCTTAATCTGAAATTTTTTTTAAAAATTAAAAGAAATAGTTGTTCTAATAAACAGTTTATTAAAGAAAATTATTGAAATGAAAAGCAATGTCAACCTTTGCCTTCAAAGACTTTGGGTGTGGTGAGCAGAGAGTGCGATATTGTACATGTTTGTTGGATGACTTTAAGCTATTGACATGATTCCAGAACTTTTGTGAGAAGAAAGTTCTTAAAATGTTGCCTTAGTTTATCCGAAGCAATTATTAAATAATAAATAATGAATTATGAAATTATGGATATTGCCATCTATTGCAATTGGATTCAGACTTTCTCTTTTGTTCTTGAAGATATTATATTTTTTATTATGTATTATAGTATTTCTTTAGACTATTGTTTGAGGGGCTTTATTTTAAGTGTTTTCAGACAAAGTTAAGTTCTGTTTTACTTCAACCAAAGCATAGATGCCTTCAAACTAAACAAAAAAGTCCTCTCTAAAATAATTAAAAATACTCACCATCCAAACAAAACGAAAAATACCCAAACTGTATAATGATGACTCCATCTGCTCTATCAATGTATTCAGCATTTGTAATTTGTATTATATTACTTCTTAATTAATGATTGACAGTAGCCCTTGGTATTATACCAGATTATATTTAGAATACAAATTATGCTATATATTACCTAGAAATATGGTTATACATTATTGCAAAATAAAATAAGCTGTTCATAAAAGTTTTTCATCCCTCTGGGCCGAATCCCTGGGTTAAAATAGCCACTTGTGTCAGTGACCAAACAATATAATTAAAAATGCTCTGCCTAGCAGAGCATTCCCTATTCTCTATCATGAGTGGCTTCTTCTGCCTTACCATGGGTCTGCTGTTCTTTACACTTCAGGTATGTGTAATGTGCAGGGCATTGGTAATGTATTTGCTTATATTCAGGGGAAGGCTGGGCTGTGGGGAAGGAGGGCATCTGCCCCCAGGGCTGGTCCCCTAGTGGGCTACCTTGGGCTGGGTCACTGGGCTACCTTCATTTTTCCTTTAAAATGTTCCTATTAGGCTGCTGAGTCGAGGCTTGTGCCACAGGCTAAAATTTGCCAGCCCTCCTCTGCTTATATAGGTTTGTGTGATTAAACAACTTAGTAAGTGGATATCTTAAAAAAAGGTATTTTGATTTTTATGATGGCTAAACAGAGTGTGTCCAGGAATCTGATTGAAGAGGGCATGACATTCTTGGTTGAGTTTGTTGGGGCTGGCTGTAATGTGTGTATATCTTTTGTGAACAATCTTGCTGTCACGACTATGCGTTGCATACCTGCTATCGTTGGAACGACTCGGAGGAAGATGCAGAATCTAACGTGCCCCTGGTATGGACTCCGCCGCAGGAGACACGCAGGTCGCTGTCCTTCCACGAGTCAGGTAGAGAGGCACGAGAGAAGAGTTATCAGACAAGGGTCGGTAACTGTGCTGGCAATGGAGGTACACAAGGAGTATTCGTAGGGATGGAGAGACAAGTCGGGTCGGTAACGTTCAGGAAGCTCAGTACAACAGGGATATCCAAAGAGGTAGTCAAACGGTCCGAGTCAAAGGGTCACAGGCAGGTAGAAGAGTCGGATACAAGCAAGGTACAGGAATACTGGAAAGCTGGATGCAGGTAAGTGGACCTGATACTCTGGCACAGGGGGTAGACAGGAAGTGCCTTAAATAGTTTAATTGGCCAATGGGGAGCTGGAGAGCGGCGGCACTGTCATCAGCTGCCGTTGAGACCTGAGAGTAGCGTCCCGTTGCCTAGCAACGGGACGCGGGTGTATAGGCAGCGGGGCTGGGCAGCCAGAAGTGACCAGACACGCGAGGATTCAGCAAAGGCGGCCCTCCCGGAGAGATTGCGGGACGGCGCCTGACAGTATACCCTCATTCTCCTCCCTGTTGAAGAAATCTTTTGAGTAAAAGGAGAGCATGGAGATTTTGTTTGTCCACCTAGGACCTCTCTTAAGGACCAAATCCTTTCCAATGAACAAGGAATCGCTGCCGGCCATAACGAACACGAGAGTCCAGAATTTGGCTGATCTCAAACTCTGTTCCTGAAGAAGACTGCACCGGAGGAGGTCGAGATGGAGGTAGAAAGAATTTGTTGAACACCAGAGGTCGAAGTAGTGATACGTGAAAGGTGTTGTGGCATTTTAACGAAGCAGGTAGGTTTAATTTGACACAGAGAGGGTTGATGACCTGAGTAATGGTATAGGGACCATTGAATCATGGAGCCATCTTCACTTTTAGTTTCAAGTCCTTGGTAGACACCTATACTTGGTCCCCTACTCTTAATAGAGGAGTAGTTCTCCGATGACGATCCGCAAAAGTCTTGTGGTGCTGTGTGGCTCTTTGTAGGGCTGTCTTGGTTTTAGACCAGATGAGGGCAAATTCTCGATAGAGGGTATCCACTGCTGGAACCGAGGAGGTGGAGACAGGGAAGGAATTCGGAAAAGTAGAATGTGCCCCAGCCACAATGAAGAATTGGGAGAACGCGGTGGATTCATGAACGTGTTGGTTGTGAGAAAACTCTGCCCAGGGAAGTATTTGTGACCATTTGCTCTGATTGTCTGAGGTAAAGCACCGAAGAAAGGTCTCCAAGTCCTGGTTGATTCGTTCGGTCTGGCCATTGGTCTTGGATTGATACCCCGAGAAAAATTTCAATTCTGTACCCAGTTTCTTACAGAAGGACCTCAAGAATCGGGAGGTAAATTGGACCCCTCAGTTGGAGATGATCTCCTTGGGACAGCTATGTAGTCTGAAAATTTCCTTGATAAAAATGTCGGCTAAGCGACTGGCCGAAGGTAGACAGATGAGAGGAATGAAGTGAGCCATCTTAGAAAAGCGATCAATGAAATCCCAGATGGCATTGAATCCAGAACTGTAAGGGAGGTCAGTAATAAAGTCCATCGCTATACTTTCCCAGGGAACAATGGGTATGGGAAGTGGGCGGAGCAGACTGGCAGGAGCCTTCCTGGATGTCTTGTGTTGGGCACAGATAGTGCAAGCTGAAATGAAGTCACGTATGGCTGTGCGTATAATGGGCCACTAGAAACGGTGACCAATTAGTGTTGTGGTCTTTTTAACCTCGGCATGGCCCGCGATGCGGGAGGAGTGAGCCTAATGTAAGGTCCTGAGTCGCAGGTGAGGTTCCACAAATGATCGTCCGGGTGGAGGAGTGGATGTCTCAGTCCTGGTGAGAACCACGATGTTAGAGGGATCAATGATACATTGAGGAACTAATGGGTTTAGGCGATCAGAATCATCAAAGGAACGAGAAAAGGCGTCTGCTCGCCCATTTTTTGCACCTGGACAGAATGTAAGGGTCATGTTGAAGCGAGCAAAGAAGGATGCCCAGCGAGCTTGCTGAGGATTCAGGCAGCGAGCTTCACAAATGAATACCAGATTATGGGTGATTTGTGAAAATGGTAACAGGATATAAGGCACCCTCCAATAGATGACGCCATTCCTCTAGCGCGGCTTTAATAGCGAGGACTTTTTTTATCCCCTATTCCATAATTGCTCTTGCTAGGAAGGAACCGTCTGGAGAAAAACCAGCATGGAGAATGAGTACCGGATGAAGTCTTTTGGAAGAGCACGGCTCCAATGCCCACTGAAGAGGCATCAACTTTCACAATGAAGGGTCGTTCTTGATCTAGCTGAGAAAGAACTGGAGCCGAGGAGAATGCTTTCTTTAGAGTAGCAACGGCAGCGATGGCTTCTGGAGACCAGATCTTGGGGTTAGTAGATTTCTTAGTCAACGCTGTGATAGGAGCGATAATGGAGGAGAAATCTTGGATGAATTGCCGATAATAGCGAAGCCGATGAATCTCTGAATAGCTTTGAGACCCTGAGGTTGAGGCCAATCCATGATAGCAGATACCTTGGTTTGATCCATCTGTAGTCCCAGGCCAGACACAATAAAACCAAGGAAAGGTACTTGGGATACTTCGAAGATGCATTTCTCCAGTTTGCAGTAGAGATGGTATTTACGTAGTCTACGTAAAACCTCTTTAACTTGTTCCTGAGGAGAACTCAGATCTTTAGAGAACACCAAGATGTCGTCCAAATAGACCACTACAGAGGTGTAAAGCAAATCTTGAAAGATGTCATTGACAAATGTTTGAAAGATTGCAGGGGCATTGCAGAGACCAAAGGGCATTACCAGGCACTCAAAGTGAGCATCCCTGGTATTGAAGGCCGTCTTCCACTCGTTACCCTTCTTGATACGAATCAGGTTGTATGCCCCTCGAAAGTCTAATTTGGTGAAAATTCGAGACCCACTGATTCTGTCAAAGAGGTCAGAGATAATGGGTAGAGGATACCGATTCTTGACAATAATGCGATTAAGGGACAATAGACAATGCACGGGCGAAGTGACCCTTCTTTTTTCTAGACAAAGAAGAATCCGCCCCGGCAGGAGAGGTAGATTTGCGGTTAAACCCCCGTTTCGGGTTCTCAGAGATATATTGAGACATGGCCAAAGTCTCGAGAAGGGATAAAGGATAGGTCTGCCCTTTGGGTATGGCTTGATCAGGAGACAGGATGATGGAACAGTCCCAGGGACAATGGGGTGGGGGGGGGGTAAGGTCTCTGCCTCAATCTTGCTGAAAACGTCCTGAAACTCCGCATAGGCAGTAGGAAGAACAGAATCAATAACTGTAGAGTGGGCAATCACCCGAGATCCGGGAGAAAGAACTCTGGACATGCATCTATGATGACATTCTGAACCCCATTGGATAACCTGAGCACGGCCCCAATCCATCTGTGGTGAATGTATCCGGAGTCAAGGAAGTCCCAAGATAAGAGGGTTAATGGATTTGGGCAGAAACAGGAACTGAATCATCTCACTATGAAGAGCTCCTACCATCAACCGGACAGAAGAGGTGTTGGAGGAGATGGAACCGTTGACGACACGATTACCATCCACTGCCTTTAATGACAACAGTTGAGGCAAAGGTAGTACAGAATTTGGAGTCCGGAAGCAAGAGTGGCAGATATGAAGTTCCTGGAGGAGCCGGAATCCACAAAGGCCGTGGTGGGAAAGGGGACTTTAGGGGTGCTCAGGGTAACTGCCATAAGAAGTTCTGGGATATTTTTGGAATAGGGAGCAACTGTGGATTCTCCTAAAACGGCCTCCCTGCCATCGTTTAGGAGATTTTGAACTGCGTATTGACCCACGGACAGCTTACCTTGATGAAGGCTCAGCAGACTGGTAGCCGCAGAAGCTACTCTCCCAGGATCATCAAAGACTCTCCTAAAGGCCTCAATGAAGGAGGTTGTGTTACTGAGGCAAGGATCACTTCGTTCCCATAGGGGCGAGGCCCAGGAGAGTGCGTCACCGCTCAGGAGGGAGATAATGAACGACACTTTGGTGCATTCTGAAGGGAATGCTCTGGGGTTACACTCAAATTGAATGGCGCATTGGTTCAAGAAACCCCTGCATCGCTTGGGATCTCCATCAAACTTTTCGGGTGCGCAAGCTGGAAGTGGCAGTGGAAAGCGTGACCACACTAGAGGATGCTGCCGCGGAGGATGTTATGGCTGGAGTAGTAGGCAGGGACCCCTGTAGAGCATAAAAGCGGGTGGCAATACCTTGGAAACACTGAAGCAGGTGTTCCCGGGCCGCCTCTTGTTGTTCAACCCGCTGGGCGAAGTGAAGAAGTAGGTCGCGCGCTGAAGTTTCACCAGACCCCTCCGTAGTCATGGACAGAGTATACTGTCACGATTATGCGTTGCATGCCTGCTATCGTTGGCACTACTCGGAGGAAGGTGCGGAATCTAACATGCCCCTGGAATTCACCAGGAACCCCTGCAAGGAGGTATGGACTCCGCCGCAGGAGACACGTAGGTTGCGGTACTTCCACGAGTCAGGTAGCGAGGCACAAGAGAAGAGTTGTCAGTTGCCGGGTTGGTAACGTTCAGGAAGCGCAGTACAACAGGGATATCCAAAGAGGTAGTCAAACGGTCCGGGTCAAAGGGTCACAGGCAGGCAGAAGAGTTGGATACAAGCAAGGTACAGGAATACTGGAACGCTGGAGGCAGGTAATTGGACCTGATACTCTGGCACAGGGGGTAGCCAGGAAGTGCCTTAAATAGTTTGATTGGCCAATGGGAAGATGGAGAGTGGCGGCGCTGTCATCAGCTGCCGCCGAGACCTGAGAGTAGCGTCCCGTTGCCTAGCAACGAGAAGCACGTGTATAGGCAGCGAGCCAGGCGGCCGGAAGTGATGCGTTTGGTCGCTAAGCAGGTTGCTAAGCAACCAGATACGCGAGGATTCAGCACAGGCGGCCGTCCCGAAGAGATCGCTGGACGGCGCCTGACACTTGCATAGTACAGACAGAGAGTTAGTGTTGCTGGTAGTAATGGGGTCTGTAATGTAGGGCTGGTGGTCTCTGTTCAACAACTCTGTTTTTATTATGGTCAAAGTACTCCTAACATTCTTATATTTAAAAGCAAGCATACGTTGCCCCTTGTAAAATGTTATGTTGTGTACTAGCTATATTCAAGTTAGCATGATTTGTACCAATTTAGTCATTCCATCTGTTCTTATGATGCCAAAACTATTAACAATAAATCACGAGCTGTGATATTTCTGATACCTGGAACCAGGGCCGCTGTCAGGGGGGCTACAGGGAGTACAGCAGTATGGGGCCCAACAGCAGAGTGGGGCCACCATCCCTGGACACAAACAAATTTATTAGGGGAGAAGTCCTCCACAGTGAATTAATGGAGGTAGCAGGCGCCATTTCTAGGCAGAAGCTGTTCTTGAGATGTGAGAGGTGTTGGGGGGAGAGATGTCTGTGTGTAATCAAGGATGAGGCAGCAGGTTCCTTTGTAGGCAGCATGTCTGCCTCCACTCTCAAGATGTCATGGCCTGCAACTGCCACCATTTGCTCCAGTCTCAGCCCCCAGGTGCCCGACTCCCAGACAAAGAGTCGCAACAAGGCAGGGAGGTTCCCTGCAGCATCGCTAATGTAATGTAATTGATAACGTGACAGGGGTGTCACTAGACAGGTGCCAACAGGAGACAGCAAGAAGACGCAGAGAAGTAAGTAAACTACTGAAGGGGTTAGAAGAAACTGGGGATGGGGTTGACTGTAGAGAATTGGAGGAGGCAAATGTAGAAGTGGGGCTCTGTCGGATATATTTGTACTGAGCCCCGTAATTTCTGATGGCAGCCCTTCCTGAAATTGAAAACATTATAGATGTGAATGGCTTTTTACACATCAGTATTTTGGTGCATTTGGAAAATTGCTGAGTCAGCGATGCTGATGCACCCTTCAATGTGCAAGTGATAAAAACACCAGAAATATATGGTATTTTTCTGTTCAATCAGTAGGCAATCAATACTGCAGGAACATCTGGAGATGTGAAAGCTTAGAAGATATGACCTTGAGAAAGTCAATAGCCTTTTACTGATGCTGCAAGCTGATGATGTGATGTAACTAACTCTATTTTGGTTTGTTTTTCCAATAGTATTCATACATGCTTGGCCTGGCTTGTAAGATTTACAATGATGCATAAAAGTCAGTACATTTCATGTCTGATTTTGCTAATATTAGATTTTGAAATTAAGATGTACTAGTGAGGCAAAATTTATAAGCACAAAGTGCACATTGCATTAATAAAGAACACATGAAATTCTGAAAAAAAAATGGAGTATACATTATTTGTGATACAATATTCATGTAAATCCTATACTAACATAAATAAAAATTATAAATGAAAGTCTAGTAACTTACTGTGCAAGTTTATTTCTTGTAATTTTCTTATACATATATTAAATTGTTTATTCAAAATTTGTTACTAAAAATAAACATATGGGTCGTATTTAGAATTAAACTTTTGATATAAGATACGCATGTGTACCACAAATGGAGAGGGGCTGTCAGGGGCAGACAAGCAAAAGCTTAGTACAGTAAGGACATTTTTATGTAATTGGGACATAGATGTGGATGCATCCACAGATAGGCCTTTTAGGAGGTGTATATCTTGTGGGTACAGGATTCATATGCAATGATGATTTATGGATTTCATGTAAAATATATATTTTTAAACATATATTTATCAATTATTATAGTATTAAGCGTTCTGATATGATTTTACATAGTACTTATGCATGTGTCTATCTTGCACTGTGTTCTTTCTGTCTGCATACGGCAAGCAGCATATAGTCAGATCATATTGATACCCAGCTTCAAATGGAAACGTTTCTTAAGATCTGCTTGAATATAGGCATACGTGTGTGCAAGTTACTTGTGTTTTTTTTTTTAGCACAAGTTGCGTTCACCTTGTGTTTGAATATGAATCGGGTTTTAAAATGTGTCTGACTCTAAATAAGCCGCTTGTTGAGAAATTTTTAATTTTGAAAAGTTCTGTAAATGTTTGGAAACTTTTCATATATATTTTGTGAATACCATATGGTGCTATTTTTCTGTGCGTATACTGTATTGTGTGCACATTGTACTGTATTGTATATATAAAGTAATCTCCAACCTTACACCAAAATAATGTCAAAGGACAACTTGGATGCAATATGAAGTCATGTTGCCTATGTAGCTTTTCACATATATAACCATTGTTCTCTGGAACATTTAATATCGATGATATATATGGCATTTTAATCACTCAATCCACCATACTTCTCCTTACTGCTGAGAGAAAGTGAGGAAAGATAAAAACTACACTGCATTGCCTGGCATTCATTTTAAACGTTTAATAAGAACTTGGGATAATTGTAGGATTATCACAGACTTTCAAGAAATAGTTCCTCCATGGTATATGCTTTTAGTGTTCATTATGTTAGATGCTGCTTCATGACCCATGGGAAGGCTCAGCTGTCTTCGTGTAAATATGACATCACTATGCAGCAAAATTGCATCTGATATGGCAAATCTAGCCAATAAATGCTTATATACCCAGTTTGGATGGGAGAAGCCAATGTGAGCACTACATATAACTATATATAACTATACTGATAACTATATATAAATATACTAATATAAAGTAATATAAATTATACTCAAATACTAGGTATTGGAAAACACGCAATAGCAAAATGATGACACTGTTATAATAATATATATATATGTATATATATATATATATATATATATATATATATATATATATGTATATATATATAAAAATATATATATATATATATGTATATATATATAAAAATATATATATATATATATATATATATATATATATATATATATATATATATTCAATTTAAAATTTGTACGCACAACAAAAGTGTATCTACTTGTATTTATTTTATTTGAGTTACATTGATAGAGCAGAGTTTACTGGCTGTATTTTGCTTCCTTTATCTATCTATCCTGTGTCTTACAGAGACTATTGAAATATGCCTTACGAGTTGTTTCAGTACCCGCCATTAGCATTGTCTATTACATATGCCACAGTTGCAATGACAAATCATATAGCCCAAACTGAGATGCACTCAAGTTGCAGTTGGATCCCTCGAACAGGTGGCCTGGCAGCAGTTGTCTTCCTACCTGCACATTATAAACATCTCTTATCCAGTTTTACCAGTATCATTAGCGTCTCTTATACAGAAAGTATAATATATTACAATGGCTTTCATTTGTGTTTTTAAATTCAGTGCAATCATCTGCACAAAAGGTTAATAAACCATTTCTGCATAAGATTTCACGCAGACTGAATCTTCAAGATGCAGGTTATGCTTGTACAGCATCTTTCCCTGCATCTGCAGCTTGTCCTTGAATGAGTGTATCATACTGCAGCACAGCAAATCTCCAGCTCTAGATGTAGCTGGAAATTTTCCAGTGGTCCTTCGCATCGATAGATCTCCCTCCTCCCCTCATTCTGCACTCATCCATGCCTTCCTCAACCCCCTGCTCCTCCTCTCCAGGTCCCGTCCCCCCCAACTGTACCATTCTAATATACATCATGAATATTTTAGAGTTGGATACTTGTAGTCATTGGACAGACTGCAGTGCAGCAATTTGATAAGAAGCTGGAGAAAGCTCTGAAAACTATCACACAACCACCACTCTACTGAGGACCAGCAGATCATCTTGTGCAGGCCAGGAGTCTCTTAAACTTTGCTGCATATACAGAGCTAGCATGGATGTCTTTAAGAAAGGTTTCTCAATAGCTAAGGAAGGCGTGGTGGCTGCTGCAGAGAAAACCAAGCAGGGTGTGACAGAGGCTGCAGAGAAGACCAAGGAGGGGGTGATGTATGTAGGTGAGTGAATACAAGTATGGTATTTGAGGACAAAACATACTACATGTTGTGCATAATGTACATTTCCCACACTAGGGACCTAATCAGTTATCACTTGCTGAAACTTGCCCTGCCCAACCCATAGTTCAAGTATAGTAAAATATTAGTACATTTCAACAGTGATATTATTAATTTGTATTGACAGTGTCAATGTGCTTAGTATGTGGAATAGGAAAGAGTTCACCTTTGGAAAATGACCTTGAATTTCCCTGTACTTCTGTACTTTTAATGCAGACATATTTAATAAAGCTACTATAATAGAAACAAAACAAGCAATGTAATACTGTGCAATAAAATAAGAGTATGCAGAGATAATTCTACAACTTTAGCATTAAACAAATGCAATTAGAATTTTAAATGATCTATATGCGTTTACAGATCAGTAAAACTACAATGCACTTAGTATTTTTTTTAAAAGAGAAATAAAGGATTAAGACACATATTATTGCATATTAGTTGCTCTGTTTATTAATACATTTTGCCATTAAAAATATAACACATTTACTAATGAACTTAAATAAAATGTATTGATTAGCCAATTGTGTTACTGTACAGTAGGTGAACAAAGGTTAATCACTGTGCTGGTAACTCTAGTCAGCTCTTTTCCACCCACTTCGTGCTTTGGGGAGATTATTGCAGACACTCAGGGGAAATAAGTAGATTACATCTAGGGATCAATACATGTTTGAGAGAGCCAGCTTATATCACAGCACACATCTTACTGGAGAAGCCTGCTCTGAAGAATAGAGTGGGCCTAGATTCAATTAAAATGTGAGCTGTCCAAAGTTCTGATGATCAATTTCATGGATGTCCCATTTTATTTATACAGAGGAGAATCATAGGGGTTTTTTTTTATATCTATTTATCTTTACTATATCTGCACAAATGTCATGCTATTCTTTAACTCTGCTAGCTTTTGACCTTCTGTGAGAACTGTTGTGGCTTTCTAATGGGGGAAGGGGAATAGATTAAATATTTTTTATTAGAGGGGCTAATTGAGCATGGTATGTCTACTTTTAGCAAACATCATTTTCAATGGACTTACACAAGTCAACCTGCAATATTAATTTGTCATTTAGTAACGATAAATATTCAATATATACAGTTGTATTTGTGCTTTAGCAGCACCCTGCATGTAATAAAATTATTTACCATAGGAAAATGTATTGGTAAGGAACAGTACTGTGCATATATGTGGGAACAGAATAAAACTGTGTTTATATGCACATACAAAGATATTTAACACGAGTGGATTTTTTTAATTTAGCATAACTGTTATCTTATACTTTAACAGTTATTTGAGTACAATTTCAAATATCCCTGACCATTCAAATTATTCACTATACAACAGGCTTCTAAACCATGACAGGGCGTTTTCTACTGAATTGTAATTGATATGTAACTTTTAAAACTGGTTAAATATTCATGACTGCCTATGATAAGACAGCTGTACATGGTATTCTGCAGGTATTTTACTATTCCTATTCCTGTCCTGCTTTTCTATACTAATATTATACATTCAGGTAATTTACAGAGACAGTGCTACAAACCCTTGTGAGATCTCTGCACATTGCAGAAGACCCATGCAGGTTTCTGTCTGTTGTAGGGAGTGGCAGATGAAAACAATGACTGATGAGAGTTAAGCTGGGTGTGTCAGATACACTGCAGTAGCATTATTATTAGATATGTTTCTTCTTCAAGAGAAAAAAAATCCCTGCCTGTTCAAAATACACAAAAACAACACCCTCTTCTGAGCACAACAAATTATATTCAGCAAATTGTTAGGGACATCAGAAGAGTAAATTACAACATCAAGCCAGATATGTATGTACTAAGACTATCAATGTCTGGAAAGTAAAGTCAGTGATTGCTGGGGTATTATTATACATCACAGACCAATTTGTACATATTGCTTTCAGTTCTTTCATAAAGAATGAAACCAGACTGCTACATAGGCAACAGAAACCCTATATATGACATTCACCAAATTCAGCAAGTATTTAAAATAATGAATATCAGAAGTAGAGTATTTTCACTGCTATCTTATTCTAGCTGACATTTGTTATAGTGGAACTACAATGATACGTATAATATTGTTGCTTCAGATACATAATTATACATTATGATATGTTATTTTGAAATTTTGCATTTATTGGGGGTTTATTTGCAAACTGCTTTGAAAATCTATGTGGTCATTGTACTGTTGTTAAAATGAAAACCGGTCAAGTGAAAATTGCTACTGCAGTAAATATGAATGTAAAACAATAAGTATAAATAACTCTCTATAAATATATTACATAGTGCAATACAATGGTGGGCTAACGTGTATCCCTTTTTCATTTAATAGTTACAGACATTTCTTTCTCCAATAGTTATTTGCACCTACTAATGATTACACCAAAAATAAACATGGACGTGGAATGGTTAAAATGTAATAAATGTAATGCATGTTACTTCGCAAAAGATATTACATTTCATATCATTAAATATATCGGGTGCAAAAAAACAAACTCTTATATTTAAAGATATAATTATGGCTATTTTACTACCTCTGCAGCTGGTGCTGAGTCTATCCCTCATGGCGCACAGGGTAATAACAGAGTTACTGATGCATTGGGCCTTTGCAGTTATATGTCATGGGCCAGGAATAGGGATAGGGATACAATAGGACAAGTTTATCCATTCTAAATTGTTGTAAGGTACCAATATAAGCAATACCATCTCTACAAATTCACTAAGAAGGTTTATTAGAACATTGCTGTCTAATCTATTACACCATATAATATGAAAATGTTCGTCAACAGTATTCTCAATATTTTAAAATGCCAGTTTTTAAAACATGGGGGAGACAAAGGTCTAGAACTTTATCAAATGAATGGAAAAAAGCAAGTCCTGAATTATAAAAAGGAAAGAACTGTCAAAGATTTTTATTTAAAAAAAACAGTTGGCTTAAGACACAAGTATGAAGCATATGCATGTGCCTAAAACATAAAGCATTTGCTTCTGGCAATAAATGAGCCAATTGAGTCTATGCACAAATGAATTGTCGCAATCCTCTTGATAATGATGGGGTTTAAGCTTTAAAATAGTGATCACTAAAATTTATTTTTTCAGTGCTTTACCCAACTGATTTACTTTTCACTCGAAAGCCAGCATCAGTTTATTCCAAACTTTCTGTAACCCTGCAACATGATAGAACAAGCAGTCTCTGGCGTCTTGATATCCCTTTAGCACAGAGCACCGTAGAGGTTGGGTGCGGCTACCAAGCCCTGCTCGAACCAATTATCCCCACACCTACAGGAAATCTAATTATTCTGGGAAAGTAAAGCAGTACAGGGCAGAACCAGCACAGACAAGAACATATGTGTGCCAACATCTAGAAACTGGTTACACCTGTGACAACACCCGTTGCTACTTTTGTACAGTTGTTAGGTAATATATAATAGATGACCCATATTAAAATAATGATGACAGATAGATCTAGGATATTGCTTTACATTCTCATGCTGTACTAAATAGCTTGCCCAACTACATGGCTTTAACATGGATTTCACTAGAATAAATGATGGTTTAGAATACGTCAAAAAAGTTCTTCTTAGTGCTGCAATAGGTCATTGCTTTCCTAGTGGTACATTTATCAAACCTCCCAAGAAGGAAAAGTGTAGGTATTGCCCATAGCAACCAATCAGATTCAAGTTATCATTTATCTAGTACATTCTAGAAAATGATAGCTAGCATCTGATTGGTTGCTATGAGCAACCCCTTCATCTTTCCTTTTTAGAATATTTGACAAATCTATCCCATAGACTCTAAACATACACATGTAGCAGAGAGTTTTTTTCCATACACAGCTCATTTCATATTTTGATATTAAAAAATAGCAAAACCCCAATTGTTAGTATACACATTTCCAAGTTTTGTGCAAATAATATCTCATTGATTTATTATTACTGTGTAGCACAGTTTACTTGTCCCCTGGATACAACCACAGAAAGAATTATGTTGTTGCCAGCATTTTATGTTTCTTATATTAATATATCCTGCTTCCCCCATGTTCATAGATCATACTTGTCCCCTCTCCTGGAATGAGCAAGTATGAGCCCAAACAACAGACTGTCTTAACCTATCAGCAGACATTGTACTCAAGAGGTAAAAGCTAAACAAATCTGCCAATAAAGAAAGAAGGAGCTGGGGGCCACAGGTGAAGGCTGGGAGGGCCACATGCAACCTTGGATCTGCCTGTTGCCCATCACTGATATAAGACACATAAGTAGCACTGGACAATTTTGAAATTAGGAACATACTGTAGCGACCAGAATTACAGAGACAAATATTGAAAATCTGAGACCTGGGAAATTAAGACAACTGACCAGATAGGAATATATTCACCAAATTAGTTATAAAATGTAGCTTCTGGAGATATGAGTTGATAAATTTCACATCTCAGAATGTGGAGTTAAGAAGCTGTATCTCTCAAACACATGTAACTGATAAGCGTTATACAGTATGTATAATAGTAAGAAGTTCTGTTCATAAAACCTTTGTTTCTCCAAGCAAACTACACACAGATAATGCCATGGTGGCTAAGTGGTTAGCACTTCTGCCTTACAGCATTGGGGTCATGAGTTAAATTCCCGACCATGGCCTTATCTGTGAGGAGTTTGTATGTTCTCCCTGTGTTTGCGTGGGTTTCCTCCGGGTGCTCCTGTTTCCTCCCACATTCCAAAAACATACCGGTAGGTTAATTGGCTGCTAACAACTTGACCCTAGTCTATGTGTGTCTGGCTGTCTGTGTGTTTTAGGGAATGTAGACTGTAAGCCCCAATGGGGTAGGGACTGTACAGTGCTGTGGAATTAGTGGCGCTATATAAATAAAAGTTAATAATAATAATAATAATAATAATAATAATAACTCATGATCCCTGTGCTGTGAGGCAGAGGGGGGAGAAGAAGGATGTCACAGTGCAGAAAGGGGCATTCCGAAGCCTCCCCACTCACTATATCATGTGTTATATGACTGTGGTTGTCATGGTAGTCCAAAATCAGCCAGAATCAGCCTGAAAAAAACAAGGAAAAATGTTAAATACCAACAATCTTCTTATAGCATTCCACAGGGATTTCCACAGCCTGCCACAGTGATTTTTTGCATGGGCCTGCTTCCTTATTTATGTGTGTCTATTAAGATTTTTTTTAACACTTTAGAGTGCTAAATAACATGATTCAGCTTTAGTTAGTAATAGATACTTTAATAAAATAACTTAAAGCAGACATACCAACATATAATATTTCTATACTAAATAAAGTACAAAGGAACATTGGACAATGGACCACATCTTTGCATACAGTAAGCAATGGCCTATAGGTGCTTTGGTGTTTTCTTCACCATCAATAGTACCATCTTTAACTAATTATACATATTCATTACGTGTACACAAAGTTCCATTTCCCCAGTAATGTATACAAATATTTGCATCTGAAATGACCAGATATATGACTAGACATAACATGGTCACTAGTGTCACCTGATCACTGGCTTATCATCCCCCAATCCTATCCATCCCTTGTGTTTTCCAGTCTTTGTTCACATACTGAATTCAAGGGGTTTATAATAGGTCTACTATAAATAATGTTGTGTAATATTTTTAAGTTTGTAGAACAGCACCTATTATAATAATTATAATTAATGTATTAAATCCAGATTTCATGGAAAAACAAATGCAAAAAATTAATTGAATGACTGACTTTTCTGTACTATTAAAAAGGATGGTACATAGGAGTAAAACAAGAATGTAAAGTAATAAATCTCATTGTGTGTATCAAGTTAAGTAACTGTCTTTTGCTATTTGGGCTTGTACGTCCAATTAAACTAAAATATTTTGGAATCCGAAACATCAAGACTGGTGACACATTATCTCAATTTCTTGCCATAGGTACCAAAACTAAGGAGGGTGTGGTGCACAGTGTCAACACTGGTAAGTCAGACAAAGCACTTAGCCGCATAGCACCAACTATAGGTGTCACTGATCTGTTACAATCTTTGTATGTGAGACTATATAGTTTGTTTATTAAGCTGTTTTAGAGCAAATCTGGGGCAAAATTACAAGTGAAGATTTTGCTTTATTCATTACAAATGGTATATGCATAGGTAGTGTTAGAATTTTGTACTACGTATTTATTATCTACACTAGACTAGCTACAATGGTTAATTTAGTATGACGGCTTATTGAGACAACATAAATGAATCTTATTATCCTGATAACAACAGTTTTAGTTGAATGTGTCCTTTCATGTGGAATATACTGAAGTCATTTCCCCTTTTAATATTTTATTTCCTGCCCCAATGTGCTTAACGAATGTTAAACTTGTACTAAACTACATTTCTGAAATTTGATTTGTAGATTTTTCATAACTTAGCCCACGTGTACAGTCTGTTTTAATTATATAATCATGAGCTGCGTCCTATTAAAGTACACTGTGGATATATATAGACAGCTATCCAGACAACCATTATATAAATAAACATATAATTTAGCAGGCAAAACTATAGTATTAGATATGGTAACTTTCACAGTAATAATGCAGTTAGAGCAATAGAATCATAGTACAACGATTGACGTATTATAATTGTCATGTCACTATTTCTACCTCCTTTGTGTGCTATTTAAAGATAACGTTGTTTAACATGACATCCATACGGAAGTGATGGAAATCGTCAATAGTCAAAACATAATTTTAAAGGAAAATGACCTGCTGTGTTGAAAGGAAGTCATTGTTAAAATATTTACTCCTCATTGGTTTTGTTGTAGTTGCTGAAAAAACCAAAGAACAAGCCAATGTGGTGGGAGGAGCCGTGGTGACAGGTGTAAACCAGGTCGCTACAAAGACCGTAGAAGGCGCAGAAAATGTTGTAACTTCAGCCGGTATTGTAAAAAAGGTGGTTCATTTTGTGACATTGTTCTACATTCAATCGTTCATATAGGTCTTGTACATAATGTTAAAGCAAAGTGTGTTTGTCTTCATCTTTTTTTCAGTTATCAACAATTAATGTATTTGTGTCCTCTACAATGTACGTAAAAAGAACATAGGGTTATTAGAAGCCAAGTGCAGGAAAATAGCCAGATTGTGTACTTAAATTTGTATGTGGTGCACTTTTTTTTTTATCCTGACATTCATACCAACATAAATTGGCTAAAATAATGAAGCAACAGCCAGGCTGCCACCATAGGCCCAGGTCTATGTATAGTTTTCACAAATCTAGGCATGGTAGTGCAAGTTTTCTACTTTTTAAGTGGGTGTTCTAGACTTTGCTGGGACAAATTAATGAATTAAAGTTACCTATTGTTTCCAATTTTACATTTCATATAGCATGACATATGTAAAATTAAAAAATCATGGAACATTTGGTCAAATATTAACTGTTATTATGATTATTAATACTGTGATTTGTTAGCTACATAAAAACTATCAATATGCCTTCCTAAAAAGAAGCCTTTATATTGTAAGAAATTGTGATCTATTTCAAATATTTAGTATTAGTTAATATAATTTTTATTCTGCAAATAGAAAGTATAAATATAATAGAATCCTCAGTCCCAGAATGTGCAACAGAAATAATCTCCTTCCTGTTACTGAAAATTATTTGAGAGCAAGAACATTTAACACAGAGAGAAGATTCCTTGTTGTGACACTAGAGTGCAGTGTTGCAGTGTTTCTTTGGGCGAAATTCATTTTAATGCTACATCTGTGTTCATAATAATTTCAAGTACATAAAGCTCACTTTGATTTTGGAAGTTCAATACACATTTTACTAATATTGTAGAAAATATAATGCATTTAGAACATGCAAATCTATGACAACATACTATTAAGATGATTACTCATTGTGACATGGAATGAAATGAGAAAAACTAACCAGAAACACAGTTACAATGTACCTTTTTTTTCTATAGATGAAAGATTGCAATGAAAACTGTCTACCAGACTTGTTTAAAGCGAAACAGTTTAAGCTTAAGCAGTAGTTCCTCTGAATATGGATAGGATAGGTCAGGCATCTGAACTAAAGCACTTGTACATAATCACTGATATCTAGATCCTAAAAACAGGTATTACCAATTGTTGGTACAAGGCATAATCTGCTTAGGAAGTAACAAAATGAAAGCCACTTCACAGTCAACAAAAAACAAATAAAGCACTAAATAATATAATGCACAATCTTGGTCCGTGGACTGCATGAGGTCGCATGAAAGATAGTAGAGGACCCGGTGTGCTGAAACAAAAATACTACAGCCAGGGAATGGTCAGGGGAGTGAGACTTGGAAAAAAATTTCAGGTAGCCCTGTGACCCAGCCCAAGGTAACTGGCCAGGGTGGCATATACCCTCTCTCCAACCTAGCCAGCCCCTGACAAAAGCAGTACAAGGAAGGAATGGGGAAAATATCTGTTACTACAAAGATGAGGATGGAAATGTATTACTACAGGGCGGTGTTACAGGGGAGCTGTTGGGGTAAGAAATTACGTTTAATTTCTCCCACTTTAAATGACTGCAGTCTCCCAATGTGGTCCTCAGACCAACAAATGTTGTACATGGCTGATATAAAGTATGTCAATTATGGACCTCGTACAGCGGCTGAGGAAAACGAAACAGGGCTAGTTAATAGATTGTGATGTCCTAGGCTATCCTAAGATTAATATAAACTTTAAAAACAATCTTATTGGGAACCCCAAAATATTCACTCTCTGACATCCTGGCACAAACCAGCTACCAAAATATGACAAAAAGAAGAAATCGATTTTTTTCAATAACATTGATTTAAAAAGTTTACTTTAGCTGTAAGACCAAGGGGTATATTTACTAAACTGTGGGTTTGAAAAAGTGGAGATTTTGCCTATAGCAACCAATCCCCAAGTTTATAAAAATATATGCAATGCAAAGTAATTCTTAGATAAAGCTAAAATGTAACATACAAAAATACATTAATAATGATTGCCAATAGAAATGCTCCTGGTAAAAATGAGTAATTTTTTGGCATACAGTTTAAGTTACAAAGAATAACAACTACGCCAAAAACAATACTTTACAATGAAAGTTGTGATCCTAAAGGAGAGTGTTGGCAGTTTTTATATTTTTTTTATGGAGAAACTATTACATGTTTCAGCGCTACACTGAATTCAGAAAGGATAAATAAAATATAGAACATAGTCTATTGTAGTGTTCCTGGGTGGACACAAACGCACCTAGCAATGATGAAATAAGATTATAAAATAGGTCATGATAAAATCCGTCAGGAAAACTCCCTATTCCTAATGAGCTGGTTGTGGGAACTTGAGGTTTTCAGTTGAACAAGTCTGTGCTAGAAAAACAGGTACAGGAGGGAAGTTCTGCAATGAAATCTGGATGTGCAGTATTAAGTTGAAATGGGTGGGATAAAATGCAATATGAATAAGCAACATTTAGAGTCAAATTGTACTCATTTACTTACACATTAAGGGGTTTATGGTAATCTGTGCAATGCTTATCACACTATATTAATTCACCAATTCCAAACTCATCATAGTTGCATGGAAAGGCAGAAAAAATACTGGGCATTGAGTTATAAATTATGATTATTTTCCAAATTCATCACCTTCCTACACTTTTTCTGTGAGCTTTTGTTAAACTGTAAACCTTGTACTCCTGATCAATCTGTGTATACAGAATTCATGCCCTGTGTGGCATCACTAATTCTGTCTTGTATTCTGGGACGCAGATCACAATCTGTGAATATGCCATATATTGTTATAAAGTTCAGCTAATTAGTTAACAGACAAATATTACATTTATGATGTCATAGTTAGAAGTTATCACTAATATTTCAATAGATAAAACACAATGTTTATATGTTACAGGGTTTTCACATCATTTTGGCAATATTTTATATTAAATATCCTTCATTATTAACTAATCCATCTAATATTTGCACTGATTAGGAACCAAGCTGTGAATAGTGTTAAACTATGTTATACACCTATGAGACAATAGTAATGGACATTTTCTCATCATTTCCTGTGAGGGCAGACAAAGCTGTCACTGTAGTGGACTCTATAACAGATAGGCACACCACTGCTCCCACAAAACACACACACACACACAAAACTCCTGTGTGAACTTTTGGGGAACAAGAAAAAAATACAATATGCTCAATAAGAGATACACTATAGATAGTAATTCTAGGCTATCCGTAAATTAATATCACACAGGGGAAAAAGCACATGATCTGCAGTTTTATTGCTATTTTTCTTCAGCAAAATATATACTCACACTGATAGGTTTGGGCTCTGAGCCCCCTAGTCTAGGGGCCCTAGACTGCTGCCTCTTCTGCCTACTTCTAGCCCCACCTGCATTAGTCTTCCATTATTTTCATCCCAATTACTCAGAATATTAGATTCACCTGCTTCTGACAATATGGCATTTGATTTGTGCTTTTGATTAACGTAAAATATTTCTTAAACTTTAGGACGACCTTGCACATCCAGAAGAAGCGGCTGCAGAGGAACCAGCTGTGGAAGCCACAGAAGCTGCTGAGCAGGTAGGAAATGAAAAATGTCCAACACGGGGCTCTAAAACTACCATGCATGCATTCTCTATCAGTTGTTACCATTATGCCTGTCTCATTCATATATCAATGGAACACTGGAAGGTGACTTATTACTTGGAATCTGGTAACAGTAACAGCTATAAAATAATTTATAATCAAGGCCGTTGCTACCATTAGGCTGTTGCCATGGGCACAATGGCGCAAGTCCTCTATATAATGTAACCTTTCTGAATAATTGTTGAACATCAATAGTATTCATAGCAACGATACTAACTATTGTTCAATAATCCTGCAGTTTACAAGTTTTATGCAACATTAGAAAATACAATGAAAGCAACAGAAGCAACTAATGTGCTATTTCAGCTGGGATCTCCTGTATAAATGGAGAATATCAAACTATACTTATATGACTCCCTGCTGAAGCAGCAACATATTTTTTGCAAGAAAAATAACACTTTAAATACTATTATATGGTAACTTTATTAACTATAAAACGAACGGCACAGCAGACATGTGGGTCTAATTTGTAGGTCAAATATGCGAATATGTGTAGCAATCAGACATTTGCTTTCGTTGTCTAACTTGCACTACATTGAGGAAAGCTAATTGTTGCAGTTTTGCAAACAATCAACAATAATAACATAATATAATAATTAATATAATATAATGTGGAACGTCACACACTGGCATGTCACACAAGCACAGCATTTTTACTCTACTTGCAAGGCTTTAAATCAATAACATAACAAAAATGGTCTGGATATATATGTTATATACATGGCTTATAACTCCTGAAAACATACTTATTTTGGTTAAACAGCTATCTACATTTGTCTTTAAGCTGCCACTTTAAGTTCACAATGAATAATTAATACGATTAGCCGCTTGGTGTGCTCACGGTACTAAATTGCAGGTCAGTCACTTGTTACAGCTCAGCCAAGGTATGCAACAAGGTTTAACATGTATGAAATGAATATTTACCTGAAATATTTGATTGATGACATTTAGAGATTTGTGAAAGATGAATTAACACGTTTATTATTTGTTTATTAAATGCCCTTTATTTTACAAGCTTTTACTTAACCACTGCTGTAAAACAGACAAGCTATTTAACAATACAACATTATTTTCTCGTCAAAGACTCTTTATAATCCCAACAGTCAGAATGTTAGAACATTTACTAGTGCAAGAAAATGCCTGATCACCCAAGGTGGACTTTGTGTAAGATTGCAAACTGTCATATTTCATACATATCAATTTAACAATGTTTATCAAAACAAGCTGGCTATAATGGTGCTATGTCACATAGCATAGCACTGTTACCTTATTGTAGAAATTACTCTCTGATAAATGTTTCCTTTTATTGTGCCCTTGCAAAAATGCATAATACTGATAGTCTGAACAATTGCTGCTCTTTCTTTCCCTCTTCCATGTGCAGCAGGGGACAATATCTTCCTAGTGCTCCTGGTACATTTGAGGCCTGGGGTAATAATAGCCTCTGGCCTTATGTCTTATGTTGGAGTCTAAGCAGGGGCGCACGCAGGATTTTTAAGGGGGGAATTCCCCCCCACCCAAAAAGCTCAGTTTCGGCAGCACTGTACTATACAGCAGCCGCGGCGCTGTCAAAGAAGCGTCCGCGGCGGTGCTGTATACATATGTTTAGCACCCAGAGGTGTGGGAAAAGAGACAAAGGCACAGACAAAAGTCCAGGAATAGGGTCTGGATCAGCCACTGCAAGGGATCAGTACCTTGCTGTTTAGGACATTCATCATCATAAATGATAGGTAGATAATGGTGCCCTCAGCATCTCATAGCGGTTATGCTCTGTTGTTACAAAATACATAATAATGAAGAGCACTCAGCATAGTGATGCTAAACTAATAGATTGTCTCACTAGCTTTAATTCTTTTTTCCTTTTTATTCCATCTTTTGTACATTTACAGACTGTTTATAAACACAACTTTGCTTCATTGCAGGCTGGTGATGGGGAGAATTAGTCAACTGTTCTTACATACTGCTGAGAATCCTTGAAGAAGATGTATAGCTAATGCCACATCAGGGAAGCCATTAATTCCACAGTTAAAGGCATCCAACCACTATCCATTGTACAGTTTATCACGTAGATCTATGGATTCATGTCATGATACTGTATGTTCAGCTAAAGTAATCCCATCATACATCACTCATTCAACTTTTTGTTCCATTCTCTATCTGTTGGGGTCATTCAACAATTCCCTTAATTTCCCACAATCATGTTTTCTAGTCTTCCTTTGATTTTCCATATACTGTAATTGGAACCTAGAAAATGACTTGTCAACATTTCCATAATTTGTTATGTCATATGCCCTATGAATTATTCCATTTTTATTTGATTTGACATCAGTCCTCATTTTCTTGTGTCTAATGTGTATAAACAGCTCTACCTGTAAAACGAATGTCTGTCATTGAACCCTAACTGTACAACTGTTAATTCTGTTTTGTTCACTGATTATTCAATTTTTAGCATATCGGCACTTTAACTCCCATACCAGAAATGATCTTTCTTAATTACACAAATAAAACTGTTTGAGTTTAGTGTGTAATTCTTGCTGCATTCTCAAAAAAATAAATAAAATCTATAGCTCTAAGAGATGTTGCTTCCATGAGAAAAATATTTGTGACAACTTAATATCTACTTGTAAAGATTCCCATACTGTAGCAGAATGTAATATATCACATACACTGTTTTAATGATAAAAAATAGGCAATTTTTCCACTTTACATATGAACACTCTGGGCCCGATTCATTTTGGAATGCAAAGTAGACGCAATTTGTGTTTTTTAAAACTGGATGGAAGTTTCACGTACGTATGCCCGTATTTAAGTGCAGGAGGATCTCAAGAAACGTTTCCATTTGATTATAGGTCCATGGTACATGGTGTATGCAGACAGACAAAACACACTGCTGGATACGCACAATACATATGTGCAATATAAAGTCCCATTATAACACATGGACAAAGTAAATATTAAATACATTAACAAAATAAATGTATTTTTTTCTATTTTTGTTACATGAAATACATACATCAAGATGTTCTTAGTGCGAACTGTACATAAAATGCATTTTTACAGTTTCTCTTACTTTCAAACACATGTTTTAGCATGCATACGAGCCCGTCATCACTATGAGTGGGCACTTAAACCTACCCTGTAGCTGGTGCAAGTGATACGGCTAAAAGTCACGTACTTCAGAGACGCTTAGAGCTTGAATCGGACAAATGAGCATGTACTCGACCTTGGTGTGTCCTTTCTGGAAATTGCCTACGTGCATCAGACCATCCCTCCCCCATTCCATTCTTTGAATGATAGGCAGTCGGAACGTTTGGACTTGATTTGCATGAACTTGCATTCACTGATGTAAAGTCCGTTTATAAGCATGTGCAGAGCAATTTCACACAAGATACGGCATGCAACTGGACTTAAGCCTGAAGCCTGAAGATGAATCAAGTCTTCTGTAACTGTCTTGGTACTTATCTTGCCTGTGGAAAGTCATAATACTGAATCACATACAATGTGATCAATATCACCACGGGTAGTGATAGATAATACACTGAACATGGAAATAAACAAGCTTCATGGTCCAGAGCAGTGCTTATAATAGGTCTACACATTATATACACACAGGACATGAGATAGCATCCTATTCTAGGAGAATGACACTTAGGGCAAGATTTACTAAGCTGCGGGTTTGAAAAAGTGGGGATATTGCCTATAGCAACCAGATTCTAGCTTTCATTTATTTAGTACCTTCTACAAAATGACAGCTAGAATCTGATTGGTTTCTATAGGCAACATCCCCACTTTTTCAAACCCGCAGCTTAGTACATCTAGCCCTTCGTCTAGGAGCCGCCCCTTGGTTAGGAGGGCCATACTATGCATTGTGCAACATTTTTTAGGTCACTTATTATTATAAAAAAATGTTTTCCTGTCACTGCACCATGCCAAATCAATCTGAAAGTACTGTCTTTATTTTCCATGTAGAGTGCTAGAAATAAATGACTACTCAGTTGATTTTAAATACCAATGTGTTTTTACACTGGTTTGAGTTGTTAATATCTCCTCATATCTCATTGGAAGGAAAAGGATTTATTTACATCCTGCACTAATAAGCTCTAACAAGGTTGTAACAGTCTGTGAATGGAAATTATGTTGTAACACTGTGCTGCCATGCAAATTGTATTTCATAGATGTTTATTTTTTTAAAATTATAAAATTTGTAAAAGTAGATGGATACTCTCTCTACATCCTTTCATTTTTTCAAATTTTAAAATAATTAGTGTATGATAAATAGAAAGTAAATACTGTTCACTTTAGACTCAACAGTCAAGTCTATTGTAGTTCCATATGGCTAGGTAGAATTGGGTATGTCTGTGCAAGTTTAGGTGTAAGTTATATGGATCTGATGCATGACCAGTTTTGCTCCCACCTTTTGTCGGAAATGTAAGTTTTTGTATGATCTACCTCTTCCCCACTGGTTGCTGTTGTACCATTTGTAATTCCATTTCTATGATTAGTACCTCACTCTAAAATCCATTAAATGCACCTTGGTAACTTCATAGAAAATACCGTGGATAATTAGTCATTGCCCCTTAAAAACAGTTGATGCTAGCATTTATATGAGTGGATTTTTGGTGTGTCCCAATATCAGGGTGACTCCACCTCCAAAACACACAAGTATATTATACATATATAATATAGCCATTGTTGTCTAGTATGAAATATGGCTTCTATTCAGTATAAATATATATATTAAGAATATAATACTATTTTTGTCTAGTACATAAATAGCGCAGCTTGTCCAACATATAGCAAAGCACTCCACCCCTCTCCCAGTCATCATCCTGTATTAAAGTATTCATAGTCCAGTGTATAGGACAACCTTTCAGTGTGCAGTATTACTATAGCCCCCCAGAATATAGTGCATTCCCCAGGGTAAAGTTAATCTCCTGAATACACTGTATAGTGCACCACAATAGTGCCTCCAGTAGTGCTTACTACTCTCACATGATGCCTTTATTTACAGTTACAGGGCACTGGACAGTCACATGCCTAAACTAAGACAAAAACATAGCCCTGGCACACAAATCCACCAGCACACATTTTTTACACATCCATAGTAAAATTTAAATTTTAAATATTAGAAGAAGGCCAGTCGGGAAACCAGTGCTGTGTGAAAACACTAGTGCCGTGTATAGGAAAGACACGTAGTGGCACAAGGGTCTATAAGTACCATAAAGCAGTACGGCCATATTGCAGGCATGACACAAAGAGACAACATTAATCATAGTCCCTGAGAGGGCAGAGGGGCTCTCCACCATTAGGGATACCCAAAAGAGAGGCAGCAGAGGAAAGTGGTTGTGTTGTGGCTTCCACAAGGCAGGATGTTGATAAGAGGGGGAGAGCCCTCAGTAAGAGAAGAGGGCATTTAAAAGAAGCTGCTGTATGGAGGACAGTGTGTATATACTTTGAATGGAGGAAATGTTATACATACACCATGGGGAAGAGCAGTAAATAGGATGAGCCCCTGGCAGAAGCTGACACTGTAACAGGTTGGTTGGTTGGTTGTGTTTGAGTTGGTTTGTGACAACAGGCCATTGTAAGTAAGCCCCATATTGAGTCAACTGAGAAATGCCCACATAGTGAGGGGGGGGGTCACTTCAGGGTCTTTATGGTTTACAGAAGTAGCCAAAGGAGGGGAGGAGGCCCCACTAGATGCGAGCCCCCTTATAAAGTGCTCCCATACCAAGAGAGAGGAACGCTGCATCCAGGCATTTTGGCTACTCACAAAAGGAAGAGCAAGAAGTACAGAGCCCTGTGAGTAAACGACAGTGTCATTTTCAGGGGCAGAGTTCATAATTGTTATTGGGGCTATGTAAGAGATCAGCCTGACCAAGACAGATGTGTAATGAGCAGCAGCAGGGTCGTTCCCAAAGAGGCAAAAGTCCCTGGACATTGGGATTGATGTATATGATCTGTGTGGATAAAAATCTGTATAGAGTCAGAGTGTTACCAGCACTAGTGGGGTTGTGAATAGGAGGGCCCCTGTATATTGGACATATGTACAGAGACAAGGAAAATCCCTGGCTATTGGGATGTTAGAGTAGGAGGAGGAGTGACTCTGACTTTGGGGTGCATGCAAGAATCTCTGAAATCTTACCCACTGGTTACCTGCATGATTTTGCATCACTAGTGTCCATCCAAACACCTGTGTATTCAGAGGGGCCCTCTGGTCTTCATTTACCTGTACACACTAGCTAGCAGGGACTAAGGGAAGCCCATGGTAACTAGAGCAGGTCACTAGAGTGTCTTCACAGCACCACTCTGCCAATCCCTACACTCTCTCCCCATTATCTCAAGAATCCAATTCACACTACTCACCCTAGCCTTCAAACTCACCAACTCCTCATTCTCAGAACTCATCATGAGATACTCTCCATCATGCCCATTTCGATCTGTCTCCAATATCCTCCTCTCACTCATACCTTCCAGGCATCTTCTGTGTTGCTCCCGACTAGGGCAGCACAGTGGCCTAGTGGTTAGCACTTCTGCCTCACAGCGCTGAAGTCATGAGCTCAATTCCCGACCATGGCCTTATCTGTGTGGAGTTTGTATGTTCTGCCTGTGTTTGCGTGGGTTTCCTCCGGGTGCTCAGGTTTCCTCCCACACTCCAAAAACATACTGGTAGGTTAATTGGCTGCTATCAAAAATTGGCCCTAGTGTCTGTCTGTCAGTGTGTGTCTATATTAGGGAATTTAGAATGTAAGCTCCAATGGGGCAGGGACTGATGTGAAGTGGCGCTATATAAATAAATGATGATGATGATGTGATGATGATGACTGTGAAACTACCCCGCCTCACCCGATTCTTCCCTAACCTTAAACTTACAAGTGCTCCCTCAAGAGCCTCCTCTTCACTTTATCACACCCACATGAGTGTTTTACCACCTACAGTCCGAGCTACACTAGTCCCTATTGTATCAGCATTGCCTTCTCCTCTATATTGTTAGCTCTCATGAGCAGGGCTCTCTCTGCCCTTTGTCTCACATCTGCACCTTCTTTGTCAACCTTTCAAGTACTTGTATGATTCTTATTTTGTATGATTTGTCATTCTGGCTATCCAGCACTGCAGTGTTATGTGTCACTTTACAAATCATATCAACAAATAATGAGGATGATGACGATGACAATGAAGGTAAACAAACAGTGTTGTCAAACAGTGGGAGGAAATGTTTAGATAGAAAGAGGTACTAGTAGCAGGAAAGCAGGAAGAGGGAAGTTATATTGCTAAGTAATATGTCACTTGTGATGCCTCATCTTGAGTATTGTGTACAGTTCTGAAGGCTCTGTCTCCAAAGAAATATTAACAAAATAGAAAAAAAAGCTACTAATATGGTGCATGGGCTGCATAACAAATCCTATCAGGAAAGACTTAAATGCTGAACATTTACAGCTTAGAGAAGAGAAGGTACAGATTGACTATGAATTAAACATTCAAAATATCAAAGGTATCAATGAAGTTCAGGAAGGCAGTATTTTATTAAATAAAAGCATTTCTATGGGACACTCTCAAGTTGGAGGTAGAAAGCCTGAAAGGCAGATTTTTTACACCTGTGGTTGTTGTGGGCACTCACATAGTAAACAATTGAAGAATGCTATTATTGTAAAGACTTAAAGCTAATATATAAAAAGTAAACAAAAATACACAAAAATGCAAACACACACACACACACACACACACACACACACACACACAAAAGGGCACAACGTTCAATGGCTGCAGCCTATGATTATTTTATTATATGAATAAGTGAGACGTTAATTAGAG
This sequence comes from Mixophyes fleayi, assembly GCF_038048845.1. Taxonomy (NCBI): domain Eukaryota; kingdom Metazoa; phylum Chordata; class Amphibia; order Anura; family Limnodynastidae; genus Mixophyes; species Mixophyes fleayi. The sequence continues at coordinate 86,733,996 of NC_134407.1, read as the reverse complement.
CTAAGGAGTCATTTAACAAAAGCTTGGTAGCTCAGACCAGACTACTGTTATACAACACAATGGTCCCTCTGGAAAATGAGAGTTACCAATTTGCCATTTTGGGCCTTAATCATCTTCGTACGTAAGTCTCTGTGCATGCCGTATCTTGTGTGAACCCAATTGCATGCAATTCATGTCTGAACGCAAATGAAAGTTACGACTGCCTATGATTTAAAGGGTGGAACGAGGGTGTGCCAATGCAGATGCGGCCTACACGTATGTGTGCCATTAGCTAGCACAGGATATTTGTATGCGAGTAAGATAGACTATAAAAACGCATTGTATGAACGCATTAAGAACATCCTGATTTATGTATTTACTGTTAATAAAAATAAATAAATATCTTTTTACTAATATGTTTATTAAGGATTATAGTATTATGAGTTGTTAATTTATTTTATAATGTATGTGTGTATCCTGCATTCTGTCCTGTCTGTCTACATAAGGCACGTAATGTTTAGACAGAATCAAATGGAAACATATCTTGAGATCAGCCTGTATTTGAACAAGATAGGAACTACGCTAAAGTAACATACTCAATATTTAACAGATGCGTGCAGTTTGAACCCAAAGATGAATGAGGCCCTTTGTCTCTAACTGTAGGAGAGGTCTTCACCTGTCAAGTACATGATCTCTCCAGCAGCATAATCTTAGTGAATCACACAAGAGAATGAGGCGCATACAAATTAAACTGCTCTGATCAGTGCAGGATATTGAAATACCTGACCCGAGCAAATTGGTAATTATATAGTTTTACCAAGATTGTGGGCCTCAAAATATTAGGTGGCCAAGTGCAGTCTCTGGCCTACAATTAGACATTATCTCAAAAGTTTTTTTTCGTTGAAAACCTTTAACTTTAACCCTGGTACACCAAACAAGCAAACTTCCTCCAAATATAACTATGTGCAGCTGAATGATAGTAGTGAAAATCACAAACACAGTTTCTGTGCTGTGACCCGAAGACTTCTTCAGCTAGTTTTCAACACTGCCACTAGAAACACCCAAATATGCCATATATATTTTTTATTTGTGTACTCCTTCACTTGCTCAACCTACTGTCCAGTTCTGTACCTTTCCTATACCTTTCCTTCAATGCATTCCATTACCCTACTCATCCTTACATCACTGATATGATCTCTACATACATTCCTGCAAAACATCTGCACTGAAACAAACATCATTACCATCCTCTCTTCTAATCTACACCTACAAAATGTCTCCATCTTCCTTCTCAGTCTTCATATCATTTTCCACACTCTCATCCTAAAACTGATACACACAACCTTCTTTATCACGTACGCTAGTTAGTGACAACACAATTTTTTTTTGACAGGCAAGATGACATTGAGCAATCCCCATTTAAAATTTCCACCATTACTCCATATTGCTTAAAAATGTACCCACGGATCCAGCAATGTGTTAACACATTATATAAATAGTGACCCCTATAATATATACTGGAACAATGATCCTGCACAATATGCCAGTAAAATTATCCCAGAACCCATCCTTGTAACATGTATAACAACATAGAATCTTCTCTCTGGTGGCTATTGCACAATACATGCATTATTTGTCGTTGGCTTGTGTCACAATGCAGAACCCATTGCCTAGACTAGTTTACATGACAATACCCATTACTTGGTGACTAGAGTATAGTATATTATAAAATGGAGCCCATTCTAGGTGGCCCAATGTACAATAGTGACGATTACCTGTTGGCCTCAGTGCACAATATAGTCCTTGCCTTAGTGGACAAATAAGCAATAGAGTTCATTCGCTAGTGGCTCAGTAGACAATCTACCATTTTCCCTGGGTAAACAAAGAAGATCCCATTTCCCAGTGGGAGTTCACAGGCATCAAAAGCACTAATACAATTCATCAGCTCCCAAAGTGAAAAAGAACTTCTACCAATTAGTGGGGGGACAAAGGGAAGTTGATAAAAAGCATCCCTTCTTTCAATGTTAGCAAGAATTCAAAAAAGGTATAAAAAAAGGGGGGACTAGAAAGATTGTAGCAACATAAAGAAACAAAAAAATGGGAATAGAAAAAAAGAGATAGAACACTAAAAAGCACAAACGAGAGATAGAGAGAATGAGAGAAAGAAAGGCAAAAAGAGTAAGAGATATGGAGAAAAGAGAAAGGTAGTAGAAAAAGGAAATAGTTAAAGGGATAAAGAATGAATAACATTGGTATAAAGATAGGTAAAAAAAAAGATAAAATGTAAGAAACGGATAGGTAAATATCTACAAGCAGATAGAGAAAATGAGAAAAAGAGTCATGGAAAAGATAGAGAATGGCACAACCATTAAATACCCATACCTGACACAGGTATGTACAAGATAGAACTCAGTGATATCATGTATTAAACATAGAATGACAGTGGTATCATAATTCTGTCCTCTACACATAGCTATAGCATCATGCAATCTGCAACATACAGCTGTATAAGGATGGGACACATGCGCCAATCAGCAGCAAACTATATAGCAAAAATGCTTCTAGTTCTCAGTCTCTATATAGACCCTCAAATGACCTGCACCCAACCTGCATAACATCCAATACTCTAAATTCAAAATTAATATCAATAATAGTTAAATCCATTTAAGTTTTTGGCACTGATCTAATGTTATCCTCCCATACCAGGAGCAGTAAATAAATAACTGCTTGTGAGTCATTGTATTTAGTTTGGCAAGCATAAAAGACTCCTGGGTAGGTGTACAAGGAACATAACATAACAATGACAAGAGCATATGACTTACACAGCTCATATTGTGACAAGTATTTATATTCATATTTAAAAAGACGTGCAATTAGCTTTAACAGCACACATTAAGGTTTTAAAACATTAAGACTCATTAGATGCCAAAGCTGGATCTATGCCAAAATACTACAGTCAGGAAAATGTTTACTAACAATGATCTGTTGGACAATGTTATTAACTTTAGGGTATGTGGAATTGTTTCCCAAGGTTAAAGTCCACATTTCTAAAGATTAGTACATGTTTGTCAACATTCGAATACTGAAAATAAATACCACTCAGCAGATCCATCCGTACAACAAAGCATAAAGTGTCATGTGCATCAGATAGTTCATTGTAGCAATGTACCAGTGAATTTAATAGATACAGGGTAGTTCATTCATAACCAATGTGGGGACTATATGCCCAATACCTGAGGAAATACTGGCTGCTTTTTTTCATGTAGCACACAAATACTTGATAGCTTTTTATTTTACACTGACAATTAAAGTTGATCTAGGACATGCCCTATCCAAACTATAAATCTGTCCTCACATTTTAAATGTACCTCTCCTTCCACTGCAACATGGTTTTGCCCAGATGCAAAATTATCCTTTTTTTTGCTTTGCTCTCCTTAATGACTCAGGCCCATTGTTACTATATGTAACTAATGGTCTCAGGAGATAAAGGCTGCCAGGGCATGCTGGTGCTTGTAATTCTCCAAGCTCCAGCACACTATGAAAACAATGATTACAATATATGTAATAAAGTACAGCAAACACTGCACTGCTGAATCAATATTGCTGTTTATTTGGGAAGTGTCAGGATAGCACAAACAGCTGTTTTCATCGCAATTTCTCTGGCAACCCTACGTCTGGCTAAACAGTAGTTTCCTCACTACTATCCGGCCTCTAACTGGCATCGTTGGCCCCGCCCCCAAATTCAAACAGTGTTTTTATCCTCCACCCTAGCACTTCAAACGAATCTCAACACAAAAAAAACAATTACTACACCCATGTGGTACACGTGTGTGTGTGTGTGCTAGAGGAAGTACCCAGAGGGAATTTAACCCTGTCTGCAGCCTGCTACTGTAAAACTGTTTCCCTATAGGAGAGGTGTGGCAAATAAGCCTCTTTGCCACAATATATAAATGCGTAGTTCATATACTTGATGGGCTGCAGATAAGTCAAAGGATAAGTATTTGAGTTTGATGTTGCTAGCACCACATGAGAAAAGGGAGTTTTTGCTGGTTATCATATAGTATGGACTGTACTTACAGGTCCTGGATGATAATCAAGTTCCAAAGCAGATGGAAGCTAAAAAGATCCCATAACATACAATACAGTTATTTACAATATAATATATCCGGCATCCAAATAATAAATCACTGGCCCTGAAATGTTCAGGCTGCAAAAAGACTCAGTGTCATTGCATGCAGGCAGATGTACTCTCAATTGATCAGTAATTATTGGTAACAAAGTGGTCATGCTGGAAGAAATTCAGCATTGCCACCCATAGTGAGCTGTAGTCAAAGAACCAGAACGGCAAACACAAAGGGCGATGAACTGTAATACAGTGTCATGCTGGCATTATATTGCATTACAGCTAGTAGGATGCACAGACACAACCACTGAGTTAAGATAGGTCAGGCAATCACAAAGGGCGATGAACTGTAATACAGTGTCATGCTGGCATTATATTGCATTACAGCTAGTAGGATGCACAGACACAACCACTGAGTTAAGATAGGTCAGGCAATCACATCTCCTTAATACCAGTGATCCCCAAACTTCCACAGGTGTAGATAACCAGACCCAGCAGATACAGGAATGGAGTACACTTGGTAATATAGCACTCAATAGCAGCAAGTGGATGCAGGAATGGAGGACAGCAACAATTTAATCCTAGATGACAGCAGGGGGAAAGAGACACAGCCAATGCATGAATGGAGCACAGCAATAGCTCATTGCTAGATAGCAACATGTGGAACCAGACACAACCGATGTAGCAAAGGAGCACAACAACAGTTCAGTGCAAGATAGCAGCAGATGGAGCCAGACATATCCAATGGAGGAATGCAGCACAACAATAGTTCAATAATTATAGGCAATCCGGAAATGGTCCATGAATCTTAATTCCTAGCAAGTCTCTTGTATTGCACTTTCTTTACAGCAAACATTACTAGTTGACATATAAGATACTTCATCCAGAATTAGAGACATGTACGTGTAGTTCTTGTGTAACGTGTTCAGCCATATTATTGCTCTGCTGTTAGTTAATGATATAGTAGATGCATATCACAAAGGTATAATATTGCCAGAACAAAGCTTGTATTTACTTTTTCTTTGTATTTATTACTTTACAGCTTGAAATCCATTTTAATGATTCTCTATGAGATTCTCAGGAAGGTTTGAGGTGTCACCAAAAAAGACAGGGACTATCCCTACTATTGTCACAGCTACATAATAGGGTGGGATGCATTTATAATGATCATGGAATCATGATAGGCAGTCAGACGTATTAATATGCAGCTGATCAGTCTTGAATAATGAAGACAGATGTTTCCAGGAACAAAATATACAAAATAGACATAATGGGCCTGATTCATTAAGGATCTTAAAATAAGAAGTTTCTTATTTAAGTCTCCTAGACAAAACCATGTTACAATGCAAGGGGTGCAGATTAGTTTTCTGTTTTGCACATAAGTTAAATATTGACTGTTTTTTCATGTAGCACACAAATACTTGATAGCTTATTTGTACACTTAAATTTAAAGTTGATATTTGTGGGCTACATGAAAAAACAGTCAGTATTTAACTTATGTGCAAAACAGAAAACTAATTTGCACCCCTTGCATTGTAACATGGTTTTGTCCAGGAGACTGAAATAAGAAGTTTCTTAAGTTAAGATGAATCAGGTCCCATGATTGAATGTTCCTTAATGAAAACAGACTAGGTTTAATTGCAAAAACAAATGCATTTTTATTACATTTCTACAAATGTAATAAAAACAATAAAAGGTACAACAGTGACATGTGACTAATTTAGAACAGGCATGAGGCTCGCCCAAGCTGTATTTTAGGGGCAACAGGAAAATCCTGAAATTCATGATCCTAATGTGTTTGTTTCAGTATGACTTTGCACCTACAATGCCACCAACCTACATAGTGAAATTCCATTGGACAGTTCTAAAATCTAGAATGTGTGTTCACCTATTAATGCCCAAATGCCTCCATAGATTGAGAGAGAAACTAGAATTCCCTAATTGGCATGATTTGAGTCAAAGTGATTATGCAATTGAAGTCAAAGATCACCACACCACATCATTACAAAATGTCACATACAAATAGCCATTCTCAGGGGTCCAACAAATCTCATGGCAGACCACAAAATGTACTGCTATGATCTAGAGATTACAGCTTGAAATAAAAGTGTGTGTGGTTGATTATACATTGCTACATGCTGATGTATATATATATATAATAAATTCCCTCCTATCTCCCAATCACAGAGTTACCCAGTTGAGGGACAGTTAAATAGAGAGCAGATGGTGTCCCGATTATCAACTGTGTAGTGCAGTGGTTCCCAATCTTTTGCAGTTCGCGGCACCCTTAGAATCTCCATAATTTTTTCAAGGCACCCCTCCAAAATAATTACAGAGCAGTCCTGTTTTAGAAGTAGTTGGGTCAAAAAAACATAATAAGTATTTAGGTCAGGACAGAAATACTTATTTAGTTGTATGCAAAAATAATACGCATAGATCCAAGGAAAAAAATAATATTTTTATATTTTTTTTTCAATTATATTTCTGTCAAAGAATAATTGACAACTAACTCACACTGTGACCTCCTTCATCTCCACACACTCTGCCCCCTCTCACGCTGCCCCTCTGCCCCCTCTCACGCTGCCCCGTCTGCCCTCTCACTCTGCCCTCTATCAGTGCTGCACTCTGCCCTCTCTCATGCTGCCCCTCTGCCCTCTCTCATGCTGCCCCTCTGCCCTCTCTCACGCTGCCCCTCTGCCCTCTCTCACGCTGCCACTCTACCCTCTCTCACGCTGCCTCCTCTCACACTGCCCTCTCTCACGCTGCCTCCTCTCACTCTGCCCAGCTGCTCTCTCTCACACTGCCTCCTCTCACTCTGCCTCTCTGCCCTCTCTCACGCTGACTCCTCTCACTCTGCCCCTCTGCCCTCTCTCATGCTGCCTCCTCTCACTCTTCCCTCTCTCACGCTGCCCTCTCTCACTCTGCTCCGTCTGCTCCCTGTCACGCTGCCCCATCTTCCCTCTCACTCTGCCCTCTCTCACGCTGCCCCTCTGCCCTCTCTCACGCTGCCCCTCTGCCCTCTCTCACGCTGCCCCTCTGCCCTCTCTCATGCTACCTCCTCTCACTCTGCCCCTCTGCCCTCTCTCACGCTGCCTCCTCTCACTCTGCCCCTCTGCCCTCTCTCATGCTGCCTCCTCTCACACTGCCCCTCTGCCCTCTCTCACACTGCCTCCTCTCACACTGCCCCTCTGCCCTCTCTCACGCTTCTGCCTCTCACTCTGCCCCTCTGCCCTCTCTCACGCTGCCCTCTCTCACTCTGACCCGTCTGCCCCCTCTCACGCTGCCCCGTCTGCCCTCTCACGCTGCCTCCTCTCACTCTGCCCCTCTGACTTCTCTCACGCTGCCTCCTCTCACTCTGCCCCTCTGCCCTCTCTCACGCTGCCTCCTTTCATACTGCCCCTCTGCCCTCTCTCTTGCTGCCTCCTCTCACACTGCCCCTCTGCCCTCTCTCACGCTGCCTCATCTCATGCTGCCCCTCTGACCTCTCTCACGCTGCCACTCTGCCCTCTCTCACGCTGCCTCCTCTCACTCTGCCCCTCTGACCTCTCTCACACTGCCTCCTCTCACTCTGCCCTTCTGCCCTCTCTCACGCTGCCTCCTCTTACACTGCCCCTCTGCCCTCTCTCACGCTGCCTCATCTCATGCTGCCCCTTTGCCCTCTCTCATGCTGCCTCCTCTCACGCTGCCCCTCTGCCCTCTTTCACACTGCCTCATCTCACGCTGCCCCTCTGCCCTCTCTCACGCTGCCTCCTCTCACTCTGCCCTCTCTCACGCTGCCTCCTCTCACTCTGCCCCTCTGCCCTCTCTCACGCTGCCTCCTCTCACTCTGCCCTTTCACTCTGTCCCCGTTGCCCCCTTCTCACTATGCCCCCCCTCTCACTCTGCCCCTGCCACTCTGCCCCTACCACTCTGCCACCCTCTCTCACTCTGCCACCACTCTGCCCCACTCTCACTCTGCCACTCACTCTCTGCCCCTTTCTCTATGCTTCTCTCTCACTTGGCCGCCACTCTGCCCCCCTCCGCCACTCTGACCCCCTCTTAGCCACTCTGACCCCCCTCCGCCGCGGCCAGCCAGAGGAAAAGAAAAAGAAAAAGAAAAAACACTTACCAATCCGCGCGGCGCCGGGACCCAGCATCCTCCTCTCTCCCGCAGCTTGTCACTGATTGTCGGGCGCTCTGCAGGAGAAAGAAGGATGCTGGATCCCGGCGCCGCGCGGATTGGTAAGTTTTTTTTCTTTTTTTTTTCTTTTTCCTCTGGCTGGTTGTGGCACCCCAGTGACAGCGCTGCGGCACCCCTGGGAGCCGGGGCGCACACTTTGGGAACCGCTGGTGTAGTGCAATAGCAGTGATTATCCTGCAAGGGTTTTTTTTGGCATGTTAGTGTGCTAAACAACCTGTTTAGTATGCTAATTGCCTGACTTACCAAAGCCTCTACTTGATTAATGGAGATGTGAACCCCACAACCCCCGCTTTAGGATTTATATAGTTTCTAGGTAGCAGAAAAAGGACATGTCCCTGGAGTGAATGGTCTTTTTAAGCATTACTAAAGAGTGACAAAAGGAAAAGGTTGTTAAATAGTTTACATCAGCTTCAGTGTTTCAGTGAACTAAAGCTGATTAAGTTCTATAAACCACGACTTCATTGTTTAATAAGCATCTGTAGGTGACATCAAAGAATGAGTAGTTCCCATGTCCATTTCTGTTTTGACAGATTTAAATACCTGGTTTGAACACAATATATGATCTATTACATGAGAACAAGGATATTTCTGGCTCCATGAAAACAAATAAAAACTGTCTGACAGCTATTGTGAGTCTTTTTTTAATATAAAAGTTTTACTCTTGATCTAGACTTTGAAGTTACTCATGAAACATGTGAACCAAGACTGAAGGTATATATAAGACTATTCAAGTGTTTTAAAACAATTTGGAGCATCAGTTATATTTCTCTTCCATATATCATCCTCTGTACATCTACAGAATTTTCCATGTCGGACTCAAAATGCCACCAAAATCATGGTCAAGTGGATAACAAGGCCAGCAAAGAGCGTAAGCACTCCTTACCCTAAAGGCAACTGTTTCTTTATTACACTACAGGATTCTATGGAATTAATTCTCTCATTTTAGTTTCAGAAGGGTAATTTATTTTGATTGATCTTCTATGGATTGTTACATGACCATTAAGCACATTTTCATGTCATGACAAATTAAGTGGACACAGGAGATAAGAATTGTAATGACTATGGAGGCTCCAGTTCTCCACTTTGTAATACCTTCTCAAGATAAACATGTGACTGTTTATTTACAGTTCATTTCTTTTACTTGCCTTTCCAATCATTTATTTTATGTTTCATGTTTTCCTTGACAATTTAATTATTTGTTTTTAGCTGTTAAAGCGGTGTTGCGATGGTAAAACCATGGATATTACTGCAATTATACAACTATTGGGCAGTAACAATGCCGCTGTAATTTTTATTCTTGAATCACAATCATAACATAGTATGTGTACATTACTAGACTTTCTTTAATTGAAAAGTTTTTTTAAGTGATACATTTAAATGGATTGCATAAAAGGAATTATGGGAAATTATATTTCTATTATGTACTGTATTCCACTCTCAGTGGTGTAAGTTTTCCTATCATCAACCACTTGTAGTTTAAGAATATGATGACAATGTGTTGTTCCTAGCCATTAATAAAGACAATATGGTGGGAATTCAATTGTGTGTGGAGTTCTGTTGGACCTTCACTTGGTGTACTATTTATTATGACAAGTAAAACATTGCTGATTTTTGCTTGCAACTCTGTGCGCTGCAATTAAAAATCAGTAGTGTTTTAATACTTTAACATTCCACTGAGTCTCATCATTCCAGGCTCTGACGAGACTTCACGCACAATCGAATTTTCCCACGATCAAATTTTTTTTAGATTATATATCACAGCACTGTGTATAACAGAGATATGTGTATGTGTGCATAGTTTATGCAACAACAAACATTACAATGAAACACAACATCCAATATGTGTATGGAACAGCTAAGCACAAAAGTCATTTTGCTGCATTCATTGTTCTTATTGTATGCCCTAGTACAGGAATTTTGAATAGATCACTCAGGTTTTGTAGCATATTATTTGTCACCACACTTTCTACATGATAATTTTAGAGCAGCTTTGGACCTCTCATTAAAAATAAAATGTAGATCACCTAACCTGTGAAGGGGAACAATATGTAAAAATGACTTGCCCTTGTTGATTATAACATTTTCAAATTCCCATTCTAAAATTACTATAATGTTAATGCCATTAGTTGTAAATATTAAAACAACAAATCTTGCATTTGGTTAACAGTCAACACATCAACCTTAGTTACTTTGAAATAGCTAATAACTAAAACAAAATGTAAAAGTTCAATATTGTAGGTAGGTAGCTTCCACTGCTGTTTGGCCATAAGCACAATTTCACTAAAGTCTATGCAATATATTTCATATTTTCACCTTGGTCGGGCAATCAATTTAGTTGTTGTTTCTGACATATTAATAAATGTCAATATAGAGAGAAATAATTTATTGTTGCTATATACTTATAGAACATTTTAAAAAGTCTAGATTGAACATTAAATCCTCATATTTATAAAAGAGTACTTAAACTATTCATGGCAGGCAAGATCTGTCCAATGTCTCTTTTCAACACATTCTTTCGTTTTATATTGAAGAGCTTACACCAAAAGAATCTGGCCACTCTGATGTACCCAAGTGTGAACAGAAACCAGGTAATCTTTCTAAATCTCAAGAAGAATCCCCTAAGGACATGAAAGAAGAATTACAAAGAAGCCAAGAAGAAGACTCCAAATACCATGAAAATGAATTATGCAAACTCCATCAAAAAGAATTGCCTTCCAAGCCAAAACAGCCTATTAACCCTCACCAAGATGAAACTCATAAACACCAAGAAGAATCTTCCAAGCACCACCAAATAGAACCTACCAAACCCCATCAGGATGAATCTTCCAAGCAACAACAGCCTGAAAATCCTAAACACCAAGAGGAACCATCCAAACACCAACAGGATGAATCTTCTAAACATCAAGAAGAACCTGCTAAGCACAACCAGAATGAAACTTGTAAACACCAAGAGGAAGCTCCCAGGCACAATCCAGAGGACCCTACCAAACACCACCAAGTAGAACCTTTCAACAACAATCAAGAGGAACCTTCAAAGCACAAACATGGGAAACTTCCTCAGACTCATTTAGAGGAACTTTCAAAAATTCACCAAACAGAACCTGCAAAGTTACACCAAGAAGAACCTCCCAAGTACCACCAAGTAGAACCACTCAAGCAGCAAGCGGATGAAACTTCCAAACACCAAAAAGATCCTTCCAGTGACCACCAAGTAGAATGTATCAAGCACAGTCATGAGGAACATTCAAAGCACCAACATGGGGAAATTTCCCAGACTTGCCAAGAAGGACCTTCAAAACCTCACGAAGCAGAGCCCACAAACTCTCACCAAAAGGAACCTCCCAAAGCCCACCAAGAGGAACATTTTAAGTCTCACCAAGTGGAACCATCCAAGCCTCACCAAGTGGAACCTTCCAAACCTCATGAAGTAGAACCTTCCAAGTCTCACCAAGTGGAACCTTCAAAGCACCATCAAGTTGAACCTCCAAAGCATCACCACAGGGAGCCTTCCAACCACCATGCTGATTCTTCCAAGTCTAATTCATTGAGTGAACCTTCAGCATGCTGCCATGACTCTGTCATGCCAACCCAGGAAGCTCCTAAAGGTAGTATGCTTATATGGAAAGACACATTCTAAAACAACTATAATTATATAGTTATTTAAGATTATTAATAATATAATATTGTTACTTTTTTAGTGCTATGTCCTTCCATTATACAGTAGCAAGTGAATGAGGTTTAGAGAGCTGGATATAAGAGTAATATAACTGGCTATGAGAATCTCTTATTAATGTCATAATTAAATTAAGTTTTGACATCAGGGATATCTTACATGTTTAGATATCCTCCTATCTGATTGCCACCTACTACTTCTTCCCTCAAGACTTCTTCTCTATTGCTCTCCTACTATGGAACTCCCTACCGCTCATAACCAGGCACTACCCCAATGTTCAATCTTTCAAGTGCTTTCTCAAAACCCATATCTTTACTATAGCTAATCCCACCCCAACCTGATGCCTGTAGCGCCTATAATCTCAACATTATCCTCTACACATAAATAGATAAATAAACTATCATGAGCAGGGACCTCTCTACCCTTTGTCTCATGTCTGTATCTTCTCCATCAATCTAAAAGGTCCTTCTTTTGTTTTGTAACTTTGTATGGCTGATTTGTTTTTATATGATTTGTTTTGCAGACTGTCAGACACTGTAGAGTTTTGTGGTGTCTTATACATAAACAAAGATAATGATAATTACAGAATCACAATTATTTTTTTTATACATACCCTTCACCATTATAATTGTATATGTATCTCATTTAAATTTTACTTTGATCAAAATAAATTCCACACTTTTTTAGTTTGATTTTTTTTTGGTCTTCAGAAATATAGATAGAATGCATGACTAGCATATATGTTAATTAACTCATGTTATTTGGTAGCATTACAAGGGCCAATTTTATTTTTTAAACCATTAGCAATTAAGGATTGGCAGCACTATAGACAATGAGATGCAGTGGTCAAAGCCCCATAACTCACAATATAACCATGTAAGCACTGATGGCCTGAAATTGATCATGATGATTGTAGTTGCTTTAAGCTGATTAACATCAGCTTAAAGCAAAATGATTGCAGGAGCTGCTCATGCATTAGAAACATAGCACACACATATGTAATATCAATTATTTTTTTACAGATTCCCACAAGGATCGTTCACCTAAAGCCAGCCACCCAGCCCATGTGAAGGATGAAAAAAACTGAAGTCCTCTACATGGTACCTTTCATCCTCGTTATTGGACATTACTGTACAAGAAATCCTGCTCACTCCATCCACATTATTTATTAAACCTTTTTTAAATGTATATTTCAATATTTCACTCTTGCCTTTGATGCTTCATATCTTCCAATATAACAAATATTATGTGATCTGGTCTTTTTCCTGCTTTTTCTTTAAATCTTTAAATTGTATACATTATTAAAATTCTGATCCTAATGACATTGACGCAATTTTTTTCCATTCTGAAATATATACTTGTTTATACATTAAGATAATGCATCTATGGCAATTGTAGACTATTAGTGTTTTTGTTTAGCATCAAAGATTGTAGTACAAAGACTATGGAGACATGTCAGTTATCCTTTACAGTTTGAAGATAAAAAAACCGCCAAGTAAATAGTTGTATTTGGTTGTATTTGCCAAGTGTAGTGGTAGTCATGTATGATTTCTTTTGAATGTCCTAGCATGCATTTGTGATCTCTTTTGGGAAGCCAAGAAATAATATTGGGCACAACCTTTCTCTGAGATTCTTGTAAGCACTATAATATATCGCTTTAGTAGATTTTAGTAATCAGGAGCAACAGAATCACCATACAGCAGAAATAGAAATTCCCGTCCCTATGCATCGAAAGTTTGTGGAACCAATTCAGACTCCTCCACATGTTATGTGGGCACACATGTGAGCAACTTAGAAGGACCAATGGACATTATATAATGTAAAACCTAAATGTAAACCCCACATTTTAAATAATGACAGTATCGTAATACTCAAAAAGAAGCTGCAAACTGGTGTTTTTTATTTAGGGCACATAAATTACAATTTAGTAGTTATGTTAATTGAGGTAAGGGGTATGTTAGTCCTTATATCAAGGAAAGCAAAGTGAATGCAAATTGCATTTTTTTTAAATTAAACGGAAATTGCATGCACAAGCCGTATGCAGACAGACACAACATGCTGCATGGTATGCATAATGCATATGTGCAATATAAAGTCCTACCAGAATGCACAGATAAAAAAAAAATCTGTTAAATACATTAATGTAATTACGGCATGCATATGAGTCTGTCATCACTATCAATCATCATCACTACCATTGAATATTAATTAGCACTTACACTTCTGTAGTTGGTGCAAGTGATATGGCTAAAAATCACATACCTAAAAGATGCCCAGAGCTTCAATAGGATGCATGTGACTTTGGCACACCCTTCATGTACATTGACTACATGTAGACACCCCATCATCCCTTCCCCATTGCACCATTGAATTTATAGGCAGTAGGAAGTGTCCTTTGCGTTGGAAGATGAATTGCATTCACTTGTTTTCACTGACATATAGTCCATTTATGAGCATGCACAGAGCAATTTTGCTCAAAAGATGGCAAGTAACAGGATTTACATTCTTCAATGAATAAGGCCGTGTGTATATAAAATTATAAACACAGTAGATTTTGGAATAAATAAACATCACTACATTTTCAGGTCACTTACTGGTCCAAATAACACCGACCTTCTGGAACCAAATCAAGTAGACCCGCCCATTCAAGGCATCCCAAACGAACCATACTAGATCAGACCCTAATTTGTATCTGGCCTGCAGAACCTCTATATTACCAGTGGCGCTGCTGTTTTAGGTTAGGAGTTTGATCCTAAATGGTATATGGTCTGCAGTATCTCTGTTCTACCAGAGGTGCTGCTGTTTTGCCATTTGACATTTCCATCTCTCCTGCAGGAGTTAACCTCCTTCCTTGATCATCACCTGTACCTGTTCCACTGCCTTATATACCCACCCCCAACTCCTTGCAGCTCATCACTTATTTGCTGCTTCTGGTCCCTATCAGTACTCATGTGAATTGTGCCAGTTGTTCTCCTGATTCTCTGACTTTGTTTTGCACATTTTCTTATGACCTAGATCCTGGCTTAATTTGGCTTTGCTACTATCTACTCCCTGGTATTGTTTGTGCATCTTCTGACTTCTGACCCTGGCATGCCTGACCTTCCTCTTGCCTGATTCCCCCGTGGATCATCCAGTGCTTCATGCCTCCTGGCTAACCTGTGCCTCATGCCTCCTGCTTCATCTACTAACCTGGTAACCTGAATCTGCACTTCCACATTTGTGCCTGATATCCAGTGTCTCCTGCTTGATCTATTAAATATGGCAACCTGGGGGTAAATGTATCAAGCTGAGAGTTTTCCGGCGGGTTTGAAAAGCCAATCAGATTCTAGCTATCATTTATTTAGTACATTCTACAAAATGACAGCTAGAATCTGATTGGTTGCTATAGGCAACATCTCCACTTTTCAAACCCGCCAGAAAACTCTCAGCTTGATACATTTACCCACTGATTCACTTCACTCCAGTAGCTCCTGCTCCAGTGGCTAACCTAATCATCCAGTCTCCTTGTACTGCACTCCCTCTGCTATACCCAGATACCAGCTTAGTTCCTGTTTGATCCACTGTGCCTTTGTATCGTGACATGATTCTTCCAAATACATTCTGGTTGCTCACTACCTGCTACCGTGAGCTGCCCTCTCCATCAGACTATTCTGCATTGACCCCTGCCTGTCTGACTCTGAGTTCCACAATACATCTTACCAGCATTACCTGTTGTGCCCATGGATTTGTGATACCTGTACTAATATTTACTGCATGTTGATACTACCTGTGTGATCTGCATTAAATAAAGACAGGCAAATTGCAGTAACTACCAATACTTTCTTTTCTATTTAAACTGGGAACCTTAGCAAGATACTACACTTGAGTTTAGCCAAAAGGACGCATCGAGATTAACATTTTAATCTCAAACTGGACATTAGTATGTTGATATCCATGGTAACTGGTAAATATATCAGAGTCCCCCTGTTTGATTCACAAGGGCAGCATTACAGTACAGATCTACCTTACTTGTAGCATTAGCAAACACTTATAACTAAAATAAGGTATTTTAAAGTTCTGCTCTTGGCTACCAATGAACGCTCTGTCAATTGAAAAGTACATAGTACTAGTCTTTGAAGTTTTTTTAATTATATAGTGCCAGCAAGTTATCTAACTCTTTACATTTTTGTATCTATCTACTTGTCTAAATATCTACTGATGCCACTGTCTATCTAATGAACTCTGCTTCTTACTGCCACTTCACTCTACATGATGCATGCTGTCTAACATTCCAAATTTAGTATGTGTGTAGTGTTCAAATAATGTTTTATCTCTTGCACCTTACACTCCCTACACTACAGTTTTTTTTGTTTAATTAAGTAAAAAAAAATTATAGAAAAGAACAATCTTATTGTGTTTCAGAGTTGTGCAAAGTGTGTGTGGCCAAAGGGGTCCTCTAGTCAACCCTGGTGGTCATTACATCCATGTCCATACATAACAAGACTAGGAAGACTTGGTAGAGGCACTGCTTATAAAGAAGCAAGTGGTACACACATGAAGATTTCACATGTACAACCCTTGGCAGGAGTTAGGGTGAGTTATACATCTCAGAATCTCACCACCCGAAGTACAATGCCACTGTCCACACTATCACAACTATCACTGTTTGTTGTACTTCCCCCTAATCCCAACCTCACAAATGAACAACAGGCTCTTTACTGTGTTCCACGATGTCCAAGCAAGATTTGAGCCTAAAAGCCAAAAGCAATATTACCAAACTTTAGGTCAAAGTGATTAGAACAAATATTAACCTCTGCATTAGGGTTACTGACTGTGTCAAACACTAAAGCAAAATCAATGACATCTCTTCCTAACTATGCAAATGTGAAAAATAGACGCTCCTGAGTCCACTTTCACATGACAGATAATGTGCCTTATTGTCTGCTTGGTACTGAGGGATGTATGCAACATAGATACGTTTAGTGACAGGTTCAGAAAACTGTATTAGTTGGGCAGCATGACCTTTCATTTCAGTGCTGCTAATATGTGGTAGTGGTGGCATTAAAGTAGGATAATTACATGGTGGTGGTCTATTACAGGAGATGGATCTTGTGCACTTTTTGAAAATGGACTTACGGCTTGTAGTGTTGGATATAGAATGGTCTGAGATAACATAGCGCATAGCCTCTCAGAATACCATAGCTGCAATTCAAAAAATATAAACTTGTCACAGCCCCCAGTTATTCTGTTTATACTTGGCTGGTCCTATATATACAAGCCTATATGTGCATTGTAAAGCAGACAATACTATATATTGGTCTGAATTAATAAGTGTAAGAAACACTGCACCATGACATAGGGTAAGGTGGACATTTACACCTGTACATGCAATGTATATGACAAGCAGACAACAATATACATGTAAAAGCAACAGGAGGGTACACTTCATAAATCATTAAACACCTTTTTATTAAGCATCTTGTTAAAAACACCAAATGAGTACCATTCAATTACAGGTAATCTGCTTATCAAATAGTTAAAGCTCCAAAGATACCGTACAGCACAATAAGGAACAACTAAAGTTCCAGTGATACTATAGAGAGAAATAAAATACATGATACCTGAGAAGAGCTGATTATGATACTTGTAGTGCAAATAGCTTCATCACATCAACTTTGTTAGAGAGGTGGTTGGTGCTAGACACTTTAGGTTTAAATAGAACAAGAGTCATCAATCAGAGACAGTTAATATAGACTCTGTATATTATTCTGGAAATTGCACTCAGGAGGTCTGAGTCATTAAGGAGAGCAAAGCAAAAAAAAAGAGTAACTTTGCACCTTGACAAAACCACATTGAATTAGAGGGAGAGGTAAACTTAAAATGTGGGGACAGATTTATAATTAAGATAGGGTATGTCCTAGATCAACTTTAAATTTCAATGAAAAATAAAGCTATTAAGTACTTGTGTGCTAGATGAGATAGCAGCCAGTATTTTCCTTACATGCAAAATAATAAACTAATTTGCACCCTTTGCATTGTAACATGGTTTGCCCTGGATCAGATTTACTTCTTTTTTTGCTTTGCTCTCCTTCATGACTCAGGCCCAGAGTGTTCAGGTGCATGACTTGGCCAACTGTGCAGGAGAACTTTAATTTTCAAGACTGAAACTTTGCAGCACAATGGGGCAGCAGAGTTTGAACTGGTTTTCATGTGTATGGAAAATTACATCCTGAAGATTATTGACTTCAAGGCAATTATAATGTGTGAAGGGGGCCGCCGTGTGCGCGTGCGTGACGTTCACGTACATTGTTTAACTGCTCGTGCGCAGTACATACAGTGCATGCACCGATCTCGGCACATGCATGGACACTGATACTGTGCATATGCCACAAGAAACCCCACTGTGAGGCGACTCAAGTCTGCATGCACACACTGGGGAAAGACACCAGGGGAATGACATCATCACTCACGGCCCACACACAGCATCCAAATGTGTGTGCTGCTGGGGAGGCTGGGAGTTTCTGGGTCTGGACTATAAAAGCCAGACCCGGGACTCCCCCTCGTTCTCTCTGCTGCCTGCCTTCCTGCCCCTGTACATACACTACACTACAGAAAACATACACTACACTACAGAAAAGGATAGGACATACTATAAGGATACACTACACTACAGAAAGGATAGGATATATTATAGGGATATACTACAGAAATATACAGTACACTACAGAAAAGGATAGGAATAGGAATACACTATGCTACAGAAAATATACACTATGCTACGGAAAAGGATTCTATACTACAGGAAAATTCCCTAGATTGCAGACAAAGAATTGGTTCCAGGACACAAAGATATATATATATATATATATATATATATATATATATATATATATATATATATATATATATATATATATATATATAACTGTGTAACTATCTGTGATAGTTAAATCAATATTATAAATACTAATTCTTATTAAAGATACATATGCAAGGAAAATAGTGCAAGGATAGCATCAGGAATAACAGTGGTGAACCTAGGGATAATCTTTTATTTATATACTATGTTATGTTGAACAATGTTATGATCTATGTGTGACCTGTGAATGCAGGGTTTTCTGTGTTAACAGTAAAATACTTTGATTTGAATACATACATATGTTGTGAGTATTGGTTATTTATATGGAATATATATTGTGAAGTACCGCTGAGATACAGTGGTTATTTTATAAATAATTCTGTAAAGCTTAAGTGTTATTTGGTGTGGTAAAAAGACTGAGTAAGGCAACATTGTTTAAGGAAAAGTGCATAAAAATGCGAGTTTTATAACAAGTGTATCTGAGAACAAAGTAAGAGGATAGCATGTGCAACGAAGACGTAAATACAGATTCTTTTATATAAAGCAATTCTCTGCAAAGAAATTTTGTAACGGATTACTGGATCTGATACTAATCTTGATCAGCACTGGCTTACCAGAGATGCGGAGTCTAACGAACTCCCCGGTGTTCACGAAGAACCGCCGCGAGGCCGGATGGGCTTAGCTGCCCGGAGTCGCAGGTCACGGTCCTCTGGTTCACCTCAAGGTGTAGTATAGTGGGAGGGGGAGCAAGTAGAGAGCATAGCTAGACAGCTGGAACTGATACACAATGAAGCAATGCAGTACAGAATCAGCGGGCAAGCTCAGCGTGAGGAGTATCCAGTTTTGGTACACGAGCTGACGACAGAGGTACAGGACAGAGACAATGCAACGTCATACCAGCCGGGTCAGGGTCACCAGATAACAAGAAGAGATGTCAGCAAGCCGGGTCGGTACACAGGGGCAGGAGAGGAAGAATAGTCACACAGGCAGCACTGGTACACAGAAGTCAGACAAGGGCTGAAGAGCACAGGGATCCACGATAGGACAGGAGCCAGGAAGCAGACAAGTTGCTCTGACACTCACCGAGTGTCAGAGTGAAATTTAAATAACCAGGTGAGTTTCAAATTCCCCGTCCCGAGTTGCAGTCATGTGACCGCCAAACCCAGAAGCGCGGCTTCTGACATGAGACGGGCGGCACTGGAACGAGGGAGAGGTAAGTCGTAACAGTGTTGAACATTTGATTAATAATAAATAATTCATAGTAATTTCGTACAGTACTGTTTCGTATTGTGCCATCTCGGTCTGTATGATTTACCAACGGAGTACCATTTTTATGTTAAATTTCTTGTTTTTCAGCTTCAAGGCTCATATTATATTGTCTAAATATTTGTGTGGATTAATTTCTGCTGTATGTTTTTTAATATTTAAACACTGATTTTGTTGGATGCACCAATAAATATAAGCTTAATTTTACATTTTCATTCTTGTGAGTGGTGGTGTAGGTAGGGCCCCAGTACACTGCTTTGCCCAGGGGCCTATAATGCTGTAAAGATGGCCTTGATTATTTTTACAGTGTTTAGCTATAAGCCTTTGGCATATGCAAGGATATTGGACATCAGTTTTCTCACAATTAATTTAAGTCACGATTGAGGTCATACCGAGCAGTGTTTTGATGAAATAGTATTGCTTGAGTAAGATGCACACAATGATGAGGGTGAATATGATGACAGTGTAGATTGCAGTTGCTGAGATCTAGCTAAGAGAAGGGAGCTACCTGATGCTGGTATGCTTGGTAATATTTTGGATAGAATGGCATCTTGACAATTTTCTGTTTTTCTACAGTAAACTTTCACATTTATTAGAGCGTTTTATTTTCTTTGAAAAGGTACAAGCTTTTTTTCACATTTTTATTTCACTGATTTAAAACCACTATGCACTTGAACATTGGCTTTAGCACATGAGGTAGAGGGATTAGTATAATCATGACTGAGACTGGAGAGTGACAATAACAATGTCACCCCTCCTGTTTCTGTATGAGCTATGACACAGTAGAATATCGCTGGAGACTTTAGGAACACTAACAGCCCTATTATTACAATTTCTGTTTCAGCATTGAACCCTGCCACCTCTCCTGTTTCTGAGTGAGCTATGGTACAATAAAATGTAACTGCAGATTTAGACCAAGCCAGCCAGCCCTATAATTTCTATTTCTGCAATTACTCTTAGCAATGGAGCACTCCTCTTTGTTTGTTACCTATATAACACAGTAGAATTTGCCTGCAAATTCAGAAGACAAGCCTGCTAGCCCTCTTATTAGTATTTCAGCAACAACTCTTAGCAATGGAGCACTCCTCTTTGTTTGTTACCTATATAACACAGTAGAATATGCCTGCAAATTCAGAAGACAAGCCTGTTATCCCTCCTATTTGTATTTTAGCAATGACTCTTAGCAATGGAGCAATGGAGCTCTTCTCTTTGGGTGTATATAACACCGTACACTTTTTGGTGCAAATTCAGAAGAAAAGCCTACAAGGACTAGTATTTGTATTACAGCAATGACAATTAGCAACGCAGCTCTCCTTTTTGTGTTACCTATATAACACAGTAGCATTTGACTGCAGAATTACAACAACCCTGTCAGCACTAGGATTTGTATTTTTCTGCAATGAGAATTACAAATGCAGCTCTCCTTTTTGTGTGTTACCTTTATACCATAGTAGAATTTAACTGCAGAATTACACCAACCCTGCCAGCACTATTATTTGTATTTTTCTGCAATGAGAATTACAAACGCAGCTCTCCTTTTTGTGTGTTACCTATATAACACAGTAGAATTGGACTGCAGAAATACATCAACCCTGTAAGCACTATTATTTGGATTTTTCTGCATTGAGATTTAACACTGGAGCTCTCATTTCTGTGTGCTACCTATATAACACAGTAGAATTGGACTGCAGAATTACATCAACCCTGTAAGCACTATTATTTGTATTTTTCTGTAATGAAAATTACCAATGGAGCTCTACTGAATTTTACTGATTACTTTGTTGAACACTGCTACCACCCTCCTCTTTCAATTCTATAACTTTGCCTGCCCAACTGCTCTACACTCTATGCTATCCCTTCTGTGTTCCTCTCTCAAATGGCACTAGATCACCGTGGAGGGCGGTATTTATAGATTCCAAAACTTGTGAAATCCGAGATCCGACGACGTAACAATGACATTTTGCCCCGTTTTCGATTCCGAAAAAGCGCGAAAGTACCGAGCCAGCTTGGCTCGGTACTTGGATCCCCTAAGTTCGGGTATGTTCGGTTCCTGAGAAACCGAGCCTGAGCATCTCTAGAAAACACAACAGGGGGTGGAGAAACAGGCAGGGCCATCTTAAAAAAATTATCGACCCCCGGGCAAAGCAGTGCACCGGGGCCCCTACATATATATATATATATATATATATATCTATAATATAAATGTCTAGTGGCATGTGTTAGTTTGTCTGTGTGTGGAAAAAATAAAACCAAGCTGCAGCGCCACCTGCTGGGCGGAGTTATACACTGACCTACTAAATTCATAGTGTGTGTGGGGAAAAAAATTCAGAAAGGGCTGAAATTTGGTATACTAAGATGTTTTTAATTTGTTAATTTAATTTGTTAATTGTTAAAAGTGTTTATAAAGATTTAAAAAAAATATATATATATTTCTTGAAGGGGAAGTGACAGTTAGGAGTGGTTGGTGGTTGCCGGGGGTGACAGTGGGGAGTTTTTAACACCTTAAGTAGCTTGATTTGACTAGAATGCATGAGTATCATGCACGGGTTAACTGACCAACTAAATTCTTAATGTGTGTGGAAAAAAAACCTCAAAAAGGGCTGAAATTTGGTATACTGACATTATTGACGAGTTGAGGGGTCAAACTCATTTTCGTGAGGTAATTTTACCTCATGAACACACATTTGTACAGTGGCGGATCCAGGGGGGGTGCGATCGGGGCAATCAATGCATGACAAGAACCTTTTTAACACCGTAAGTAGCTTGATTTGACTAGAATGCATGAGTATCGTGCACGGGTTAACTTGTATATATATATATATATATATATATATATATATAGATATAGATGTATAGAGATACAGATCTAGATATATAGAGATAGAGATAGATAGATAGATATACTTGCTCAGTGACCCTTGAAGGTTTTTTTTGCAGGTTTTTTCTTTTGCAGGATTATTTATTCTAATTAAGAGCCCTATCTATGGGGCCCCCTTGCCCGTGGGCCCCCAGGCACCTGCCCATCGTGCCCAATGGAAAAGATGGCCCTGGAAAGAGGGGATAGAAAAGTGAAGCTATGGTAGGCAAGGGAAAAAAAGGCAAGCAGAGAGGTCAGAAAACAAACAACTTGGGACAGACAAGAGAACAATGGGTTAAAAATAAACCAATGCAGATGAGGTAATGGGAGGGGAAAACGAAAAAGGGGTAGATAGGACAAGTTAGCTAGAAACAAAAAAGGGTCGTCAGAAAAGAGAATAGAGGAGCTGATGAGAG
Source organism: Mixophyes fleayi (assembly GCF_038048845.1). Taxonomy (NCBI): domain Eukaryota; kingdom Metazoa; phylum Chordata; class Amphibia; order Anura; family Limnodynastidae; genus Mixophyes; species Mixophyes fleayi. The sequence goes on along the minus strand of NC_134407.1, from coordinate 86,710,664 downwards.
AGGGACAGTGAACAGATAAGAGGGAAGAGATATGTTGATAGATAAGCAAGAAATAGGGTGCAGACAGGTGACAAGGTGAATCTATAAAAAGGCCGGTAATAAAGGAATAGATCAAGCAAAGACATAGGAGAAGAATATAAAGAGGGGAATTTACATGAAAAGATTCCCCATTCATCCACAATCTGTAAGATATATAAATTGAGAATATAAGGCTAGTAAAATTGTACAGTGGTTGGCTGCTGAAAAAAAAATGCCAAGCAGCGGTGGCTACATGATAGTTTTCTGTTACAAAAAGTTTATTTTAAACCTATATATGTATATAGAAGCCGGCAGGATTGGGGTCTGTGTTGTATACTGAGCAACAGAATGGTCATTATAACGTACAAAGATCATGCCTACTTCTTGCAGTGGCACACTGCATTTTGTTTTCTCATAGCTGTTGCTTAATCTAGAATGTTGGTCTGTCTGCATCAGATATTATTGCACTAATGAAATCCTGAAACACATCAAACATAGAAGAAAATATTATTATTATTATCCTTATGTGATTGTATACTGTGTAATGCCGGAAATGTTATTGCATTAAGAAAGAATATGAATTTTCAATACCACAGGCGCATTAGACTAAAATTCAACTGGCATCACCCTTCCTTTTGGCGAAAGAGAGAAATAATTTAATGCAAATATATTATTTCCCAACATAAAGGGTCTCCGAGTAAGCAAATGGAATAGGCGGTAATAATTTTTTACAATTGGTTTGCCTCTCAAGCATATAAAAACCCACAGCACTGAAAGAGACAAAGCACAGTAGTGGGTAAATGTATCAAGATGAGAATTTTCTGGCGGGTTTGAAAAACCAATCAGATTCTAGCTATCATTTATTAAGTACATTCTACAAAATAAAAGCTAGAATCTGATTGATTGCTATAGGCAACATCTCCACTTTTTAAACCCGCCGGAGAACTCTCAGCTTGATACATTTAACCCTAGAGGTCCTTTGCATCCAATTTTCCTGACGTCTGATCATCTGAACTCTTTCAGAGAACAATGGGCCTGATTCATTAAGGATCTTAAATAAAGAGGTATCTTATTTCAGTCTCCCGGACAAAACCATGTTACAATGCAAGGGGTGCAAACTAGTTTTTTGTTTTGCACATAAGTTAAATACTGACTGTTTTTTCATGTAGCACACAAATACTTGACAGTTTATTTGTACACTGATATTTAAAGTTGATATTTGTGTGCTACATGAAAAAACAGTCAGTATTTAACTTATGTGCAAAACAGAAAACTAATTTGCACCCCTTGCATTGTAACCTGGTTTTGTCCAGGAGACTGGAATAAGATACCTCTTCATTTAAGATCCTAAATGAATCAGGCAAAATGTCTGGAGTAAAGGGACATCAGAAGAAATGCCCAGATCCTTGCCCAGAGTCTTGTCCACCACCATCACAGCAACAAAAATGCCCAGATCGTAAGTGTTTCATCCATTTGTTTTTCTGTTGAAAACCTGTCAACATGTTACACAGATGACAATGTTAAGGTAGATTTTCTTTCCAAACTATTATGATTATATTGTAAAATGATACTCATTTGGCTTATTAGGCACAGACTAATAATATTCAAAGCCATATAATATATTGTGCCTTGTAGCACTATATGCTTTGCTGTGATGTCATAAGCTGTCCTGTAATATCCTGTACTGTTATTTGCTGATCTCAGAAGTCATACAGGACTTGATATATCTCAAGTTGCATTGATGAAAACTCTGCAGTTTTACCAGTTGTATTATAAAATGTCTCCAACATGTCAGATAACTATTACTTATGCTTTATGCCAGATTAAAGTAGGGCTATTAATTTATGCTATATAATTTATAGGAGAGACAATACTCTTGTTAATAAAAGTAACACATGATAGCAACTGCAACAATAATATAAGTAATTGAAAGCTTTAAAAGCTTTACTCTCTCATTTGTTTTATTACTAAAATGGTACCACCCTACATTCCAGTAATTATGTTTAGTTTCTCTTTTAATTAAGTTATAATTCATTTCAGAATGATTAAATTACATTTATTTTGCTTGTTTGAGCTTGCAAACTACAACCAGTGTATCCTAAACAAAAATGTCCCTCTCAACCAGGTAAAAACCAAAACCAAACATTTCCCGCATACTGGACTTCATTTAGAGTTGGATGCAATGTACCCTGAAATTGTAAGTATAAATTGCACCCCGCAATTTACACAGTATTTAGAGTGGCACGGATCTTTAGATCCATGCGACTTAGAATACTGTGCAAATTGCACAAACACACCCCTTTATCTGCCTTATGGGCTGGCGTGCAAGTGTTTCATGTACAGCGCCCTGTAAAGCAGATAATTAAATAAAAATATATATATATAAAAATATAAAAAAAATTATTTTCCCCCCAAACAGCACAAGGGTTGGTTATGCTGTTTGGGAGGGGGTGCACACCTTTTTTAAATATAATTATTTTTTACTTTTCATTTTTAAATACATCAAGGTCTCTTGCACCAGCTGAAAGCACCCGCAAAAGATAAGTCTCCTTGAGACCTATCTGCGGCTACTTTCAACTCAAAATAGCATGTAAAGTGTGTGAACACGCTTTTACATTGCTAGGCTCGCCCACTACCTCCCCCGCGCCACCTCTCTAAGCGCAGAGAGGTGCAGCGGGGAGACCTGTCTCAGGCGGAGTGGAAACTGAGATTGATCTTTGGCCAAAAGTCCTTTTTCCGCTCAACAGAAAGGACTTGCGTCCGACTCTAATTCAGGTACACTGTTTGCATTTTCTCTGTCATGTGGAATTTTATCTATATATCAAGATATTTAACTTCACTGCACATTTGTTATGCATTATAGTCTTTTATTTCCTCACTCGTGTGTTAACCTTTGATTACCTGGGTATTTTTTGCAGATTATGGCAAATATGTGCATATAGATCACAAAATGAGTATTTTTTGTGCTATTCTAACTTGTTACTCACATGTTACTCATGTGTATACTATGATTTCCACACTTCAAATGCAATAGTCTTCTTTATCAATGACAACAAAATATTATTTTAATATTCTACGGAATTACATATAATCCAAATTGACAGTTAATTTAATGAAAAATAAATACTTGATTTTACATATATTTTTAATTGAGCTGTTCTCGGGGGCATATCTAGACATGTGGAGGATCTCCTTGTAAAACCCAAATGTGAAAAACACATTATGCATGGGACTTTGACAGGGAAGCTGTGGGCCCTGTTGCAGTTGCTCCCTGTGCTACTATGGTAGTTACTTCTTTATCCAAGGCCTGAATATCCACTAGGCTGACTAGGCTGCAGCCTAGGACATAAGGCTTTGGGGGGGAGAAGTATAAACTGAAATTCATTTTAAAATATAAGAGAAACATTTTCCTCCAGAGTAAAAAGAAAATATGAAAGAAATATGTAGTAAGGTTTTAATCTTGACATATTGCCAAGTTAAAGACTGAAGACAATGAGTCACCCAATGGCGGGCAATTGAGGATAAATGAGTAAGAGAGTCAAGGATAGTGACTGATGCAAACATGACAGCCCCCTGCACCTTCACCCTCAGAAGCGTATGTTCATGCCTCCGTTCTGCTATACAGTTATCATTTTAATGAAAACAAAATGAGTGACAAACATTGCCATGTACTGTTTCAAAAAGCCAAGTGGAGTTGAGTTTCAAAAACAAAGAAACATAAACATTTTTGGTGGGGTGATGACAAAAGCAAGATTTTAATTTTTAAGCATGACATAATTTTTACCTACCGTGTATTAGCCTGGCAAGGGGGCGCAACAAGTGTATTGGCCTGGGGCAGCTTAAACCCTCTAATCAGGCCCCGTCTTTAGCTATTCTATTATAATGCTCCTTATTATATTCTTGCTGCCTGTAGTTGGTACTATTGCAAATACTCCTTGTGCACAAGTTTAACTGCTCTCAACAGACCATAATAAAGAGAATTGGAAAAATGTGATAAAATAAATAAAAATGCAGTTTTATGTAACTAATAATAGTACATTTAAAAGTGTAATTGCCACATATTTACTGTAATTGTATACAGAATATTAAAAATGATACATTGATAACTGATTTCTTTTACAATAAACATTCATTACTGGTTTGTTTGTAATAATAATTTCATGAAAAACAAAATGTCCAGGTCTTTTTCACAAAGTTATGTTTAATTAAATGTTTAATTCCAATAAACATTTTAATGGCACCTTAAGGGGGTTGTGTACAGTTGCGGACTCGGGCTAAAAATATTGATTGCCAGGAGACAAATTGGGCCCACCCATAACTATAAGGCTATCATTTAATTTTTATAACAAATAAATTAATTTTTCAAAAAATACATAAGTGGAAAAAGGGTACAATCAAAATTTGTGCAAAATAAATGTATATTTTTTTAGTAATTACAGTGTACATATATTGTGTATATTACTGGTAGTATACAGTAGATACTAAATGAAAATACAGATTGTTATAATTGATTTTTCTTCATTTTTAATTAAAGGTGGATATTTTTAAATAATTTGCTTGTATTGAACATTTTACACATTAACAGGTAGCTCAAAAGCATATTTCATGCAATCCATTATATTAAGAGCAATCATTTGAATCTACGAGATGAATGTGCGAATCTGTCAATAATTGCTTCTGCATCCAATTCATCTAACAATTCCTTTTCAATGGATAGCTACTTGTATGATTCCAAGTTCTCATCAGACTGAATTTTTAGTCTTGTCTTTATGATCTTTAGCTTTGAAAATGTCCTCTCACATTGGAATAGAGTAACTGATTGTGTGCAGGTGACTTTATAAAGTTCATAAAGGTTATTATATGCCTTGTCATGAAGTCTGGAATTGCAACTGGAATCCATATTCTCACTATCATTAAGAAACAGCTTTAATACATAAAAGTTCAAAGCAAAATGTAAACAATTCCAATATTACTTGATTTTTGATGATTTGTGGAAACAGCTTAATAATACCTTCCAATGCTTCATCTTCAAGGCCCTTCTCTGCAATGGTTATAAACTTTGCTAGGTCCAAGCAGGATAATCTTTTTGTGTTGGACAAAGCGTATATCTAGTGACTGGACAATGCGGTCTATTATTAGGTTAAACACATTTACTCAAAAATCAGCTAGAAATTCCTTCATCATCTACAAGCTCACCTGCCAGTCTTTTCTTCTTCTTCTTCTGCCTCTTATCTGGCCATGTTAATTCCAAAGAGTCAATTTTCAATCTTTTTGTTTTGTTTTTACATGAAACTTTTCTGAATCTTGTACCATTGATAAGCATGTCAATAGATTTACAAAAGTACTGACAGCGGCATCATCAAAATGTCCAAATATATGTTGCTGCATTGGATTTTCCTGACCATCTTGTCTCACCAATTAGCTTCAATTGTTTCATTCTGTCTTGTCCTAGGTGATTCCATCAACTTCAATCCATACAGCCATTCTCTTGTATTATGTTTTCACAAACGTTGCTATATTCTGGAGCAATGTCAAAAAAGAAACAGCAGGCATGCAACATTTTGTTGTTTCAATTACCACCAAATTCAAGACATGGGCATAGCACCATATATGAACATGTTGATCAGCCACATACTTTGTAAACCATTATACTGGCCATGGTAGCTTGTAGCTCCATCTGTACTATCAGATAAACAATTTTAGGATCAATTTTAAGATGCTGTAATGTTTCAGTCAATAGATCAAAGAGTCCCTGTCCAGTTTTATCATTACTGGGCACAACTAAAAGTAGTCGCTCACAGATAACACCTTCAGACACATGCCGCATAATAATGCTAAACTGATTTACGCTTTTTTTCCATGCTGGTAGATGTAATATTCCTGAAATTAAAACTTAATTAAAAGTACTCCACATTGGGAAAAATGAACATCTACAATTAAATGTGTACATTTGCATTTGATAATAATAAGTTGTTATTATTATTGTGTTACTGTATTTTGTTTGCAAACTGTTGTAGCGTATTGTAGCAAATTTCTACAGTACGGTAGCGAGATCCATTATATATTTCTGCTAGAAATGGACCTAGCCATAAGAACACATCAGTGGGAATATGTTTTATAGATGCATCTATTATTAACAACAATTTTAACAATCACAGTAATTGTAACTGTAGAGTAAATAAAATGTATCATTATTTATTGAACTTTCATTGTGCGTAGATATTTTTATTTGAGACTGCAGCTTAAATATATTAATTACATAGTATTTTTGTACTAATGGTATACAATGAAAGAAAATACATTATATTTAAATTAAAGGGCATAGGGCCACAGTATATAAAAATATTAATAAAATACCTACCTTTTACATACCTTTTATAAAACACATAAAACACGAGGTTAAGAGCTGACGAAGTACACTTAAACTGAGGTCGACGCAATGAAAAATATCTTCTATCTTTGCAATGTATGCAATAGCTCGATACAAAGTTGACTCCGGCTGCACGTCACGATCCCAGGCTGGGATTCCCAGCTAAGCTTCATTGCACAATCGCAATAGTAAAGATCCGAGCCCATATAATGTGTCGGACTTACATAACTCGAATCAGAATTATTTTTTCAGAGTTATTTATTATATTCTTCAATATAAAGTATCCTTGAAAAATGATTTCATTAAAATAGTAATGCAATATAAATTTTAGTTACAACAGTAATAATATTGGACCTACTATTATATTTTGAAGCTACTAAAAGGTCATTAACATTTTTAATATATTGTCTAATGTTTATGGGGGTCCACTTCATCAGGTCCCCACAGGGCCCTCTTGAAATCGGGCAAGCTGACACCCTGGTCAGTCCACCACTGGTTGTGTACCTTTGCAGTGTTAGATGTTGGGTGCAGGATTTAACAGATTTTGTCTGGAACTTGCTTTGAGTCTAGATAGTGCTACTGACAGTCATCATCGTTATTGCATACTATTGTGCCAACCCTCCAGCGCCTACAACAGGTATGCTTCCTAGGGTGGAACATTTTTCCTATGACCACAATTGCAGCACTTATTATTATTATTATTATTATTATTATCATTTATTTGTTAGGCTCCACAAGGTATCCGCAGCGCTGCACACAGTACTAACAGTAGACTATACAGGGCGAAACCATACAGAACAATGAACAAAAGGTACCAATACTTCAAAAACTCCGGCCAGTCATATACAGTAAAGACGGAGCGGAAGAACAAGTATGGAGACAGGAGGGGAGGGGGCCCTGCTTATACGAGCTTACATCCTAAGGGAGGGTAAACAGACCAGGCACAAGAGGAGCCAGTTGAGGCAAGAGGAGAGAAGGGAGGACGAGCTAAAGGTAGGAGATAGGGGTTAAGTAGATGGTTGGTAGGCTTTGAGGAAGAGGTGAGTTTTGAGTGCACGTTTGAAGGAGCACAGGGTAGGAGAGAGACGGATGGAACGAGGGAGGTCGTTCCAGAGAAGGGGGGCTGCACGGGAAAAGTCTTGGATTCTGGAGTGGGAAGAGGTGATTAGAGTGGAGGAGAGGCGGCGGTCGTTGGCTGAGCGCAGGGAGAGGCAGGAGTGTGAATGGTGAGGAGGTTAGAGATATAAGGGGCAGTACAGTTGGAGAGAGCCTTGTAAGTGGTAGTGAGGAGTTTGAAAAGGATTCTGTAGGGGAAGGGGAGCCAATGTAAGGCAAGGCAGAGAGGGGAGGCAGAGGAGGAGCGGCGTGAGAGGAAGATGAGTCTTGCGGCCGCATTGAGTATAGAGCGGAGGAAGGAGAGATGGGAGTGGGGGAGGCCAGTGAGAAGGAGGTTACAATAATCGAGGCGGGAGATGATGAGTGCATGGATGATAGTTTTGGTGGCAGCATCCTGAGAGAGAAAAGGACGGATTATTATACCGATATAAAAATTCTGATTAGTAAATGGGCGACAAGAAAAAAATACAGACTTACCTTAAAACAAATGGACAACATATTCGACACGCTTCATATAAATTCCAAATACAGAAAATGCTGGCAGTGAGAATTGACGTCACTTAAATTGCCAACGTGAGATTGCTGGTTTTAAAGTGGCAATGCCGGGTCCCGCTGCCTAACCCTAATGCTAACTCTTACTCTAATCCTAACCCTAACCCTAACCCTACCCCAAATGCTAACCCTAACCCTAGTTCTAACCCTAACCATAGCCCTAACCGTAACTCTAACCATAATCCTAAACCTAACCCTTATATTTGATTATACAGGCAGTGAAACCCGGCATTGTTGCTTTAAAAGCGGCAATCTGACGGTCGCCATTTCAAGTAACGTCAGTGCCCATTGTTGCCATTTTCTGTATTCGGAATTTATATGGGGAGTATTGGACAAGTTGTCTGTCTGTTTTATGGTAAATCTGTAACTTTTTCTTGTCAACCATAAACTAATTTAAATTTTTATGTCGCTATACTAAGTGTCAGAATTGTGGTTATAGGAAAAATGACTACCACCAGCTTCCTAAAAGGTTCATCTATGGATGCATCCATGTCTAATTATGTCACATTAATATACCCTTACCCAGCCTATCCTTGCCCACCTCTGCTCACCCTCCAGGAGTATGTCAACAATACAAAAAAAAAACAGATGTGACACAAATATTGACATATGCTCAAGTGTAAATGAGTGCCCATATCTCTCTATATCTAATGTGGCACAGAGTCATAGGAACATGTGCTCAGAATCAAAGGAAAGAACACCCTGCCACTAGATCAGCGAGTAGTTTGTGCCTACTTTACAGTGACGTCTGCACATCCAGGCTTAATGGTGATTCCACACATGTGGTATGGGGTGAGGGGGAGTTCATTGATTAACCTGTTTTATGCCTTACTGATCTGATTTGGATCATGCATAACCATTGTTTTTTTGCCCATGTAAAGTATAAGGATTGGTAACGTTGGTAAAACCAATCAGCAAATTGTAACAAGCGCCATGTTATATCAGCATGTAGTCAATGTGTTTTTTTTTAATTTTCTGCAGAAACATGCAAAAGCCAAGGCCAGAAATGTGTGAAGAAATAATGAAACAATACCGAAAGATCTCCAGTCAATTATTATATCAATTATACTCAATTATCTGTTTATTGATTATATTTAAGTGGACTGATTAAACTTTACTCTGTAAAGATGTTGAATCAATAAATATTAGATCATGTTTTAAGAATATAAATGTATTTGTATCATTTATTGATGTGCACTAGTGCCAGAAGGTACAATTTGAAAGAAACCAACATCCTGAGATTTGAGGGAGAAATTACCTCAGAGCATGGCTGCATATAAAGAGGGGAAACAGTCCCCAAGTTCAGAGATCCACAAGAAGGGGTAGGAGTCCCCATAATAATAATAATAAGAACCCCTGAGAGAAAAAGAAGGGGAGTCACTGCCAATAGCAGCGTGGCTTCATTGAATAAGGCGAGTGAGCCTCATTTAGAGAGAATCCCAAGAAAGAATGTGCATGCATTAAAGAAACCTGTCCTGAGTAAGGATATATCTGAGAGACCCTATGGAGAGGACACCAAATAGGGTGTTATATCCCAAGGAGTGAGTGAAGAGGCTGCAGGAGGACACTAATGAGTGTGAGAATCTCAGGAGAAGCAGAGAGGACACAACAAGGCTGTGTTATAGCCCAAGGGATACTGACCCCGCAGAGGAGGGGGGATTAACTGTGCTGGAGTGAGAAAGGAAAAGTACATATATATTTAGTGATATTTGCAATGCCTATATCGTTCTGGCGCCCATATCATTGAGACATCTGTTTGCACTGCACCCTAAGTTACAACACCTGTGTCCAAATACCTTTAAAGAGACTTTGTTGAAAAGCTTGCATGTGCAGGGACCCTCTGGTCATTTATACACACGCCAATGGGCTAGTCAGGGACTAGAGAAGGAGGTGCGCTACTTAACCCATGCACCCCAGGACCACACACACATACAGTGACAGGGGCTTACATAAGAATATGCAATAGGCATAAAATACATACATGTACGGTTAACACACTACAGCAATGTTAAACACAGTTTAGATGAGAAGGGGTGTCATGCAGGCTAGACCTCTACTTTCAAGGTCCTGACACCCCTATGTTGTCACAAGTACTAATAAAATGATATGTCAACATGATATTATACCAAAGATTTACAAATGCTCACTTTGGATGAAAGAGCAGAGTAAACTATAGATTAGCAGTAACAGACTGCCCTGCTATGTACATTGTGTGAATACACTACATTCACTCTGTGACATCAGAAATACTAGGAAGAGGAGCAAAGAAAAAAATATTTGAGGACTGTATGTTACCCTTGTGACGGTTGCAGACATTAGGAGAAAATGTAAGTTTGGTGTAGAACAGTTTTATGCAAATTATACTACATAATTGTTGACAGATACTAGAGATGTTCGCTGACCTCTGAGTTCAGGTTTTGGATGTGGTTTTGGTTTTAAACATTTTGGCATTTGGCTTTGTTACTGGTTCATCAGCATCATTTATTTATATAGCGCCACTGATTCCGCAGCGCTGTACAGAGAACTCATTCAAATCAGTCCCTGCCCCATTGGAGCTTACAGTCTAAATTCCCTAACATACACACACACAGACAGACTAGGGTCAATTTTTTTTTTTTAATAGCAGCCAATTAACCTACCAGTATGTTTTTGGAGTGTGGGAGGAAACCGGAGCACCCAGAGGAAACCCACGCAAACACGGGGACAACATACAAACTCCTCACAGATAAGACCATGGACAGGAATTGAACTCATGACCCCAGTGCTGTAAGGCAGAAGTGCTAACCACTTAGCCACCGTGCTGCCCAATACTACAATACAGTACTACAATACTCGTTTATCGTATGGTCACTCGTTAAGGTGACTGCATTTACCTATTGATATTTGTCAGTTTGAAAGGGCACATACATATTTTTAGTGATGCTTCCCACAATGCTAAAAATGTAGTGTTTAATAAACAAGAAGCATTGTAGCCTCTGTAGCGTATGCAGATGAAGGTCTCACCCATTGTGGTGTGGGATTACACAACTGAATATTATATAACTGAGGGGCAAAAACAGTGTTATAGGATGGGGTTAATCATCTTAATGTAGTTAATTTTAGTTGTAGTTAATTAAGATAAAAGTGTACTTTTGATAATAGAGAAGTAATGATTGAGGAGGTTAATGAATATAAATAGAATGAATGATTATAAAGGGGTTAATGATGTTGAAGAAGTTATGATTATGAGGAGGGGTCATTTAATGATGAAGAGAATGATGAGGGAATTAATGATTGTAAGGGGTTACTGTTTAAATATAATGTCATCATCATCACCATCATTTATTTATATAGCGCCACTAATTCTGCAGCGCTGTACAGAGAACCCATTCACATCAGTCCCTGCCCCATTGGAGCTTACATTCTAAATTCCCTAATATAGACACACACTGACAGACAGACACTAGGGCCAATTTTTGATAGCAGCCAATTAACCTACCAGTATGTTTTTGGAGTGTGGGAGGAAATCGGAGCACCCGGAGGAAACCCATGCAAACACAGGGAGAACATACAAACTCCTCACAGATAAGGCCATGGTTGGGAATTGAACTCACGACCCCAGTGCTGTGAGGCAGATGTGCTAACCACTTAGCCACCATGCTGCCCTTGTTTTGCTTAAAATTCCTGAAAGAATTTGGCTTTGGGTCAGGTTTTAATTAAAAATTGTGAAAATGATGTGATTTTTGAGCTGTTTTTGCTCCTGTATTACTATTTATAGCATTACCACTCATTTCCAGTCATCCACAGTCTATCTTCTAATGATCTTTTCACAACTGTTCAAATTTTCACCAATTTTGACCAAAGTCTGCAACCTGCTGGCTGGCTAAAATTAGTGAAAGAGTAGCGGCAAAAATAGATGGCAGTTTAATAATTATTTCTGTTTCCTTAACAAACAAATTTTATATTTTTGAAGGGTTGTGCTGCTCAGCGTCAAAGGAAAGAACACCCTGCTGCTCACACTCAAGCACAACACCCTGTTTTTGACCCCTTAATAAAGATGACACTGACTGCCCCTGACAAAATTTGCTTTAGGTACTAATGCAAAAAGATTTTAGATTTTAGAAGAAAGAATTATATTTGTTTTATGGGGGTCCTGCTACACTGTTGCTCACACAGAAACACAACAACCGTTTTTTGCAAGCTTAATTGAGAGGTCGCTGAGACTGCTCCTTACGAGATTTAAAATTACTTTGACTATAAAGAGATTTTAAAAAAAATAAAATAATAAATTGTTTTTTTGGTGGATGCTACTCACAGTCAAACCCTGTTTGTTGCCAGCTTCATAAAGATGTCACTAAAATTGATCCTCACAAGATTGCTAGAAAAAACTAGATCGTAAATTATATAAATTCAATTGTTTTTATGGGGTGTACTGCTCAGAGTCATACAGCAATACCACCCTGTTTTTTTTCACTAAATAGAATTAGAAAGAAATACTAGTTTAGAATGATGTCCCACTAAATCGAAATACTAGTTTAGAATTAATAATATTTCTACTATTTATTAATACTAGTTCAAAAAGACTTTATAGGTGAATTTACTTCCTCTCAGGGTAGCTGCTTCCTATGTAAGCCTGTTGTTTACACTGCATTGGATCAGTGAAAAAAGTGCATAGAAGAACATGGTGACTTAGGGCCTCATGTAGAGTTGGACACATTTTACATAAAAAACCCCAGATGTAAAATGCATCCCAAAAAAACCCCTCCAATTACTGGGATATGTTGCACTACACATATCTTAAAATATGTGCTATGTAAATGCATTTGCTGGAAAAATATACATTAACTCGTGTGATAATGTACTTTTATATAATATTTTTTATTTTATTTTAAAAAGAATGTTGAGAGGGTGTGGTTTGGAACCACATAGTTCCCTATATATTTAGTAATCTCTCTCACATCAGCCTTCCCCCATCCCACAATCCATCTGCTGTGAGGGTAAGCTTGTTCTGCACTTTGCAGGGAACTCTCAGATCCCTTTACTGGGGCAATTGGCCAGGTGAAGCTCGTCTTCCCCCCTTGGGCCTTCGTAACCAGACTCACCAAGAGAGCATAGCTGACGTGCAAGTCTGTGGTGGTTCCTTCCTGCACTGGATGTATATCCCCGGCAATCTGCCCCTCTATTGTCACCACAGCAGTGCTATTGCCTGCGGCAACTGCCCCAATCTAATGGAGTGGGCACTATCTTTGGAGTTGACAAGACACTCGGATTAGTACGGTGCCTAAGAATGCTGACCCCAGTTAAGGTGTGCTTAAATCTTGGCAGCCAGCTCCATTTGCATGAAGCCCAACAAGTGGGGTGCTGGAACTAACCCCTGCATAGAGACCTATTTGGTACTCTATCTAAAGATCCTGCTACTCTCTCTTCACACCAACAGGAGCTGCCATCTTGAGGGCTATCAGGATCGCACACATCCACTTCATCTGTGCATACAGTATCCCTGCAGAGGGTAGAGGCCCACTTGTTCTGCAATTCTTTGAGGATCAAGAACTATGTTCCAATTGAGACCTTGCATATATCTAGAGAGTGAATAATGGTCTTGTGCCCTGCTTCATATTACACATGCAGCGGTATATTCTCAGATTAACGATCTGCAGACCCCCTCATACAAGATAAAGCAGCCCAGTTGTTTATACTGCCACCAAGCGGCCACTTATATCACAACTGTTTTCTTATATACAATCTCCAAAATGGAGACTTTACCTGCAGACAACTCTCCCCAGTGACATACTTATTCTACTAATGTAACCATCAAGTGCTAATATGACTTGAAACTTTCTTGGGGTAAAGTATCCGACAACGATCCCACATATGTTTCTAACTGGCTAACCTATCGTTCTGAAGTTAATCAATAATTGATAGTTAATTATTATCTCTGTGGACAAAGATAAAAAGGACCCTCAAAAGAGGGAGGCAACTCAGGGTAGAGAGCCTTCACTACAACTAGATATAAGACAATACCTTTGTAATGTTCATTTTGTCGCTTACCAATAAACATTGTCCATCGCGATTATTGAGGTTCCAAGACACAAAGATATTTAATTGCAAAATATAGCAGGATTTACAGCAAACCATCATAACGCATAAAAGATATTACAATAAAGCAGGAAAGTATCAAAAAACCGAATACATTACAGTTTCATTAGCGTTTCACCTGGGCCCAGGTCCATGTAGTTTTGCAGTCAGGAAGGTAGAGTAAGAATGGCCCTGGGATGCTTGCTTATATGCAACTTCAATTTACAAAAAAACACTGATGATGTCACAATGTACACAGATAACACTTAGAGAGGTCTTCATTGGTCCAGAGTTAACTATGTTCCAGTTGTCTGCTGGTCATAGGTCAGTTCATTTGATCTAAAAACAAAGGGTGGGGGGCAACTTCCCCCAACTGTTGTCTATTTGTCTTCCCGCCGAATAACCAGTTCAAACTGACCCACCAAAGCACTTTTGAGTATTAAAAGGGGACCTGTACCATTAATACCTTTACTATAGTTTTAACTATGTATAGATAATCTCTAATACATTTTACTAATAGATAAATGTGGATTGGAACCTTAATAAATGTATATTATTTGCAAGTGTAAGTGCAAATGTAAATGTGTGTGTTCTTAATCCGTGGGATTGTGTCACAACATGTGGCGTACTAATCGCAATTGCACGGTAATACAATATTAATTAATTTGGTGTATAAAACTATCACCTTACAATTTTATTGCAGGATCTCAGTAGTACATTTCATTTTTCTGTAATGTATGATCCCCTTAGTATGGTCACACTGTCTGTGGATATCAGTCAGGTTACCATAAAAGAGAGTTACAATCCTAGAAATCATTTTCTTTTTCTATGGAACATATATCTTTGGAGATCTGAGTTATTCATTTGAATGCCTTTCACCCACATATGTAATACATACTCTGGAAGGATACAAGGTACAATAAAATATGTAACATCAATATAGAATATGCTACTATAGTTCTTCAGTTCTTCATGCCTAGCATATCCATCTGTCTGAAGCATGTCTTATAGCTTTTATGACATTTAACTAATACATTTTTACCAATACCATGACATGTTAACATAATCTCATTTATGATCTCCTTCAACTATTGTAGTTAAATACACTCTAATAATATCAATGGGTTTTTCATCAACAGTTGTGAGGCAGGCTATTGTCTGTTCATTCTTTCCAGTCTCCCAATTCTTTGTACGTAAAACGGTAATCGGCCTGCTGAATATTGGGAGACTTCAAACTAAGGGACCTAGCTGTATTACATTTCCACAACTGGCCTCCCACCCCATAATTCGAGGACCTCAGAAATATTTAGTGGGAAGAGAACTAGTTCTACATCATATAGTCCCTGAAGCACGTGAGGGTACACCCAGCGTCCAGTTTAATCTAATACCTTTACTATAGTTTTATCTATGTATAGATAATCTCTAATACATTTTACTAATAAATAATTGTGGATTGGAACCTTAATAAATGTATATTATTTAAAAGTGTAAGTGCAAATGTAAATGTGTGCGTTATTAATCCGTGCAATTGCGTCATAACTCGTGGCGTACTAATCGCAATTGCATGGTAAAACAATATTAATTAATTTGGTTTACTTCATCCAATTATTTGACTTTCACACCTTTATACCGTTATACTGAGCTAATTGCCTTTAAGGTATCCTTGTGACCAAGCACTGTTTAATGTTCAGCAGAATTTTTATTCAATGCGTTTCACACAAGCGCTACATGACACTGTGCATAGCTTGTATCTCAGTGTAGAATCTTTTATGTGTTTCTAATGCTGTTTGTTTTAGAGTTTATTTATTAGGGCCCAGCTTAGATAAATGAGAATACTCAGTAGAGTTCCTTTTTGCCCATGTCTTTTCAGTGGTACAAAGTAAAGATGGACGGTTCAGATTCAGAGAAATCTGACATATCTGAATATAGTGCTTATGATTCCAACCGAGACATGACTCTGTTTCTCGCTATAAATTCAGATCTGAAAACCAGGGAAAACATAATTTCTGGAAAAATGTTGAATCACCCATATTTTGGGTCGATATCTCTATATATAGCCCTCCCTAGTGTTCTCAGCTGCCATATTAGAATTCATAGCATGTAGGTAGGATGTTTTGTTGCAATTGTGTGTTCATAAAGTGGCTTGTAGAGGGACGGACAGAATGAAAGAAGTAATGTATATTGAAATAGCTGTGATTTTACTGCACAAATCTTAACAGTTTATTTACAGATCAGTCTGCTGAAAATGTGTGCTGATCAATTAAGTGTGAGAGAGTGAAGAGTAGACAATCAGTGACTACTGGCAGCAATAGTTTATTTGTAAACTAATTAGGAGTGGACAAAAACATTCTTTCTTGCTTTTAAAACCAAAGTGTTTCAATATGAAGGCAGTTGTGCAAGGGTCAGTATCTCTGACATCTGTACTGTTAAGCTGCAAATAAACAGGGGCTCTTTGGCTGTGTGCAGCACACCCAAAAAGAAAATATTTTAAAAACCCAATTGTTGCAATCTGAATGTAATTGTGTGAGGGGCAGTGTCAATGACACGTGAATTATTGAGTGGCAAAAAGCAGGGTGCAGTTTGACTGTGAGCAGCACATCAAAAACAAATATATTTCTTACTTTTAAAATCAAAGTGTTTCAATCTGAATGCAATTGTGTTAAGGGGCGGTATCAATTACACCTGTACTACTAAAAACAGGGTGTTACTTGACTTTGAACAGCACATCCCTAAATAAGCAACTTATTTCATGCTTTTAAAATTAAAGTGTTTGACTGTTGGCAACTGTGTGAGTGGCAGTATCGCTGGCTGACAACTGCACTACTAAGCGGCCAAACAACAGGGTGCTCTTTGAATCTGAGCAACAACCCCCCTCCCCTCCAAAAAAAAAAATCTGTTTTTTGCTTTTCAAAATCCAACTGTTTTACTGTGTTGTGAATTGTGTGAGGGGCAGTATCTCTGAGAACTATACTATTCAACAGCCAAAAAGGCAAGGTGCAAAAAAATAAATAGATTGTATAAATTTTAATGATATTATGGAGCAGTGTCTGAAGAATTGCAAGGTAAGAGTCTCTCCTTTCCCTATTTCATTGGACGTTCACCTTATGTGCTGGTAGCTACAAGTATCTCCATCTTCAAGTAGAATCATAGTACTAGTACTGGCAGTAGTAGTACTTTTTCAACCTCTACTGGTAAAAAAGGTCATGTGGTAAGAAAGTAGAAGAATGCTAACCGTAAAATAGGAGTTTATCACTGCCTGTCTACAATGTGTCATACATGCTGTCTAATGTTGAATATATTGTACCGGTTGTCTTTTTCCCACCACTTCACTTCTGGGTGCAGGCCACTTAAGTCTATCGTGTTATCTAAAACGTCTACTGAGCTTTTGTTACTGCTTGTCTACAATGTGTCATACATGCTGTCTAATGTTGAATATATTGTACCGGTTGTCTTTTTCCCACCACTTCACTTCTGGGTGCAGGCCACTTAAGTCTATCGTGTTATCTAAAATGTCTATTGATGCAGCTGCTATCCGTCTACTGAGCTTTTTATTACTACATCTGTACTTTGTGTCACACATGCTGTCTAACAAAATATTGTGTCCGTGGTCTTTCTACCACCTTTTCACTTCAGGATGAGGCCTACCTTGTTCTATCTTCTTTTCTAAATTGACCGTCCCATCAGCCAGTGCTCTGCCACTATGTTTCATAGGGATCATATATTTCATTAAACTGCCATGTGCCCTTGCTGGTGCTCTGTCACTATATTTAGCCAGCTAGCTCACTGCAGCCTTTGGCCTATGTTAGCGAAAAACTTGATAGTTGTGAGGTGGTCATTAGAAAATAAAGTGTATATGAATGTTAATGATATGAATACTAATATTGAAACAAAAACAGCTCAAAATTATATGCTTTCACCACCATTTTTAATGAAATCTAGATCCAAAATATTTTAGGATTTATGGCCAAAACCAAAACCAAAACACGAAGATAGTTTTAGAACCACATCCAAAATACGAGGCTTTGAAAAAGTGGAGATGTAGCCTATAGCAACCAATCTGATTTTAGTTAGAATTTATTATTATACATTCTACATAATGACAGATAGAATTTTAAAACCCGCAGTTTAGTAAATATACTTCCAGGACACATTTTGTAAATTCCAATTAGAATCCACAATTGATGAATATATTGTCGATAATGATCAACAAGATACCTAAAACGTAATTGTATGGGAAGCCTATAATTGCATTTTCAGGAGTAAACTCATGCAATTAGGTACCTATACTAAAATGCAAAAAGAGACCCTTAGAAAATTTATGGTAAAAATCTGCCCTTAATTAACTTTTAAGTGACAGTGCAAAGTTGTCCTTGTGAATGGTACCAAAACATCCTCCGAAACCAACTTCTCCCAACCATCCAGGAACAGTTTGGTGACCAACAATGCCTTTTCCAGCATGATGAAGCATCTTGCCATAAGGCAAAAGCGATATCATGTGTGGCTGAGAACGCACCATCACCCGGGGGATGGGCAGGCGCCGGGGCTCCGCCGACTCCAGGGTCGGAGGCAAGAAGCCAAGGAAGCAGCTGGCCAAGAGGGTATGGGGAAGATAGTCCAGAGCGGTGGAGCAGGAGGATAGCAAGGGGGATATATCTGTATATGGAAATAAGAAGATTAAGAACGTAGCTCCAGGTCTCCAAACCACAAAAAAGGCTGCTGGAGGCGCCAATAAGACATCTAGCGGGGACGACGTGAAGAAAAAAATTCCTAGAGTTAAGAAAACAGCCGTTAAACAGGTGAAAACAGAAGGCACAGAGAGGGAAATTGAAGACTTACTAAGCTACTAAGTTTGGAGTTCAAAGCGATCGGTCCAGATGCCACTGTCAAAAAAGACAGCAGTTCAGAGGACGCAGAGGACAGTAACGAGGGTGGTAGGACATGGAAGAACTCAATGCGCCGGCACTGGAGTCATTACAAGCCACTACATCCGACGATCCGGGTTTTCCCACAAAGTCCATAGAGATAGAAATCGAGACAGTGGAAGCAGCACAGAAAAGATTGAAGAGAGAGAAAAGGAAAGCGAAGTTTGCTGCGTATCTCAGCAGAATAATGAATTTGAATCCAACTTAGGAATCTTGGTTCTGACTTACACCTGTTCTTGACTATTCTTCTGCCTGATATATTGGTTCTGGCTTTGATCTGTTGGTTCTGAATTCAGTCTGTTCCAGATGACTCTTCTGCCTTACGTCTTGGTTCTGTTTGGATCTTTCAGTTCTGACCTCGGTTACCAAGAGAACTTTTCTGCTTTGTCCTTGGTATTTCATTGTCCATTTAGGTTCTGACCTAGCTACTTATGACTAGAGATGCTCAGGCTCGGTTCCCCAAGAACCGAACACACCCGAACTTAGCATATCCGAGTACTGAGCCGAGCCGGCTTGGTACTTTCGCGCTTTTTCGGAATCGAAAACGAGGCAAAACGTCATTGTTACGTCGTCGGATCTTGGATCTCGGGAGTTTTGAATTTTATAAGTACCCTCCCTCCACGGCGATCTAACTACATTTCACAGAGGGACACAGAAGGCGTAGCACAGTCTGTGGAGCAATTGGGCAGCAAGCTAGATAGAATAGAAAGAGGAGGGGGTAGCATTGTTCAACAAAATCTACAGGGACATTTTTGAAAGCTTCATTGCTAATTATCATTGCTGAAATACAAATACTTGCGCTGGCAGGCTTGGTGTAAAACTGTAAATCTGCAGTCACATTCTACTGTGTTATATAGGTAACACACAAATAGGAGAGCTCCATTGCTCCATTTCTAATTATCATTGCTGAAATACAAATACTTGGGCTGGCAGGCTTGGTGTAAAACTGTAAATCTGCAGTCACATTCTACTGTGTTATATAGGTAAAACATAAAGAGGAGAGCTCCATTGCTCCATTGCTAATTGTAATTGCTGAAATACAAATACTAGGACTAGCAGGCTTGTCTTCTGAATTTGCAGTCAAAGTGTACGGTGTTATATAGGTTACACACAAAGAGGTGAGCTCTATTGCTCCATTGTTAATTGTCATTGCTGAAATTATAGGGCTGGCTGGCTTGGTCTAAATCTGCAGTTACATTTTGCTGCACCATAGCTCACTTAGAAACAGGAGAGGTGGCAAGGTTCAGTGCTGAAGCAGAAATTGTAATAATAGGGCTGTCAGTGTTCTATAAAGTCTCCAGTGACATTCTACTGTGCCATAGCTCATACAGAAACAGGAGGGGTGACATTGTTGTTGTCACTCTCCAGTCTCAGTCATGATGATGCTAATCCTTATACCTCATGTGCTAAAGCCTATGTTCAAGTGCATAGTGGTTTTAAATCAGGGAAATAAAAATGTAATAAAAGCTTGTACCTTTTCAAAGAAAATAAAACGCTCTAATAAAGGTGAAAGTTTACTGTAGAAAAACATAAAATTGCCAAGATGCCGTTCTACCCAAAATATAACCAAGCATACCAGCATCACGTAGCTCCCTTATCTTAGCTAGATTTCAGCACCTGCAATCTACACTGTCATCATATTCACCCTCATCATTGCGTACATGTTTCTCAAATAATACTAATTCAATCCACTGGAATCCATTATCACAGAAGTCTGTGTACTTTGATGCAGTTGCCGATAATGTCCTTCCTCATGGAATTTGTAGTTAATTTTATGGCAGAGCTGTCATGATTCTTGGGCAATTCTTTTAGACCAGCCTAAATGTCAAAATGTTGTGCTGACTCATCTGCATCACCACTGGGTGTCTTGGGAAAGCTTAGTTTTTTCCTAGAAGCAGTTGCCAGAGAAAGTGAAGAAGACATGATTACAAGATGTTGATAGCTCTTTGATCCTGGCGAAGTGAATTAAGTACTTAATCTACAATTGCAATATAGTTAGCAGATTTGTCATGTACCACTTGAGCTGTCAGCCTCCTGACCAGGAGCTCATTGCATCTCTTGTGATCTGGGACAGTGAGAAATAAAGACATAGCTGTTAAGCATATGATAAAGCACAGTTGGCAAAATGTAGTTATCTAATTTCAAGATGTTGATAGCTCTTGGATCCTGGCAAAGCGAATTAAGTACTTAATCTACAATTGCAATATAGTTAGCTGATTTGCTTTGTTTCATTTCCTCCTTCAATTTCTCTAGCTGCTTCTCAAAAAGTCTAATTAGGGCTATCACTTGACTCTAGCTAACAGTGTCTGCACTCTCTTCACAGGTGACTACTTCGCTGGACTAAAGTACATTTCCCCTAAAATTCTATTCTTCTTGCAGCTGCTGCATTCTCCTACATGCTGTTGCACAATCCCGAAAATGACCCTAAATATTTCAGGACACAGACAGCATCTCCTGCATGTCATTTTCATTTTTTTTAAATGTTGTGTACCACTAAGTTGATTGTGTAAGCAAAACAGGGAATGTGATGGAATTCCCACCGCTGTAATGCTCTAACAATATTGGTGGCATTATCAGAAATCACATCTCCTCAGGAAAGTCCAAGCAGGATAAGCCATGCTTCAATGCCATCCCTTAGTTTTTCAAACAGGTTGTCAGCGGTATTACTTCTGACCTGCGCCTTGTCTCGTCTCTGATAACAACCTCTAACTCCCGCCTTCAAGACTTCTCCTGTGCTGCTCCCCACTTATGGAATTCCCTACCATGCTCAATCAGACTTTCCCACAGCCTTCAAATCTTTAGATGCTCTTTGAAAACCCCTTCTCCTTTTTAGAGATGGGTCGCACCCTCACAAATATCCCAGTCTCCACTCTGAGCCACACTCGCTCCTATTGTTTAGCTGTGCCCTCTTCTCTTTAGAATGTAAGCTCTCTAATGAGCAGGGTCCTTCATACCCTTTGTTTTCATGTCTCCATTCATTTTGTCTGCCTTGTCTGTTCTTGTTTTACATATGTCTTGTTTTAATCATATTCATGTCTTCCCGCTGTGGAGAACTGTCGTGCCTTACAAAACTACGATAACAATAATAATAATAATAATAATAATAATAATAATATGCCTCTTAGTGAAACAGGTGATACACAGAGTAGCCTGCCTCATAAAAATGTGACGTACTTGGGTACATGCTGCTGCTGTTCCTGCTGGTGAAGGCAAATCACCAACCCATAGAATATTTAGTTTGCCCAGTTCCGCTTGTCCTCATATCTGTGGTTAAGTGTATAGTAGGTAGAATGGCATTTTGTAGCCCAATAATTACATTTTTGCAAACCTTCTGGTAGATGTGAGGAAAAGCTTTTCTAGTAAAATGGTGTTTTGATGGAATTTGGTAACGGGGACCCAAGACCTTAAGTAATTGTCTCACACCAGATGCATTAATAGTGGATATTGGACGCAGATCTAATACTAGCATAGTTGCCATTGCGTCTATGATCCGCTTTGCGACTGGGTGACAGCTTTCAATCTTGCTAAGGATTGTTCTTGGTCTGCTTCTGGGTTGGAGATTCACCCCCAGCAGCAGGAGCAGCAGCAGTGGGCCTAACGTTCAAGCATTCTTCTGAGGAGTCCTGGATAGGGGAGGAGCAGGCCCGGCGCTCCCATTAGACAACCTTAGGCAGTTGCCTAGGGCACCGGGACCTGCAGGGCGCCGCTGACTAGATTTTCTAATCTAGTCAGCGGCTCAGGAGAGGGTTGCAGCGGCGGCGGTGTTCCGCCGCTGTTTTTCAGTGTCCGCGGCTCATCAGTGAAATATCACACTGTCTGTCACTGACAGACAGTGTGAATAAAGTTCTCTCCCGATGCCCCCCTCCCCTTCCAGCATGCATCACTGCGCCTCTGTGTGAAGAAGGCGCGGATCAGCTAGAGAAAAGAAAGAAAAGGTAAGTAAAATCTACTTTTTTTTTAGTGTGTTCGCGGCGGGGGGCGGCGAAATTTTGCCTAGGGCGCCGTGAACCCTAGCACCGGCGCTGGGGAGGAGTCATCTCGCCTTAGCAACTTGGATGCAGGACTAACTCCGATCACTTGTTAGCATGATGAAGGTGTTAGGGGTTTAGATTGCAGGTGCTGGGATCTATCTGAAAGAAGGGAGGTAGCTGATGCTGGACTGCTTGTTGTTATTTTTTTGCGTAAGTTTCTGATTTTCCCAAGAGCTTTCCATGAACTTGCTACAAATGGCGTAACATGGATGAGGATCCTAGATGGTTAAGGTCCCTACCTCTACTGACTGTGGCTTTACAAACGCTACAAATGGCTAGAAAACTGTTGTCAGGATTTGGGTAAAAATAATTCCACACATAAGAGGTGTATTTTTTGGTCTTATGCCCAGGCATGACAGTGGCTTTCTTCTTATCACTGGCAAGAACTGCTGCAGTCTTTGTTTGAAAGTGTATGAAAATAATATTGTGGCCTGTGAGGTTGTCAAAATTGACTGCAAATGACTTTAAATTACTGTAATTGAGGTTAATAATAATGTAGGATCAAAAAAAGAGCAAAATTAGGTGATTTTAGCAATTTTTCTTAAGAAATACAGATCCAAAACCAAAACACGATACTAATCCAGATCCAAAACCAAAACCAGTTCACGGGGGGCAGTGAGCATCTCTACTTGTGACTCCGGCTACCTCGCTAGCGACACGTCCTTTCTTCACAGTGAATTTGTGACACAGTCCCTGTCCCATTGGATCTTGCAATCTAATTTCCCTACCACACACACACACACACACACACACAGAGATGAGGGTAAATTTTTGTCAGAAGCCAATTAGTCTCCCAGTACATTTTTAGATTATGGGAGGCCACCGGAGCACCAGAAGGAAAGCTATGCAAACATGAAGAGAACACACAAACTCCACTCCTATTAATGTGATTGATCACGCTTAAAAGGGTAAAAAATCCATTGCGCCTATTAACCATAGATTTATATAAAAACATTTATTAACCTTGAATGCATTTATCAGTGTGAGACTATACACCATTACGGTTAAAATGGTCTATACTTCACATAACAAGCAGTAGTAAAAGGAGTCACAATTTATAGGTGACTCAGTACTTTAGTACCCATGCTTTTTGCATTAGCCAAATACATTTTATCTTATCTAATTGGATTTTATCCTCAATGTTGAAGTTTATCTAAGATGCACAGGCATAGTGAAGGCATCCAGAGAAACCAGGGATATCAGGACAAGTGGATAATCAGGGCGAGGTCTATGCTTCATAACATGCAGGAGGAAATCAGGTAGGAAATCAATCACAAACAGCAATAAGATATAGACACAACAAATGGTGAAAGCTACACATATAAAAGAACAGACACAAGGAAAAAGAAGAAGCAGACAAATGCTAAACTGTAAAATACACCAATAGCCTCCAGTTTATTAGCTGGACTTAAACAGCCCTGAAGGCTGCTGGGAATTAGCTACACCTGACGGACACAGATATGACAGACATGCAATAAACAAGCAAGGGAAATAGAGCACAGGACTTGCCATATAACTTGGTAGCTAATTGAGAAATGCAGATAGCACGATTCCCTTATCCATGTTGTTGATAGAGAAGATGCTGTTTTTTTGCCAGAACAGAGACACTCCCTTGGATATTCCTTTGCTAAAAAGGATTATGGGAACACTTATGACTCAATCACAGACTCTAAGCTATAGACTCTAAGGGGTATATTTACTAAACTGCGGGTTTGAAAAAGTGGAGATGTTGCCTATAGCAACCAATCAGATTCTAGCTGACATTTTGTAGAATGCACTAAATAAATGAAAACTAGAATTTGATTGGTTGCTATTACCAACATCTCCACTTTTTAAAATCCGCAGTCTAGTAAATATACCCCTCAGTCTACTTAAACAATAAACAACAATAAACAGGCCCTGCTTAAACATTTCCTTACACCAAGGTAAACGTTTTGAAAAAAAAATTGCAGCAATTGATTATCTGAGCTTCTTTACACTAACCATTCATTCCAATATAGTAATTTGAAGATGGAATAACATTTCTATCAAGAGCTCGTAAAAAAATTAGTGTAACTTATCATGATGTCAGCTAAAATGTAGATTTTCTGCAAAGTAGAGGACTAAAACTTAGTCACCTGCATTGGTGATTAGGTGATTCAACCATGTCATGATAAAGAAGAAAAACAGTAGTTCCCTAAATATTTATCATACTTTCTTAAATGTATAGTGTTCACAGTTGGACTAACCTCATGAGCTAGATTTACTAAGCTGCGGGTTTGAAAAAGTGGGGATGATGCCTATAGCAACCAATCAGATTCTAGCTGTCATTGTGTAGAAAGCACTAAATAAATGAAAGCTAGAATCTGATTGGTTGCTATAGGCAACATCCCCACTTTTTCAAACCCGCAGCTTAGTAAATCTAGCCCCATGTCTTTATGGGGCACATTTATCATTCATCGGCAGAAATGAGAAATAGTTATCAATCCTTATCGCATGGATAAGGATTGAACTATTTCTCAAATTTATTAAAAACGGATCACAGAAACAGCAGTTCCGAAAAACTGCTGTTTCTGTGATAAAAAAAAATCATACTTACCCCCCTCTTCGGGACACGCTGTCTCAGGATCTCCTCCAGGTGTTCTTCGTTCCTCTTCATTCTTCAATTGCGCATGTGCAGTTCGAAGAAAGATCCCCGCTCTGTCTCTGCAACTATCGTTGCAGAGAGAGAGCTGTGAGTGACAGGGAGGGATCATGTGATCCCTCCACACATGCGCTGTCCAGCTCTGCTCTTCGGAGCTGACAGCATTGGATTTTTTCAATTTTGATAATGTACGCCAGCTTCAGCAGGCGTACATTAACATGACAAGTTCCCGAAAAAAAATGTTTTTCGGGACTTGTTAGATTGCGGCCAGAGCAGTCACCATACTGTTGAATGGTCACTGCTCGCAAAAATGATCAGGAGTGCAAAGCAGCAGATATCCATGATATCTGCTGCGATGCACCTTTAATAAATTTGCGGAGGGCACATCGGGACCTGATTTCCATGGTAAGTGCACGATAGTGCACTACCGTGATTTCTTAAATATGCCCCTATATGTCTATTGACATAAATCCTTAGAACAGACATTAAGGGCTAGATTTACTAAGCTGCGGGTTTGAAAAAGTGGAGATGTTGCCTATAGCAACCAATCAGATTCTAGCTTTCATTTATTTAGTACCTTCTACAAAATGATAGCTAGAATCTGATTGGTTGCTATAGGCAACATCCCCACTTTTTCAAACCCGCAGCTTAGTAAATCTAGCCCTAAGTCAGCCTACAGTACCTTAAAGATCAGAAAATGTTTTGATCCTGCTTAGACTCACCACCCCTGATGTTTTGAATATGTTTGAAACATTTTTTTACTTGTGTGCAAAATACTCGCAAAATGGTTGCTTGATTGATTTAATTTCTGCCTTTTTCTGTAAAGTGAATTTTCTACCCTGCGATTTGTTTCTAGTGTATTAGAGGCATTGTGAATACATCTAAAACACTAAACACTATCAAATGCATCCTAACAAATAAAAGCTAAATTAAAAAACATGAACAAGCCCTTATGCACTGTATCATTGTCATTAACTAAGTACATTTTTTGCAGGACTTGTACATTTGTGGAATATAATGCAAATTTTAAAAACAGAAACTTAACTTTAAATAAGCTTATGGTAAGGGGGCATAACAAGACATTACTATGATCCCAAGAAAACTGGAAAGGCAGTGTATGTCTTGTCAGGATGATTTTCGCTGTCTGGGTTCCTGAGGCTTTAGACCAGTAATGGGCAACCTGGTACACTACGGAGCCACCTGGTGCTGCCCTCTAACCTTCAAAACTGCTGCATATCACCCTTAATCATAATAATAACAACTGAAAACAATACATTTAATAAAAAAAAGTCAAATATCTTTAATAGCATGGCAGCAGGCATTTAAAACAAATGTTACAAGCTATAACAAACAATCTGACAGTAAAGGAGGAAGAAGCTGGGGTTGAAGTCTCGGAGGGACATGCGGCTCTAGGACAGCTTGTTGCTCAGCATTGCTTTAGACCTTGTGAAATGCAGGTGAATTTCACAATGTCTAAAGCAGGTGTGTTTATTAAGATGCTTTAGATAATAATCATTAATGAAGGCATAATACATTTTCAGCACTGTAGGGGTGAAACACTTAAATATACAAGGAACCTCCCTACCTTACAGGCAAACGGATAAATCATTATATGCAAATCTAATATTTCCCAACACACAAGGTCCTTGACTAAGTGAAGAGAATATGCAGTAATAATATTTCATAACTGGTTTAATTATCTCTCAAGCATATAAAAACCCACAGCAGTGAGAGAGACCAAAAACAGTAGAGAGATCCCATCCAATTTGGCTCCTATCTGATCTGCTAAACTTGACAATGTCAGGAGTGAAGGGACAACAGAAGAAATGCCCAGAGCCTTGCCAAGAGCCCTGTCCACCACCACAAAAACAATGCCCGGATCGTAAGTTACTTCTCTATTGGTCTTTTCCTTAGAAACTATAAATAATATATTTAAAGAAAATTTGTGAATGTGCTGAGAAGAGAATATCTTACATACAGGTTATGCAACCAGTATGGAGGCTATTATTTCAGAATAGGCCCAGACTACTTATAATAATAGCTGTATTATAAATATTGTGTCACTATATATATAGTGCTGTGACACCATAAGCTGTGATTTGTGTCATTATATATCGCTCTGTGTAGTCATTAAGGACTAGATGTATCTAAAAAAATGTGTAAAATCTAATGAGAGAGCATATGAGGATAAGAGATAATAGATAAAAATAGCCTAGGTTGTTGCAAAGACATGGGTATTTTCAAAAAAGTGGTTTCAATTTTAACCGATCTCCAGATATACACATTTGCCAATACAACGTGGTACCTTAATTTTAAAAATACAGAACTGTCTGGCACCCTGTGATTAAATCTTTTAGTTGTTTGGAGTTAAAGTTAATACAGTGTTGCCTTTGGTCTGTCTTGTCCACCCACCCAGTACCCAACTTAAAACTTCATTTTGTGTTTTGGGATTCTGTTATGCATGTAATACATAATGGTAGATATTCTGCCACAATGGTTGCACACAGAGTTTTAATGTCCATACAGTATGCACTTCTCCCACCAGCACCGCATAGGGAAATGATTCAAAGACAGCAAATTATTACTGTGAATCACAAAAGGGTCTTTCACTATGTTGGAAATCACCGTTAGAATAATAGAGGAGAGAGCAAAGCCTATAAAGCTATCCTTGTACCCTTGTTTGTATGAGCCAGGATCTAGCTTTCTCTTTGAGAACCAATTTCATCCACTTAAGAGCAAATCAATTATATTTACTGTTTTTATTACAGCTTGCCAGGCAAAACCAGTGTGTCCTGAACCAAAATGTCCTCCACAAGGTAAAAGCATATACCAAACATTTGCCAAAATGCTGTTTGTGCATTCCTTTTATTTGTGCTTCCTTTATAATTGCATGCATATGTAAATTAATGTCAGTCCAATTATTTATTTATTTCATTGTGCAGAGTTTGATTTCCTTAGATCAGGGGTTAAGATTTCTGAGTACTCCCTAATTTGAAAGAAATTGGTTTGTGCAGATACTTTTATGAAAAACAAACTGTATTTTCCACTCTTTCTTCAGAAAAAGATATTTCATGATATACTCAGTTTTATGTAAATAGTTTTTAATGCAGTCTATTCTAAACAAAGTTTAGAATGCACAGTAGCACATAACTATGTAATGGTGGCCACATTTGTTATATAATTAAATAGTAGGGCCTAAAAAGGACAGGAGTCCATCAAATTCAACCTTTCATGAAATCTAAATACATTGATCTAGATGAAGGCAAAACAACAGTCCCCAGTGTGTGTGATTTGTTGTATTTACTATTACAGTTATTATTTCATGTATCAAAGACATCCATTACAATTTTAAATTCTATTGGTGACACTGCCATCACCTTCTCATGTGGTAAGGAATTCAACAGCTTTGCTACCTTTACAGAAAAGAATCACTTACTATGCGCTTACTATGCGAAACTGAGCTTCTCAATGCTATTTTTCCAATGTAAACAAACCTAGTTCTTCGTACCTCTCTTTAGAATTATTCTAACCTTCTATTCTCCTTATGAATGAGGTTACCAGCCTATAAAATGTCCCAAATTCTCCAATGTTCTTTTTACAATGCAATATCCAAAACTATACTTCGTATTCAAGATATGGACCAACTAGTGACTTGTACAATTGTTATATTATATTTTCAGTATGTGTATGTATTCCCCTTTTTATGAATTGTTGCATAATTGCTTGCAACAACTCGATCAGAGAGCACTTCAGTTACGACTGCTGATAGTTACATTGATCTGATCTGGTTGATAAGGTGCCAGGCCAAAAAGCCAGTGCTCAATATTTTATATGGACATCTACATTTTCGGGTCAATTATAAACACTATGGAGGTAAACATTTGTGCTATTTTCACTTTGCTGAATTTGATTGCGTTAGTCAGTTTTGTTAAGTTGATTACAGAGACTGCACCTTGTTACCAGTTTTACATTTCTTTCTGCAGTACATGGACACAGAACATATCTGTGAATGTTACAGATGTTCAGGCTGATTGCTTATAATGTGTTTCTTTTATCCTCTGTAGATCCGTGTAAGCCAGCTCCACAATGTCACCAACAGAAATGAGTGAAGATAATAAATTGAATATATACATACAACCTTACACCTTATGGAAGTTATACTGCTATTCACCGCAACTGTATTTCTGTGAATCAATTAAGCTGTATTCTAAAGCGATGTTGATACATTGTTATTGAATAAATATTAAAACATGTCTTAAGAATATATGTTTGTGGTCTGTTGATTTTAAGCCAGTGTCCATATTTATACTGTGATACTTAGTGAATATAATAACTGATGAAGAAAGCAAAACTACATATAAAAACAATAGTTAAGCATCGGACACAGCTAACTGAAAACATCTCATAAGGTTACTTAGCAAAATTATCACTTATCAATACAGTGAAGTGAATAGAGTGAAGTGAATATTTCATTTATATATTTTTACATAAACCAATGGAACAATATCTAGCATTAAGGTAGTAAAAAGAACAAATTTTATACATACTATGGCACTAGTACACCAGTCTCCAAGCAGACCCTACAGTATACTTCCATACATGTAATCCTATAAATTCTTTCAACGTAATCTTTATAAAGTGGACGTCCTTTAGGATGCTAAAAAAAAGTGGCAGCACAGCTGCATTTGACATTTTTTCAATATTTTAATTAATACTAATATCACTTACAATAATAATAATAATAATAATAATAATATTAAACTTCATACTGTTGATGCCTCTCTTCATTGCACATACTGTTCTACCTAATTAATCTTATATTCACATCAAATGAATAAGGATGCTGACACAAATTAATTTTGCCAACAGGTCACAGTTTACTTGTTATATAAATTATGGTGGAGGTGGAAACCCTTGCAGGTCAACTACCAACTAATTCCTGAACCAAAACAGTGCATGGCCATCCTGCACTAACCCGTGGTACCAAGATAAACTCACTTATGATTTGGCTGGTGCTAAATCAGAGTGACTACTCCCCTTCTGGACACACAATAATGTGCCTACACAAACCCACACAAAGGGACCAAGAGCCACTATGCTTTGAAAGGGGCAGTGACCTGCGACCAATCAGTGATAGCACCGTATGTATTGGTCGCTGACTGCAAACGCTTTCCTGCCAACTGTGCCTCCTCTGGAAAGGGAAAAAGAAAATTTTAGTAGCTCCACTATGGAACCTGTACTTAACAACAGGTAAGAAACTGCACATCCTGAATGACAGGACCACAGTGGGCTCATGGTAGCATATGGGAGGGTTGGTGGGAATTTGTGCAGTAAAAGAGGCCCAGCAGCCACTGGGGGAAGAATATATA
Organism: Mixophyes fleayi; assembly: GCF_038048845.1. Classification (NCBI taxonomy): domain Eukaryota; kingdom Metazoa; phylum Chordata; class Amphibia; order Anura; family Limnodynastidae; genus Mixophyes; species Mixophyes fleayi. The sequence continues at coordinate 86,679,609 of NC_134407.1, read as the reverse complement.
GGGCGGCTATAGGTACCCCCCCTGTGATCCTATTGGCTGGAATATGCAGTGAGACGCAAACCCTAGTAGGTAAGTGAATGACTTGACCCAAACAAATGTGTTTAAAATCCCTCTGCAAAAGCTTACCTGCCAAAGCTGGAGTCCTATAATGGACACTCAGCCCACCACTAAGTGACCTCAGTACCCCACCAAAGGACCTAACTATGTGGGCAAAATGGCTGGTTGACTTTATTAAGCAGATTCTCCATCAAAGGGTGAGGGGACGGGGCACAGGCAGTGTTGCTTGGCACAAACAAATGTATTTAAAATCGCTCAGCTTATGGCCTCGGTTGGCATAATAATAATGATAATAATAATAATAATAATAACAATAATAATAATAATAATTATATGAAAAAATTAAATTGGCAATGTGACAATTTTTTGACCATTTTAGTTAATTACATTATATTTGCACTAATTTTTTGTGTGTCAAACAATAGTATTTGCTTGTTAAATCATGATTGGATTTCCAATAGGTTTGAAAATCTGGTTGGTCAATGACACTACATGTTTAGTCAAACTAGACACAGAAAAGGAATGAATTGCCTTGCTTGTTCCTAATTTACAAAAGAATCAACAGACAGTAAACTATAAACATAAACTAATCCCTCTAAGTTCTTCACACCTCGCGATTGAAGGATTCCAACTACCTGAAGACAGTGGTTTAAACAATTTAGCCCACAGCCTAGTTGCTGAGGTCCTGCATTTCTTCAGAAAGGAATAACGTAGTTGGTCGACATGATGTAATAAGTGAATCCCTCTAACCTTCAAAGGGGCCATACATTACCATTAATCTCAGTAGTACGTTAAAACAAAAAATGTAGTCAAAGAAAGAGACACATTCTGTAATAACATATCAGCAGGCATTTTTAATAAGTGCTACAAGCTATTATAGACAAATCTGACAATAAAGCAGGAAGGAGCTAGAGGTCACAGTTAAAGGATGGGAGGTATGCTTGAGGCCCTGAGGCGGTCTGTTCCCATGACTGTGATAGGGTATAGCAAGTAATGGGCAGCACCTCCTTCCTTGGTTATTGTCAGAGATATTTGCTATTGCTTGTAAATATTTGTTTAGATTTCCTGGTGATATATTATTATAGATAGATGTCTCTTTCTTTGATTAAATGCATTGCCTTAACTTATTACTGATATTTATGGTAATGTGCGGCTCTTTTGAAGGTTAAAGGGCCACACCATGTGGCCCTGAAGTGTATTAGGCCACCCATCTCATCTGGTCTAGGTTGAGCTCCATGCCCACCCCCATTGGTGGGTATAGGTTAGAAAGCTTCAACTAGGGAATGGTGGGAACACTTCAACAATTTATTGAACTACTTCTCATGTAGCTAAATGAGTGAAGCTTTCAACAATTCAGAGCTCAAAGGATATTATACATAAAACACTATCCTCTTTGGATCTGTAAGTATGCCTCCAGGAGACCAACACCCAATAAGCTCAAGCTAGGGACTAGGCCGGGGGCTGTAAATTTGCTCTGTCTGACATCAGGAAAGGATACAAGTTGGGGTGATGAGATGGGTCTAATATGTATTTATTTATTTTCATAATTGTTTAGTAGATTGCTGCCCAGCTTCAGCAGTGGAGCAATATGCATAAGATACAGTTAGTAAATGGCTCTCAGTACCATGGCTTTGCAGTACCATGGCATTACAAAACACTAGGGAGTTAAATCTTTAGCTGATTATCACCGATAATACACTGGCCGACTCTAAGCAGCAATATTTATTTTGATATTGACACTTGGTGGTTAATTTGATTTAATAAAAAATATGCTGAATAATAGCAATAATAATAATAATCTAAGTTCAATTCAAAGACACCCCCCACAGCTAATGAGACAAAATTCCCAAGAAAGATCATTTATACCATTTCATGTTTCTGCAGCTTTCATAGTCTGTCCAAGACATTTGCTCACCAGTCATAGACAGATCTCAAAAGCATGACCCACTGTTAGCAATTGGAGTAGCTATCAGCAAACTGAAGGCAGATACAAGTCTTGCTATCAGGCCTGTAGATAACTGAGGTCTTCTTCTTGATAAATATGACAGAAATATTCAAACAATCCACAGATTACTCAACCATCATCATCATTATTATCACTCTTTATTTATATGTTGCCACCTAAAGCCAAAAATACAAGAATGTAGGAAATAAACTATAAATATAGCCAGGGAAATATCAACAAGAATAGTTCATAAACGCATGTATGAGCACAATTAAGCATAATAAGAAGTAAGAGAATGTGAATAGGAATCATAGTAAAAGCAGGAATAAAATAAAAAAATCATCATAATGCATAACAGGGACATACAAAGTAGACTGACAAACAAGAGGCATAGGGTAGAGTGGACCTGCTTACAGTCAACAAATTAGCATACCATTTTTAATTAAAAAATTGTTGATGATTGTTTCCTGAAATAACTTTACAACAAAACACACTGAATAAGCATGGGAAACAGAAGAGTATTAATTGTATTAACTGAAACCTGCAAAATTATTGTATGGTAGCTACCATGGATGAAAACAAACTTTTCTTTGGAAAAAAATAAAAATAGAAATGTTGCTCATGTAATAGAGGTTCACATTACAGAAGATGCTTTTATGGTATGTGCTTGAGGTGTTTGTGATGATAACTCATTAAGGAAGGGATGATACATTTTCAGCAACACATAAGGCGCTTCCTCTTGCTTCAGGAAATTAGACAAATCATTATATGCAAAATCAGTATTTCCCAACTCACATGGTCTATGGGTGAGTACAGTCATGGCCAAAAGTTTTGAGAATGACACAAGTATTGTTTTTCACAAAGTTTCCTGTTCATTGTTTTTAGACCTTATTGTCTCATGTTGCTATGGTATACAAATTGGAATATTTTAATCCAGCTTTACAGAGATCCTTATGGAAGTTATTATGTGCATGATACTACCTGTTAAGTGGATAAATTAAGTTATACGTCAGTGAGACAATGATAAAATGTAATTGAGTTAATATTAAAAAATGCTACAGGAACATAAATGTCTGGTTTATTGATTTGAACCCATAGTCCTAGCTATATCATGATAAACAGTGGATACCTCAATTGATCAAATGAGCAGAACTACATAAAAATAACAGCAACTTAAAGTATTTAATTAGGTTACTTATGAATAATTTAATCAGTATGGTGAAGAAAATATTCATTGACATCACTAGATAAAATGACTTACATGAAAATATGTGAATAAGTCAAGATCAACTTTTAACAGGGATACATAATCAATTACATTGGACAATGATCTGTCCTGAGTAGGAAAATCTCCATCTGTAACTGCTACTCACTACCACAAATGGAATAATAAAATCAAACCCAAGATACTGGTGGCTGTGTAATGTTTTTTAGGGGCTTCACAACTGGCTCATATTGCTACAAGGATGCCGCATGATGTTTTTGGCAATAATCATTTGATTACATTAAGAGATCTGAGTACAAAAGGTGTTCAACCAGACCAAACAACAATTTATTTTATACCTGGCTAGTAAGGTCATATTAATCTGTTACATAGATTATGTGAATGCACTGTGCACAGTCTGAGACATTAGAACCATTAAGAAGACGAGCAAAGGGACATGAGGCCACCCTTTGAGCCTCCAGTTACACATAATATCAACAATACTAAGAATGCTAAACCAATGGGAAAGCTACAAGCATGAGGAAACAGCAGGCTTTTGTAAGATACACTCTATAATTTTGGAACGATAGAAATCCAGGCCTAGTGTGACTTTTTATAACTCTATTAGCAATTATTTGTTTAAGCATGTATTTATATAGTGTTTGCAGTTCTTTACAATTAGGAAGAAACACAATACTAAAGAAAAGACTGAGTATTAACAGACAGACAAATAAATATTACAAGCTTGCAATATTTAAGAAAATAGGATAACATATACTATATGGACAAAAGTATTCAGTCGCTTGAACATTACACCAACAGGGACTGTAATTACATTGTATTCAAATACATATACTTTAATATGGAGTTGGTGCCCCTTTTGTAGTAATTACAGTTTCCACTCTTCTTGGAAGGCTTTCCACAAGATGTTGGTGTGTTTCTGTGGGAATTTGTGCCCATTCATTTTGTAGAGCATTTATGAGGTCAGGCACTGATGTTGGACAAGAACGCCTGGCTCGCAATCTCCTTTCCAGTTCATCCCAAAGGTGTTTGATGAGGTTGAGGTCAGGGCTCTGTGCAGGCCAGTCAAGTTCTTCCACACCGAACTCATCAAACCATGTCGTTGTAGTCCTTGCTTTGTGCACTGGGGCACAGTCATGTTGGAATAGAGAAGGGCCTTCCCCAAACTGTTGCCACAAAGTTGGAAGCATAGGATTGTCCAAAATAACTTGGCATGCTGAAGCATTAATGATTGTCCTTCACTGGAGATAAGGGGCCTAGCCCAAACCCTGAAAAATAGCCCCATACCATTATCCCTCCTCCACCAAACTACACAGTTGGCATAATGCAGTCAGGCAGGTAAAGTTCTATGTCAAACATAGAAGCGTGATTCGTCACTCCACAGAACACATTTCCACTGGTCCACAGTCCAGTGTCGGTGTGCTTTACACCCCTCCATCCAACACTTGGCATTGGTCTTGATGATGTGAGGCTTGCATGCAGCTGCTCGGCCATGTAAACCCATTCCATTAAGCTCCCGTCACACAGTTTTTGTGCTTACATTAATGCCAGTAGAAGTTCGGAACTCTTCAACTATGGAATCAGCAGAGCGTTGGTGAATTTTGCGTGCCATGCGCCTTAGCAGTCATTAACCCGCTCTGTGATTTTATGTGGTCTTCCGCTTTATGGCTGCATTACTGTTATTCCTAAACACTTCCACTTCCTAATAATATCTTTTACAGTTGCTCATGGAATATTCAGCAGGGATGAAATTTCAGGAACCGTCTTATTGCAAAGGTGGCATCCTATCACACCTTGAAGTCACTGAGCTCTTCAGAACGACTCATTTTGTATCACAATTGTTTGCAAATGGAGACTGCATGGCTAGGTGCTTAATTTTATACACCTCTGGCAACGTGTCTGATTGAAATACCTCAATTCAATAATTGCCAGGTTTAGCCAAATACTTTTGTCCATATAGTGTACATAGTGGGTAGGGGCTGGCTGGCAAGTTTTAGCCCGGGGGGTAAGACTTTGCTCAGCAGCCTAATAGGAACATTTTAAAGAAAGAAAAAAATGCAGCTAGCCCAGTGACCCAGCCTGAAGTAGCCCGCTATGGGCCTCCCACCACAGCCAACCCCTGATAGAGGGGCTATACGATTCAGTCACAGAGCAATTTGGTTTGGGAGTTAGTAGGATGTTATGAGCAAGTAATGAGTGAGAATGAGAAGCATTTATCTTGGACAGAGAGTAGAGAAATTGAGATAGGAGATATTTTGAAACAAGTAAAAAGATGTATGTTGGTGTAGTATTGTCAGGGTTGGACTGGCCCACCAGGGATTTCCTCCATACCTCCTCAGCACCTCTGCTACCACCCAGAGCCTCCAAACCAATGCCACTCACTGCCAAAAATGCAACTGGAGTGATACATGCACTGTCTGTACCACCCTGGTACTCACCAACTACATGTGTTGAGCTCCTCCAATCCCACTCAGATCATACAGGCCCCGCGATCCCTGTTCCTGGTCATGGGGGGGGTCTTCTGAGCCACACTCTCTCAGCGCCACACAGATGGCAGTGCGACTGGTACTTCAGCACAGGAACTGCCAGCAGAGAAGAAGAAGATGAAGAAGAAGAGAAGCAGTAGGAAGAAGAAAAAGCGGAGGGGAATCTGTACGTAAACTATATTTTTCATATATTTAGTTTTCCTTTTATAAAAAAAAGTTATCAGCAAATTCACATCAAGGGGGTAGGGTGGGGGTTATCTTAAAATAAACATGTACCAAATCTAAAAAATTAAGAGGAGAGGGGGTTGACAGGGCTATACCTCCTCCAAATATATAAATAATATAGGTAGGTTTATATGGCTATTCTGGATGTAACATGACTATACTGGCGGCAAATCAATAAATAATGTAGGGGATAGGGTTGATGAGACTATTCTTGCACCCAAGCTATAAAAAAAATTAGGGGGTTGACATTATTTTTATTTTGCCTAGTCTGTAAAAAGTATGGGGGAGAAATAGTTTTTTTATTTTAATTTATTATGCTAATAATGTGTGTTTATGGTAGGTCTACATATTAAATCGGAATCCCATTAATGTAATGTCTGGGCTTGTGGAGGGAAGGTGTGGAATATATGCACCTATTAAAAGAGAAGGATTTTAATGTTCTGACTGATTTGGTGGAAGGAGGCTTATTTATTAAACATAAACACTATTTATTAAATTTTGGGGTGAAAAGGAAATACAATTAAACATGGGCGCTATTAATTTACAGTTGAGCTGGTTGGGGTTAAGATGGTCTAGTGTTTAGTCAATATTCTGTCCAGGAGGTGAATAATAACTATCTCTTTTCCAAACAGGACCCCAACATTACAGGACCTGGGCAAGCAGCAACTGGGGATTTTAGTGCTAGGATGGAAATTAGAAGAAAATTGCTAGGGATTTTTGATAGTGTAAAATGTATTTTTAATGCTTTAAAACACTGTATAGTATAATATAAACATGTTAAATAATGCAATGCTATACAACCTGTGTTCCTCTCCTCTCTGGCACATACTGGCCCAATTCAAGGGGGATAATCTTGATTCTTGTGCGCTTGAACTCCCTTAGTTACAAAGATATATTCAGTAACCCAGCTATCATTCTAAGAACAGCATCCGTGAAGGGTGGCTCTCAGGTCACATGTTAGGAATCTAGATGGAAGTAGCTGCATCCATTTCCTTTCAGTCTGTAGGAATCGCAGCAGAGCAGATCATCGATCAGTGCTGATTATCATAGAGATAACGGTGTTGACCAAGACATTAGATGATGCAAGATGAGCGGAAACATATGAGGTGCAGGGTGCTAGGAATCATGTAATGAGCAGCACAATGCTGCAGTAGGCGATGATATAAACAGAAGGGAACAGATACTCCCTGTGCAGCCATGGCTACCAAGAGGAATTTTGTGCCCCCTTTACAGCAACTTCTTAGGGCACCTTCCATAGAGGTTGAGGATTGAGTTTGTGGCTGCTGCTGAGCGCTGCCGTGCCGCCAAAGGGGGTGTTGCCAAACTGTTTAGGTTTCTTTGTCCGCTTTCTTGGAGCACCTGCCAAGTAACATGATGTCATATGGATAATTGTTACATTTTCAGTTATCAATATTTTATTTCTGCATCATAACTATCATCAGTTACTGACATAGAAGAGTGTAAAACATATGAATATGTTTTGGAAAAGCAGGAAACACACCAGAATAAAATGATTATAATAAACCTTTGTCCCAAAAAGTACAATGAGATGATCCTACATTTAATTCCATGCATTCAGCAAGTTACAGACTGTTTGTTGCACTCTATTTTCTGTTACAGATTAATTATGTGCAGTTCAGTACAGCATTCTCCAAAACACCACAAACGAAACCCAGAAAACTTTTTGTAGTGTCATGAACTTGTTGGCCCTGTCCCATTTCTCTAACTTGCAGAACACCTCCAGGCCTCACAGTTTCACCCCCTCTATTATCACAGTTTCACACCTTCATTATCACAGTTTCACCCCTTTTATCATCACAGTTTCACCTCCTTCATTATCTCAGTTTCAGACCCCTCATCCTCATAGTTTCACCCCCGTTATCGTCACAGCCCCCTCCACATTATCGCTGTTCCACCAGGGGCGGAACCAGACATTTGCCCTACCCGGGGCGATTTTAGGGGGGGCGATTTAGGCCCCGCCCCCTTTCTGTGTTCTAAGGCTGCCGGCGGCTGCACAGTATGTGTAGGTCCGTTCAGCAGTGAAAGTGTGCTGTCCCGCTGCTCTGATTGTGTTTAAAACACAATCAGAGCAGCCGGGCAGCACACTGTCACTGCTGAACGGACCTGCACAGTGTGCAGCTGTCAGCAGCAAGCCCCTGGTAGGGGGGGCGATCGCCACGATCGCCCCCCCCCTGGATCCGCCACTGTGTTCCACCCCCTTCATTATCAGAATTATCAGAATTTCTCTCCCTTTATTATTACAGTTTCACCCCCTTCATTATCACAGTTTCACTCACTGCATTATTGCACTGTTCCCTCCATTTTTGCTTATATTTCTATGATCTTCTCCTCTTCCTCTTTTGTCGGAGTGTGATGACATCACGCCAGACACTGTCAGTGAGCAGGGAGCAGAAAGGGGGACACCAGATGCCAGAGGCAGTGATATTTTTTTTGTTAAGCTGGGTTGGTGGACAGCAGGGAAAGCAAACGGGGAAGGTGCCCCTCCGGCATGGCGCTCCCCCGCCTTGTTTACCCCGCTTACCGTGTCCCACCGGGTCTGTCTGACAGGCACCCTCCTCCTTGAGGGTTTCCTAGTGAATCTACTGCACATAACTGGAAGTTCACCAGAAATAGTTTCCATTACTCAGAAACACCTACTCCACCCCCATCTCTGTGCATCTAACCTACCTGGGACAACTGTTGACTCTTTAGATGATCTACACCTACTGTGTGAGCACATTTCCTCCACTTGACACTTACCCGGGACCTTGAAAGTCAGTGTTATGCAGCAGCACTCAGTACTACTTTTTGGTGTGCAGTTTCATTTCGTAGTGACTAAAGATGAGCGGATAATCTGAGCCCACCTGAATAGTGCGGATCCGAGGGCGATCCGAGCACTGTTCCGGTATTTCCGGCGGGGAGAAACAGTGAAAAGAAAACTCTGACTCCAAATCCCGCCGTCGGATCTCGCGATACTCGGATTCTATAAATTCCCCGCTTGCCGCCATCTTCAGTCGGGCATTGATCAGGGTAGCGTGAGGTTGGGTTTTTAGTGGTGCTGTGTCCTTCTCCTCTGTCCTGCTGAGTCCAGTGGTGCTTTGACCTGTGCTCTGTCCTGCTGAGTCCAGTGGTGCTTTGTCCTGTGCTCTGTCCTGCTGAGTCCAGTGGTGCTTTGTCCAGTGCTCTGTCCTGCTGAGTCCAGTGGTGCTGTGTCCTGTGCTCTGTCCTGCTAATTCCATTGTTATAAAAAAATTATAAAAAAAATAATAAAAAAATTATAAAAAAATTCTACAAAAATAATAAAAAAATTATAAAAAATTTGTAAACAAAGTATAAAAAAATTTCTACTGCAATATCTAACTACGTTCACTGTTCCTGCAGTCCAGAAATATTAGCACTGCTATATTTAACTATGTTCACTGTTCCTGCAGTCCAGAAATATTATTACTTAAATATTAAACTACGTTCACTGTTCCTGTAGTCCAGAAATATTATTACTGCAATATTAAACTACGTTCACTGTTCCTGCAGTCCAGAAATATTATTACTTCAATATTAAACTACGTTCACTGTTCCTGCAGTCCAGAAATATTATTACTTCAATATTAAACTACGTTCACTGTTCCTGCAGTCCAGAAATATTATTACTTAAATATTAAACTACGTTCACTGTTCCTGCAGTCCAGAAATATTAGTACTGCAATATTTAACTTCGTTCACTGTTCCTGCAGTCCAGAAATATAATTGCTTCAATATTAAACTACGTTCACTGTTCCTGCAGTCCAGAAATATTAGTACTGCAATATTTAACTACGTTCACTGTTCCTGCAGTCCAGAAATATTAGTACTGCAATATTAAACTATGTTCACTGTTCCTGCAGTCCAGAAATATTATTACTGCAATATTAAACTACGTTCACTGTTCCTGCAGTACAGAAATATTATTACTTCAATATTAAACTACGTTCACTGTTCCTGCAGTCCAGAAATATTATTACTTTAATATTAAACTACGTTCACTGTTCCTGCAGTCCAGAAATATTATTACTTAAATATTAAACTACGTTCACTGTTCCTGCAGTCCAGAAATATTAGTACTGCAATATTTAACTTCGTTCACTGTTCCTGCAGTCCAGAAATATAATTGCTTCAATATTAAACTACATTCACTGTTCCTGCAGTCCAGAAATATTAGTACTGCAATATTTAACTACGTTCACTGTTCCTGCAGTCCAGAAATATTAGTACTGCAATATTAAACTATGTTCACTGTTCCTGCAGTCCAGAAATATTATTACTGCAATATTAAACTACGTTCACTGTTCCTGCAGTACAGAAATATTATTACTTCGATATTAAACTACGTTCACTGTTCCTGCAGTCCAGAAATATTATTACTTTGATATTAAACTACGTTCACTGTTCCTGCAGTCCAGAAATATTATTGTTTATTAATAATCACCTCAAACAACAGGTTGTGACGCGCTGGAACTACACCCTCTATATGCTGCAGAGGATGGAGCAGCAAAAGGCCATTCAAGCCTACACAGCCACCTACGACATAGGCAAAGGAGTGGGGATACGCCTGAGTCAAGCGCAGTGGAGACTGATTTCCGTGTTGTGCAAGGTTCTCCAGCCATTTGAACTTGCCACACGAGAAGTCAGTTTCGACACTGCCGGCTTGAGTCAGGTGATTCCCCTGATCAGGCTGTTGCAGAAGCAGCTGGAGAAAGTGAGGGAGGAGCTGTTAAAGCATTGCGATTCCACAAAGCATGTAGCTCTGGTGGATGAAGCCCTTCGTACGCTTTGCCAGGATCCGAGGGTGGTCAGTCTTTTAAAGTCAGAGGAAAACATTCTGGCTACCGTGCTCGATCCTCGGTTTAAAGCCTATGTTGTGTCTCTGTTTCCGGCGGACACAAGTCTACAGCGGTGCAAAGACCTGCTGGTCAGGAGATTGTCCTCTGAAGAGTACCGTGACATGCCAACAGCTCCTCCTTCATTTTCTTCCACACCTGTGGCTGCGAGGAAACAGCTGAGATTTAATAAACGACCCGCTGGCGGGGATGCTGAGAACATCTGGTCCGGACTGAAGGACCTGCCAACCATTGCAGACATGTCTACTGTCACTGCATTGGATGCTGTCACCATTGAAAAAATGGTGGAGGATTACTTTGCTGACACCATCCAAGTAGACATGTCAGACAGTCCTTATTCTTACTGGCAGGAAAAAAAGTCAGTTTGGAAGCCCCTGTACAAACTGGCTCTATTTTACCTGAGTTGTCCCCCCTCCAGTGTGTACTCGGAAAGAGTTTTTAGTGCAGCGGGGAACCTGGTCAGTGAGCGGCGAAGGAGGTTGCTTCCGCAAAACGTTGAGAAGATGATGTTCATAAAAATGAATTATCAATTCTTCAATCAAGACCAGCACTGGCCTCCAGAGACTACAGAGGGACCTGTGATTGTGGAGTCCAGCAGGGACGAATTGATAATGTGTGAGGATGAGGAAGTACACACTGCAGGGGGCGAGGAATCAGAGGATGAGGATAAGGACGACATCTTGCCTCAGTAGAGCCAGTTTAGTTTGTACAGGGAGAGATGAATAGCTTTTTTTGTGTGGGGGCCCAACCAAACCAATCATTTCAGCCACAGTTGTTTGGTAGGCCCTGTCGCTGAAATGATTGGTTTGTTAAAGTGTGCATGTCCTATTTCAACAACATAAGGGTGGGAGGGAGGGCCCAAGGACAATTCCATCTTGCACCTCTTTTTTTTCTTTTGAGCTCGTTTTGTGGGGGTCCAAACAAACCAATCATTTCAGCCACAGTTTTGTAGGCCCTTTGGCTGAAATGATTGGTTTGTTAAAGTGCGCATGTCCTATTTCAACAACATAAGGGTGGGTGGGAGGGCACAAGGACAATTCCATCTTGCACCTCTTTTTTTGGCATTATGTGCTCTTTGGGGCCTAGTTTTTCAAACTGCCATCCTGTCTGCCACTGCAGTGCCACTACTAGATGGGCCACATGTTTGTGCCGCCCACATGTGTCGCTTAGCTTAGACATCCAGCTACCTCGGTGCAACCTTTTGGCCTAAAAACAATATTGTGAGGTGTGAGGTGTTCAGAATAGACTGGAAATTAGTGGAAATGATTGTTATTGAATGTTATTGAGGTTAATAATAGCGTAGGAGTGAAAAAAAAATGGATTTTAGCACTTTTTATGCTTTTTTAAAAAAAAATCAGAACCCAAAACCCTAAATCAGAACCAAAACCTTGAGTGGGGTGTTTTGGCAAAACAAATCAGAACCCAAAACCTCAAGCTAATCAGAACCCAAAACCCAAAACACGAAAAGTGGCCGGTGCACACCCCTAGTAGTGACAAGCAGTGATTATCTGTCACTCAGAGAGGACCACAGCAAGAGAAAAGTACCAGTGTGTAAAGTGGTAGAGGTTTTTTCTGCCTAGTGAACACATATGTTCACTTGGTGCAATGTGAAATAGGGAGGTGGGATGGGGTGGGGAGAGAAAAAACTAAAAAGTGTTCCAGAAACTGCTGAGGATGTAAAAAAAAAGAAGGCTCCCTTCACTATTAACTGCTGTGTGGTTAGGCTCGCCAGTGAAACGAAATCTGGTAATAAATTGGGGGCCCTTAATTGTAGATGAATGGGTTGTAAGCAGTAAGTAACATAAATCACTTAAAAAAGGGGTCATGCTGCAAAGCATCTAAAGCTCAACCCAAAAATGGAGGTGCCACTGGGACACAAATTATTTGTGCATTTTATCTTTAGATATTAACTGTTGAATCTTTTTTTCTGTGCAAATGAATTTTAACTGAAGGTATCCACAACACAAACACAGTGTAATATTTAGGTGGAGACCTGGGTCCCAGTAATCTGCATCCGCTACCCCCTTTCGACGCGCCTGGGCCTGGGCAGGGAGCTTAAGTTGTAGAGTTTATCATTACTTTGTCAACCGAAATAGAGGCCAAAATGTTGACTTATGGAAAGTTTACTTGCTTAGTTTTCGAAATATTGAGTTTGAGGTGGCGAAAGGACGTCCAATATACAATGACGTAAAGAATTTTCACAGATGGTGAAAGATCCAGATTTGTGTGGCATCTTCATAGATAAAAATTATCAAGAATTTAAAAGATGTTAGTAGATACAGAAGCATCCAAATAAATGCCCACAAGTGCATTGCCAATGGGGTGCATCATTTCCAATCATGCTGAAATGAAATGGTCTGTGAGGGAACTCAACCGAAACGTGTAACTGCTGTTGGACAATTAAATCATGATGGCACTGCTAAAAATCAAGCTTGACAGACAGTAGTATTGTTGGTCATCTTAGCACATTTTGCAAAGGACCCCAGGAATGCCATTCTCGCCTCCTGCTCCTCCCCTCTCACATGATGGTAAAAGAACCCTTTCTCCTTGCTGTATACTTGTATATTAATATTTCTATTTAAGTGTTGCTCCCATATAAAAATATATGATTGCTCCTGTTATCGATCAAACACTATTGCCACTTTAATATATTTATATATTAATATTGCACCCTTAATATAGTCATACATTACTATTGCTCACTTATTATAATGATATATTTATATTGCTCCCATAATATCATGATATATTAATATTGCCTCTTTAATAATGAAAAATTGTTTTTTATTCTATACATAAAGACTTACATCAAAACTAAGAAGTCAGTGGTGCCTCCTCTTTTGTTTTGAATGGTAATAGAGCTCAAACCACATGCTTTTTTAACTATAATGCCATTTAGAACCATGTGTAAATTGTGTCTTTTCTCTAGTGGTTTTGCAATTCACACCTTCATAAATCACAAACGTATTTAAATCTTTTTTGCTGTATTAATGGAACAATATTTAACATAAAGGTAGCACAAAGGACAACTTTAACAACACTATGACACTGGTAAATCAGTCTCCAAACAGATCATACTGTATACATCCATACATATTGTCGTGCAAAATTGTGGCAGCACAGATGCATTTGACATTTTTCGTAAACATTTATTTAATATTACTAATATTATTATTATTATTATTATTATAGATATTATTATTATTATTATTATTATTATTATGTAATTAAATATGTTGCAATATCAGTGACCATTTCAATCATTTACACTGTATTTGCTTGCGAAATCATGATTGGATTTCCTCTGCCAGGTCTTAAAATGTGGATGATCAGTGATCCCATTAGCATTTATGTGGGGGTCATCTACCAAACAGACTGCTTGGGGCCCCTGTGGTTTGGTCTAAACATCTGGATCTGTCCAATTGTCCTAAGTATGTAGTGAAATCCCACAGATTTGGCTATTTGCAGTATGGATTAAATGTATTGTCATGCTTGTAGCTAACTTACAGAGAAATGGAGAGAAAGTAAACTATAAACATAAATTGATCCCTCTTAACTCCTCTCATTAAAGGGTAAAAGATACTGAAGACAGATGGTGGGGTGATTAACTTGGTTCCCAGCCTTGTTCCTGAGGCCCAGCCCATTTTCCTGAAGCTGGGTCAGGGAGTGGGACTAATTACTTACCTTGCACAAAGCTCGAGGCACTACCAATTCTCCTGTATCTGCATGAGGCAGAGTTCAACAGGATCTCCCCAAGCCTACTGCAGGAGACCTTCATTGCTTTGGGAGGCAATGAGAGGCAATTGGGGTCTTAACCCTGTTTACACCATGTCAGAATGCAGCATTCTAAATCCTGGGACAAAGCATGACTTCTGTCTGCTGTACTGGAGGCTGCCATCTTGGGTAAGACTTTGCTATATCCATGGCTGCCAAGAGGAATTCAGGGCCCCGGTACAACAAATTCATGGGGCCCCACTTATAGTCGAGCATGGCAAAAAAATTTGCGGCGCCTTATGGCGGCGCAAATTTTTTTCGTGGGTGTGGTCAGCCATTTGGGGGCGTAGCAAATGTCTAATTGGGGTTCAGTCTTGGCCTGCACCTTACATTGGGCACAACACCCAACAAAAATTGCCATTGTCCCTACTAGAATCACAACATTTCACACACTCTGCTGCTCTCTCCTACCTGTTCTTCTCACTTTCTCCACCTGTGGCTGCTGGTTTCTTTAGTTGCGGCTTGTCTGGATCCTGGAATGTTGAAGGACCTATTTGGAAAAAAAAATGGCGACATTTAGAAAATTACAGCCAGCCCGGCGTTAAATCAATAGCACCCACGATTAATAATTAGGCCTTCCTCCAGCCCCAACATCAAAATAATAGTATTCACATTTAATAAATAAACCTATTCCCTTCCTGCAAACAGCAATACCTATTTCCCGCAACCATCACTGCCATTAAATAATTCATAGTCACATTTAATAAATGGACCTCATTTTCCCCAAGCTCACCCCCATATTCAATAGCCCCCAAACCACCCCATCTTAAATTAATAGTCCCCATTATTAAACTGCCTCACCATCACCCTACAAACAAAATAGCGCCCATTAATTAGCCGCCACCTAACTCACACACACTACATTGCAACAAGCCCCCTGTGCCATCACACACACAATACTGTGCCCTTTCATCACAACTACACTGTGCCCCCTTATGCTCACACTGCGCCCTCCATGCTGCTTTTCCCCCTTCTTTTTTACTTTGTGCCACTCTCCCCCTTTTTTTCCCTCTGTGCCTCTCTCCCCCATTATCTTTCCTCTGTGCCTCTCTCCCCCATTATCTTTCCTCTGTGCCTCTCTCCCCCATTTTCTTTCCTCTGTGCCTCTCTCCCCCATTTTCTTTCCTCTGTGCCTCTCTTCCCCATTTTCTTTCCTCTGTGCCTCTCTCCCCCATTTTCTTTCCTCTGTGCCTCTCTCCCCCATTATCTTTCCTCTGTGCCTCTCTCCCCTATTTTCTTTCCTCTGTGCCTCTCTCCCCCATTATCTTTCCTCTGTGCCTCTCTCCCCCATTATCTTTCCCCTGTGCCTCTCTCCCCCATTATCATTCTTCTGTGCCTCTCTTCCCCTTCTTTATAGCACTGTCCCTTTCTGTTTCCCCCCTTGCCTCTCCGTTTCTTTGCTTACCTTATGTTAGCTTCTTTCTTTTCTTTTCTCTTCTGTCTTCTGTCTTCTCTTCTCTTCTCTGTTCTTTCTTGCGGCTTGGTCCTGTGAGTATGTATTTTTTTTTTCTTACAGCTCCCCCCACCAACGAATGAGGCGGACCCGCGACGGATCCCTTTTTAGGGGGAATTAGATGAATCACAGAAGCAAGGTTGTAGACTTCTCTCTTCTTGGCTTCTATCCTTGACTCTATATTTTTGTCCTTTGTTGCTGGGTACTTTTTTCATTTTATTTCAAAAAGTTATGCCCTCCTCTCCTAATAAACAACCATTGGACCGCAGGTCTTTGTTTTGAAAGTATGGAACAATTATTCTCCTTTGATTTTGATTGGACAGTAAAGATGTAAGTCATAATAGGACGATATGATAGGTCTATGTCCGCTTTATATACTGTTTTCATGGATGGCAGGATGCATTCCTTGAAAAAGCTAACTGTATAATGACCCATAAATGTGTAAATGAGAGGCTTAAGTAGTAAGATTATATGGAGACTACATACTATAATATTGCATCCATAATCTATTCAATGAACACAAATACATCACAAATACCCTAGGAGCAATCTTTTACAATAAGGGAGAGATTCAATTCTGAGCAAAGTGCCTCACATGCTTGTGCCGAATGCCAGGAGAACTGTTCAAACTTTGGCGATGAGAGCAATAAGTAGTGTAATCAAGTCGTATTGAAGGTATGATGAGTTTAGATGGTCCCCAAAATTGAATTGCTCTCCCTTTAATCGGCATGGATAATAGATGAGCAAGGCACTTTACACAGAATTGTATTTCGCCCTAGGAGTATGTATACAAGCTAATACTTGTAATTTGTTCTTAATCTGATATAACACACCAGGGAAAAATATAAAAAAGATCAAATTTTATCAAAGAGAAATGGCATTGGCCTTTAGGCTTCTAAATGACTAGGGTCTTCTACTTCTATAAATATGTCATTGAGATATTACAACAATTTGCAACTGACACATCAAACAAATAACCAGCATACAATTTTGAATAAAAAATATTGATGTCAGTATAGACAAAAGAGAAACAGCTTGTTGTCATTTATACTTTATTGATCATTAATACATGAGTACATACAACAGGCATCAGGACGCTTGCTCATCTGTTATTAGATAATTGTATTGCTATATAATCTGTGTGTGAGTATGCTTTGATTGTTTCCTGAAATCACTTTTCAACAAAACACTAAATTACTGGTGGAAACAGAATTCACTATATTTGCTGAAGCCTCAATAATTATTGTGTGGTAGTAAACATGGATGACACATAGACTTTTCCGTGGCCAACATTAAAAATAAACGTGTTGCTCACATAATAGTGCGTCTCACCAGAAAAGATGCTCTTATGGAATGTGCTTCAGGTACTTGAGACGATAAACTATTAAGGAAGGGATAATACATTTTCAACACTCCAGAGGTTAGGGATGAAACACACAAGGGAGCTCCCTGTCCTTTAGGAAAAAGGTAAATATTATATGCAAATATAATATTTCTCAACACACAGGGTCTCTGAGTAAGTAAATGATAGAATAGGCAGTAATTGTGTTTCACAACTGGTTTGATGTCTCTCAAGTGTATAAAACTCCACAGCACTGAAAGAGAGACATAGCACAGCAGAGAGATCATTTGCATCCAATTTTCCTCACATTCAGTTTACGACAATCTTCCTGAGAACAATGTCAGGAGTGAAGGGACAACAGAAGAAATGCCCAGAGCCTTGTCCACCACCACCACAACAACATTGCCAGGACCGTAAGTGTCTCATTGGCTGATCTTTTCCTTAGAAACTATACATACTATACCAAGCAGTTGGTAATATTTGAAAAAAGTATATCTTGGATGCAATTTGGACAGCTATATAGTGCTAATCTTCCATAGTAGTCCCTGACTTCTTGTAATAATTAGAACTGTATTATAAACCTTGTGACACTATATATGGTACCATATATAAGCACAAGCTGTGCTGTGTGTCATTATATATTGATCTGTGAAGTCATACAGAACTATTGTTCTCTTATGCATGTCAGGTGCAAACGCAGCATTTGTAGTGGGGGGTTTCCACACTATGCCGCCAGTGGACGTGACAAGCATGCATGAGGGCGTAGCTATAATTTTAGACAGTGCTTGGCTGCTCTCCAACTCTTCCTATCCCCATAATATACATGGGCAATGCTGCGTGCACTACTGTTAGATGCACACAGCTCTCCCTTTTCAAGCAGAGCTGTGTGAAGCGGTGCAGGGTCCAGCCACCTCAATGATACAGTGCCCCAGGCTTGGAGGGGGGTTTACAGGCACCTGGTTTGCTTATGCATGTAATCATTGTACTCAGAGATGTGATGTCCTAACAGTTTGCAAGTCTCCCACCAGGATTACGTTTTGAAAAAATACAAAGAAAAGTGTTCCTCTGAATTAGAGAAGAGTCTTTCACTATGTTAGAAGTCACAGACAGTTTGAAATTAATGTAAGAAGAAAGCCTATAAAGCTGTGACAGTTCCACCCTTGGTTTGAGTCAGGATTTAGCTATCTTTTTGACAAGCAATATAATCCACTCCAGAGCAAGTAAATGATATTTACTGTTTTTGTTTCAGCTTGCAAGCCAAAGTCACTGCGTTGTCCTGAACCAAAGTGTCCTCTCCCACAAGGTAAAAACATAAACCAAATAGTTCCAGAACACTGCTTGTGTTTGTAACTGCATGCACATATAAAAGACTTTCACTCCAATTAAGTTTATATTTATACTGCATTCATCAGCATTTTCTTTAGGACTTTAGTACTTTTAGTCTTTAGTACTTGGGGTTGTTGTGATGCTACTCCATTTCAGTTTTTTTAACATAGTCTTACTGCCTACAGGTGACACTATTGCTAATACTAATGATGAAGAGCTTTAGTTATCGACTAATTGCTTTCCAGAGATACTGACGAGGAGAAATCAAAATCACAAACATAAATATGAAAACAATGCAACTTTCTATACTAAATGTAGATATTGCAAAGTTGACTTGGTAATTTTAAACTTCATAAAAGGATTAAAAAATGATTAGTTCATCTGTTTACCTGGATTAATAGATTATTTCATGACATAACATTACCACATAGCATCTCTTGTCATAACCTGATAAACTTGTTTAATAAACTGGAGGAAATGGTTAGATCAGGAGTAAAATTGTATGTGAACTTTCTAATTTACATGGCTTTTGTTTTGTGATAATACATTTATGAATAGCAAAATATATTTTCCACTCTTTCTTTACGTAAAATATTTTAGAAAATACTCAATTTTAAGTAATAGTGTAGCCCATCCTAAAGAAATATTAGAATATATTAAAAACTGTCCATAAAATATGTCTTTCTAGTTGCACTATTTGTAGCATGTAGTAATGTAATGGTGCCCACACCTTACTTACTATGTAACTATGTAGTTGTTTTCAAAAATTCTAATTGTTTTGATCCAGAGGAAGGCAAAACTGACTGGGTTGGTTAGTTTGGTCAAATTGACTTCCCAAAACTGCACCATGTAGCAAATTTGCATTTCTTCCTTCAAGTACATGGGTACATTCTGGGCCTGATTCATTATTCATCATTTGTTAAATTGCTCTGTGCATGACCAGGGACTGCATATGAATGCTAGAACATGTGTTTGCAATCAAGAGTAACTGCAAAATATATTTTATGCGCAGTAGATATTAGTAACATCATGAAAAATGAATTTCATGACAAAAAAGAAATGAAAATGTTTTTTTATTAATGATTATTTTATTAACAGGTGACAATAATTAAATACTTTTTTCTTGTGTGTATGTTCTGATGGGACTTTATATTCCACATATGTATTGTATGCATCCTGCAGTGTATTGTCTGTCAGAGCAGAGCGTACCTAGACCCATATTCAGCAAGAGACATTTCTTCAGATCTGTTTGTATTTGAATAGTAAATAGTATGCCTGATTTACATGCATTTTTTAAAAATACGCTATGTTTGTTTTACTTGCCTTAATGATTCAGGTGTCTATATTTGCAAATGCTACGTATATTGTGTTATGTTCGTCTAGTCGCTATCCAATAACGATTGTCCACTTCCAGTTATGTGGTTTCAAAGCACAATGGGATTTAATAGCCAAAAGTAGCAGAATAGCAAGTCAGAATAAAATAAGTACAGCCGTTACTATTAGCAGGCGCCCTGAATCCATTGTACAGTCATTCAGGTCTGAAGGCTTTGGTCAATGTGACTGACTACTGGTCCCAAAGCTGCTACTTATATACAGTCAGTGTTACAGTGAAAACAATACAGATGATTTGGCATGTTTCCATAGGTTCAGGCTTCAGGAAGGTCCAGTGTAATTTAGGTCATTGGCCAGTTCAAACGATGCCATCCAGGGGTGGGGTCAGCTCTCCAGAAAATGCACACTTAAACTTTCCGCCAAGAACTAGTTCAAACTGGTCTATTAGCATTAAACAGACAATATCATTCTAATCATTTATTCCCTATCATCCATAACTAGCATACATAAGGTGCGAACCATTCGGCGATTGAACCGGACGTCTGCGGATAAATAGGGGATTAGAATGAAACCAGACATGATATGTTTCCTATGACCTGAAACTTAGATCTCACTAACGTGTATATAGCATTATAATATTTCATTATAAACTCTGCTATATTTCAGTACAAACAACTATGTGTTGCAACTATTTTTAATTTAATATGAGCTAATTACAAGTGTGTGTGGTCGTGTAAATATGTGTAGATGTGTTTGCTATGTGTTGCGATTGATTACGCTCCTGCACGCCGTAGCGTGCTATTCGCATAATTTCAGACAAAAACAAAGACAATCAAGTTGTTAGATATTAATTGAAATGACCATATCCAATTATCTGACTTCGACAATACAGACAGGTTAATTACAATATATTTATTTTATCCTCTGTAGATCCGTGTAAGCCAACTCCACAATGTCAGCAACATCATCACCAGAAATGAGTGAAGATAACAAATGGATTATTTTAATCTAGCTTTACTGATGCTTATAGAAGTTATTATGTGCATGGTACTACCTGTTAAGTGGATAAATTAAGTTATACGTCAGTGATACAATGTGATTGAGTTAATATTAAAACATGTTGTAGGAACATAAATGTCTGATTTATTGATTTGAAACCAGTGTCCATTGCTACATCATTATAAATAGTGGATATCTCAATTGATCTAATGAGCAGAACTTAAAACTTTAAATATTTAATTTGGCTTCTTATAAGTATTAACTTTTATCAATATGGTGAAGAAAATATGCATTGACATCACTAGATAAAATCACTTACATGACAATATGTGAATAAGCCAAGAAGGCCAACTTCTAACAGGGATACATAATCACTTACATTACACAATGATCTGTCCTGAGTAGGAAAATCTCCATCTGTAACTGCTACTCACCACCACAAATGGAATACTTATAAAATCAAACTCTAAGACACCGATTGGCTGTGTAATATTTTCAGGGGCTTCACATAGCTTATATTGCCACAAGGAGGCCGTTTGATATTTTTGCCAATAAGAGATCTGAGTACAACATGTGTTCAAGCAGCCCAAACAGCAATTTATTTTATACCTGGCTAGTAAGGTCTAATTAATCTGTTGCATAGATTATGTGAATGCACTGTGCACAGTCTGTGACATCAGAACCATTAAGAAGACGAGTAAAGAGAAATGAGGCCACCCTTGGGCCTCCAGTTGTACATCACATCAACAGTGCTAAGAGTGCTAAACCCATGAAAAAGCTACAGGCATTAGAAAAAAAACAGATTTTTGTAAGATACACTCTATAATTGTGGAGTGATAGAAATCAAGGCCTTTTTATAACTCTGTTAGCACTTACTACTTTAAGCATGTATTTATATAGCGTCTGTAAGCACTTTAAAATTAGGAAGAATCACAGTAATAAAGAAAAGACTGAGTATTAACAGACAGACAAATAAATAATACAACCATGCTTACAAGCTTGCAATCTTTAAGAAAATAGGATAACATATACTATGTGGACAAAAGAATTTGGTCTCTTGACCATGACACCAACAGGGACTGTAATGACATTGTATTCAAATACATATACTTTAATATGAGTATTAACCAAAAGACAAAGATTATACAGCCATGCTTACAAGCTTGCAATCTTTAAGAAAAAAGGAAAATATACATGGGAAGGGGCTGGCTGGCAAATTTTAGACCGGGTGGTGAGACTTGGCTCAGCAGCCTATTAGGAACAATGTGAAGAAAAAAAAAAATGCTGGTAGCCCAGTGACGTGCAGCCTGAGGTAGTACACTATGGACCCGGCTCCTCTGCACCCCAATCCAGCCAGCCCCTGAAAGAGGGGCTATATGATTCAGTCACACGGCAACCTTGACTTGGGAATCAATAGGTTGTTATGAGCAAGTAATGAGTGAGAATGAGAAGCACATTACTTGAACAGAGAATAGAGAAATTGAGTTAGGAGATAATTTGAAACAAGTAAAGAGATGCTGGTGCAGTATTGTTAGGGTTGAACTGGCCCACCAGAGTACTGGGGAGATCCCTGGTGGGCCCCAAAACCTGAGTGTTCTACCCCTTACTGTGAAACCATTCTGAAGTTAGGAGGACTTTGGCTAAAGGCCAACCGGTTATCTTTCACTACTTAAAGGGCTCCAAGCATCTGTTCTGCGGGAGTTCCTTCCTCTCCAAACTGTATACCTTCCCACCAGGTGGTCGCTTGTCTCTTCTCCTGGTCAGGTACAGTCGCCATAGTTTGCTGATGCCCTTCTATCTATGGAATTATAACATCGTGGAAAGAGATCCAGTTAAGCTTGATGATTGGATAAGTTTGGAATAGTTTTACTGCATAGTTGTGCAGGTTGAGTATCTGCACTGGGACCCTACCATTTTCCAGGGTAACCAATGTCTTAGCTACGACCACTTCTTCCCTTGCCTTGATCAAGCACGGTTCCACCAGGATCCCTGCTGTTCTGTGGGGACAGCCTTGGACATTTCTCTTTTAAGCGTCAATGCCAGTTCTTCTGGGCAATTTCATAAAAATGTTCACCCCAATGATAATGGTAGCTATGTTCCTATCGCTAACATTCGTGATGAGGCACCCTTGTCTAGGAAGATGAGCCTTGCCGATCTGGAATGTAGCTTCCCAGTAAGCATGACACGAAATCCTGAGCCTGTTGGTGGCTATCAAGTGAAGCCAGACTGGAGGAGGAGGTACCATTTGGTCTTCTTTCCAATTCTGGGTAAAGGTGGACAACTTTATGGTAGAAACTTGCGATCCAGTGGCCAACATGGCATGATTTTAACTCCATCTATATAAACTGGTATAATTGGGCACTGTCAAGCGGGGCCAGCACTCTTCAGGCGTTACTCCTACTCTTGTTGATTTTAATGAAGTTCTCTTGGGGCATTGGAGTTTAAAGTCTCCTAACGATCGCAATTTCTTTCAATATGGCTACTCCTGTTACACTGGCGGCAGATGGGTCGCCCCTGAGAGTATCGAACTGGTCAAAAGCTCTCCTTCCATTTCTCTGTGAGGGCTCCCACCAATCTCTGGTGGCCCTTCTTCTCTCTGTTTGCCACCTAGGTTCAATCGCTGAGGTAATTGGTTGACTCTTGAGGGTACGAATCTCACAACACATCTCTGCCATTCCAGTGGTCAACGCCTCTATTTGGGACTTCAGTGTTTGAAGTGGATCAACAGTCAAAGATTGGATTCCTTGAACTACGGTCTCTCCAGGATGTTTGGGCACCTTGAAGCTCTTTCTGTGTCTTAGCATTATCGCTATTCACTCCTTCGATAAACTGATTCACCAGGTTCTCTTACACATTTCTCACTTCATCTTCATCTGTTGCTAGTATAGCCTGGAAAGCTTCTTGCAGGCCTACCGCATAATCTCAAAGAGTTTCCCCCAGTTGCTGTTTCAGTGCATAGAACCTCATCTTAAGTTCCAAGATGGTACTGGTCTCAAATGTTTTTGTCAGTCGTCGTAGAATTTGTTCTATGTTTTTCTTTTCTTCTGAGGGCCAGGAGGTAACTTCCTGCAAAGCACAGCCTTTGAGTTGCCCAATAAGGATCACTATCTGTTGTAGTGAGTGGATGCAAGCGAAACATAGATTGCATCTTGTTCTTGAATTCCTTTAGGTTGTTGTGGTCCGAATCCCTAATATCCCCAGAATAGGTGCTGCTGTCATCACCTGCTCCAGCTGTTTCCCCCATTGCCGGTCACTATTGTGACAGTAACTTTACTCTGGACTTTTCCTTACTTTGGCCCCTGGGCTAGGGGTACTGTGAGGCCCCCATTTGTCAAGCGACTTATGCCTAATCCGATATTATTGGGGTCTCCCCAGTAATATCGGATTGGGCATAAATAGTTTGAGCTGTGTTTCTTTTAATATACCAAATCAGTATTTTCAAAATGCCAAAAAGAAGTTAAATACAAAATGTTATTATTTTGGGACTATTGCATGTGAATGCAAGGGAATCAC
Source organism: Mixophyes fleayi (assembly GCF_038048845.1). Classification (NCBI taxonomy): domain Eukaryota; kingdom Metazoa; phylum Chordata; class Amphibia; order Anura; family Limnodynastidae; genus Mixophyes; species Mixophyes fleayi. The sequence goes on along the minus strand of NC_134407.1, from coordinate 86,655,058 downwards.
TATATACATGGTGATTTCATAATCCATTTACACATATTAAACTATATATTTTTTCTCTTATCTTTTAGCCTTTTTGTTATTCATGATCTACCTCACCCCAGTCATGATAAGCTCCCAACAGTGCCAGCCATCCTGCTGCAATGTTCTCCCACCCCTCCCCCCCAGTCATGATAAGCTCCCAACAGTTCCAGCCATGGTTCCATTATTTCCCCAACAGTGCGCACTGTGCCAGCCGGCCCCCAACCCCCCCCTGCTAATATCTCTCCCAAAAGTGCACACTGTGCCAACCAGCCCCCAACCCCCCCTGCAAATATCTCCCCCAAAAGTGCACACTGTGCCAGCCAGCCCCCAACCCCCCCTGCAATTATCTCCCCGAACAATGCACACTGTGACAACCAGCCCGCAAACAGCCCCCCTGCAATTATGTCCCCCAAAAGAGCACACTGTGCCAGCCAGCCCCAACCCCCCCTTGTAATTATCTTCCCCACAATGCACACTATGCGTGCCAGACAGCCCCCAACCCCCCCTGTAATTATCTCCCCCACAATGCGTGTCAGCCAGCCCCCCCCTTGTAATTCTCTCCCCCAAAATAGAATGTACAGACAGACAGCCCCCAGGACCGAGCGCTTACCTCGGTCTTCAACGCTGTTCTCCCCAGCTCACTCCCTGCTGCCTGCCTGTAGTGTCTGTTCCGCGGTGCTCATTAATCCCCTTAGTAAGGACATCACTCTCACGAGATCTCCTTACTAAGGAGATTAATGAGCACGGACGGACCATTGCCTGGCTGCAGCCTGCTGTCATTTCAGGTGAGTGACGTCACCTGCTTTATTCAATAGGAGTCGCCGACCGCGTTATAGGCTGTAGCGCGGCCGGCGGCTCGCTACAGCTGTATATTTAAAAAAAAATTAAATTACTTTCAAGAAAGGGCCCCACGGATGCCCGAGGCCCCTGGGCTGTAGCCCAGTTAGACCTCGGGTTAATCCGTCCCTGCTTGTGCTACACCGTGATATCCAGAACGTTCTTTCCACGACATCAGCTCCCCACTGCCTTCTGGAAGGTCACAGTTTACTTGAAACCCCTCCGCTTTGTTCTTAAAGGAACCACAGCAGTATTGTCCAGCTCTAATATCACCACTCACTATCTACACATAATGGTTATCATAAAGATTTTGTGAAAATCCGAAACTTATGCTAAAAAAGAGCAACAAGCAGTCCAGCATCAGCTACCTCCCTTCTCTCAGAAAGATCAAAGCACCTGCAATCTACACCCCCAACACCTTCATCATCAATATCCTCACAAGTGATCGGAGTTAGTCTTACATACAAGTTGCTAAGGCGAAATGACTCCTCCCCTATCCAGGACTCCTCAGAAGAATCTTTGAGCGCTAGACCCACTGCTGCTGCTCCTGCTGTTGGGGGTGGATCTTCAACCCAGAAGCAGACCAAGAAGAAGATTACTAGTAGTTTACAACAATTGACTGTTAAACAATCCTTTGAAGAGGAAGCAAGTATGGCAAGTGTCAACCAATTGCACAGAGGATCACAGGCACCATGGCGACTATACCAGTATTAGATCTGTGTCCAATATCCACCATTAATGCAGCAGGAATAAGACAGTTAATTGAGGTCCTGTGTCACTGTTACCAAATTCCATCTCAACACCAATTTACTAGACAAGCAATTGTTACACCTGTACCAGGAGGTTACAAAAATGAAAATTATTGGGCTACAAAATTCCATTCTACCCACTGTACACTTAACCACAGATATGGGGACAAGGAGATTTGAGAAAACTAAAGATTATATGACTGTGACAGCCCACTGGGTTGGTGATTCACCTTCTCCAGCTGGACCATCATCTGCTTCACTAAGAGGCATATTATTATTATTATTATTAGTATTATCGCAGATTTGTAAGGAGCCACAGTGCTCCACAGCGCCGTACAGTAGGGAAGACAAGGGCATACGTAAACAGGACATACATAAAACAAGAACAGACAAAGCAGACAAAATGAATGGAGGCATGAAAACAAAGGTTATGGAGGACTCCGTTCATTAGAGAGCTTGCATTCTAAAGGGAAGAGCGCACACCTGCAACAAGAAGAGTGAGTGTGGCTCAGAGTGGAGATTGGGAGAGTTGTGAGGGGGCATTAGTGTGAATAGTGTTATCGAGGATAAAAAAGAGATGGGTTTTCAAAGAGCATCTAAAGATTTGAACTCTGTGGGAAAGTCTAATTGAGCGTGTTAGGGATTTCCATAAGTGGGGAGCAACACGGGAGAAGTCTTAAAGGCGGGAGTGAGAGGTGGTTATCAGAGATGATACAAGATGCAGGTCAGAGGTAATACCGCTGACAACCTGTTTGAACCACTAAGGGATGTCATCCCAACATGGCTAATTCTGCTTGGACGCTCCTGAGGATATGTGATTTCTGATAACGCCACCAATATTGTTAGAGCATTAGAGAGCATTAGAGCGGGGGGAATTCCATCACATTCCTTGTTTTGTTCACACAATCAACTTGGTGGTAGAGAACATTTAAAAAAATGACATTGACATGCAGGACATGCTGTCTGTGTCCAGAAATAATTACTGTAATTTCCAGCATTCTGCAACAGCATGTAGGATAATGCAGCAGCTGCAAGAAGAATAGAATTTAGGGGAAATGTAATTTAATTTTTTAAAATGTAATTCAATTTTTTGAATAGCAGCTAGAAAATTGAAGGAGGAAATGAAACTGTTCCGCTAATTATGTTGGACTTGTAGATTAAGTACTTTATTCACATTGCTAGGATCCGAGAGTTATAAATATCTTGAATTCAGATCATTACATTTTGGCAACTGTACATGATCCTAGTTTAAGAGCTATGTCTTTTCTTTCTTTCTAACTGACCCAGGTCGCAATGAGCTCCTGGTCAGCAAGCTGACAGCTCAAGTGGTACATGACACAATGGCGTCTCCTCCTTCAGTTTCTCTGGAAGTTGCTGCTAGGAAAAAACTTAGCTTTCCCAAGACACCCAGTAATGATGCAGATGAGTCTGCACAATATTTTGACATTTGGTCTGGTGTAAACGAATTGCCCAAAAATCGTGACAGCTCTTCCGTAAAATGAACTGCAAATTCCATGAAGAAGGCCATTACCGGCAATTACATCAAAGTACAAAGATTTCTGTGATGGTGGATTCCAGCAGGGATGAGTTAGTATTGTCCTGTTATTTCTATTTCAGCAATGACATTTAGAAATGGAGCTGTCTTTTTGGTGTGTTAGCTATATAACACAGTACAATGTGACTGCAGATTTATAAGATATGAATTCCAGCCCTATTATTTCTATTTCAGCAATGACATCTAGCAATGGAGCTCTCCTGTTTGTGTGTTAGCTAGATACACTGTACAATGTGACTGCAGATTTAGAAGAACAAGATTGCCAGCCATATTATTTCTAGTTCAGCAATTACAATTAGCAATGGAGCTGTCCTGTTGGTGTGTTAGCTAGATAATACCGTAAAATGTGACGGCAGATTAAGATCAAGACTGCCAGCCCTATTATTTCTATTTCAGCAATGACAATTAGCAATGAAGCAATGGAGCTCTCCTGAATGTCACTGGAGACTTTGAAGAACACTGCTACCCCTCCTCCACTTCACACAGAATTGTAATTCCTCCTTTGAGTATGGAAAGAAGTTAATAATTTGTTCTTAACACCAGGGAAAAATATAAAGAAAATCATATTTAACCAAAGAGAAATTGAGTTGGTCATTAGGCCTCCAAATGACTAGGGTCTTCTACTTCTATAAATATGTCATTGAGATATTACAACAATTTGCAAATGACACAACAAACGACAAGCTAGCATATAATTTTGAATAAAACATGTTAATGACAGTATAAACATAAGAGAAACAGCTTGTTGTCATTTATACTTTATTAATCATTAATACATGAGTACATACAACAGCCATCAGGATGCTTGCTCATCTGCTATTAAATAATTGTATTGCTACATAACCTGTGCGTGAGTATACATTGATTTTTACCTGAAATCACTTTACAACAAAATACACTAAATAACTGGTGGAAAAAGAATTCACTATATTTGCTGAAACCTAAATAATTATTGTGTGGTAGCTACATGGATGACACATAGACATTTTATTGCCCAACATCAAAAATAAATGTGTTGCTCACATAATAGTGCGTCTCACTAAAGAAGATGCTCTTATGGAATGTGCTTTAGGAGCTTAAGATGATAAACCATTAAGGAAGGGATGATACATTTTCATCACTTTAGGGGTTAGGAATGAAACATACAAGGAACCTCCCTGTCTTTCAAGAAATAAGTCAATGATGATATGCAAATATAATATTTCTCAACACACAGGGTCTCTGAGTAAGTAAATAATAGAGTAGGCAGTAATTATGTTTCACAACTGGTTTGATTGTCTCTCAAGTGCATAAAACCTACAGCACTGAAAGAGACAAAGCACAGCATAGAGATCATTTGCATCCAATTTTCCTAACATTTGATTTACTACAATCTTCCTAAGAACCATGTCAGGAGTGAAGGGACAACAGAAGAAATGCCCAGAGCCTTGCCCACCACCACCACAACAACATTGCCAGGATCGTAAGTGTTTCATTGGTGGATCTTTTCCTTAAAAACTATACATGGTTTACCAATCAGTTGGTAATATTTTAAAGAACATTTGTGAATGTGCTGTGAATAGTATATCTTGAATAGAGTTTAAGCAACCTATATAGGACTATTCTTCCATAGTAGTCCCTTATTTCTAATAATAGCAATATCTGTATAAGCCTTGTGGCTATTTATGATGCCATAAACTGTGCTATTTGTCTTATATATTGCTCTATGATGTCATAACTGACAAATTTGTAAAAAAAAAGTAATATCAGATGTTAAGTGCTTTTGTAGATAAATATAACATAACATAATAAGTTATTGCAAAGACATAGTGTTATATTTACTAAACTGCCAATAGCAACCAATTAGATTCTAGTTGTCATTTTGTAGAATATACTAAATAAATGATAACTAGAACCTGTTTGGTTGCTATAGGCAACATCTCCACTTTTTCAAACCAGTTTAGTAAATATACCCATGGTTATTTTCAAAATAACTATGTCTTCAATTTTAAAAGATACTAATACTTGTCATTCAACTGTCTTGTCAATTCTCCCAACTTAAAAATTCATTATGTGTTGCATTCTCCGCAAATGTTAGATCTATGAGAGCATGGATAAAACACTATCTGGGAGAGAGAAAACACTAGGAGATATATATATATATATTATAAATAAAGATATATATATATTATATATATATATATATATATATATATATATATATATATATATATATATATATATATATATATATATATATCTTTATTTATAATGTTTAATGCTTCTCTTATGCATGTAATACATAATGATAGACTTTTGCCCACAATCACTGCATAAGAGAATAAGGCCTGTAAGGCTACCGCAATACTACCTTTTGTTTAAGTCTTTGACTACAAATATAATCCACTCCGAAGTGAGCAAATGATATATACTGTTTTTGTTTCAGCTTGCAAGCCAAAGCCAGTGTGTTGTCCTGAACCAAAATGTCCTCCCCCACAAGGTAAAAAAACCATGAACCAAATATTTCCCTGAATGCTGTTAGTGCTAGTTTGTATGTAGATATATTAGACTTTCACGCCAATGAAGTTTATTTTTATTCTGCATTATAACATTATCTTTAGAACAGAATTTAGTACTTTGAAATTTGTTCAATAAATTTGGGGGTCAAGATGTCTGTGTTCTCTATAATTTGCAATGTTGATATTTTAATTGTACTTTGTTTATTGTATTGTCCTGTTATGTTATATTCTGTTTCATCCTGTGCTCTCTGTACGACCCTGTGGACCCTTTGTGGCACCATATAAATAAAGGATAATTAGAATAATAATAAATGCTTTTGTTTTGTGATAATACATTTAGTAAAAGCAAAAAAGTATTTTCCAGTCTTTAGTCTTATAAAATATTTTATGAAATACTCAATTTCAAGGATTAATGTGGTCCATACATAAATATTTAAATATAAAGTATACTTTGCACGTGTCTTTCTCAGTTACTCAATTTGTTGCATGTAGTATTATTATTATTTATTTATAAGGCGCCACAGATTCCGTAGCGCCGGATACAGAAGCAAGTAACAAATAGATGAGGTAACACATATAAGTAGTACAGATGAGTTTGAGAAATCCTATGGAGTCTCACATGGAGTGCAGAAAAAGCCATGACAGGATGTACGAGGGAGTCAGACAGTAGACAACATGGGATAATAGGTAGAGAGGACCCTACCTGCGAGAGCTTACATTAAAGGGGTGGTGAGAGACAGTAGGACCAACTGAGAGATAATGGAGATGGCAGGCGACCTTACTCTACCCTATGATGTCCTTAACTAAGTTTAGCTACAAATACATTTGTTCCCATAACAGTTGCTGTCCCTTTGATGCATTCATTAGCCAAATATGTGCATTGACCTGTACTATATTTATGCATATTATTAGCTTGCCTTCTAAGCTCCTTTTTCCAAAGTATACAAGAATAGTTTTCTAGCATCTTTTGTCAAATCTACACTTTCTTTCTATTTATTATTGAGGTTGCCTGTGTCCGAATGTCTCAAGCTCTTCTATGTCCTTTTTTCAATGAAGTGTCCAAAATTGTACCCAATATGCAAGATGTCGTCAAAGTAGCGGCTTACGCTATTGTTATAATATATGTGCATTTATTCCCCTTTTAATGCATTGTTGCGTCACTGTTTAGCACAATTGGATCAGTGGCATCAGTCACAACCGTGGATGGCCAAATTTACATAGAAATCTCAATATTTTGTGCAGGTATATATACACTTAGTGCCTGAATCATTAAGGAAAGTAAGGCAACAAAAGGAGTAAATATTCTCTGGGACAAACCATGTTACAAAACAAGGGGTGCAAATTAGTTTATTATTTTGCAAATAAGTTAAATACTGACAGTTTTTTCATCTAGCACACAAATACTTAATAGCTTTATTTGTACACTGAAATTTAAAGTTGATCTATGACATGCCCTACCCTAACTATAAATCTGTCCCCACATTTTACATTTATCTCCCCCTCCAATGCAACATGGTTTTGCCCAGATACAAAGTTACTCCTTTTTTATGCTTTACTCTCCTTAATGTCTCAGGCCCTTACTGTCCATTAAATACCCTCCATACATGGTATGCAGGTCAACATTTGAACCATTAACCAATTTGATCAGGTTGGTAAGTTTGGTCAAGATGACTAACCAAATCTGCACCATGTGAGCAAAATTTCATTTATTTGTGCAAGTAGATGGGCACATTATTTATCTGCAAATGCCACATATGTTCACACAGGTTACTTACTATGTGTTTCTTTTATCTTTTGTAGAGCCGTGTAAGCCAACTCCACAATGTCAGCAGCATCATCACCAGAAGTGAATGAGGATAGCAAATGGAATATCTGCAGACAACTTTACAGAGACCCTTTTGGAAGTTATTATATGCATGCTACTACATGTTCATCAATTGTAATTAAGTGGATGAACTAAGTTATACTCCACTGAAACAATGATACAATGTGATTGAGTAAATATTAAAACATGTAAAAACATACATTTATGGTTTATTCATTTAAAGCCAGTGTCTATATTTACACCATTATAACTAGTGGATGTGGTAACTAATCAACAGAGCAAAACTACAGTACATATAAAAACACTTGGTAACAGACAACACTGATAATATCTATTTAAGGTGCTTAGAAAAAATAACATTAATCAATACAGTAAAGAAAATATTAATTGACATCACTAGATAAAAATAATAACATAAACATTTCTGAATGGACCATGACCAGTTTCTACTAGGGATAATTAAACACTTAAACATAGTGAACTTTCTTGTATAAGAACATCACCATATGTAACCAGGTGAGGGGAATCATTTCTAATTCCTGCTACTCACCAATACAAAGGGAGTAATTACAAGCTCAAAGCCTAAGACACTGGTGGGCCGTGTAATATTTTTCAAGGGTTTTACAACTGGCCCATGTTGCAGAAGGAGATCACACATAACTTTTATCAATAATCATTTGGTCACATTATGACATCTAAGTACGAGTGTTCAAGCAGCTGAAAAACAAATAATTTTGCATCTGGCTAGTAAGGTCATACTAACTTGTTACATAGATTGTATAAGTGCATGTGCACATTCTGCAACATCAGACCCACTAAGAAGGAGAGGATCAGGAGGGCCACATGCCATGCTTGACTGCTAAGCCAATGGAAAAGCTGCAGGCATTTAGTAAAAACGCTTAGCCAGTTATAGAAAAGATTTTTGCAAGCTGCACTCTGAAATAGTGTAACAATAGAAATCCTGACAAATTGTGACTTTCTAGGAATCTTTCAGCACCTTGTGAAGAGTATGTGAACCTGAAAGACATTGACAGAGGGCATGGATGCTTCCTGCTTTGCAATTATTATTTTTATTATTACTATTTTTATTATTACTAAAATTATAAGCATTTATTTATATAATAGCACCAACATATTCTGCAATGCTTTATAAATTTGAACAAATACACAGCAAGACTGAGTTTTAAGGAACAGAGAAAGAGATAAGAGGGCCCTGCTTGCAAGCTGACTATCCATAGGAAATTAGGAGTTTAATACACAGGGTTAAATGCCACAAATTGCATGTTGATCAAGCCAAACAGGAAAACATATATAGTGGGGGTATTGTCACACAGAAATTTTGATTTGAGAGCCAGTAGGTTGTTATGAGCAAGTAAATAATTGATGATGAGATGCAAATATCTTAGGCACAGATTAGAGAGACTGAGTTGGGAGACATCTTGAAACATGTAAAGAGATGTATGTTGGTACAGTTTAGTTAATGGTTTTGCATGTCAGTAGAAGTTTTTGATATTGGATTCTGTAAAGTACAGGCAAACAATATAAGGACTGGCAGAGTTGAGCAGCAGTAGAAGAATATTTGTTAAAATAAAACAATAAAAAATTAGTCTAGCTGCTGCTTTCAAAATCGATTGAAGGATCTAACGTCTGGTTAAGGGAAAATCAGCAAGAAAAGAAGTGTTTTTGTGGAAGTAAATGCTGCCTCCCAAGGTGCACACTGCTAGAGGAGAATTAGTTATCCTATGGTGGAGGGGGTGCCTAGTTCTTTTCAAAAGCAAGATGATTCTCTAGCCCTCTTGTAGCTTTGACTACCTTGAGCTTCTACTGGTGGCTTAAGCTCACTTGCTTCTTGGTTGGACCCTGGTGGTGCTCTGTTTGGAAAAGAGAAAGTTATTCATCACAAGGAAGGCAAAACAACTAGTGAATAATGCAGGCCTCCCTCCTCTTACCAGCACTGACATTAAATGAAAGTACCTATGTTTAATAATCTGGTCACCTTCCTGAGATTAAAATAATATTATTCATATTTTAAAAATAGGCATATTAACCCCCAACCAGCCCCGATATTAAATTATTAGCATTCATATTTCACAAATAGTCCTTCTTCTACTGCATCTCGGTTCCACATTCAGTTAAAAGAACCCAAACCTCCCCAGTATTAAATTATTAGTCCTCACCACAACAAACATCCAACAATTGAATGAATAGTCCCACTAATAAATTAATAGCCCCAATCCCCATTAAATACCAATAAGTGAATAGCCACGACCACCGATAGATTTATAGACCCTACTCCAATTAAATTAATAGCCCCACTGTTAGCTTGAGTCAAGTGATTCCCCTATTTAGACTTTTTGAAAACCAGCTAGAGAAATTGAAGGAGGAAATGAAATAAAGCAACTACGCTAAATATCTTGAACTTGTAGATTAAGTACTTTATTCACATTGCTAGGATCAAAGAGTTATAAACATCTTGAATTCGGATGATTACATTTTGGCAACTTTACATGATCCTAGTTTAAGAGCTATGTCTTTTCTTTCTTTCTAACTGACCCAGATCTCAAGAGATGCAATGAGCTCCTGTTCAGCAAGCTGACAGCTCAAGTGGTACATGACACAATGACGTCCCCTCCTTCAGTTTCTCTGGAAATTGCTGCTAGGAAAAAACTTAGCTTTCCCAAGACACCCAGTGGTGATGCAGATGAGTCTGCACAACATTTTGACATTTTGTCTGGTGTAAACGAATTGCCCAAAAATCGTGAACTATAAATTCCATGACATCGTGAACTACAAATTCCATGAGGAAGGCCATTACCGGCAATTGCATCAAAGTACACAGACTTCTGAGATGGTGGATTCCAGCAGGGATGAATTAGTATTGTTTGAGGGTGATGTACACACTGATGAGGGTGAATATGATGACAGTGTAGATTGCAGGTGCTGAGATCTACTTGAGAGAAGGTAGCTAGCTGATGCTGGTATGCTTGGTAATATTTTGGGTAGAATGGCATGTTGCCAATTTTATGTTTTTCTACAGTAAACTTTCACCTTTATTAGAGAGGTGTTTTTTTTTTTAAAAAGGTACAAGCTTTCTATTTACATTTTGGTTTCCCTGACAAAAAAACGACTATGCACTTGAACATAGGCTTTAGCACATGAGGTGGAGGGATTAGTATCATCATGATTGAGACTGGAGAGTGACAAGAACAATTGGACTGAAGACTGGAGAGTGACAAGGACACTGCCATCCCTCCTGTTTCTGTATGAGCTATGGCACAATATAATGTAACTGTGGATGTTAAAGAACACTGCCAGCCCTATTGTTTCTATTTCAGCAATGACAATTAGTAATGGAGCAATAGAGCTCTCTTGTTTGTGTGAGAGCTATATAACACAGTATAATTTGACTGCAGATTTAGAAGATCATGACTGCCAACCCTGTTATTTATATTTCAGCAATAACATTTAGCAAAGGAGCTCTCCTGTTTGTGTGTTAGCTAGATACACTGCACAATGTAATTGCAGATTTAGAACAAGACTGCCAGCCATATTATTTCTATTTCAGCTATGAGAAATAGCAATGGAACAATTGAGCCCTCCGGTTTGTATGTGAGCTATAGAACACAGTACAATGTGACTGCAGATTTAGACCAAGACTGCCAGCACTATTATTTCTATTTCAGCAATGACAATTAGCAATAGAGCTGTCCTGTTGGTGTGTTAGCTAGATAACACAGTACAATGTGACTTCAGATTTAGAAGAACAAGACTGCCAGCCCTTTTATTTCTATTTCAGCAATTACAATTAGCAATGGAGCTCTCCTGTTGGTGTGTGAGCTATAAAACACAGTACAATTTGACTGCAGATTTAGGCCAAGACTGCCAGCCCTATTATTTCTATTTTAGCAATAGCAATGGAGCAATGGCGCAATGGAGCTCTCCTGAATGTCACTGGCGACTTTGAAGAACACTGCTACCCCTCCTCCACTTCACACAGAATTGTAATTCCCCATTTGAGTATGGATAGAAGTTAATAATTTGTTCTTAACACCAGGGAAAAATATAAAGAAAATCAAATTTAACCGAAGAGAAATGAAGTTGGTCATTAGGCCTGTAAATGACTAGGGTCTTCTACTTCTATAAATATGTCATTGAGATATTACAACAATTTGCAAATGACACAACAAACGACAAGATAGCATATAATTTTGAATAAAATATATTAATGCCAGTATAGACATAAGAGAAACAGCTTGTTGTCATTTATACTTTATTAATCATTAATACATGAGTACATACAACAGCCATCAGGATTCTTACTCATCTGCTATTAGATAATTGTATTGCTACATAACCTGTGCGTGAATATATACATTGATTTTTACCTGAAATCACTTTACAACAAAATACACTAAATAACTGGTGGAAAAAGAATTCACTGTATTTGCTGAAACCTAAATAATTATTGTGTGGTAGATACATGGATGACACATAGACATTTTATTGCCCAACATTAAAAATAAATGTGTTGCTCACATAATAGTGTGTCTCACTAAAGAAGATGCTCTTATGGAATGTACTTTAGGAGCTTAAGATGATAAAATATTAAGGAAGGGATGATACATTTTCAACACTCTAGGGGTTAGGGATGAAGCACACAAGGGACCTCCCTGTCTTTCAGGAAAAAGGTACATGATTATATGCAAATATAATATTTCTCAACACACAGGGTCTCTGAGTAAGTAAGTAATAGAGTAGGCAGTAATTATGTTTCACAACTGGTTTGATTGTCTCTCTTAAGTGCATAAAACCCACAGCACTGAAAGAGACAAAGCACAGCAGAGAGATCATTTGCATCCAATCTTCCTAACATTTGATTTACTACAATCTTCCTGAGAACCATGTCAGGAGTGAAGGGACAACAGAAGAAATGCCCAGAGCCTTGCCCACCACCACCACAACAACCTTGCCAGGATCGTAAGTGTCTCACTGGTTGATCTTTTCCTTAAAAACTATACATGGTATACCAAGCAATTGGTAATATTTTAAAGAACATTTGTAAATGTGCTGTGAAAAGTATATCTTGGATACAGTTTAGGCAACCTATATAGGGCTATTCTTCCATAGTAGTCCCTTACTTCTAATAATAACAATAGCTGTATTATAAACCTTGTGGCTATATATGGTACCATAAACTGTGCTATTTGTCTTATCTATTGCTCTATGATGTCATAACTGACAAATTTCTAAAACGTAATATCAGATGTTAAGTGCTTTTGTAGATAAAAACAACATAACATAATTAGTTATTGTAAAGACATAGGGGTATATTTACTAAACTGCCAATAGCAACCAATTAGATTCTAGTTGTCATTTTGTAGAATGTACTAATTAAATGATAACTAGAACCTGTTTGGTTGCTATAGGCAACATCTCCAGTTTTTCAAACCAGTTTAGTAAATATACCATGGTTATTTTCAAAATAACTATGTCTTCAATTTTAAAAGATACCAATACTTGTCATTCAACTGTCTTGTCAATTCTCCCAACTTAAAACTTCATTCTGTGTTGCATTCTCCGCAAATGTTAGATCTATGAGAGCATGGATAAAACACTATCTGGGAGAGAGAAAACACTAGGAGATATATACAGATATATATATATATATATATATATATATATATATATATATATATATATACTACCTTTTGTTTAAGTCTTTGACTACAAATATAATCCACTCCGAAGTGAGCAAATGATATATACTGTTTTTGTTTCAGCTTGCAAGCCAAAGCCGGTGTGTTGTCCTGAACCAAAATGTCCTCCCCCACAAGGTAAAAAAACATGAACCAAATATTTCCCTGAATGCTGTTAGTGCTAGTTTGTATGTAGATATATTAGACTTTCACGCCAATGAAGTTTATTTTTATTCTGCATTATAGCATTATCTTTAGAACAGAATTTAGTACTTTGAAATTTGTTCAATAAATTTGGGGGTCAAGATGTCTGTGTTCTCTCTAATTTGTTGATATTTTAATTGTACTTTGTTTATTGTATTTTTCTGTTATGTTATATTCTGTTTCATCCTGTGCTCTCTGTACGACCCTGTGGACCCTTTGTGGCACCATATAAATAAAGGATAATTAGAATAATAATAAATGCTTTTGTTTTGTGATAATACATTTAGTAAAAGCAAAAAGTATTTTCCAATCTTTTGTCATATAAAATATTTTATGAAATACTCAATTTCAAGGATTAATGTGTTCCATACATAAATATTTAAATATAAAGTATACTTTGCACGTGTCTTTCTCAGTTACTCAATTTGTTGCATGTAGTATTATTATTATTTATAAGGCGCCACAGATTCCGTAGCGCCGGATACAGAAGTAAGTAACAAATAGATGAGGTAATACATATAAGTAGCACAGATGAGTTAGAGATATCCTATGGAGTCTCACACGGAGTGCAGAAAAAGCCATGACAGGATGTACGAGGGAGTCAGACAGTAGACAACATGGGATAATAGATAGAGAGGCCCCTACCTGCGAGAGCTTACATTAAAGGGGTGGTGAGAGACAGTAGGACCAACTGAGAGATAATGGAGATGGCAGGCGACCTTACTCTACTCTATGATGTCCTTAACTAAGTTTAGCTACAAATACATTTGTTCCCATAACAGTTGTTGTCCCTTTGATGCATTCATTAGCCAAATATGTGCTTTGACCTGGAATATATTTATGCATATTATTAGCTTGCCTTCTAAGCTCCTTTTTCCAAAGTAACACAAGAATAGTTTTTCTAGCATCTTTTGTCAAATCTACCCTTTCTTTCTATTTATTATTGAGGTTGCCTGTGTCTGAATGTCTCAAGCTCTTCTATATCCTTTTTTCAATGAAGTGTCCAAAATTTTACCCATGATGCAAGATGTCGTCAAAGTAGCGGCTTACGCTATTGTTATACTATATGTGCATTTATTCCCCTTTTAATGCATTGTTGCATCACTGTTCACCACAATTGGATCAGTGGCATCAGTCACAACCGTGGATGGCCAAATTTACATAGAAATCTCAATATTTTGTGCTGGTATATATACACTTACTGTCAATTAAATACCCTCCATACATGGTATGCAGGTCAACATTTGAACCATTTTCTCCAATTTAATCAGGTTGGTAAGTTTGGTCAAATTGACTAACCAAATCTGCACCATGTGAGCAAAATTTCATTTATTTGTGCAAGTAGATGGGCACATTATATATCTACAAATGCCACATATGTTCACACAGGTTACTTACTATGTGTTTATTTTATCTTTTGTAGAGCCGTGTAAGCCAACTCCACATTGTCAGCAGCATCATCACCAGAAGTGAATGAGGATAGCAAATGGAATATCTGCAGACAACTTTACAGAGACCCTTTTGGAAGTTATTATATGCATGCTACTACATGTTCATCAATTGTAATTAAGTGGATGAACTAAGTTATACTCCACTGAAACAATGATACAATGTGATTGAGTAAATATTAAAACATGTAAAAACATACATTTATGGTTTATTCATTTAAAGTCAGTGTCTATATTTACACCATTATAAATAGTGGATGTGGTAACTAATCAACAGAGCAAAACTACAGAACATATAAAAACAATTGTTAACAGACAACACTGATAATATCTATTTAAGGTGCTTAGAAAAATAACATTAATCAATACAGTAAAGAAAATATTAATTGACATCACTAGATAAAAATAATAACATAAACATTTTTGAATGGACCATGACCAGTTTCTACTAGGGATAATTAAACACTTATATTACATAGTGAACTTTCTTGTATAAGAACATCACCATATGTAACTGGGTGAGGGGAATCATTTCTAATTCCTGCTACTCACCAATACAAAGGGAGTAATTACAAGCTCAAAGCCTAAGACACTGGTGGGCCGTGCAATATTTTTCAAGGGTTTTACAACTGGCCCATGTTGTAGAAGGAGACCACACATAACTTTTAGCAATAATCATTTGGTCACATTATGACATCTAAGTACGAGTGTTTAAGCAGCTGAAAAACAAATAATTTTGCATCTGGCTAGTAAGGTCATACTAACTTGTTACATAGATTGTATAAGTGCACTGTGCACATTCTGCAACATCAGACCCACTAAGAAGGAGAGGATCAGGAGGGCCACATGCCACGCTTGACTGCTAAGCCAATGGAAAAGCTGCAGGCATTTAGAAAAAACGCTTAGCCAGTTATAGAAAAGATTTTTGCAAGCTGCACTCTGAAATAGTGTAACAATAGAAATCCTGACAAATTGTGACTTTCTAGGAATATTTCAGCACCTTGTGAAGAGTATGTGAACCTGAAAGACATTGACAGAGGGCATGGATGCTTCCTGCTTTGCAATTATTATTTTTATTATTACTATTATTATTATTACTAAAATTATAAGCATTTATTTATATAATAGCACCAACATATTCTGCAATGCTTTATAAATTTGAACAAATACACAGCAAGACTGAGTTTTAAGGAACATAGAAAGAGATAAGAGGGCCCTGCTTGCAAGCTTACTATCCATAGGAAATTAGGAGTTTAATACATAGGGTTAAATGCCACAAATTGCATGTTGATTCAGCCAAACAGGAAAACATATATAGTGGGGGTATTGTCACACAGAAATTTTGATTTGAGAGCCAGTAGGTTGTTATGAGCAAGTAAATAATTGATGATAAGACGCAAATATCTTAGGCACAGATTAGAGAGACTGAGTTGGGAGATATCTTGAAACAAGTAAAGAGATGTATGTTGGTACAGTTTAGTTAATGGTTTTGCATGTTAGTAGAAGTTTTTGATATTGGATTCTGTAAAGTACAGGCAAACAATATAAGGACTGGCAGAGTTGAGCAGCAGTAGAAGAATATTTGTTAAAATAAAACAATAAAAAAATAGTCTAGCTGCTGCTTTCAAAATCGATTAAAGCATCTAAAGTCTGGTTAAGGGAAAATCAGCAAGAAAAGAAGTGTTTTTGTGGGAGTAAATGCTGCCTCCCAAGGTGCACACTGCTAGAGGAGAATTAGTTATCCTATGGTGGAGGGGGTGCCTAGTTATTTTCAAAAGCAAGATGATTCTCTAGCCCTCTTGTAGCTTTGACTACCTTGAGCTTCTACTGGTGTCTTAAGCTCACTTGCTTCTTGGTTGGAACCTGGTGGTGCTCTGTTTGGAAAAGAGAAAGTTATTCATCACAAGGAAGGCAAAACAACTAGTGATTAATGCAGGCCTCCCTCCTCTTACCAGCACTGACATTAAATGAAAGTACCCATGTTTAATAATCTGGTCACCTTCCTGAGATTAAAATAATATTATTCATATTTTAAAAATAGGCATATTTACCCCCAACCAGCCCCGATATTAAATTATTAGCATTCATATTTCACAAATAGTCCTTCTTCTACTGCATCTCGGTTCCACATTCAGTTAAAAGAACCCAAACCTCCCCAGTATTAAATTAATAGTCCTCACCGCAACAATCATCCAACAATTGAATGAATCGTCCCACTAATAAATTAATAGCCTCAATCCCCATTAAATACCAATAAGTGAATAGCCACGACCACCGATAGATTTATAGACCCTACTCCAATTAAATTAATAGCCCCACTGTTAGCTTGAGTCAAGTGATTCCCCTATTTAGACTTTTTGAAAACCAGCTAGAGAAATTGAAGGAGGAAATGAAATAAAGCAACTACGCTAAATATCTTGGACTTGTAGATTAAGTACTTTATTCACATTGCTAGGATCCAAGAGTTATAAACATCTTGAATTCGGATGATTACATTTTGGCAACTGTACATGATCCTAGTTTAAGAGCTATGTCTTTTCTTTCTTTCTAACTGACCCAGATCTCAAGAGATGCAATGAGCTCCTGGTCAGCAAGCTGACAGCTCAAGTGGTACATGACACAATGACGTCTCCTTCAGTTTCTCTGGAAATTGCTGCTAGGAAAAAACTTAGCTTTCCCAAGACACCCAGTGGTGATGCAGATGAGTCTGCACAACATTTTGACATTTTGTCTGGTGTAAACGAATTGGCCAAAAATCGTGACAGCTCTTCCGTAAAATGTACTGCAAATTCCATGAGGAAGGCCATTACCGGCAATTGCTTCAAAGTACACAGACTTCTGTGATGGTGGATTCCAGCAGGGATGAATTAGTATTGTTTGAGGGTGTTGTACACACTGATGATGGTGAATATGATGACAGTGTAGATTGCAGGTGCTATGATCTACTTGAGAGAAGGGAGCTAGCTGATGATGGTTTGCTTGGTAATATTTTGGGTAGAATGGCATGTTGGCAATTTTATGTTTTTCTACAGTAAACTTTCACCTTTATTAGAGAGGTGTTTTTTTTCTTTAAAAAGGTACAAGCTTTCTATTTACATTTTGGTTTCCCTGACATAAAACCAATATGCACTTGAATATAGGCTTTAGCACATGAGGTGGAGGGATTAGTATCATCAGGATTGAGACTGGAGAGTGACAAGAACAATTGGACTGAAGACTGGAGAGTGACAAGGACACTGCCATTCCTCCTGTTTCTGTATGAGCTATGGCACAATATAATGTAACTGTAGATGTTGAAGAACACTGCCAGCCCTATTGTTTCTATTTCAGCAATGACACTTAATAATGGAGCAATGAAGCTCTCTTGTTTGTGTGAGAGCTATATAACACAGTATAATTTGACTGCAGATTTAGAAGATCATGACTGCCAGCCCTGTTATTTATATTTTAGCAATGACATTTAGCAATGGAGCTCTCCTGTTTGTGTGTTAGCTAGATACATCATACAATGTGACTGCAGATTTTGAACAATACTGCCAGCCATATTATTTCTATTTCAGCAATGAGAAATAGCAATGGAACAATTGAGCCCTCCGGTTTGTATGTGAGCTATAGAACACAGTACAATTTGACTGCAGATTTAGACCAAGACT
Organism: Mixophyes fleayi; assembly: GCF_038048845.1. Classification (NCBI taxonomy): domain Eukaryota; kingdom Metazoa; phylum Chordata; class Amphibia; order Anura; family Limnodynastidae; genus Mixophyes; species Mixophyes fleayi. The sequence continues at coordinate 86,636,572 of NC_134407.1, read as the reverse complement.
GCCAGCCCTATTATTTCTATTTCAGCAATGACAATTAGCAATGGAGCTGTCCTGTTGGTGTGTTAGCTATATAACACAGTACAATGCGACTGCAGATTTAGAAGAACAAGATTGCCAGTCATATTATTTCTAGTTCAGCAATTACAATTAGCAATGGAGCTGTCCTGTTGGTGTGTTAGCTAGATAATACCGTAAAATGTGACGGCAGATTAAGATCAAGACTGCCAGCCCTATTATTTCTATTTCAGCAATGACAATTAGCAATGAAGCAATGGAGCTCTCCTGAATGTCACTGGAGACTTTGAAGAACACTGCTACCCCTCCTCCACTTCACACAGAATTGTAATTCCTCCTTTGAGTATGGAAAGAAGTTAATAATTTGTTCTTAACACCAGGGAAAAACATAAAGAAAATCATATTTAACCAAAGAGAAATTGAGTTGGTCATTAGGCCTCCAAATGACTAGGGTCTTCTACTTCTATAAATATGTCATTGAGATATTACAACAATTTGCAAATGACACAACAAACGACAAGCTAGCATATAATTTTGAATAAATCATGTTAATGGCAGAATAAACATAAGAGAAACAGCTTGTTGTCATTTATACTTTATTAATCATTAATACATGAGTACATACAACAGCCATCAGGATGCTTGCTCATCTGCTATTAGATAATTGTATTGCTACATAACCTGTGCGTGAGTATACATTGATTTTTACCTGAAATCACTTTACAACAAAATACACTAAATAACTGGTGGAAAAAGAATTCACTATATTTGCTGAAATCTAAATAATTATTGTGTGGTAGCTACATGGATGACACATAAACATTTTATTGCACAACATTAAAAATAAATGTGTTGCTCACATAATAGTGCATCTCACTAAAGAAGATGCTCTTATGGAATGTGCTTTAGGAGCTTAAGATGATAAACTATTAAGGAAGGGATGATACATTTTCAACACTCTAGGGGTTAGGGATGAAACACACAAGGGACCTCCCTGTCTTTCAGGAAAAAGGTACATGATTATATGCAAATATAATATTTCTCAACACACAGGGTCTCTGAGTAAGTAAGTAATAGAGTAGGCAGTAATTATGTTTCACAACTGGTTTGATTGTCTCTCAAGTGCATAAAACCCACAGCACTGAAAGAGACAAAGCACAGCAGAGAGATCATTTGCATCCAATCTTAGTAACATTTGATTTACTACAATCTTCCTGAGAACCATGTCAGGAGTGAAGGGACAACAGAAGAAATGCCCAGAGCCTTGCCCACCACCACCACAACAACATTGCCAGGATCGTAAGTGTCTCACTGGTTGATCTTTTCCTTAAAAACTATACATGGTATACCAAGCAATTGGTAATATTTTAAAGAACATTTGTGAATGTGCTGTGTATCTTGGATACAGTTTAGGCAACCTATATAGGGCTATTCTTCCATAGTAGTCCCTTACTTCTAATAATGACAATAGCTGTATTATAAACCTTGTGGCTATATATGGTACCATAAACGGTGCTATTTGTCTTATATATTGCTCTATGATGTCATAACTGACAAATTTCTAAAATGTAATATCAGATGTTGAGTGCTTTTGTAGATAAAAATAACATAACATAATTAGTTATTGTAAAGACATAGGGGTATATTTACTAAACTGCCAATAGCAACCAATTAGATTCTAGTTGTCATTTTGTAGAATGTACTAAATAAATGATAACTAGAACCTGTTTGGTTGCTATAGGCAACATCTCCAGTTTTTCAAACCAGTTTAGTAAATATACCATGGTTATTTTCAAAATAACTATGTCTTTAATTTTAAAAGATACCAATACTTGTCATTCAACTGTATTGTCAATTCTCCCAACTTAAAACTTCATTCTGTGTTGCATTCTCCGCAAATGTTAGATCTATGAGAGCATGGATAAAACACTATCTGGGAGAGAGAAAACACTAGGAGATATATACAGATATATATATATATATATATATATATATATACTACCTTTTGTTTAAGTCTTTGACTACAAATATAATCCACTCCGAAGTGAGCAAATGATATATACTGTTTTTGTTTCAGCTTGCAAGCCAAAGCCGGTGTGTTGTCCAGAACCAAAATGTCCTCCCCCACAAGGTAAAAAAACATGAACCAAATATTTCCCTGAATGCTGTTAGTGCTAGTTTGTATGTAGATATATTAGACTTTCACGCCAATGAAGTTTATTTTTATTCTCCATTATAGCATTATCTTTAGAACAGAATTTAGTACTTTGATATTTGTTCAATAAAATTGGGGGTCAAGATGTCTATGTTCTCTCTAATTTGCAATGTTGATATTTTAATTGTACTTTGTTTATTGTATTGTCCTGTTATGTTATATTCTGTTTCATCCTGTGCTCTCTGTACGACCCTGTGGACCCTTTGTGGCACCATATAAATAAAGGATAATTAGAATAATAATAAATGCTTTTGTTTTGTGATAATACATTTAGTAAAAGCAAAAAGTATTTTTCAGTCTTTTGTCATATAAAATATTTTATGAAATACTCAATTTCAAGGATTAATGTGGTCCATACATAAATATTTAAATATAAAGTATACTTTGCACGTGTCTTTCTCAGTTACTCAATTTGTTGCATGTAGTATTATTATTATTTAGTTATAAGGCGCCACAGATTCTGTAGCGCTGGATACAGAAGCAAGTAACAAATAGATGAGGTAATACATATAAGTAGCACAGATGAGTTAGAGATATCCTATGTAGTCTCACACGGAGTGCAGAAAAAGCCATGACAGGATGTACGAGGGAGTCAGACAGTAGAAAACATGGGATAATAGGTAGAGAGGACCCTACCTGCGAGAGCTTACATTAAAGGGGTGGTGAGAGACTGTAGGACCAACTGAGAGATAATGGAGATGGCAGGCGACCTTACTCTACCCTATGATGTCCTTAACTAAGTTTAGCTACAAATACATTTGTTCCCATAACAGTTGTTGTCCCTTTGATGCATTCATTAGCCAAATATGTGCTTTGACATATTATTAGCTTGCCTTCTAAGCTCTTTTTTCCAAAGTAACACAAGATTAGTTTTTCTAGCATCTTTTGTCAAATCTATCCTTTCTTTCTATTTATTATTGAGGTTGCCTGTGTCCGAATGTCTCAAGCTCTTCTATGTCCTTTTTTCAATGAAGTGTCCAAAATTGTACCCATGATGCAAGATATCGTCAAAGTAGCGGCTTATGCTATTGTTATACTATATGTGCATTTATTCCCCTTTTAATGCATTGTTGCATCACTGTTCACCACAATTGGATCAGTGGCATCAGTCACAACAGTGGATGGCCAAATTTACATAGAAATCTCAATATTTTGTGCTGGTATATATACACTTACTGTCCATTAAATACCCTCCATACATGGTATGCAGGTCAACATTTGAACCATTTTCACCAATTTTATCAGGTTGGTAAGTTTGGTCAAATTGACTAACCAAATCTGCACCATGTGAGCAAAATTTCATTTCTTTGTGCAAGTAGATGGGCACATTATATATCTACAAATGCCACATATGTTCACACATGTTACTTACTATGTGTTTCTTTTATCTTTTGTAGAGCCGTGTAAGCCAACTCCACAATGTCAGCAGCATCATCACCAGAAGTGAATGAGGATAGCAAATGGAATATCTGCAGACAACTTTACAGAGACCCTTTTGGAAGTTATTATATGCATGCTACTACATGTTCATCAATTGTAATTAAGTGGATGAACTAAGTTATACTCCACTGAAACAATGATACAATGTGATTGAGTAAATATTAAAACATGTAAAAACATACATTTATGGTTTATTCATTTAAAACCAGTGTCTATATTTACACCATTATAAATAGTGGATGTGGTAACTAATCAACAGAGCAAAACTCTAGTACATATAAAAACAATTGGTAACAGACAACACTGATAATATCTATTTAAGGTGCTTAGAAAAATATTATTAATCAAAACAGTAAAGAAAATATTAATTGACATCACTAGATAAAAATAATAACATAAACATTTCTGAATGGACCATGACCAGTTTCTACTAGGGATAATTAAACACTTATATTACATAGTGAACTTTCTTGTATAAGAACATCACCATATGTAACCAGGTGAGGGGAATCATTTCTAATTCCTGCTACTCACCAATACAAAGGGAGTAATTACAAGCTCAAAGCCTAAGACACTGGTGGGCCGTGTAATATTTTTCAAGGGTTTTACAACTGGCCCATGTTGCAGAAGGAGACCACACATAACTTTTAGCAATAATCATTTGGTCACATTATGACATCTAAGTACGAGTGTTCAAGCAGCTGAAAAACAAATAATTTTGCATCTGGCTAGTAAGGTCATACTAACTTGTTACATAGATTGTTTAAGTGTACTGTGCACATTCTGCAACATCAGACCCACTAAGAAGGAGAGGATCAGGAGGGCCACATGCCACGCTTGACTGCTAAGCCAATGGAAAAGCTGCAGGTATTTAGAAAAAACGCTTAGCCAGTTATAGAAAAGATTTTTGCAAGCTGCACTCTGAAATAGTGTAACAATAGAAATCCTGACAAATTGTGACTTTCTAGGAATCTTTCAGCACCTTGTGAAAAGTATGTGAACCTGAAAGACATTGACAGAGGACATGGATGCTTCCTGCTTTGCAATTATTATTTTTATTATTACTATTATTATTATTAATAAAATTATAAGCATTTATTTATATAATAGCACCAACATATTCTGCAATGCTTTATAAATTTGAACAAATACAGAGCAAGACTGAGTTTTAAGGAACAGAGAAAGAGATAAGAGGGCCCTGCTTGCAAGCTGACTATCCATAGGAAATTAAGAGTTTAATACACAGGGTTAAATGCCACAAATTGCATGTTGATCAAGCCAAACAGGAAAACATATATTGTGGGGGTATTGTCACACAGAAATTTTGATTTGAGAGCCAGTAGTTTGTTATGAGCAAGTAAATAATTGATGATGAGATGCAAATATCTTATGCACAGATTAGAGAGACTGAGTTGGGAGACATCTTGAAACATGTAAAGAGATGTATGTTGGTAGAGTTTAGTTAATGGTTTTGCATGTCAGTAGAAGTTTTTGATATTGGATTCTGTAAAGTACAGGCAAACAATATAAGGACTGGCAGAGTTGAGCAGCAGTAGAAGAATATTTGTTAAAATAAAACAATAAAAAATTAGTCTAGCTGCTGCTTTCAAAATCGATTAAAGGATCTAACGTCTGGTTAAGGGAAAATCAGCAAGAAAAGAAGTGTTTTTGTGGGAGTAAATGCTGCCTCCCAAGGTGCACACTGCTAGAGGAGAATTAGTTATCCTATGGTGGAGGGGGTGCCTAGTTATTTTCAAAAGCAAGATGATTCTCTAGCCCTCTTGTAGCTTTGACTACCTTGAGCTTCTACTGGTGTCTTAAGCTCACTTGCTTCTTGGTTGGACCCTGGTGGTGCTCTGTTTGGAAAAGAGAAAGTTATTCATCACAAGGAAGGCAAAACAACTAGTGAATAATGCAGGCCTCCCTCCTCTTACCAGCACTGACATTAAATGAAAGTACCCATGTTTAATAATCTGGTCACCTTCCTGAGATTAAAATAATATTATTCATATTTTAAAAATAGGCATATTTATCCCCAACCAGCCCCGATATTAAATTATTAGCATTCATATTTCACAAATAGTCCTTCTTCTACTGCATCTCGGTTCCACATTCAGTTAAAAGAACCCAAACCTCCCCAGTATTAAATTATTAGTCCTCACCACAACAATCATCCAACAATTGAATGAATAGTCCCACTAATAAATTAATAGCCCCAATCCCCATTAAATACCAATAAGTGAATAGCCACGACCACCGATAGATTTATAGACCTTACTTCAATTAAATTAATAGCCCCACTGTTAGCTTGAGTCAAGTGATTCCCCTATTTAGACTTTTTGAAAACCAGCTAGAGAAATTGAAGGAGGAAATGAAATAAAGCAACTACGCTAAATATCTTGGACTTGTAGATTAAGTACTTTATTCACATTGCTAGGATCAAAGAGTTATAAATATCTTGAATTCGGATGATTACATTTTGGCAACTTTACATGATCCTAGTTTAAGAGCTATGTCTTTTCTTTCTTTCTAACTGACCCACATCTCAAGAGATGCAATGAGCTCCTGTTCAGCAAGCTGACAGCTCAAATGGTACATGACACAATGACGTTTCCTCCTTCAGTTTCTCTGGAAATTGCTGCTAGGAAAAAACTTAGCTTTCCCAAGACACCCAGTGGTGATGCAGATGAGTCTGCACAACATTTTGACATTTTGTCTGGTGTAAACGAATTGCCCAAAAATCGTGAACTATAAATTCCATGACATCGTGAACTACAAATTCCATGAGGAAGGCCATTACCGGCAATTGCATCAAAGTACACAGACTTCTGAGATGGTGGATTCCAGCAGGGATGAATTAGTATTGTTTGAGGGTGATGTACACACTGATGAGGGTGAATATGATGACAGTGTAGATTGCAGGTGCTAAGATCTACTTGAGAGAAGGTAGCTAGCTGATGCTGGTATGCTTGGTAATATTTTGGGTAGAATGGCATGTTGGCAATTTTATGTTTTTCTACAGTAAACTTTCACCTTTATTAGAGAGGTGGTTTTTTTCTTTAAAAAGGTACAAGCTTTCTATTTACATTTTGGTTTCCCTGACATAAAACGACTATGCACTTGAACATAGGTTTTAGCACATGAGGTGGAGGGATTAGTATCATCATGATTGAGACTGGAGAGTGACAAGAACAATTGGACTGAAGACTGGAGAGTGACAAGGACACTGCCATCCCTCCTGTTTCTGTATGAGCTATGGCACAATATAATGTAACTGTGGATGTTAAAGAACACTGCCAGCCCTATTGTTTCTATTTCAGCAATGACAATTAGTAATGGAGCAATGGAGCTCTCTTGTTTGTGTGAGAGCTATATAACACAGTATAATTTGACTGCAGATTTAGAAGATCATGACTGCCAACCCTGTTATTTATATTTCAGCAATAACATTTAGCAAAGGAGCTCTCCTGTTTGTGTGTTAGCTAGATACACTGCACAATGTAATTGCAGATTTAGAACAAGACTGCCAGCCATATTATTTCTATTTCAGCAATGAGAAATAGCAATGGAACAATTGAGCCCTCCGGTTTGTATGTGAGCTATAGAACACAGTACAATGTGACTGCAGATTTAGACCAAGACTGCCAGCACTATTATTTCTATTTCAGCAATGACAATTAGCAATAGAGCTGTCCTGTTGGTGTGTTAGCTAGATAACACAGTACAATGCGACTTCAGATTTAGAAGAACAAGACTGCCAGCCCTTATATTTCTATTTCAGCAATTACAATTAGCAATGGAGCTCTCCTGTTGGTGTGTGAGCTATAAAACACAGTACAATTTGACTGCAGATTTAGGCCAAGACTGCCAGCCCTATTATTTCTATTTTAGCAATAGCAATGGAGCAATGGCGCAATGGAGCTCTCCTGAATGTCACTGGCGACTTTGAAGAACACTGCTACCCCTCCTCCACTTCACACAGAATTGTAATTCCCCATTTGAGTATGGATAGAAGTTAATAATTTGTTCTTAACACCAGGGAAAAATATAAAGAAAATCAAATTTAACCGAAGAGAAATGGAGTTGGTCATTAGGCCTGTAAATGACTAGGGTCTTCTACTTCTATAAATATGTCATTGAGATATTACAACAATTTGCAAATGACACAACAAACGACAAGATAGCATATAATTTTGAATAAAATATATTAATGCCAGTATAGACATAAGAGAAACAGCTTGTTGTCATTTATACTTTATTAATCATTAATACATGAGTACATACAACAGCCATCAGGATTCTTACTCATCTGCTATTAGATAATTGTATTGCTACATAACCTGTGCGTGAATATACATTGATTTTTACCTGAAATCACTTTACAACAAAATACACTAAATAACTGGTGGAAAAAGAATTCACTGTATTTGCTGAAACCTAAATAATTATTGTGTGGTAGATACATGGATGACACATAGACATTTTATTGCCCAACATTAAAAATAAATGTGTTGCTCACATAATAGTGTGTCTCACTAAAGAAGATGCTCTTATGGAATGTACTTTAGGAGCTTAAGATGATAAAATATTAAGGAAGGGATGATACATTTTCAACACTCTAGGGGTTAGGGATGTAACACACAAGGGACCTCCCTGTCTTTCAGGAAAAAGGTACATGATTATATGCAAATATAATATTTCTCAACACACAGGGTCTCTGAGTAAGTAAGTAATAGAGTAGGCAGTATTTATGTTTCACAACTGGTTTGATTGTCTCTCTCAAGTGCATAAAACCCACAGCACTGAAAGAGACAAAGCACAGCAGAGAGATCATTTGCATCCAATCTTCCTAACATTTGATTTACTACAATCTTCCTGAGAACCATGTCAGGTGTGAAGGGACAACAGAAGAAATGCCCAGAGCCTTGCCCACCACCACCACAACAACATTGCCAGGATCGTAAGTGTCTCACTGGTTGATCTTTTCCTTAAAAACTATACATGGTATACCAAGCAATTGGTAATATTTTAAAGAACATTTGTAAATGTGCTGTGAAAAGTATATCTTGGATACAGTTTAGGCAACCTATATAGGGCTATTCTTCCATAGTAGTCCCTTACTTCTAATAATAACAATAGCTGTATTATAAACCTTGTGGCTATATATGGTACCATAAACTGTGCTATTTGTCTTATCTATTGCTCTATGATGTCATAACTGACAAATTTCTAAAACGTAATATCAGATGTTAAGTGCTTTTGTAGATAAAAACAACATAACATAATTAGTTATTGTAAAGACATAGTGTTATATTTACTAAATTGCCAATAGCAACCAATTAGATTCTAGTTGTCATTTTGTAGAATGTACTAAATAAATGATAACTAGAACCTGTTTGGTTGCTATAGGCAACATCTCCACTTTTTCAAACCAGTTTAGTAAATATACCATGGTTATTTTCAAAATAACTATGTCTTCAATTTTAAAAGATACCAATACTTGTCATTCAACTGTCTTGTCAATTCTCCCAACTTAAAACTTCATTCTGTGTTGCATTCTCCGCAAATGTTAGATCTATGAGAGCATGGATAAAACACTATCTGGGAGAGAGAAAACACTAGGAGATATATACAGATATATATATATATATATATATATATATATATATATATATATATATATATATACTACCTTTTGTTTAAGTCTTTGACTACAAATATAATCCACTCCGAAGTGAGCAAATGATATATACTGTTTTTGTTTCAGCTTGCAAGCCAAAGCCAGTGTGTTGTCCTGAACCAAAATGTCCTCCCCCACAAGGTAAAAAAACATGAACCAAATATTTCCCTGAATGCTGTTAGTGCTAGTTTGTATGTAGATATATTAGACTTTCACGCCAATGAAGTTTACTTTTATTCTGCATTATAGCATTATCTTTAGAACAGAATTTAGTACTTTAAAATTTGTTCAATAAATTTGGGGGTCAAGATGTCTGTGTTCTCTCTAATTTGTTGATATTTTAATTGTACTTTGTTTATTGTATTTTCCTGTTATGTTATATTCTGTTTCATCCTGTGCTCTCTGTACGACCCTGTGGACCCTTTGTGGCACCATATAAATAAAGGATAATTAGAATAATAATAAATGCTTTTGTTTTTTAATAATACATTTAGTAAAAGCAAAAAGTATTTTCCAGTCTTTTGTCATATAAAATATTTTATGAAATACTCAATTTCAAGGATTAATGTGGTCCATACATAAATATTTAAATATAAAGTATACTTTGCACGTGTCTTTCTCAGTTACTCAATTTGTTGCATGTAGTATTATTATTATTTATTTATAAGGCGCCACAGATTCCGTAGCGCCGGATACAGAAGCAAGTAACAAATAGATGAGGTAATACATATAAGTAGCACAGATGAGTTAGAGATATCCTATGGAGTCTCACACGGAGTGCAGAAAAAGCCATGACAGGATGTACGAGGGAGTCAGACAGTAGACAACATGGGATAATAGGTAGAGAGGACCATACCTGCGAGAGCTTACATTAAAGGGGTGGTGAGAGACTGTAGGACCAACTGAGAGATAATGGAGATGGCAGGCGACCTTACTCTACTCTATGATGTCCTTAACTAAGTTTAGCTACAAATACATTTGTTCCCATAACAGTTGTTGTCCCTTTGATGCAATCATTAGCCAAATATGTGCTTTGACCTGGAATATATTTATGCATATTATTAGCTTGCCTTCTAAGCTCCTTTTTCCAAAGTAACACAAGAATAGTTTTTCTAGCATCTTTTGTCAAATCTACCCTTTCTTTCTATTTATTATTGAGGTTGCCTGTGTCTGAATGTCTCAAGCTCTTCTATATCCTTTTTTCAATGAAGTGTCCAAAATTTTACCCATGATGCAAGATGTCGTCAAAGTGGCGGCTTACGCTATTGTTATACTATATGTGCATTTATTCCCCTTTTAATGCATTGTTGTATCACTGTTCACCACAATTGGATCAGTGGCATCAGTCACAACCGTGGATGGCCAAATTTACATAGAAATCTCAATATTTTGTGCAGGTATATATACACTTACTGTCCATTAAATACCATCCATACATGGTATGCAGGTCAACATTTGAACCATTTTCTCCATATTAATCAGGTTGGTAAGTTTGGTCAAATTGACTAACCAAATCTGCACCATGTGAGCAAAATTTCATTTATTTGTGCAAGTAGATGGGCACATTATATATCTACAAATGCCACATATGTTCACACAGGTTACTTACTATGTGTTTATTTTATCTTTTGTAGAGCTGTGTAAGCCAACTCCACAATGTCAGCAGCATCATCACCAGAAGTGAATGAGGATAGCAAATTGAATATCTGCAGACAACTTTACAGAGACCCTTTTGGAAGTTATTATATGCATGCTACTACATGTTCATCAATTGTAATTAAGTGGATGAACTAAGTTATACTCCACTGAAACAATGATACAATGTGATTGAGTAAATATTAAAACATGTAAAAACATACATTTATGGTTTATTCATTTAAAGTCAGTGTCTATATTTACACCATTATAAATAGTGGATGTGGTAACTAATCAACAGAGCAAAACTACAGAACATATAAAAACAATTGTTAACAGACAACACTGATAATATCTATTTAAGGTGCTTAGAAAAATAACATTAATCAATACAGTAAAGAAAATATTAATTGACATCACTAGATCAAAATAATAACATAAACATTTTTGAATGGACCATGACCAGTTTCTACTTGGGATAATTAAACACTTATATTACATAGTGAACTTTCTTGTATAAGAACATCACCATATGTAACTGGGTGAGGGGAATCATTTCTAATTCCTGCTACTCACCAATACAAAGGGAGTAATTACAAGCTCAAAGCCTAAGACACTGGTGGGCCGTGTAATATTTTTCAAGGGTTTTACAACTGGCCCATGTTGTAGAAGGAGACCACACATAACTTTTAGCAATAATCATTTGGTCACATTATGACATCTAAGTACGAGTGTTTAAGCAGCTGAAAAACAAATAATTTTGCATCTGGCTAGTAAGGTCATACTAACTTGTTACATAGATTGTATAAGTGCACTGTGCACATTCTGCAACATCAGACCCACTAAGAAGGAAAGGATCAGGAGGGCCACATGCCACGCTTGACTGCTAAGCCAATGGAAAAGCTGCAGGCATTTAGAAAAAACGCTTAGCCAGTTATAGAAAAGATTTTTGCAAGCTGCACTCTGAAATAGTGTAACAATAGAAATCCTGACAAATTGTGACTTTCTAGGAATCTTTCAGCACCTTGTGAAGAGTATGTGAACCTGAAAGACATTGACAGAGGGCATGGATGCTTCCTGCTTTGCAATTATTATTTTTATTATTACTATTATTATTATTACTAAAATTATAAGCATTTATTTATATAATAGCACCAACATATTCTGCAATGCTTTATAAATTTGAACAAATACACAGCAAGACTGAGTTTTAAGGAACAGAGAAAGAGATAAGAGGGCCATGCTTGCAAGCTTACTATCCATAGGAAATTAGGAGTTTAATACATAGGGTTAAATGCCACAAATTGCATGTTGATTCAGCCAAACAGGAAAACATATATAGTGGGGGTATTGTCCCACAGAAATTTTGATTTGAGAGCCAGTAGGTTGTTATGAGCAAGTAAATAATTGATGATAAGACGCAAATATCTTAGGCACAGATTAGAGAGACTGAGTTGGGAGATATCTTGAAACAAGTAAAGAGATGTATGTTGGTACAGTTTAGTTAATGGTTTTGCATGTTAGTAGAAGTTTTTGATATTGGATTCTGTAAAGTACAGGAAAACAATATAAGGACTGGCAGAGTTCGGCAGCAGTAGAAGAATATTTGTTAAAATAAAACAATAAAAAAATTAGTCTAGCTGCTGCTTTCAAAATCGATTAAAGCATCTAAAGTCTGGTTAAGGGAAAATCAGCAAGAAAAGAAGTGTTTTTGTGGGAGTAAATGCTGCCTCCCAAGGTGCACACTGCTAGAGGAGAATTAGTTATCCTATGGTGGAGGGGGTGCCTAGTTATTTTCAAAAGCAAGATGATTCTCTAGCCCTCTTGTAGCTTTGACTACCTTGAGCTTCTACTGGTGTCTTAAGCTCACTTGCTTCTTGGTTGGAACCTGGTGGTTCTCTGTTTGGAAAAGAGAAAATTATTCATCACAAGGAAGGCAAAACAACTAGTGATTAATGCAGGCCTCCCTCCTCTTACCAGCACTGACATTAAATGAAAGTACCCATGTTTAATAATCTGGTCACCTTCCTGAGATTAAAATAATATTATTCATATTTTAAAAATAGGCATATTTACCCCCAACCAGCCCCGATATTAAATTATTAGCATTCATATTTCACAAATAGTCCTTCTTCTACTGCATCTCGGTTCCACATTCAGTTAAAAGAACCCAAACCTCCCCAGTATTAAATTAATAGTCCTCACCGCAACAATCATCCAACAATTGAATGAATCGTCCCACTAATAAATTAATAGCCTCAATCCCCATTAAATACCAATAAGTGAATAGCCACGACCACCGATAGATTTATAGACCCTACTCCAATTAAATTAATAGCCCCACTGTTAGCTTGAGTCAAGTGATTCCCCTATTTAGACTTTTTGAAAACCAGCTAGAGAAATTGAAGGAGGAAATGAAATAAAGCAACTACGCTAAATATCTTGGACTTGTAGATTAAGTACTTTATTCACATTGCTAGGATCCAAGAGTTATAAACATCTTGAATTCGGATGATTACATTTTGGCAACTGTACATGATCCTAGTTTAAGAGCTATGTCTTTTCTTTCTTTCTAACTGACCCAGATCTCAAGAGATGCAATGAGCTCCTGGTCAGCAAGCTGACAGCTCAAGTGGTACATGACACAATGACGTCTCCTTCAGTTTCTCTGGAAATTGCTGCTAGGAAAAAACTTAGCTTTCCCAAGACACCCAGTGGTGATGCAGATGAGTCTGCACAACATTTTGACATTTTGTCTGGTGTAAACGAATTGGCCAAAAATCGTGACAGCTCTTCCGTAAAATGAACTACAAATTCCACGAGGAAGGCCATTACCGGCAATTGCATCAAAGTACACAGACTTCTGTGATGGTGGATTCCAGCAGGGATGAATTAGTATTGTTTGAGGGTGTTGTACACACTGATGATGGTGAATATGATGACAGTGTAGATTGCAGGTGCTGAGATCTACTTGAGAGAAGGGAGCTAGCTGATGATGGTTTGCTTGGTAATATTTTGGGTAGAATGGCATGTTGGCAATTTTATGTTTTTCTACAGTAAACTTTCACCTTTATTAGAGAGGTGTTTTTTTTCTTTAAAAAGGTACAAGCTTTCTATTTACATTTTGGTTTCCCTGACATAAAACCAATATGCACTTGAATATAGGCTTTAGCACTTGAGGTGGAGGGATTAGTATCATCAGGATTGAGACTGGAGAGTGACAAGAACAATTGGACTGAAGACTGGAGAGTGACAAGGACACTGCCATTCCTCCTGTTTCTGTATGAGCTATGGCACAATATAATGTAACTGTAGATGTTGAAGAACACTGCAAGCCCTATTGTTTCTATTTCAGCAATGACACTTAATAATGGAGCAATGAAGCTCTCTTGTTTGTGTGAGAGCTATATAACACAGTATAATTTGACTGCAGATTTAGAAGATCATGACTGCCAGCCCTGTTATTTATATTTTAGCAATGACATTTAGCAATGGAGCTCTCCTGTTTGTGTGTTAGCTAGATACATCATACAATGTGACTGCAGATTTTGAACAATACTGCCAGCCATATTATTTCTATTTCAGCAATGAGAAATAGCAATGGAACAATTGAGCCCTCCGGTTTGTATGTGAGCTATAGAACACAGTACAATTTGACTGCAGATTTAGACCAAGACTGCCAGCCCTATTATTTCTATTTCAGCAATGACAATTAGCAATGGAGCTGTCCTGTTGGTGTGTTAGCTATATAACACAGTACAATGCGACTGCAGATTTAGAAGAACAAGATTGCCAGCCCTATTATTTCTATTTCAGCAATGACAATAATAAAGGGAGCTGTCCTGTTGGTGTGTGAGCTATAAAACACAGTACAATTTGACTGCAGATTTAGACCAAGACTGCCAGCTCTATTATTTCTATTTTAGGAATGGCAATTAGCAATGGAGCCATGGAGCTCTCCTGAATGTCACTGGCGACTTTGAAGAATACTGCTACCCCTCCTCCACTTCACACAGAATTGTAATTCCCCATTTGAGTATGAATAGAAGTTAATAATTTGTTCTTAACACCAGGGAAAAATAAAAATAAAATAAAATTTAACCGAAGAGAAATGGAGTTGGTCATTAGGCCTCTAAATGACTAGGGTCTTCTACTTCTATAAATATGTCATTGAGATATTACAACAATTTGCAAATGACACAACAAATGACAAGTTAGCATATGATTTTGAATAAAATATATTAATGCCAGTATAGACATAAGAGAAACAGTTTGTTGTCATTTATACTTTATTAATCATTAATACATGAGTACATACAACAGCCATCAGGATTCTTGCTCATCTGCTATTAGATAATTGTATTGCTACATAACCTGTGCGTGAGTATACATTGATTTTTACCTGAAATCACTTTACAACAAAATACACTAAATAACTGGTGGAAAAAGAATTCACTGTATTTGCTGAAACCTAAATAATTATTGTGTGGTAGCTACATGGATGACACATAAACATTTTATTGCACAACATTAAAAATAAATGTGTTGCTCACATAATAGTGCGTCTCACTAAAGAAGATGCTCTTATGGAATGTGCTTTAGGAGCTTAAGATGATAAACTATTAAGGAAGGGATGATACATTTTCAACACTCTAGGGGTTAGGGATGAAACACACAAGGGACCTCCCTGTCTTTCAGGAAAAAGGTACATGGTTATATGCAAATATAATATTTCTCAACACACAGGGTCTCTGAGTAAGTAAGTAATAGAGTAGGCAGTAATTATGTTTCACAACTGGTTTGATTGTCTCTCAAGTGCATAAAACCCACAGCACTGAAAGAGACAAAGCACAGCAGAGAGATCATTTGCATCCAATCTTCCTAACATTTGATTTACTACAATCTTCCTGAGAACCATGTCAGGAGTGAAGGGACAACAGAAGAAATGCCCAGAGCCTTGCCCACCACCACCACAACAACATTGCCAGGATCGTAAGTGTCTCACTG
This sequence comes from Mixophyes fleayi, assembly GCF_038048845.1. Lineage (NCBI taxonomy): Eukaryota > Metazoa > Chordata > Amphibia > Anura > Limnodynastidae > Mixophyes > Mixophyes fleayi. The sequence continues at coordinate 86,620,580 of NC_134407.1, read as the reverse complement.
GTTGATCTTTTTCTTAAAAACTATACATGGTATACCAAGCAATTGGTAATATTTTAAAGAACATTTGTGAATGTGCTGTGTATCTTGGATAGAGTTTAAGCAACCTATATAGGGCTATTCTTCCATAGTAGTCCCTTACTTCTAATAATGACAGAAGCTGTATTATAAACCTTGTGGCTATATATGGTACCATAAACTGTGCTATTTGTCTTATATATTGCTCTATGATGTCATAACTGACAAATTTCTAAAATGTAATATCAGATGTTAAGTGCTTTTGTAGATAAAAATAACATAACATAATTAGTTATTGTAAAGACATAGGGGTATATTTACTAAACTGCCAATAGCAACCAATTAGATTCTAGTTGTCATTTTGTAGAATGTACTAAATAAATGATAACTAGAACCTGTTTGGTTGCTAAAGGCAACATCTCCAGTTTTTCAAACCAGTTTAGTAAATATACCATGGTTATTTTCAAAATAACTATGTCTTCAATTTTAAAAGATACCAATACTTGTCATTCAACTGTCTTGTCAATTCTCCCAACTTAAAACTTCATTCTGTGTTGCATTCTCCGCAAATGTTAGATCTATGAGAGCATGGATAAAACACTATCTGGGAGAGAGAAAACACTAGGAGATATATACAGATATATATATATATATACTACCTTTTGTTTAAGTCTTTGACTACAAATATAATCCACTCCGAAGTGAGCAAATGATATATACTGTTTTTGTTTCAGCTTGCAAGCCAAAGCCAGTGTGTTGTCCGGAACCAAAATGTCCTCCCCCACAAGGTAAAAAAACATGAACCAAATATTTCCCTGAATGCTGTTAGTGCTAGTTTGTATGTAGATATATTAGACTTTCACGCCAATGAAGTTTATTTTTATTCTGCATTATAGCATTATCTTTAGAACAGAATTTAGTACTTTGAAATTTGTTCAATAAATTTGGGGGTCAAGATGTCTGTGTTCTCTCTAATTTGCAATGTTGATATTTTAATTGTACTTTGTTTATTGTATTGTCCTGTTATGTTATATTCTGTTTCATCCTGTGCTCTCTGTACGACCCTGTGGACCCTTTGTGGCACCATATAAATAAAGGATAATTAGAATAATAATAAATGCTTTTGTTTTGTGATAATACATTTAGTAAAAGCAAAAAGTATTTTTCAGTCTTTTGTCATATAAAATATTTTATGAAATACTCAATTTCAAGGATTAATGTGGTCCATACATAAATATTTAAATATAAAGTATACTTTGCACGTGTCTTTCTCAGTTACTCAATTTGTTGCATGTAGTATTATTATTATTTATTTATAAGGCGCCACAGATTCCGTAGCGCTGGATACAGAAGCAAGTAACAAATAGATGAGGTAATACATATAAGTAGCACAGATGAGTTAGAGATATCCTATGTAGTCTCACACGGAGTGCAGAAAAAGCCATGACAGGATGTACGAGGGAGTCAGACAGTAGAAAACATGGGATTATAGGTAGAGAGGACCCTACCTGCGAGAGCTTACATTAAAGGGGTGGTGAGAGACTGTAGGACCAACTGAGAGATAATGGAGATGGCAGGCGACCTTACTCTACCCTATGAGGTCCTTAACTAAGTTTAGCTACAAATACATTTGTTCCCATAACAGTTGTTGTCCCTTTGATGCATTCATTAGCCAAATATGTGCTTTGACCTGGAATATATTTATGCATATTATTAGCTTGCCTTCTAAGCCCTTTTTTCCAAAGTAACACAAGATTAGTTTTTCTAGCATCTTTTGTCAAATCTACCCTTTCTTTCTATTTATTATTGAGGTTGCCTGTGTCCGAATGTCTCAAGCTCTTCTATGTCCTATTTTCAATGAAGTGTCCAAAATTGTACCCATGATGCAAGATGTCGTCAAAGTAGCGGCTTACGCTATTGTTATACTATATGTGCATTTATTCCCCTTTTAATGCATTGTTGCATCACTGTTCACCACAATTGGATCAGTGGCATTAGTCACAACCGTGGATGGCCAAATTTACATAGAAATCTCAATATTTTGTGCTGGTATTTATACACTTACTGTCAATTAAATACCCTCCATACATGGTATGCAGGTCAACATTTGAACCATTTTCACCAATTTGATCAGGTTGGTAAGTTTGGTCAAATTGACTAACCAAATCTGCACCATGTGAGCAAAATTTAATTTCTTTGTGCAAGTAGATGGGCACATTATATATCTACAAATGCCACATATGTTCACACATGTTACTTACTATGTGTATCGTTTATCTTTTGTAGAGCCGTGTAAGCCAACTCCACAATGTCAGCAGCATCATCACCAGAAGTGAATGAGGATAGCAAATGGAATATCTGCAGACAACTTTACAGAGACCCTTTTGGAAGTTATTATATGCATGCTACTACATGTTCATCAATTGTAATTAAGTGGATGAACTAAGTTATACTCCACTGAAACAATGATACAATGTGATTGAGTAAATATTAAAACATGTAAAAACATACATTTATGGTTTATTCATTTAAAGCCAGTGTCTATATTTACACCATTATAAATAGTGGATGTGGTAACTAATCCACAGAGCAAAACTCTAGTACATATAAAAACAATTGGTAACAGACAACACTGATAATATCTATTTAAGGTGCTTAGAAAAATATTATTAATCAAAACAGTAAAGAAAATATTAATTGACATCACTGGATAAAAATAATAACATAAACATTTCTGAATGGACCATGACCAGTTTCTACTTGGGATAATTAAACACTTATATTACATAGTGAAATTTCTTGTATAAGAAAATCACCATATGTAACCGGGTGAGGGGAATCATTTCTAATTCCTGCTACTCACCAATACAAAGGGAGTAATTACAAGCTCAAAGCCTAAGACACTGGTGGGCCATGTAATATTTTTCAATGGTTTTACAACTGGCCCATGTTGCAGAAGGAGACCACACATAACTTTTATCAATAATCATTTGGTCATATTATGACATCTAAGTACGAGTGTTCAAGCAGCTGAAAAACAAATAATTTTGCATCTGGCTAGTAAGGTCATACTAACTTGTTACATTGATTGTTTAAGTGTACTGTGTACATTCTGCAACATCAGACCCACTAAGAAGGAGAGGATCAGGAGGGCCACATGCCACGCTTGACTGCTAAGCCAATGGAAAAGCTGCAGGCATTTAGAAAAAACGCTTAGCCAGTTATAGAAAAGATTTTTGCAAGCTGCACTCTGAAATAGTGTAACAATAGAAATCCTGACAAATTGTGACTTTCTAGGAATCTTTCAGCACCTTGTGAAGAGTATGTGAACCTGAAAGACATTGACAGAGGACATGGATTCTTCCTGCTTTGCAATTATTATTTTTATTATTACTATTATTATTATTAATAAAATTATAAGCATTTATTTATATAATAGCACCAACATATTCTGCAATGCTTTATAAATTTGAACAAATACAGAGCAAGACTGAGTTTTAAGGAACAGAGAAAGAGATAAGAGGGCCCTGCTTGCAAGCTTACTATCCATAGGAAATTAGGAGTTTAATACATAGGGTTAAATGCCACAAATTGCATGTTGATTCAGCCAAACAGGAAAACATATATAGTGGGGGTATTGTCCCACAGAAATTTTGATTTGAGAGCCAGTAGGTTGTTATGAGCAAGTAAATAATTGATGATAAGACGCAAATATCTTAGGCACAGATTAGAGAGACTGAGTTGGGAGATATCTTGAAACAAGTAAAGAGATGTATGTTGGTACAGTTTAGTTAATGGTTTTGCATGTTAGTAGAAGTTTTTGATATTGGATTCTGTAAAGTACAGGAAAACAATATAAGGACTGGCAGAGTTGAGCAGCAGTAGAAGAATATTTGTTAAAATAAAACAATAAAAAAATTAGTCTAGCTGCTGCTTTCAAAATCGATTAAAGCATCTAAAGTCTGGTTAAGGGAAAATCAGCAAGAAAAGAAGTGTTTTTGTGGGAGTAAATGCTGCCTCCCAAGGTGCACACTGCTAGAGGAGAATTAGTTATCCTATGGTGGAGGGGGTGCCTAGTTATTTTCAAAAGCAAGATGATTCTCTAGCCCTCTTGTAGCTTTGACTACCTTGAGCTTCTACTGGTGTCTTAAGCTCACTTGCTTCTTGGTTGGAACCTGGTGGTTCTCTGTTTGGAAAAGAGAAAATTATTCATCACAAGGAAGGCAAAACAACTAGTGATTAATGCAGGCCTCCCTCCTCTTACCAGCACTGACATTAAATGAAAGTACCCATGTTTAATAATCTGGTCACCTTCCTGAGATTAAAATAATATTATTCATATTTTAAAAATAGGCATATTTACCCCCAACCAGCCCCGATATTAAATTATTAGCATTCATATTTCACAAATAGTCCTTCTTCTACTGCATCTCGGTTCCACATTCAGTTAAAAGAACCCAAACCTCCCCAGTATTAAATTAATAGTCCTCACCGCAACAATCATCCAACAATTGAATGAATCGTCCCACTAATAAATTAATAGCCTCAATCCCCATTAAATACCAATAAGTGAATAGCCACGACCACCGATAGATTTATAGACCCTACTCCAATTAAATTAATAGCCCCACTGTTAGCTTGAGTCAAGTGATTCCCCTATTTAGACTTTTTGAAAACCAGCTAGAGAAATTGAAGGAGGAAATGAAATAAAGCAACTACGCTAAATATCTTGGACTTGTAGATTAAGTACTTTATTCACATTGCTAGGATCCAAGAGTTATAAACATCTTGAATTCGGATGATTACATTTTGGCAACTGTACATGATCCTAGTTTAAGAGCTATGTCTTTTCTTTCTTTCTAACTGACCCAGATCTCAAGAGATGCAATGAGCTCCTGGTCAGCAAGCTGACAGCTCAAGTGGTACATGACACAATGACGTCTCCTTCAGTTTCTCTGGAAATTGCTGCTAGGAAAAAACTTAGCTTTCCCAAGACACCCAGTGGTGATGCAGATGAGTCTGCACAACATTTTGACATTTTGTCTGGTGTAAACGAATTGGCCAAAAATCGTGACAGCTCTTCCGTAAAATGAACTACAAATTCCACGAGGAAGGCCATTACCGGCAATTGCATCAAAGTACACAGACTTCTGTGATGGTGGATTCCAGCAGGGATGAATTAGTATTGTTTGAGGGTGTTGTACACACTGATGATGGTGAATATGATGACAGTGTAGATTGCAGGTGCTGAGATCTACTTGAGAGAAGGGAGCTAGCTGATGATGGTTTGCTTGGTAATATTTTGGGTAGAATGGCATGTTGGCAATTTTATGTTTTTCTACAGTAAACTTTCACCTTTATTAGAGAGGTGTTTTTTTTCTTTAAAAAGGTACAAGCTTTCTATTTACATTTTGGTTTCCCTGACATAAAACCAATATGCACTTGAATATAGGCTTTAGCACTTGAGGTGGAGGGATTAGTATCATCAGGATTGAGACTGGAGAGTGACAAGAACAATTGGACTGAAGACTGGAGAGTGACAAGGACACTGCCATTCCTCCTGTTTCTGTATGAGCTATGGCACAATATAATGTAACTGTAGATGTTGAAGAACACTGCCAGCCCTATTGTTTCTATTTCAGCAATGACACTTAATAATGGAGCAATGAAGCTCTCTTGTTTGTGTGAGAGCTATATAACACAGTATAATTTGACTGCAGATTAAGAAGATCATGACTGCCAGCCCTGTTATTTATATTTTAGCAATGACATTTAGCAATGGAGCTCTCCTGTTTGTGTGTTAGCTAGATACATCATACAATGTGACTGCAGATTTTGAACAATACTGCCAGCCATATTATTTCTATTTCAGCAATGAGAAATAGCAATGGAACAATTGAGCCCTCCGGTTTGTATGTGAGCTATAGAACACAGTACAATTTGACTGCAGATTTAGACCAAGACTGCCAGCCCTATTATTTCTATTTCAGCAATGACAATTAGCAATGGAGCTGTCCTGTTGGTGTGTTAGCTATATAACACAGTACAATGCGACTGCAGATTTAGAAGAACAAGATTGCCAGCCCTATTATTTCTATTTCAGCAATGACAATAATAAAGGGAGCTGTCCTGTTGGTGTGTGAGCTATAAAACACAGTACAATTTGACTGCAGATTTAGACCAAGACTGCCAGCTCTATTATTTCTATTTTAGGAATGGCAATTAGCAATGGAGCCATGGAGCTCTCCTGAATGTCACTGGCGACTTTGAAGAACACTGCTACCCCTCCTCCACTTCACACAGAATTGTAATTCCCCATTTGAGTATGGATAGAAGTTAATAATTTGTTCTTAACACCAGGGAAAAATAAAAATAAAATAAAATTTAACCGAAGAGAAATGGAGTTGGTCATTAGGCCTCTAAATGACTAGGGTCTTCTACTTCTATAAATATGTCATTGAGATATTACAACAATTTGCAAATGACACAACAAATGACAAGTTAGCATATGATTTTGAATAAAATATATTAATGCCAGTATAGACATAAGAGAAACAGTTTGTTGTCATTTATACTTTATTAATCATTAATACATGAGTACATACAACAGCCATCAGGATTCTTGCTCATCTGCTATTAGATAATTGTATTGCTACATAACCTGTGCGTGAGTATACATTGATTTTTACCTGAAATCACTTTACAACAAAATACACTAAATAACTGGTGGAAAAAGAATTCACTGTATTTGCTGAAACCTAAATAATTATTGTGTGGTAGCTACATGGATGACACATAAACATTTTATTGCACAACATTAAAAATAAATGTGTTGCTCACATAATAGTGCGTCTCACTAAAGAAGATGCTCTTATGGAATGTGCTTTAGGAGCTTAAGATGATAAACTATTAAGGAAGGGATGATACATTTTCAACACTTTAGGGGTTAGGGATGAAACACACAAGGGACCTCCCTGTCTTTCAGGAAAAAGGTACATGGTTATATGCAAATATAATATTTCTCAACACACAGGGTCTCTGAGTAAGTAAGTAATAGAGTAGGCAGTAATTATGTTTCACAACTGGTTTGATTGTCTCTCAAGTGCATAAAACCCACAGCACTGAAAGAGACAAAGCACAGCAGAGAGATCATTTGCATCCAATCTTCCTAACATTTGATTTACTACAATCTTCCTGAGAACCATGTCAGGAGTGAAGGGACAACAGAAGAAATGCCCAGAGCCTTGCCCACCACCACCACAACAACATTGCCAGGATCGTAAGTGTCTCACTGGTTGATCTTTTTCTTAAAAACTATACATGGTATACCAAGCAATTGGTAATATTTTAAAGAACATTTGTGAATGTGCTGTGTATCTTGGATAAAGTTTAAGCAACCTATATAGGGCTATTCTTCCATAGTAGTCCCTTACTTCTAATAATGACAGAAGCTGTATTATAAACCTTGTGGCTATATATGGTACCATAAACTGTGCTATTTGTCTTATATATTGCTCTATGATGTCATAACTGACAAATTTCTAAAATGTAATATCAGATGTTAAGTGCTTTTGTAGATAAAAATAACATAACATAATTAGTTATTGTAAAGACATAGGGGTATATTTACTAAACTGCCAATAGCAACCAATTAGATTCTAGTTGTCATTTTGTAGAATGTACTAAATAAATGATAACTAGAACCTGTTTGGTTGCTATAGGCAACATCTCCAGTTTTTCAAACCAGTTTAGTAAATATACCATGGTTATTTTCAAAATAACTATGTCTTCAATTTTAAAAGATACCAATACTTGTCATTCAACTGTCTTGTCAATTCTCCCAACTTAAAACTTCATTCTGTGTTGCATTCTCCGCAAATGTTAGATCTATGAGAGCATGGATAAAACACTATCTGGGAGAGAGAAAACACTAGGAGATATATACAGATATATATATATATATATATATATATATATATATATATATACTACCTTTTGTTTAAGTCTTTGACTACAAATATAATCCACTCCGAAGTGAGCAAATGATATATACTGTTTTTGTTTCAGCTTGCAAGCCAAAGCCAGTGTGTTGTCCGGAACCAAAATGTCCTCCCCCACAAGGTAAAAAAACATGAACCAAATATTTCCCTGAATGCTGTTAGTGCTAGTTTGTATGTAGATATATTAGACTTTCACGCCAATGAAGTTTATTTTTATTCTGCATTATAGCATTATCTTTAGAACAGAATTTAGTACTTTGAAATTTGTTCAATAAATTTGGGGGTCAAGATGTCTGTGTTCTCTCTAATTTGCAATGTTGATATTTTAATTGTACTTTGTTTATTGTATTGTCCTGTTATGTTATATTCTGTTTCATCCTGTGCTCTCTGTACGACCCTGTGGACCCTTTGTGGCACCATATAAATAAAGGATAATTAGAATAATAATAAATGCTTTTGTTTTGTGATAATACATTTAGTAAAAGCAAAAAGTATTTTTCAGTCTTTTGTCATATAAAATATTTTATGAAATACTCAATTTCAAGGATTAATGTGGTCCATACATAAATATTTAAATATAAAGTATACTTTGCACGTGTCTTTCTCAGTTACTCAATTTGTTGCATGTAGTATTATTATTATTTATTTATAAGGCGCCACAGATTCCGTAGCGCTGGATACAGAAGCAAGTAACAAATAGATGAGGTAATACATATAAGTAGCACAGATGAGTTAGAGATATCCTATGTAGTCTCACACGGAGTGCAGAAAAAGCCATGACAGGATGTACGAGGGAGTCAGACAGTAGAAAACATGGGATTATAGGTAGAGAGGACCCTACCTGCGAGAGCTTACATTAAAGGGGTGGTGAGAGACTGTAGGACCAACTGAGAGATAATGGAGATGGCAGGCGACCTTACTCTACCCTATGATGTCCTTAACTAAGTTTAGCTACAAATACATTTGTTCCCATAACAGTTGTTGTCCCTTTGATGCATTCATTAGCCAAATATGTGCTTTGACCTGGAATATATTTATGCATATTATTAGCTTGCCTTCTAAGCCCTTTTTTCCAAAGTAACACAAGATTAGTTTTTCTAGCATCTTTTGTCAAATCTACCCTTTCTTTCTATTTATTATTGAGGTTGCCTGTGTCCGAATGTCTCAAGCTCTTCTATGTCCTATTTTCAATGAAGTGTCCAAAATTGTACCCATGATGCAAGATGTCGTCAAAGTAGCGGCTTACGCTATTGTTATACTATATGTGCATTTATTCCCCTTTTAATGCATTGTTGCATCACTGTTCACCACAATTGGATCAGTGGCATTAGTCACAACCGTGGATGGCCAAATTTACATAGAAATCTCAATATTTTGTGCTGGTATTTATACACTTACTGTCAATTAAATACCCTCCATACATGGTATGCAGGTCAACATTTGAACCATTTTCACCAATTTGATCAGGTTGGTAAGTTTGGTCAAATTGACTAACCAAATCTGCACCATGTGAGCAAAATTTAATTTCTTTGTGCAAGTAGATGGGCACATTATATATCTACAAATGCCACATATGTTCACACATGTTACTTACTATGTGTATCGTTTATCTTTTGTAGAGCCGTGTAAGCCAACTCCACAATGTCAGCAGCATCATCACCAGAAGTGAATGAGGATAGCAAATGGAATATCTGCAGACAACTTTACAGAGACCCTTTTGGAAGTTATTATATGCATGCTACTACATGTTCATCAATTGTAATTAAGTGGATGAACTAAGTTATACTCCACTGAAACAATGATACAATGTGATTGAGTAAATATTAAAACATGTAAAAACATACATTTATGGTTTATTCATTTAAAGCCAGTGTCTATATTTACACCATTATAAATAGTGGATGTGGTAACTAATCAACAGAGCAAAACTCTAGTACATATAAAAACAATTGGTAACAGACAACACTGATAATATCTATTTAAGGTGCTTAGAAAAATATTATTAATCAAAACAGTAAAGAAAATATTAATTGACATCACTGGATAAAAATAATAACATAAACATTTCTGAATGGACCATGACCAGTTTCTACTAGGGATAATTAAACACTTATATTACATAGTGAACTTTCTTGTATAAGAACATCACCATATGTAACCGGGTGAGGGGAATCATTTCTAATTCCTGCTACTCACCAATACAAAGGGAGTAATTACAAGCTCAAAGCCTAAGACACTGGTGGGCCGTGTAATATTTTTCAATGGTTTTACAACTGGCCCATGTTGCAGAAGGAGACCACACATAACTTTTATCAATAATCATTTGGTCATATTATGACATCTAAGTACGAGTGTTCAAGCAGCTGAAAAACAAATAATTTTGCATCTGTCTAGTAAGGTCATACTAACTTGTTACATAGATTGTTTAAGTGTACTGTGTACATTCTGCAACATCAGACCCACTAAGAAGGAGAGGATCAGGAGGGCCACATGCCACGCTTGACTGCTAAGCCAATGGAAAAGCTGCAGGCATTTAGAAAAAACGCTTAGCCAGTTATAGAAAAGATTTTTGCAAGCTGCACTCTGAAATAGTGTAACAATAGAAATCCTGACAAATTGTGACTTTCTAGGAATCTTTCAGCACCTTGTGAAAAGTATGTGAACCTGAAAGACATTGACAGAGGACATGGATTCTTCCTGCTTTGCAATTATTATTTTTATTATTACTATTATTATTATTAATAAAATTATAAGCATTTATTTATATAATAGCACCAACATATTCTGCAATGCTTTATAAATTTGAACAAATACAGAGCAAGACTGAGTTTTAAAGAACAGAGAAAGAGATAAGAGGGCCCTGCTTGCAAGCTTACTATCCATAGGAAATTAGGAGTTTAATACATAGGGTTAAATGCCACAAATTGCATGTTGATCCAGCCAAACAGGAAAACATATATAGTGGGGGTATTGTCACACAGAAATTTTGATTTGAGAGCCAGTAGGTTGTTATGAGCAAGTAAATAATTGATGATGAGACGCAAATATCTTAGGCACAGATTAGAGAGTCTGAGTTGGGAGACATCTTGAAACAAGTAAAGAGATGTATGTTGGTACAGTTAAGTTAATGGTTTTGCATGTTAGTAGAAGTTTTTGATATTGGATTCTGTAAAGTACAGGCAAACAATATAAGGACTGGCAGAACTGAGCAGCAGTAGAAGAATATTTGGTAAAATAAAACAATAAAAAATTAGTCTAGCTGCTGCTTTCAAAATCGATTAAAGCATCTAAAGTCTGGTTAAGGGAAAATCAGCAAGAAAAAAAGTGTTTTTGTGGGAGTAAATGCTGCCTCCCAAGGTGCACACTGCTAGAGGAGAATTAGTTATCATATGGTGGAGGGGGTGCCTAGTTATTTTTTAAAAGCAAGAAGATTCTCTAGCCCTCTTGTAGCTTTGACTACCTTGAGCTTCTACTGGTGTCTTAAGCTCACTTGCTTCTTGGTTGGACCCTGGTGGTGCTCTGTTTGGAAAAAGGAAAGTTATTCATCACAAGGAAGGCAAAACAACTAGTGAACAATGCAGGCCTCCCTCCTCTTACCAGCACTGACATTAAATGAAAGTACCTATGTTTAATAATCTGGTCACCTTCCTGAGATTAAAATTATAATATTATTCATATTTTAAAAATAGGCATATTTACCCCCAACCAGCCCCGATATTAAATTATTAGCATTCATATTTCACAAATAGTCCTTCTTCTACTGCATCTCGGTTCCACATTCAGTTAAAAGAACCCAAACCTCCCCAGTATTAAATTAATAGTCCTCATCGCAACAATCATCCAACAATTGAATGAATCGTCCCACTAATACATTAATAGCCCCAATCCCCATTAAATACCAATAAGTGAATAGCCACGACCACCGATAGATTTATAGACCCTACTCCAATTAAATTAATAGCCCCACTGTTAGCTTGAGTCAAGTGATTCCCCTATTTAGACTTTTTGAAAACCAGCTAGAGAAATTGAAGGAGGAAATGAAATAAAGCAACTACGCTAAATATCTTGGACTTGTAGATTAAGTACTTTATTCACATTGCTAGGATCCAAGAGTTATAAACATCTTAAATTCGAATAATTACATTTTGGCAACTGTACATGATCCTAGTTTAAGAGCTATGTCTTTTCTTTCTTTCTAACTGACCCAGATCTCAAGACATGCAATGAGCTCCTGGTCAGCAAGCTGACAGCTCAAGTGGTACAATGTGACTGCAGATTTTGAACAAGACTGCCAGCCATATTATTTCTATTTCAGCAATGAGAAATAGCAATGGAACAATTGAGCCCTCCGGTTTGTATGTGAGCTATAGAACACAGTACAAATTTGACTGCAGATTTAGACCAAGACTGCCAGCCCTATTATTTCTATTTCAGCAATGACAATTAGCAATGGAGCTGTCCTGTTGGTGTGTTAGCTATATAACACAGTACAATGCGACTGCAGATTTAGAAGAACAAGATTGCCAGCCCTATTATTTCTATTTCAGCAATGACAATAAACAATGGAGCTGTCCTTTTGGTGTGTGAGCTATAAAACACAGTTCAATTTGACTGCAGATTTAGACCAAGACTACCAGCTCTATTATTTCTATTTTAGCAATAGCAATTAGCAATGGAGCAATGGAGCTCTCCTGAATGTCACTGGCGACTTTGAAGAACACTGCTACCCCTCCTCCACTTCACACAGAATTGTAATTCCCCATTTGAGTATGGATAGAAGTTAATAATTTGTTCTTAACACCAGGGAAAAATAAAAATGTAATCAAATTTAACTGAAGAGAAATGGAGTTGGTCATTAGGCCTCTAAATGACTAGGGTCTTCTACTTCTATAAATATGTCATTGAGATATTACAACAATTTGCAAATGACACAACAAACGACAAGATAGCATATAATTTTGAATAAAATATATTAATGCCAGTATAGACATAAGAGAAACAGCTTGCTGTCATTTATACTTTATTAATCATTAATACATGAGTACATACAACAGCCATCAGGATGCTTGCTCATCTGCTATTAGATAATTGTATTGCTACATAACCTGTGCGTGAGTATACATTGATTTTTACATGAAATCACTTTACAACAAAATACACTAAATAACTGATGGAAAAAGAATTCACTGTATTTGCTGAAACCTAAAAAATTTATTGTGTGGTAGCTACATGGATGACACATAGACATTTTATTGCCCAACATTAAAAATAAATGTGTTGCTCACATAATAGTGCGTCTCACTAAAGAAGATGCTCTTATGGAATGTGCTTTAGGAGCTTAAGATGATAAACTATTAAGGAAGGGATGATACATTTTCAACACTCTAGGGGTTAGGGATGAAACACACAAGGGACTTCCCTGTCTTTCAGGAAAAAGGTACATATTATATGCAAATATAATATTTCTCAACACACAGGGTCTCTGAGTAAATAAGTAATAGAGTAGGCAGTAATTATGTTTCACAACTGGTTTGATTGTCTCTCAAGTGCATAAAACCCACAGCACTGAAAGAGACAAAGAACAGCAGAGAGATCATTTGCATCCAATTTTCCTAACGTTTGATTTACTACAATTTTCCTGAGAACCATGTCAGGAGTGAAGGGACAACAGAAGAAATGCCCAGAGCCTTGCCCACCACCACCACAACAACATTGCCAGGATCGTAAGTGTCTCACTGGTTGATCTTTTTCATGAAAACTATACATGGTATACCAAGCAATTGGTAATATTCTAAAGAACATTTGTGAATGTGCTGTGAAAAATATATCTTGGATACAGTTTAGGCAACCTATATAGGGCTATTCTTCCATAGTAGTCCCTTACTTCTAATAATAACAATAGCTGTATTATAAACCTTGTGGCTATATATGGTACCATAAACTGTGCTATTTGTCTTATATATTGCTCTATGATGTCATAACTGACAAATTTCAAAAACGTAATATCAGATGTTAAGTGCTTTTGTAGATAAATATAACATAACATAATTAGTTATTGTAAAGACATAGGGGTATATTTACTAAACTGCCAATAGCAACCAATTAGATTCTAGTTGTCATTTTGTAGAATGTACTAAATAAATGATAACTAGAACCTGTTTGGTTGCTATAGGCAACATCTCCAGTTTTTCAAACCAGTTTAGTAAATACACCATGGTTATTTTCAAAATAACTATGTCTTCAATTTTAAAAGATACCAATACTTGTCATTCAACTGTCTTGTCAATTCTCCCAACTTAAAACTTCATTCTGTGTTGCATTCTCCGCAAATGTTAGATCTATGAGAGCATGGATAAAACACTATCTGGGAGAGAGAAAACACTAGGAGATATATACAGATATATATATATATATATATATATATATATATATATATATATATATATACTACCTTTTGTTTAAGTCTTTGACTACAAATATAATCCACTCCGAAGTTAGCAAATGATATATACTGTTTTTGTTTCAGCTTGCAAGCCAAAGCCAGTGTGTTGTCCTGAACCAAAATGTCCTCCCCCACAAGGTAAAAAAAACATGAACCAAATATTTCCCTGAATGCTGTTTGTGCTAGTTTGTATGTAGATATATTAGACTTTCACGCCAATGAAGTTTATTTTTATTCTGCATTATAACTTTTTCGTTAGAACAGAATTTAGTACTTTTGAATTTGTTCAATAAATTTGGGGGTCAAGATGTCTGTGTTCTCTCTAATTTGCAATGTTGATATTTTAACTGCACTTTGTTTATTGTATTGTCCTGTTATGTTATATTCTGTTTCATCCTGTGCTCTCTGTTCGACCCTATGGATCCTTTGTGACACCATATAAATAAAGGATAATTAGAATAATAATAAATGCTTTTGTTTTGTGATAATACATTTAGTGAAAGCAAAAAGTATTTTCCAGTCTTTTGTCATATAAAATATTTTATGAAACACTCAATTTCAAGGATTAATGTGGTCCATACATAAATATTTAAATATAAAGTATACTTTGCACGTGTCTTTCTCAGTTACTCAATTTGTTGCATGTAGTATTATTATTATTTATTTATAAGGCGCCACAGATTCTGTAGCGCCGGATACAGAAGCAAGTAACAAATAGATGAGGTATTACATATAAGTAGCACAGATGAGTTGGAGAAATCCTATGGAGTCTCACACGGAGTGCAGAAAAAGCCATGACAGGATGTACGAGGGAGTCAGACAGTAGACAACATGGGATAGAAGGTAGAGAGGACCCTACCTGCGAGAGCTTACATTAAAGGGGTGGTGAGAGACTGTAGGACCAACTGAGCAAAAGTGGAGATGGCAGGCGGCCTTACTCTACCCTATGATGTCCTTAACTAAGTTTAGCTACAAATACATTTGTTCCCATAACAGTTGCTGTCCCTTTGATGCATTCATTAGCCAAATATGTGCTTTGACCTGTAATATATTTATGCATATTATTAGCTTGCCTTCTAAGCTCCTTTTTCCAAAGTATACAAGAATAGTTTTTATAGCATCTTTTGTCAAATCTACCCTTTTTTTCTATTTATTATTGAGGTTGCATGTGTCTGAATGTCTCAAGCTCTTCTATATCCTTTTTTCAATGAAGTGTCCAAAATTGTACCCAATATGCAAGATGTCGTCAAAGTAGCGGCTTACGCTATTGTTATAATATATGTGCATTTATTTCCCTTTTAATGCATTGTTGCATCACTGTTCACCACAATTGGATCAGTGGCATCAGTCACAACTGTGGATGGCTAAATTGAACTAGTTCTTTACATAGAAATCTCAATATTTTGGGCTGATATATATACACTTACTGTCCATTAAATACCCTCCATACATGGTATGCAGGACAACATTTGAACCATTTTCACCAATTTGTTCAGGTTGGTAAGTTTGGTCAAATTGACTAACCAAATCTGCACCATGTGAGCAAAATTTCATTTCTTTGTGCAAGTAGATGGGCACATTATATATCTACAAATGCCACATATGTTCACCCAGGTTACTTACTATGTGTTCTTTTATCTTCTGTAGAGCCGTGTAAGCCAACTCCACAATGTCAGCAGCATCATCACCAGAAGTGAATGAGGATAGCAAATGGAATATCTGCAGACAACTTTACAGAGACCCTTTTGGAAGTTATTATATGCATGCTACTACATGTTCATCAATTGTAATTAAGTGGATGAACTAAGTTATACTCCAATGAAACAATGATACAATGTGATTGAGTAAATATTAAAACATGTAAAAACATAAATTTATGGTTTATTCATTTAAAGCCAGTGTCTATATTTACACCATTATAAATAGTGGATGTGGTAACTAATCAACAGAGCAAAACTACAGTACATATAAAACAATTGGTAACAGACAACACTGATAATATCTATTTAAGGTGCTTAGAAAAATTAACATTAATCAATACAGTAAAGAAAATATTCATTGACATCACTAGATAAAAATACTAACATAAACATGTGTAAATGGACCATGACCAGTTTCTACTAGGGATAATTAAACACTTATATCACACAGTGAACTTTCTGGTATAGGAACATCACCATATGTAACTGGGTGAGGGGAATCATTTCTAATTCTTGCTACTCACCAATACAAAGGGAGTAATTACAAGCTCAAAGCATAAGACACTGGTGGGCCATGTAATATTTTTCAAGGGTTTTACAACTGGCCCATGTTGCAGAAGTAGACCACACATAACTTTTGGCAATAATCATTTGGTCACATTATGACATCTAAGTACGAGTGTTCAAGCAGCTGAAAAACAAGTAATTTTGCATCTGGCTAGTAAGGTCATACTAACTTGTTTCATAGTTTGTATAAGTGCACTGTGCACATTCTGCAACATCGGGCCCACTAAGAATGAGAGGATCAGGAGGGCCACATGCCACACTTGACTGCTAAGCCAATGGAAAAGCTGCAGGCATTTAGAAAAAACACTTAGCCAGTTATAGAAAAGATTTTTGCAAGCTGCACTCTGAAATAGTGTAACAATAGAAATCCTGACAAATTGTGACTTTCTAGGACTCTTTCCGCATCTTGTGAAGAGTATGTGAACCTGTAAGACATTGACAGAGGGCATGGATGCTTCCTGCTTTGCAATTATTATTATTACTATTATTATTATTACTAAAATTATAAGCTTTTATTTATATAATAGCACCAACATATTCTGCAATGCTTTATAAATTTGAACAAACACAAAGCAAGCATGAGTATTAAGGAGCAGAGAAAGAGATAAGAGGGCCCTGCTTGCAAGCTGACTATCTATAGGAAATTAGGAGTTTAATACATAGGGTTAAATGCCACAAATTGCATGTTGATCCAGCCAAACAGGAAAACATACATAGTGGGGGTTTTGTCACACAGAAATTTTGATTTGAGAGCCAGTAGGTTATGAGCAAATCAATAATTGATGATGAGACGCAAATATCTTAGGAACAGATTAGAGAGACTGAGTTGGGAGACATCTTGAAACAAGTAAAGAGATGTATGTTGGTACAGTTTAGTTAATGGTTTTGCATGTTAGTAGAAGTTTTTAATATTGATTCTGTAAAGTACAGGCAATCAATATAAGGACTGGCAGAACTGAGCAGCAGTAGAAGAATATTTGGTAAAATAAAACAATAAAAAATTAGTCTAGCTGCTGCTTTCAAAATTGATTAAAGGACCTAAAGTCTGGTTAAGAGAAAATCAGTAAGAAAAGAAGTGTTTTTGTGGGAGTAAAGGCTGCCTCCCAAAGTGCACACTGCTAGAGGAGAAGTAGTCATCCTATGGTGGAGGGGGTGCCTAGTTCTTTTCAATAGCTAGATGATTCTCTAGCCCTCTTGTAGCTTTGACTACCTTGATCTTCTACTGGTGTCTTAAGCTCACTTGCTTCTTGGTTGGACCCTGGTGGTGCTCTGTTTGGAAAAGAGAAAGTTATTCATCACAACAAAGGCAATGCAGAATCAATGGCGCTATATAAATAAATCCAAATCCACAAAAATCAAACACCATTTTCAAGTTTTAACGAGCATATACCATCTTTCTCTCCATACCTGACATTGACCCAGAATTGGCCTTGTATAGGCCCATCAGGCTTTTGAATTAAGACTTCAGATTTCTTTCCAAAATTATGGCAAACAGACTATAAGATATAATGCCCTCTTTACTCACCTTCACCAGCTATGATTCACACATGGACAACACGTGGTCAGGCTATAAGATCTGCTATTGCAACCAGACAAAATCTCATGGTCTTTCCTGCACCACATCTTTGAGGTATGCACCTTTGGCTCCCTGTTCTAACAATTCACTAAGTACCGTTATGACACCACATTTATAATCAACAACAGCAAAGGAAACCCAGTACATAAGTCCAGAGGCACAAGGCAGGAGTGCTCTCTGTCAATCTTGCATTTTAAATTAGCATTTGACCTGCTAATTTAAAGCCTTGGAGACAGGAACACTTTTCAAGTTATCCATATTGGCAATACTAGTGTAAAAGCATTTGCAGATCCTTCTATACATATCCACTCCCAAACAGAATTTGCAATTGATCCTTGAAAAAGTGTACTGCAATGGCCCTGGGGCAAATTACAAGAGAAAGAAAATTCACCTAAGCAGGAATCCGAATATTTCACAGGTTGTACATCTCAATAGTTTTTTCTGTATGCCATGAATTCAGTTAGAATTATTAATCCCTTTGATTGTATGGGTTAGGTAACATAAACAAATGGATTGGATCAATAGATCTATCTGTAAAGTGCTTTAATATTGCTAAACCACTCTTGGAATGCTTTGCACACCTTATGATTAGAACATTATGGGATCTATAATCTGCTTTAAAGCATGTAATCTTAATAGAATGCTTTTGCATGACTAAACCATTCTTGCAAAATCTTGATGTGACAAATATTAATGTTGAATAGTGTATTATGCACTTTGGAGTGATATGTAAATGACCTGTCAGTGTAATTTTGGAGTCTCTTAATTAAGCTGTGATTGAGTTATTTGAATACTTTCCAGCTAAATACGTGGTTTACTCACAGGCTTATTGGATTTGTCGATGTTTAGGTTGTCTGTGATATTAAAGTCACTCACTACAATTAAGTTGCGAATGTCACGTTGTTAAGGATATGATAAATTTTTTTAGTAAAAGCTTCAGATTGAGGCAATAAGTGTGTATATATTTTATAGTAGGTAGTGTATGGAGCAGATATGCACTCTTGTATCCTATTGCTCTTTAAGGATGAGATGATTTTAGAGCGATACACCAGTGAATCTCCTGAAGGAGTGCAAGAATTTAAAATGTGTAATAACTTGTTTTCTTTTGGGTGGTTAGTTAAGTTATCAGTGTTGGTGTATGTTCCGTAGTGGCAGTTAGTGTGATGGATGTGTGTTTCTGTGTCGTGGAGGTCAGCTCATCCCAGCCTATTGAGTCACTCTCCTGAATAGCATGCCACGAAAAAGAGGATCCATGCTGGAAATTGGTTGCTAGAGTTGATAAATTATAACCTTTATGGGATCAAAGGTTCAACTATTTTCCTTTATTAGCTCCACCAGGTAAAATCATAAGGTTTCTGCAAAAAAGCAGAATCAAAATAGTAAACAGTAATAAAGGATCATTATATTCTCTATGTGGTGGTGACTTGCAATGGGTAGAGTACTAAATTCCGACAGTGGAAATGTCGTCAGTTAAACTGTTGACATGAAAATGTCAGCAGGCTAAAAGCCGATACTTCCATTGTGGGGACATCTTGAAAATGCTGACAGTGTGATTATTGATAATCACAATGTCGACAATTACAATGATGACATTAAAAGACCAATGACAGCGGGTCCGGCGGATAGCCACCTAGTCAGGCTGGATAATTTGGGATGCTCTCTAGCCGAGTCGTGATCTTGGAACAGGACAGGCTTGCTATCACTTGTCACTTTTAACTTTGCAAGGTTTAAAAGGACAAATGTAATATTTGGGAAACTAAATTTAAAAAGTTTTGGAAGATCAGCATTTTCTTACCCCCGATGGTAAGGAATCTGTTTTTTTCCAAATACCATGAAGATATTTTATTTATCTTTGAAATTTAGCAATTTTTACACTTACCTGTCTCGGATGATTATTTGTGTTTTGGGAGCCACTTTCTGGTCCTATGCAATAAACGTGTTCAATTTGGTTGTTGCCATCTTTCGTTGGGACATTTAAGGTGTTAACTAAGCCAGTGCTGAGGAAATATTGTAGCTCTGCCCTTATATCTTCAGGGATTCCTGTAAAGCAAAAACTATGTCTCCTTGTATGATTTTCCAGATTGTCCATCTTGTCTGTCAGGGACAAGATAGATTTAATTTGCACTTCAATTGTATTTTGCATGTTTACTATTTTCTAGAGTTCAAAAATGTGATCAGCATTAGACTCCATAGGGTTAATGTATCAAATAGCGATGTTTGCAAATCGACGATATCCAGCGACTTTGCATAGTAAATTTAAAACGGCAATCGCTTTAAAGGCAAGTTTTGTTTTTAAAGCTATTGTCGCTTTAAATTTGCCATGTAAAGTAGACGGATATCGGCGATTTGCAAAAATCACTATTTGATACATTTGCCTCTATGTGTTCAATTACTGTATTGATTGAGTCTTGTATGGAGAATATTTATTGATATATTAATAACATAATAATTTTGGACATTTCTTTAGGAGTTTCGTACCATGATATGAATAAGTTAGATTGTGCTTGTGTGTCCCCCCAAATATGTCAGGTCTATGCCCTGGGGAGGGCGATGAACTGCGTTGAGGTTGAGATTTCCACTTACTTTGCCCATCTTTGTACTGGGAGTTTTTCTTAGAATATTTTTCATATTCTGTGGAGCCAATGGTTAGAGAGTGTTGTCTCCAAATCCATTACCCCTGTTTTTCACATGCTAGTAAAATATTAAAATACACTACAGAGAGAAAATAAAACTGGTTGTTGACTTTCAGATGTTGCCAAAAATGTGAGTAGATGAAATGGTAATCAGTACTTAAAAAAGGGAGAAAATAAAGATAATTTTGTATTTTAATACTTTAGATGAAAATGCTATCAACAGCATATTTGTACATTGACATAGCTGAAATTAGAGCTTTGCTGCTCACTTAAGTTATACATAGAGTTAGCAAAGTTTATGGCTTATTTATATGTTTTTGCATTGATATATGACAAATAGTGCCATGCACTATAATTAAACTGTTAAACTGTGTGGGGTGACTAAACTTGGGATCCCAGGTCTTTTATGGGTCCCTGGCCTTGGTCTCTTGCAGATACCAAGATTACTGATTACTAATGTGCTGAAGTTCAATAGGCAACACACTTTCAGAATAAAGGTCCAATGGGGTCTTGTTGGTTCAGTGATGTCTCAAGGACAGGTAAATGTGGGTTTTCCAGGTTCAGTTCTGCTCAGTATGTGTGAAGGCGTCTATAGTGAATAATTGTGCTGCTAGCCAGCTCTCCACACTGCGGGCCTGCTTAACATGAGCATTCAATGTGTCAGTGGGTGCTCCGTGGTATCCCTTTCCACAAGTTTTTGGGTGAGGAATACCCCAATTGAGAGCCACAGGTAGGTTGCTGGATACTTGCTTGTTACCATTTCAACGTAATGCACAGACTCTATATTGTCATTGTAGCTGTCCACTATTCTGCCTTCAATGTTGGATGTCCACAGAGTTCCCCCTCTTGGACTTCTAGCGCAGCAGGTACCACGAGATATATCACTTGAGTCATATACGAGGTAATAATGCTGTAATCACTGCTTGTGGGTTTAAGGCTTGTAGGTGTATGTCATAAAGACTTTCATAGCCTTGCAATGTAAAATTGTGCTTGCTTGGTAGAGACAGATCTTGTAAGCATGGTATACTGTTAGCAATCTGAGTAGTTATCAGATAAAAATCTAGTCAGTAGGACTGTAGACAATTGAGGTCTTCTTCTTGATAAATATGACAGAAATATTACAACATTCCACAGATGATCCAACAAACCATAAAATAGTATACATTTGTTGTTAAAAATGTTGATACCGATATAGAGATAAGAAAAACAGGATGTTCTCATTTATACTCAAAAATAAAAATACATACAGTACATACAAGAGCCTTCAGGATACTTGCTCATCTTCTATTAGATGATTCCATTGCTATATACTCTGAGTGCCTATGTTGATTATTTCCTGCAACCACTTGTACAATGACAAAAAAATGTTAATAATTACTGTATTAGCTGAAACCTGAATAAGTATTGTGTGGTAACAACTATGAATGACACACAAGTTTCCCTTAGCTAACATCACAAATAAACATGTTGCTCATGTAATTGACGCTCCCAACAATGAAGATGCTCTTATGGAATTTGTTGTGATGATAACTCATTAAGGAAGGGATAATATTTTTTCAACACTCTAGGGGTGAAAGACTGAAATACATCAAGAACCACCCTACTTTCCAGGAAAATATACAGATCATTATATGCAAATATAATATTTCCCAACATACAAAGTCACTAAGTGAAGTTATTAGGCAGTAAAATTGCTACACAAAAGGTTTACCTCTCCTTCAAACATATAAAACCCCACAGAACTGAAAATGACCAAGCACAGTATAGAGATCATTTGCATCCATTTTTCATCACATTTAATCTACTAACCTTTTCCAGAGTACAATGTCAGGAGTGAAGGGACAACAGAAGAAATGCCCAGAGCCTTGCCCACCACCACCACAACAATGCCAGGATCGTAAGTATCTTATGTGTATTTTCCTTAGAAACTGTACATAGTATACCAGACAGTTTTATTAATGTGCTGAGAAGAGAATATCATAGGTAAAGGTTATACAACTAATATGGGGATCATTCTTCCATAGTAGTCCCTAACTTCTTATAATAATAATAGCTATATATTAAACCCTGTGGTACTATATATTGGGTTATTATGCCATAAGCTCTGATATGGGTCATTGTTCTGTGAAATCAAACATGAGTCCAGTTACTAAATTTGCAAAGAGTAATAATGTATAAGACAGCAAAGTACTTTTTCAAAAATAAAAAATAACATACATATTTTTAGTGCATGGCCACTTTCAAAATAATGGCTTCAATTTTAATATCTCCCCAAATATACACATTTGCCATTAGATCATGATGCCTTTGAGCTTTAGTTCAGAAAAGCAGCACTGTCTGGCACCATGTTGAGTCATCCTCTTTAGTTTGTTTTGGTTTACATATCTGAAAAGTTAACCTAGTCATAGGAGCCTGCTCTTTGGGTTCTGTGGGTGTTGAGCACCCCCAATATTTGTGTTGATGCACCACTAACCATGTTTATGCATAGCATTTTTCAGTCAAAAGGGGGGAGGAGTATTAACAATGGCATCTCTAATAATTTGAAAAAGTTAGCTCCAATGAACTTGAGTACCACAATCCGTGTGTGTCAAAATATAGCTTTCTCTTTGTCTACAGGTTTTAAACACACTAGAGCAAATAAATTATAGTTACTGTTTTTGTTTCAGCTTGCAAGCCCAAGCCAGTGTGTTGTCCTGAACCAAAATGTCCTCCCCCACAAGGTAAAAATATTAACCAAGCATTTCCCAAAATGTTGTTTTATTTGCAATTGCATGTCCATATAATTAAATTAAACTACAATGAAGTTTATTTTTATTATGGATTATAGCATTTTCTTTTTTATGCACTTATGTCAGCCTTTTAGTACTTGGGAATTTATTATGCATATTAAAATTATTACTATTACAAATTATTCAAGTGTACACACAACACACAATGGGGATATTTATTAAAACCGTTGTAAGGGAATTGTACAATATACAGTAACCCATAGAATCAGATTATGTTATTCTTCTAGTATAGTGTAGAACAGTGATGGGCAAAATTATATACTTCAATTGTCCCATGGGCGGCTCTGAAACCTTCAAAAGGACTGTGCATTGCCTTTAATTTCAAAAATGATAAAGCAACTCTAAAACTACGTCGTTACGCCCACCTCAATAATATCAAAATACCCCCATATGCCTCACACTTGTTTCCAAATTCCACCACATGCCAATCAGACCTCCCAACTCCTCCAAAAAAAGACCTGAATGCTCTCAGACTCCACTTGCCACCTTGGTAATACCATGTTGCACTGCAGGAAGGGGGCACATTTAGACAGATTTTCAGTAGCCCCCTTGTGTGTCCTAGCACTAAATTGCACCTTTTCATTTCTTTGCTCGTGTGTGTGTGTGTGTGTATGTGTTAATGCTCCTCCTTTTCAGTCTTCGACATATTCTTACTGCATACAGTTGGCACTATTGTTATACTGATGATGGAGTAATTTAGTCATTGACTAAATGCTTTCCTAAAACAGTGAACAAGCAAAGAGAAAAAACATAATTGCAAAAACAGAAATATAAGACTACAAAATTAGTTAATATACGTTACAATATATTTAATTTGATACAACAACATTGAAATAATTTGCTCCAGTGATCGAAGTGAAAATTTAGCAGTGGAGGTACGAAAATGTAATGGAAATGTACGAAAATGGTATTTGATAGTTTTACAATTAAAGTAGTAGCAGAAGTGGCGGTATGGCACACAACTGGTGTATTCACACAAAGTCCCAACGTAGCATTCTTTGTCACCAACTTATAGGTCTTTTCAACAAACTGGGGGAAATATTTAGATCAGGGGTAAAGTTATTTGTGTATCCTCTATTTTGGAATGTTTTTGTTTTGTGCTAATACCTTTATGAAAATCATAATTAATGTTCCACACTTTCTGCACAAAAATATTTTTTATGATTTACTCTGTTGAGATGACTCCTTGTCATCTGTATATTCTTGATACAAAATGTTAGAAAAATGTTTGCATTGAGCTGGAATATAATTATACTTATTAATAACCACTGAGGTGCCTTTTTCCAATGGAAACAAATATATTTTTTTAGCCTCTTTCTAATTCTACTCTTCCATTTCCATTATGAATGAGGTTACCTGCTTTTGAAATATCTTAGGCTCTCCTATATATTTATTGCAGTGAAGTGCCAAAACTGTTTCCTATGTTAAAGATGTGGTCTAATTATTGTTGTACATTTGTTATACTTTGTTTGCAGTATGTGCATTTATCCTGCTGGTTGGGCATTATTGCATAGATATTCACAACTGGATCCATGCACTCGTTTTTCACAACCATGGGTGACCAAATTGAACAGATCTGGTTGTTCAGGTGCCAGGCAATTTGATCCCCTTGCACTACAGTGACTTTGACTGTGTTAAAAAGTTTGGTCAAATTGACTAACCGGAATTGCATTGACTTTTTACATTTTACATTTCTTCCAGCAAGATTGGTTACTTACAATATGCTTCTTTTATCTTCTGTAGAGCCATGTAAGCCAACTCCACAATGTCAGAAACAGCATCACCAGAAATGAGTGAAAACAATAAATGGAATATTTTGAAACAATTTAACAAGATAATCATCTGAGTTATACTCCAAAGCATTGTTGATACATTGTGTTTGAGTGAATATTAAAACATGTTTTAAGAACATACATTTATGTCTTTTTAATTAAAGGAAGTGTTCATATCTACACCATGGTACATAGTGAATATGCAAATTAATAAAAAAAACAGGTAATAGCATGCTATGGTATAACTGAGTGAGAGGAATACTTTCTAGTTCTTGCTGCTCACTAATACACAGGTAGAAATTTAAAGCTCTGAGTCAGTGTGGTCAGCATGATACCTTTCAGAGGCTTTACAACTGGACCATAGGGCTACAAGGAAGCTGCACATTGTTAATCATTAGATCCCATTATGACATCAGAGCAGCAAACCAATGTTCAAACAGCAAGTTAAGCAATAGAGTGTAAGGTCAGATTAACCTGCTACATAGATTGTATGAATGCACTATGTACAGTCTAAACCACTAAGAAGAAGTGGAAAGGGATAAGGACAATGTGCATGAGAAGGGCAGCGTGGCTACTGTCACAGGGTATGGACACACATCATTGGGCATGGCATGACAGCTGACTCACCCCAGCCACCTTCAAAACAACCTTTTAATAGCATGCACACTAGTGGCTATGTAGAGCAGCAATAAACACGACTTACCTCCCAACTTTACCACCATGGAGCAAAGCTGTCCCTGGCAGGATTGAGGGATAGAGACCTTAAATTGGGATTGCCACACCTTAAGCAGGGCAGTTGGGATATATTCAGAAGTTCAGAATGTCACAATTTGGGCCTCTGTTTCCACATTACTACATTAACAGTAGTATGAGTGCTAAGCAAATGGGAAAGCTGCGTGCAGTAGGACAAACGCTAGCCCAGCTATAGAAAATATTTTTGCAAGCTGCATTGTAAAATTGTGGTAAAATAGATATTCAGACAATATTATTTACAACAATAAAAATAAGTTGATCGAAGAGGGCCGATATGAGTGGAAGTGGGTAGGTATTTCTAATGCTAATTTTATTTAACCCACGGAAGTCAATGCAGGGTCGAAGAGAACCATCCTTCGTAGACACAAATTAGAACCCGGTTCCTATCGGGGATTGGGGGCAGCACGAAAGGCTAAGTAGTTAGCACTACTGCCTTATAGCACTGGGGTCATGAGTTCAATTCCTGACCATGGCCTTATCTGTATGGAGTTTGTATGTTCTCCCCATGTTTGTGTGGGTTTCCTCTGGGTGCTCCGGTTTCCTCCCACACTTCAAAAACATACTGGTATATTAATTGGCTGCTAACAAATAGACCCTAGTCTGCGTTTCTGTGTGTGTCTGTGTGTGTGTTAGGGAATTTAGACTGTAAGCTTCAATGGGGCAGGGAGTGATGTGAGTGAGTTCTCTGTACAGCACTGTGGAATTAGTGGCGCTATATAAATAACTGATGATGATGATTTAGAAGGCCTAATAAAGCCCTTTTTAAGATTCTCCTTAATATACTCCTCCATGGCCTGCATTTCTTGTATCGAGAGGGAGTCGATCCAGACAAACAAAGTCTAAGGCGAAAATAAAGTTTACAACTTTCCTTAAAGTTGCAAAATAAGGTTTTATCTCCAGAGAACCAGTCTGGCAGGATCAATTTGGGTTCCACAGTAGAGGCCAGGAGAGCTTGCTGGGCTTGTGAGGCTCTAGCAGCTTCATCTTGCGCAGACAACCAATGTGACAGACCTTGGACCATCTGAGATAGTTGGTGAAGGACTTGTCCCGCTTTCATCCATGGAAACAGTTTCCACTATTCACTGGCCGATTATAATGTTACGGCTAACGGTCTTATCATAAACCTGTAGAACCAGATGGAGAGTTCTTCACCTATAGCAGCCGCCTTTCCCATAGAGTTCGCTATGCTAAAAGGTACTCGGATGCCCCCAGGTCTTATACTCAGAGTAGTACAGGTGTATGAATGCACCGTAGTGTAGAGTAGCGGGGTGTAGAATCTAACTTGATCACAAAACAGGCTGAGGTCTAGGTCCGAAGCAGGTAACGTGGTATTAAAGTAATTCTATCGTTTTCAAATAAGCATTTCATAAGCGAGTGTATTGTGTTTCCAAAGCACAAAGTAATTTATTTTAGCAGATGTAAAATTTAACAATTCAATACATGAATATAATACAGTACAGCCAATACCAAGAGATAAATACATACTGCTGCGCTCTCTTGCGCTAGCTGGTACCAGCGAACAGAACTTCACTCCAGAATACTGTGGTCAGAGAAGACTGAGGCCAGTGCCAGCACAGCTATATTATATACAGTCAGTGTTACAGAGAAAACAATGCAGATGACGTGGCTTGCTTTTATAGGTCCAGACTTCAGGTGGATCCAGTGTAAACAGGTCATATAACCCCCTCCAAGGCTGAGGGTCAACATTCCAGATGATTCTCCCGCCCAGAAACCAGTTTAAGCTAGTCCATTAACATATTACAGTCAGTATAAATTTAAGTATTTATTCCCTAACATCACTAACTAGAGTATGCAATGTGCGATCTCTTCATCGAAAGAACCGGACAACTGCTGATGAATAGGGGATTAAAATGATACCAGACATGACACATTTCCTATAACCTGGACCTTAAATAAAACTAAAGTGTACATATAATCATAATATAAACTAATAATAAACTAAATACTATCTGCTCATAAATCACTGTGGAATGGAATCAATATAAATATGAAATATATAAATAACTAAATGTTGTAGTGCGAGTGTGTGCGTGCGTATTTTACCGCGTGATCGCTCCATGCCATGTGTAGCGTGGCATACTGAGTGCAATCGCATGATAAAACAATACTAATTAATATACTTTTGCTCATCCAATTATACAACTTCAACAGTTCCACCCTTTGATAGTATACTAAACTATCACCCTAAAGATTTTATATGCAGGATCTCAGTACCACGTTTCATTGCTCTGTAATGCAAGTCCCCCTTGGTGTATGACCACGCTGTCTGTAGATCTAAACAAGTTATCACAATAGAGAGTCTTAATCCTCAAAACAATTTTCTTCTTTTACTATAGACCGTATACCTCTGGAGCTTTTTTTTTTTTATGCCCTTCAAGGGGACAATAGAACATGTAATACATTATTTGGAATGGTATGGGGTACAATAGAACATGTATCATCAATTACAGAATACTCTACTACAGTTGTTTATGTCTAACAGGTTCATCCGACCAACGCATGTCATTAAGCTCAGACTACATTTAAACATTTCATATGCACCAATAACATAATAAACCTGAGTTACAATATACATTCCAATAATATCAACATTTCCTTTCTTCAACACTTTTGGGGCGGGCTATTGTCTGCTCGTTCTTCCCAGTCTCCCAATAATCCTACTTGATATAATCTCTGAGGCACGTGAGAGCACACCCAGCACTCAGTTTGGTCTACAACCTTACCCACCCAAGAATGATAATCATTCTCAAGGATGCCTGCTCAAGTCCGAATATTACTGGACTGGCATCGCTGGATGTACCTCTGTTCAACTATGGGGTCAACGTATTTATGGACATAATGCTACTCAGACATAAGCCCCTCAAGCTTTCTCCAAGCTCCAAGGTTTCCAAATTTTCCTTTACCCCTCAATTGAATAGAGTAATTGGCTGGACCGTTTGTGCTGCTAACTTCTCCTTCATCCCCAACTTCTCCTTCACTACCTGAGCCAGCCTCTGTCACCTGTCCACAATTAAAAGAATTGACTGTCCTGAAAAGAGAATGAAATGAGAGAAACACAGAACAGGAAAACTACAACTTCATGCTGGACAACTGTCTTAGTCTTTGGCTCAGGTGCTACTAACTGCATTCGAGGCCTCCCAGAACAGATTCATGCATGCCCTTGGACCCTTCTCTGGGTGTTGGCTCCTCTGCAGTGGGTGGAATTGGTACCAGTGTGTCTCTGTTACCCTTGAGGTCCTGATGCTGGTAGCCTACACTTGGTACCTGTCTGTCAAATAACCTGAGCCTAGGAGATTACTGTTCCACAACTTACTCTCCCGGTCCAACGTCCTGACAGTTAGTGTATCTTTTCAGGAGACAATGTTTTGAATGTTCTCGGTTGCTGTCTCACTATTTACCTCTCCTCTCAAGGTCTAGACCAGTCTCTCAGTTACAAACTCATCACAAGAAAAGTCATAAACATTTCAAAAGTCAACAGGTTAGGAGGCAGCTCAGGAGTGATCTTGATAGTGGGGAGGACTAGTGGCTAAAGCTACCAGCCACTTCAATCAAGTTCCAACCCTCATTCTATTCAATTCCTTCTAACTAGTACCGTTACTTTATGTTGACACTGGTTTGTAGCTAATCAAAAGTATGTAATTTGTTACCACTACTCATACATTTTACATTTATTATCAATAACATGAATACCCCTATCACCTATTATAACTCTAGGGCTATCACATTGAATAACAAAAGCTTTGAGTATGACACAGTAATACATTAGACACATTTCAATACACCTTTACCCAGACATATTTCATTGGTACACCAGTGTATACTTGAGGATCCTGCAAGGTGGTAATTGGATGACGTGGATTTGTCTTACCTGGAGAAAACCCATCTGCAGGAGGGATATGGGATGGCTCTATTGGTATCATCTTCCTGACATTCTCTTAATCAAGACAGGACGTTGCCTTCCTACTAACTTGAGAAGAAATGTCTGGAGCACCCCAATATACTCTTATCAGCTTGCACATACCTTCTGTTCCCAGCTGAGCCAGACCATGTGCTGCCTCCGCTATGTATGGAATATACACTCTGGAAGCTACTGGTCTACCTGTCCATCTCTCCAGGGTCCGTCAGACTCCTAACCACATCTCTTCAGCTTCCAGACAGTTTATTCTACAGGTGACACAAATCTTCATATATTAACCAATATGTGTATGCGTGCCTGTGTGTGTGTGTGTGTGTGTGTGTGTGTGTTCACATTTTAAAACAATACAACGAAAAACAAAACAAAACATAGATTTGTCAGCTGTCACATAAAACCCTGTCTATTTGACAGATATGTTTGCCCTGGTGTGACAGCCATGTATAGTCGTGTGTGTAAGAGTGGGATTTTACTAGCAGCTACTTCAGTTGGTAACTGTGTCACAGTATCAAGTCCTCTATGTAATGTCCTACTCATGTGCTGGTATTGCCATAAAAAGATTTTTCAGTCACCTCAACGTCGCCCCCTAGACTAGAAAAATGCTGAAGACCAATGTATATCAATCGATTTTCTCTCTGCCAACTCACATGCCATTTTCAGTACCCCATGTTCAGCTACTTGGCTAAGTAAAAAGGGCAAAGGGGTCTATCTCTATAACACTTTCTTCAAATATAACAGTATCCAGTACATGTCTGTCTAACAGTGAAAAAATATAAAACATGAAAATTTTACATTTTCTAGGGTTTCACATTATGTCATATCTTGTGGCAAAAATCTTACTCCAATGTTCTACACAGAGATGCACATCTGTATGTCTAACCTCCAGCAATCTCCTAACTACCCTTTGTGCATAAATATAAAGACACACTTTGTACAGGAGCCCCGAAACAAAAAAAAGCAAAAACAAAACAGATATGTAATCTATAAAACATCAATCGTATTTCTACAACAAAAAACTTTCTGCTTAACATTAGCAGCTTCTATACACATAACACCAAATTCCTAGCTGCTTCTGTGACTTATGTCAGTCTTGTGTATGTATCCCTGAGTTTGTCTTATGTCATAAATGTCTTAACCCCATTACTGAGACCGTGTCTATGTCTTTTTGTATCTCTATACAAGAGAAGAGAGAGAGATAGCATAGATGTAAAGAATAAGAAAACAGGAAAACAATGAATAATAAGAATCCAAAGATTTGAATACAAGGGTTTGAAAACAAACAGAAATGCAGAAAGTGAGATTTTTACAGTAAACATGACAGCTGGATTGGACACTATGGGAAAATGACTGTATTCATTCCACTAATCCCCTTAGTTATTCACTAAACTATGACCCCTCCCCATACTTGACTAGGGGGTCTTACATCAACCGTGCAATCTGGTGTCGTCAGTCATTTTGTTCATTAAGAACTCGGTATCACCATAACTATATACCTCTGCAACGGACTTCCTGACTTATAATAGAGAAATGAAAAATTAATTCTTGGTGACTCATACTTATCTGAAATACATAAAACGATATTTTAGAGCAAAGTATGTACATATTTCATTTTTGAATAATGATTCTCAGCCAAACAAATTATCATGAGCCATTGCAGCCTAAAACAAAGAGTGTTCCAATGATCCATTGTTAATTTGTCTTTCAAGAGTAATTTTTATACTTCTCTATCCCACCACCCTTATTATTATTATTATTATTAATATTTATTTATAAGGCGCCACAAGGCATCCGCAGCGCCGTACAGAGACAAACAAAATCACAGTACAATGGGAGACAGCACAGTACAGTAAACACAGCAACTCAGTACGCTCAATGCACAGCTAGAGAGGGCGGGGAAGGGGTAGGGAGGATCCGCAAACGACGGGGCCCAAGAAGGAGGGCGCGGAAGACAGGGAGACCCCCAGGGGGGAGGAGGGAGCGAGAGTGGACGTGGGGTGGAGGACCCTCGAGGAGGAGGGCTAAGTAGCTGGAGAGCAGAGTTAGAAGTGGTGGAAACAGGAGGAGAGATGGCCCTGCTCAGAGGAGCGTACAATCTAAGGGGAGGGGTGGACAGACAGAGAGACGCAGGGGAGAGAGGGAGAGTAGGGGGACAGAGGCAGAAGATAAGGTAGGAAGTTAAGTGGGAGACAGAAAGGCTTTAAGAAAAAGGTGGGTTTTTAGGGCCCGTTTGAAGCTGGACAGATTAGGGGAAGTTCTGATGGAGGAAGCTTGTTCCAGTGGAGGGGGGCAGCGCGGGCGAAGTTTTGGATACGCGCGTGGGAGGAGGTTATAAGGGGGGAAGAGAGGCGACGGTCAGAGGCAGAACGGAGAGGGCGGGATGGAGCATGAATAGAGAGGAGGGTGGAGATGTAGGGCGCAGTGGAGTTGGCGAGGGCCTTGTAGGTGAGTGTGAGGAGCTTAAAGAGGATTCTGAAGGGGAATGGGAGCCAGTGAAGGGCTAGGTAGAGGGGGGAGACAAAAGAGGAGCGGCGAGAGAGGAAAATAAGCCTAGCTGCAGCGTTAAGGACGGATCGAAGGGGATCGAGATGAGAGTGGGGGAGGCCAGTGAGGAGGAGGTTGCAGTAGTCCAGGCGGGAGATGATCAGAGAGTGGATAAGGCATTTGGTTGCATCTTGGGAGAGGAAGGGCCGAATGCGAGTGATGTTGCGCAGCTGGAAGCGGCAGGATTTAGCAAGAGAGAGGATGTGGGGGCCAAAGGAGAGAGAGGAGTCGAGGATGACACCAAGGCAGCGAAGTTGGGGGACAGGGGAGATAGAGGTGTTGTCGACAGTGATGGAGAGGTCAGAAGGGGATGGGGTATGAGAGGGAGGAAAAACTATGAGCTCAGTTTTGGCAAGGTTAAGTTTGAGGAATCGAGAGGACATCCAGGAGGAGATGGCAGAGAGGCAGGCAGACACCCTAGAGAGGAGGGAGGGAGAGAGATCAGGAGAGGAGAGGTATAGTTGAGTGTCGTCAGCGTAAAGGTGGTAGCTGAAGCCGAAGGAGCTGATGAGTTCACCCAGGGAGGAGGTGTATAGAGAGAAGAGTAAGGGTCCCAGAACAGAGCCCTGAGGGACCCCGACTGGAAGGGTGGATGGGGGGGAGAGAGACCCAGAGGTGGTGACAGAGAAGGAACGGTGAGTAAGGTAAGAGGTGAACCAGGACAGGACTGGGCCGGAGAGGCCGAAAGACTGGAGGGTGTGAAGGAGGAGGGGGTGGTCAACGGTGTCAAACACTGCAGAGAGGTCAAGGAGGATGAAAAGGGAGAAGTGGCCCCTGGCTTTTGCAGAGAGGAGGTCATTGGTGACTTTAGCCAGGGCAGTTTCAGTGGAGTGGAGGGGGCGGAAACCAGACTGGAGAGGATCAAGGAGGGAGTATTCAGAAAGGTAGGAGGTGAGACGGCTGCAGACGAGCCTCTCGAGAATTTTGGAGGCAAAAGGGAGAAGAGATATGGGGCGATAGTTCG
Organism: Mixophyes fleayi; assembly: GCF_038048845.1. NCBI lineage: Eukaryota > Metazoa > Chordata > Amphibia > Anura > Limnodynastidae > Mixophyes > Mixophyes fleayi. The sequence continues at coordinate 86,586,894 of NC_134407.1, read as the reverse complement.
AGAGAGAAGTGGGGTCGAGATTAGGTTTCTTAAGAATGGGGGATACGAGAGCATGTTTGAAGGAGGAGGGGAAGATGCCAGTGGAAAAGGAGAGATTAAAGAGGTGAGCGAGGTGGGAGCAGGTGGTGGGGGAAAGGGAGCGAAGAAGGTGGGAGGGGATGGGATCCAGGGGGCAGGTAGTGGGGGGGGAGGAAAAAATGAGAGAGTGGACTTCCTCGCCGGTGGTGGGACGGAAGGAGTGGAGGGGAAGGTGGTTGGGGGGGAGGACAGAAGAGTGGGAGGGGTGGAAGAGAGAGTGGAGGAGGAGATTTCAAGTCGGATGGCCTCGATTTTAGAGGAGAAGAAGGAGGCGAAATCAGAGGCAGTCAGGGAGGAGGGGGTGGGGGGAGGGGAGGGGGCCAAGAGAGTGCTGAAGGTGGCAAAGAGGCGGCGGGGGTTAGAGGACTGGGAAGAGATGAGGGATTTAAAGAAAGATTGTTTAGCGAGTGAGAGGGCAGAGCTGTAGGATGAAAGGATGAATTTAAAGTGGAGGAAGTCAGCCAGGGAGCGGGATTTTCTCCAGTGACGTTCAGCGGAACGGGAGCATTTTTGGAGGAAGCGGGTAAATTTGGAGTGCCAGGGTTGGGGTTTGGAGCAGCGGGGGTGGACGGAGTGGGCAGGGGCGACCGCGTCCAGAGCGGAGGTGAGGGTGTGATTGTAGAGGGAGACCGCCTGGTCTAAGTCTAAGTCTACTAAGTCTATATTTCTTTTGTCTAGCCTTATCTGTGAGAAGAAAGGACAAGATAGTTATCTTTAAACAACAAACGAAACAAACATTTTCATTCTTTACCATCGGCCAGCGATCAGGAAAGCAAACATGACAACATCAAACAAACAAGCAAAATCAACAAAGTATACTTTTAAACCAGTTTCTTTCTATCCCTGCACACTGATACTTACCACAGAATAACATTTACCTTGCCTGGTTATAGGACTACAGGTATGACCTGACTTATAGAGTTGACTATAGTTCTTACTCAAAACATTTGCTGCTGTGAGGTGTGCAGGTAACTGTTGGAAAACCTCTGTGACTTGTGTGCGCCTTCTCTGTGGGTGTCTATGTAATTCCCCCTTAAGTGGCCCAAGTCTGTTTGCTTCCGCTCTTGTCATTGTACAGTCCCTTGCTTGATGTCCTGTTTTATGGCATCTAAAACACTTCCTCAACTCATGTTGTTTCTGTTCCTTAAACCAGGTGTTATTATACTGTGGTCGTGTGTGCAGTCCCTCTAGTGCTGTGATACTTACCATCACTACCCTATCACTTAGTTTCTCTTTCTGTTTATTTATACTTCTATCATGTCCTATAGCTGACTCCCTGAGAGCATTTACAGTGATTCCTTTTCAGTTTGGTAATGAAGTTTGCACCCTTCTTTTCAAGTTTTTCCTGAGGCCATCCATTAGAACTGAAACAGCAACCTCCCTGTAGTGTACATTATCTTTTATGTCTGATACTCCAGTGTATTTGGCCATTGCTATCAGAACTCTGTGAAAATAATCTGTTGCATTTTCACTATCCTTTTGTTTGATAGTAAAAATTTTACTCCAGTCCACTACCATAGGAAAGTATATGGCTAACTGAGAAATTATGCGTTTAATATTTTCATGGTTATCACCCTCTGTTGAGGATCTATCCTTCTCCAACATACAATCCTTAATAAACTTTTGTATATCAGTATTGAGAGGAAGACAGGTCTTCAACACTACTCGCCAGTCGTTATTAGTTGGCTCATACACATTACCATAATATCTAATAAACTTCTGACATTTGGCCAAATCTTTTCTAGGACCAGAGAAATCAGACAAAATTTAAAACATTTCAGACCTAGTCCATGGATCATACTTTGCTACATGTTTTAAGGGAACTTCATCATCTCTGTCCGCCTTCCCATTAGGAACTGCTGTTGTGCGAACAGGATGCAAGCCTACCAAATCACTACATTCTGAACTGGTTGCTGGAATTGCTGTTGCAGTATAATGGATGTCTCCCCCTCTGTTAACCTTTACATTATTCTCACCAATTTCAGCCGCTGCTCCTGCTGGTGGGATCGTTCCTTTTCTTTGTCCTGAAACATTACTTTTAACATTACTTAAAACAATATACAAGTTACTAGTTACAGTTTTTACATTTTTGGCATTGGTTGTACTTACCGCCCAGCCCACATTTGTCGGGGCGCGCTAGCGCTCAGTTCTCCCCACTTTTCAACGGCTATTTCAGCTATGCATGTGCTTTTCGCCACACTTACTTCCGCTGTGCACTCGCTGCTCTGCCACTTGTTGCCTTCCATTTGCCACAACTTTAAACAATCACTATGTCTAGTTCTCACTTCAGTTGATCTAATAAACCACACTTTTTCTTTAACATTATTTAACACCTCTGACTCAAAACTACCTATGTTTGGGAAAGGTTTCACACACTCCCGGGTCATCTTGACCCATTTGTCGCAACTCACCGTTGCGTATGCACCATACTTTTCAAACATATGGAACCTTGCCGAACCAATTGGTCCTTCCTTAGGCAGCACAACATCAACCATCTCTAGCGTTTGCTCCGCACCCATTGTGAAAACAACCTATTTCTCAATGCTACGCAAAAAAGGCCTTTTTAACTGTTCTCGTTTCAAACAGAACCTACTAGAGATTAACCGTGGACGATTTAATCAGGCTACGCCACCCACCTCCTAACACAGAAATATCACTATGGACAACAGAAATATCAGCTCCTCGATATCCTGGCTCAACACAAAATCTGTTGAGTATATTACTTAACTGGTAACATCAAAGTTTACCCGCCTTACCAGCGTAATTCCTCCCGCATCTCCACCCAATTCACAATCACGATTGCACAATAAACCATACGGTCCAATCGCACCGCTTAGCGATACTAGCTTTTGCTAAGCTTTGCGATTACGATTGGGGAGTACGTTTCAAAAGCCTTTTTAACTGTTCTCGTTTCAAACAGAGCTTTTGCTGCCGGTATACCTGCCATGTATACCTAACCTCGGTGTCCAGGTCGCCTCGTCAGACGACAAACAATAAATTTCCCAAACAATAGCACTATCTTTTCAGAGGTTTTACCAAGTGATTGCACTATGCATATATAACAGACTATAAACACGACTGTTTAAACACGTGGCAACAATACCGGAGGTTCACATACGCAATGCAGGAAGTACACATACCCTATGCAATGCAATACCTTTTAAAACGCAAAACGACAATAAAAAGAAACATTTTTCTTTCTTGTTCCGAGATTCAAGTTAGCGTTCCTTCAGATTATGCAACAACGGACATTTGGTTTCTCAACACAGAATGAACAACATGTTTTGAACACATTGCGTTCTTTCTCGTATGTGACGCATTAATCCACCCTTTGTTGAGGAACCGAAATCCGTAAGCATTGCATACCTTCCGGTAACGTAACCTCGCCGCTAAGAGTCCCCAAATTATTAAAGTAATTCTATCATTTTCAAATAAGCATTGCATAAGCGATTGTATTGTGTTTCCACAGCACAAAGTAATTTATTTTAGCAGATGTAAAAATTTAACAATTCAATACATGATTATAATACAGTACAGCCAATACCAAAATATAAATACATACCGCTGCGCTCGCTTGCACTAGCTAGTACCAGAGGACAGTACTTTACTCCAGAATACTGTGGTCAGAGAAGACTGAGGCCAGTGCCAGCACAGCTATATTATATACAGTCAGTGTTACAGATAAAACAATGCAGATAACGTGGCTTGCTTTTATAGGTCCAGACTTCAGGTGGGTCCAGTGTAAACAGGTCATAGGCTAGTTCAAACAACCCCCTACAAGGCTGAGGGTCAACATTCCAGATGATTCTCCCGCCCAGAAACCAGTTTAATCTAGTCTACACATTACAGTCAGTATCACTTTAAGTATTTATTCCCTAACATCACTAACTAGAGTATGCAATGTGCAATCTCGTTGGCCAAAGAACCGGACAACTGCTGATGAATAGGGGATTAAAATGATACCAGACATGACACATTTCCTATAACCTGGACCTTAAATAACACTAAAGAGTACATATAATCATAATATATAAACTATTAATAAACTAAATACTATCTGCTCATAAATCACTGTGGAATGGAATCAATATAAATATGAAATATATAAATAACTAAATGTTGTAGTGCGAGTGTGTGCGTGCAAATTGTTATGCACGTTTGTCGCTATCCAATAACGATTGTCGAATCTTGATTTGTGTTTTCAACGCACAAATATTTATTCTCAAAAAGTAGCATAATAATTCAAGCGAAATAATAATAAGTACAGCCGTTACTTATCGCAGGCGCTCTGGATCCAGTGAACAGTCATTCAGGTCTGAAGTCTTTGGTCAAAGATGACTGTCCACTAGATGAAAAGCTCCTGCTTATATGCAGAAAGAAAATACAGTGAAACAATGCAGATGACGTGGCTTGCTTCTATTGGTCCAGGCTTCAGGTGGGTCCAGGGTGTTGCAGATCATAGGCTAGTTCAAACCAAAATATACAAAGGTGGGGGTCATCTCTCCAGTGGATGTGTTCCTACTTTCCCGCCAAGAATCCAGTCTCAACTAGTCTATTAGCATTTTATAGTCAGCATCACTTTAAAGATTTATTCGCTAACATCAATAACTAGAGTATGCAATGTGCGATCTCTTCGCCAAATGAACCGGACAGCTGCTGATGAATAGGGGATTAAATATACATGACACCTTTCCTTTAACCTGAACCATATGTTTTACTAACATGCATATAACTTATAATATTACACATAAATACTACTATATTTCAACATAAATAACTGTGTTGCAACTACAATTAATGTGTACTAATTACAAATGTGTGTGTTTGTGCGAATGTATATAAAAAGTGTAAAAACTGTTATTGCCATGTGTTGCGGCTGGATACGCCCTTCCACGACGTAGCGTGCTCTACGCATATTTTCAGACAAAGACAAGCAAGTTTGCTAGATATTAATTGAAATGACTTTATCCAATTTGCTGACTTTTACAGTATTTTACCACGTGATCGCGCCATGCCATGTGTAGTGTGGCATACTGAGTGCAATTGCACAATAAAACAATATTAATTAATATACTTTCGCTCATCCAATTATACGACTTCGACAGTGGTCAGAGTCAGGCAAGATGTCAGGGCTGGCATCATACAAGGAGAATCCTGAAACGAAGCAAAGGTCAGGGCAACAGGCAAGAATCAAGTCCAATAAATGAAGCCAAGAGTCAGACACAGAAAATCCAAAGAGCAACAGAATCAATTTCATAGGAGCAGGCTACCACACAGCAACTGAGAACTATAACTGGCAGGGAGGCTAAGCCCTCTTTGCCTTATATACAGAGACTGGCCAATGGTTGCAGTGGAGCCCAGCAGGGAAAAATCAGCCTCAGGGGCCGATAAATTAATAGATTAATAATATGCGCATGCACCAGCTGCCCCTTATGCCGGGACGTGGCGCTAGTTACTACAGTGTCCCGACTGTTGCCTAGGCAACGGTCGGGTGCAAAAACAGGAAGTGAAGTCCCGGTCACCATGGAGACGGCCGGGTCGCAGATGAGCAGAGAGTCGCGGTGGCTGGGCACCGCCGTGGCTAGTAACATGATGATGATGATAATAATACCCTAGTCTCTGTCTGTCTCCCTCTCTGTCTGTCTTTGTGTGAGTGTGTGTATATATTAGGGAATTTAGACTGTAAGCTCCAATGGGGCAGGGACTGATGTGAATGAGTTCTCTGTACAGCGCTGCGGAATTAGTGGCGCTATATAAATAAATGATGATGATGATGATGATGAATAATAGTTCCTTTTCTCCTTTTCTCCAATTTATCTTGCAGCTAGTGTGTAATGATTTTGTCACAGGCCCTTTTCTCTCCTAACATACACATTTTACAATTCATTAGATACATTGGTTAGATACACTTTCTAACAGACTATCTAATGACACCTGTTATAAGAGTCTCTGATCTTCATTGGGCATGGTTATACCACTGGCTACCAACACTGCATCATCTGACCAATGTCATGGGTTTGAAATCACTATTATGAGACTCTTTGGATTTACACTTTCCATATTATGGCTAAAATGCTCCACAAAGGTCGACTTAGCACATAAATTTCTATGTGTTTGCTATGTTCATATTATCATTTCTATAAATGTACCTCAATTAAGGTATAAAGGAAATAAAATAAGATAAAGTATTCAATTGCTTGAAAGTGTGTAAATGGTGACCTAGTAGAACTCATTATGTCATGTGAAGTCTTTTAAAAGATTTTAACCTGATGTTATATCCTTAAGTTATGATTGCAAGCAACATATTTCTTAAGAAACACTTTGGCATATTCTGATGATTGGGAAGTTAATGAATCTATACCACCTATCATCAGGTGGGTTGAATGAGGGTTTGTGGATTTTCAGTAAGCAATAAAATATTGGGATGACTGGGTATGGTTGGTAAAGGTATTGAAGTTCATCCTTAGCAATAATTTTTTAAGGAGGAAGCTTTCCTTAGAATAGTAACCAAAGTTTCTAAGAATCAGGCTGTGGGATACCATCATTGAGGAGCCTCTGTGCTTTTAAAATGCAATCTATATGTCTATAGTAAGTATAACAATTCCTCCCTCTCCCTTTGTCTGCTTACTTGATAACCAGTCATTTACTGTCTTTCAAATTCTGTTATTTTATCGGGTTGGGTACAAAATCCTGACGGGACAAATCCTGACACTTATCCTGCCGACATGAAAATACTGCAGGGTTGTTAGGAACCTCTCTAGCCACTACAGCAAAACCTGGAGTCTGCTCTGAAGTCTGGTATTCACTGTTGCCCCTAGTGGTGGGGACAGGCTTGGCTGCAGACAAACAGAGGGTCCAGAGATGTGTACCGGCTAAGGAGAACCCAGGAATAGAGTGTTATGGCAGACAGCAGCATGGGGTCCAGGCAAGAGTCGGTGCCGGCAGCAGACAACATATCCAAAGAACAAACCAAGGTCATGGGTCACAGGCACAGGTTCGGAATCCAGGGACAGGCGAAAGATCAGGATCACTAGCAGAGAATCAGAGTCCGGGTTCAGGCAATAGATCAGGGTCAGAAGCAAAGGTTCAGAATCCAGGAACAGGCAAGGGTCATACACGGGAAATCAGTCTTAGGTTAAACATCAAACACAGGGACAAAGAAGCAGGCAGCAGTACTGAAACAGGACGCTATAACCGGCAGTGAGGCTCAGTCCTCACTGCCTTAAATAGTCCAAGTAGCCAATCAGGGAAGAGCCCTACAGAATCCCCAGGAGCAGCCTAATTAATACATAGCCCTGCCAACCAATGAGGGGAGAGAGGGCAGTTGCTGCTTAGTGACTAATGCTGAGCAGCTGAACTCAGAGCCGGATTTAGACCTCATGGGGCCCTAGGCAGGATACTGTTTTTGGGCCCCCTCCCTGAAACAATCCATAGCACTATATTTTTGCAGCCTACCATATACCCCTATAGTTACGTAGAAGTTAAAGCATGTGCCACCGCATGCCTACCATATACCCCTATAGTTAAGTAGATGTGAAAGCATGTGCCGCCGCATGCCTACCATATACCCCTATAGTTAAGTAGATGTGAAAGCATGTGCCACTGCGCAGCGGAGGTGGGGGTGTGGCTTGCCTCTTTGGGGGCGTACCTAACACGTGAAAAGAGCAAGGCCACCCTGCTGCAGAAAAAAGGCACCCCTAAATAATTACCGAGCAGTCCCGTTTTTTTAAGTAGTTGGGTCAAAACAACCTAATAAGTATTTAAGTCAGGACAGAAATATTAAATATTAATATTAAATTAAGTTGTTTGCAAAAATAATACGCATAAATCCAAGGATGTGCCCTTGTCACTTTTGTCCCTCAATCATCACACTATGCCCATTTATTGCCACTATTGTCCCTTCACAATATCACCTTTGTGCCCTCTCACTGTGTCACCTCTGTGCCCCCTCACTGTGTCACCTCTGTGCCCTCTCACTGTGTCACCTCTGTACCCCTTCACTGTGTCACCTCTGTGTCCCTTCACTGTGTCACCTCTGTGCCCCTTGACTGTGTCACCTCTCTGCCCCTTGACTGTGTCCCCTCTGTGCCCCTTCACTGTGTCACCTCTGTGCCCCTTCACTGTTTCACCTCTGTGCCCCTTCCTTATCACCTCACCCTATGTGCCTCCGTTTTACTTACCTGTCTTTTTCTCTTTTGTATTCCACTTTTCTGTCTTCTGGTCTTCTTGTCTTCCTGTCTTCTTTTTTCTCCACCATGCAGCTCCTCGGTTAGTCCTCACACTGTGGCCAGAAACAGACTTAAAAAAAAAAACAGTCACGTGATCGCATGACAGGTCCCGGCAGTCTCTCCTGTCTCTCTGTTTCCCCTGAATGAGGAGGAGAGACTGCCGGGACCTGTCATGCGATCACGTGACTGTTTTTTTTTTTTAAGTCTGTTTCCGTCCGCAGTCTCTTTTACTATGTCGGTGGACAGAGAGGGATGGCAGGCGGAGGGGAGCACTTCTCCGCCTTGCCTACCCCGCTCACCGCCAGTCCAGATTGGGCCCTTTGGGGACCGCTAGGCCCTAGGCAGTTGCCTAGGTTGCCTAGCGGGAAATCCGGCCCTGGCTGAACCTACACAGACCTGCGCGCGCCTGGCTGTTTGACAGCTCGCCGGGCGCGGCGGCAGGAGAACTACAGCATCCCGGTTGTTGCCCAGGCAACCGGGACGAAGACCCCAGAAATGACGTCCCGGTCGTCATAGCGATGGCCGGGACAGCTGCAGACAAAAGGTCGCCGCGACTCCTAACAAGGGTAAATGCTGACATTTCCAATACAATGCTCCCTTGCAATGGAGGGTATGGAGTTTATGCATACTGAACACCCTCTGGGCTAAACTATATGGGAGATCACCTCCTCTTTCTCCTAACTGGATTTGTTTGATTGCCCTGCATGATAGATATTGGGAATTAGATTGAAAGAAAGTCACATGACAAAACGCACATAGGACAGGAGTGATTATAGTGGTAAAGGTCACAATGTCTCTCTCCTGAGATTTTTTGCGATGGTTTTTCATTGGAAGATTCATATTTAGGATTGCCAGGCATGGAACATTAGCATTTCACAGATAAGCTGTTCATTAATATGTTTTATGTACATATTTTAATCTGTTTATATAATAAAGATCTGTTTGTACAAAATCATGCACTATTATGATCTATTGGTATACCCCTTATTAACCTGAGGTAATTTGAAGTTCCCATGCTGGATCATCCCATGTCTTAGACTGGGAACAATTCCTGAGGAGTAGCATCCTTCTACATAGGACTGAGGAAGATCTGACATTCTGCGTTTTGACTGGCCATTATGAAGTGCAACATGTGGCATGTGCATTGGCTGTATTAAGTATTTTTCCTGTGTTGCATATTTTACCATTGGGTGCCTATATTGTCAACCTACTCACACCCATTGTGATATCTGAAAATAAAAAAAGAACAGTAGAGTGCTGGTTAAGGTGAATTAAAATTGATTATAACTTATAAATTGAACTATACATTTATTGTTATAAAACAATTATATACATATATATATATATATATATATATATATATATTTATTTATATATATATATATATGAATACAAATAGTTAAACCCACAGTTATCCAGGATACTTCCGATATTTGATGATGATTTAGTTATTGTATATCCGCACTATAGGGATAATTAATTTCTTTGAACAAATAGCGTTATCCAAGAGAAATTCCATATAAGGATTAGGTCCAACAAATATTGAGACCAATTAAGTAATTCCCTTCATTCGGTGATTAGACTGCAAGCCTTAATAAGACCTTGGATTCAAATGAAATAGCGCTATGTAAAACACCTCTTATTCCAAGTATGAGGTGCAAAGTCCATCCATCCCTATTAGGGAATAATCCCATTAATATTTAAAAATACAAAAACAGTCAATTAGGCAACAATTGAGAAGCCAAAAAAATTTGCTGTCCACAGTATATTGTTTCTGTACCTTATAGCTAGATGATGATCTGGTTTCTGTGAAGCTGGAGAAAGTCTGGATATAATAAAAACCACAATAACGCTGATAGTAATGAGCTGAATAGATTGATACACTTGTCAAACAGAATAACCTGACGCGTTTCTCTGCCTCTTTGGGGGCGGTTTCATTAGAGGTAAATGTGTTTGCCATCGAGGCACCCTTAAATATCATTAATATCATTAAATGTATATAAGGAGCCAATCATTATTGCTCCCTAATTAATTGATCAGATTGCTATAAAAAACATTGTACATATTTCACTTGAAATCTTTTAAAATAAAATGCACATTTTCAAACATTATGAACATAAACATACAAAAAATATACCTTTACTTATCCTGCATAGCTTTATCCATTACGTCCATTACGTCCATAGTTGGATAATACGGCCGATGTAAACAAAAATCGCATGATTGAGTAAGCAATTGTGATATCTAATAAGCTTGTACTGCTCTGATGAAGCGGGTATGCTCATTTTTTTATCAACACATAAAAATTTATTGACACGCCTTACATCTTTTGTAACCAAAATTATGAGCTTTATCTACATCCCATTTTGGGTAGTTGTGATCTGTAAGGTGTAGGGAAGGACTCCTTGTGAATGAGGCATTGTAATATACGTGTATATATATATATATATATATATATATATATATATAATATATATATATATATATATATATATATATATACATATGTATCTATCTGTATATATATATCTATATCTATCTATCTATCTATATATCTATCTATCTATCTATCTATCTATCTATCTATCTATCCATCTATCTCTCTCTCTCTCTCTCTCTCTCTCTCTCTCTGTATATATATATATATATATATATATATATATATATATATATATATATATTTATACATATATCTGGGCCAATGCTAGCATGTCTGGCGCCCCCTGCCAAAAAAAAGTTTGGGTCCTCTTCCCCCCCCCCCCCCAAAATTGTTTGTTCATTCAATAATGCTTTTCTTCTTTTAATGCAAATCATATAATAAGCTTTCATAAAGAGAGTATTACAAATAAGTTTAGGAAACATCGTACATTTATTGTTATATGAAATATCAATGAAGAATATATATTTTTTGCACTAAAATTTTACATTTTTAGCAAATTAATTTGGTGAGAATACAGAAGACAAAAAAATGCCCACTTCATCACACTGTAATCTCCTTCATCAAACTGTGCTCCCTCTTTCAACACACTTTTGTCCCTTCCTCACACTGTACCATCCTTCATCACACTGCTCCCTCCTTCATCACACTGTACCTTCCTTCATTATCACACTGTGCTCCCTTCATCATTATAAAGTCCCCTCCAACATCATCCCACTGTGCCCTCCTTCGTTATCCCACTGTTTCACCCCTTTATCATTACACTGTGTCACCCCTTCATTATCACACTGCCCCCCTATGTTATCACACTGTTCTCCCCCTGCATAATCACTCTATCCCCCCCTGCATTATCACACTGTGTCCCCCCTGCATTATCAGACTGTTCGCCTCATGCATTATCACACTGTCCCTCCCCCTGTTTTATTACACTGCCTGACCCTGCATTAACACACATTTCCCCCCCCCCACATTATCACACTATTCCCCCCCTGCATTATCACAAAACCCCACTCCCCTGCATTATATCACTGTTCCCTCTGTTTTTACTTACCATTATATGGTCTTTTCATCTTCTTCTCTTCCTCTTTTGTCTTCTTATCTTCGGTGCTGCTTCCTGTGCGGTTCCTCAATGACAGAGTGTCTGGGCGTCATGACGTCATGCTCGACACTGTCAGTGAGCAGGGAGAGCGCAGAGGAGGGAGGATGGCATGGCACTGGGGGGAAATGCAAGAAGTGACTTTTTTTTCTTTTTTAAGCCGAATACGGTGCACAACAGGGAAGGCAGGCAGGGGAAGCAGGGCGACCCCCGTCTTGCTTGCTTAATTTGGTGAAAATACAGAAGAGAAAAAAATGACTACTGTGTAGTCAGATCTCAGATCTCGCGAGTTTTGTATTCTATAAGTACCGCCCTCCACGGCGATACAGTGCCATTTCACAGAGGGACACAGAAGGGGTAGCACAGTTCTTGGCAGTCTGTAGAGCAGTTGGGCAGGGACATAAGTAGCATCGAAAGTGGAGGGGGTAGCAGTGTTCTTCAAAGTCTACAGTGAAATTCTGGAGAGCTCCATTGGTCCATTGCTAATTGTTGTTGCTGAAATAGAAATAATTAATAGGTCTGGCAGGCTTGGTCTTCCAAATCTGCAGTCCCATAATGTACAGTGTTTTATAGGTAACACAGAAAGAGGAGAGCTCCATTGCTAATTGTCATTGCTGAAATCCAAATACTAGGGCTGGCAGGCTTGGTGTCACATTGTACTGTGTTATATATTGCAGTCTTTGTTTGAAAGTGTATGGAAATAATATTGTGACCTGTAAGGCGGTCAAAATTGATTGCAAATGACTTGAAATTAGTGTTATTGAGGTTAATAATAATGTAGGGGTAAAAAAAGCAAAAATATGTGATTTTAGAGAAAAAAAAAACACGCAAGGGCAGTTTTGCCAAAACCAAAACCAAAACATGAAGTTAATCCAATTCCAAAAGCAAAACCAGAACACGGGGGTCAGTGAACATCTATAATATATAATTTCTCGGAGGTCTACAGACAATTCCTTTCACTTCATGCTTGGTTTGTTCTCTGACATGCACTGTCATGTGTGGGACCTTATATAGACTAGGGATGTGCACCGGCCACTTTTCGTGTCTCGTGTTTTGTGTTTTGGGTTCAGATTTGCTTGAGGTTTTGGGTTCGGATTTGTTTCACAAAACACCTGACGAAAGGTTTTGGTTCGGATTTAAGGTTTTGGATTCGGATTTATTTTGAAAAAAACATAAAAAGTGTTAAAATCAAGTTTTTTTTGGTTTATTTTCACTCCTACGCTATTATTAACCTCAATAACATTCAATAACAATCATTTCCACTAATTCCCAGTCTATTCTGCAGAATCAGTGAACTTTGTAATATAGCAGTACCAATGGACTTATACTGCAAAATCAGTGAACTTTGTAATATAGCTGTACCACTAGACTTATACTGCTGAATCAGTGAACTTTGTAATATAGCAGTACCAATGGACTTATACTGCTGAATCAGTGAACTTTGTAATATAGCAGTACCAATGGACTTATACTGCAGGATTGTTTTTGGATATATTTTTTTTTATAATTACTTATAATTTTTAGAATTTTGAGCTCCATGGCAAAGGCTGTGAATACTTATGTACATGTGATTTCTTAGTTTTTTATTTTTAATAAATTTGCAAAAATCTCCAAAAAAATGTTTTCATGTTGCCATTATCAGATATTGTGTGTAGAATTTTGAGGGAAAAAAGGAATTTATTCCATTTTGGAATAAGGCTACAACATAGCAAAATGTGGAAAAAGTGAAGCGCTGTATATATAGACACGTATCTGCTGATTTTGAGCGTACAATTTCAGTGAGGGAACAGGGCAGGTAAGGGGCATTTGGCCACAGCCAATTTACAGTAAGGGTGTGCCAAACTCAAGCACACACAAAGACGTCTGAATCAAGCTCTGGGCATTGCAAAGTTGCTTGTTTTGCCGTATCTCTTGCTCAAGCTACTGGACTAGTCAAAGTCCTGATTGGTAGTGATGACTACAAGATATAGCATGGGTTTGCAATAAACAACTGCAAAAATGTATTTTATGTTAAGTAAACATTAAGAGCATCCAAATAAATGTGTTTGAAGAGGGGTAATTTTTTTTTTTACTATTTTATCAGTAATGCCTATATTATTAACAGATGACATAAATTGAATATATATTTTTTTTATTTCTGCGCTTTCTTTTGCAAATTTATAATCCACATAGGTATTGGACGTATCCAGTAATGCCTTGTGTAGTAGAGCACAACAGACCTACAGCTGAATTAATCTGCGCACGTTTCTTCAGATCCGTTCCTTGTTGAATTTGGAAGTGCAGAGAGTTCATTTACGTGCATTTTAAAACAACTGCATGTTGCGCTCAGTATGCGTGCTTTGATAAATCAGGCCCTAAAAGTTCTATGTATCTACACTCCATAAAGATTTTTACATGCACTATACATACAATATGGATATTTGGTGAAATGCATAGGTGAAATCCACCCCCTGAAAATCTTATCCTTGTCTCTATATGTGATCAGTAGCGGATTACTATGTGTAAAGATTCTGTCAGTAGTCCAACAGGTAGGATCTGGAATTACATATGGCGCATTTTGGATGGTATTAAATAAAGTTGTTGAGATGGTGATCCCTTTCTGAGGTGATCAGATCCATATGTAGTGCAGCTGGGCTGAAAAAAACATCAGTATTTAGAGTTACATGGATGGAAGCCATCGTATCAGAAAATTAAAGTGGTTTGACAGTTTGTGGTCTGTCAGTCCGTAGTCTTACGATCAGTCCAAAAGATTAGGATTTAATTGGTATTGCAATACATTGGAATATTTTCATGGTTAAAGAAGTTTAAAATGATCTTTCCATTTTCTCATAAAGAGTTTAACATACTATTCTAAAAAGGACAGTTCCATTAGTACTATATGTATTATGTTCCAAAAACCCGAAGGCCCTTTTTGTCTATGATCCAATGACATTACTGCTTAATCTGATTGAAATCAACTATAAGAACAAGCTGACCCCAGTGTCGGACTGGGGCATGAAGGGCCCACCGGGGGACTGCAATGCTAGGGGCCCACCAGAGGGGGTGTGGCCAACCATCACAGAGGCGAGACCAGACACTAGCACCATAGTGTAGTATATAAAGAATGCAGTGTGTGTATAAAGAGTACACAGTCTTGACCTGCACCTTAGATTGGGCAGAACAGTCACCAAAAATCGGGATTATCCCACTAGACCAGGCTTGGCTAACCTGTGGCACGCCAGGTGTTGTGAAACTTCAAGCCTCAGCATGCTTTGCAAATATATAGCAGCCTATTGCTGGAAGGGTATGCTGGGACTTTTAGGTTCACAAAACCTGGAGTGCCACAGGTTAGCCAAGCCTGCACTAGACTCAGAACATTTGACAGACTGTCCTACCTGTTCTTGTCACTTTTACCACCTGTGGCTGCTGATTTCTTTAGTTGTGGCTTGTCTGGATCCTGGAATGTTTGGGGCCCTATTTGAAAAAAATAATGGGTACATTTAGAAAATTTCAACCAGCCCTGGCTTTAAATCAATAGGACCCACAATTAATACTTAGGCCTTCCTCCAGCCCCAACATAAAAGTAATTGTATTCCCATGTAATAAACCTATTTCCCTCGCTCCAGACAGCCCCTGCAATAAATTAATCACATTTACGTATAATAAATATACCCATTTCCAACAACCGTCACTGCCATTAAATAATTCATATTCACATTTAATAAAGAGACCTCATGCTCCTCAAACTAAGCCCCACATTCAATTAATAGCGTTCCAACCACCCCATCTTAAATTAATAGTCCCCACTATAAAATTAAATTGCCCCATCTTTACCCTACAAAGAAAATAGCACCCATTATTTAACCACCACCTACCACACACACATTACATTTCCACAAGCCCGTTGTGCCATCACACACACATTACTGCGCCCCTTCATCACCATGCTGTGCCTCCTTATGATCAAACTGTGCCCTCCATGCTGCTTCTGCTCCCACCTTCTCCTGCCCCCCTTCATCACCCTGTGCCTTGCTTCTTTTGCTCCTCCCTTCTCCTGACACCCCTTCACACTCTGCCATGCTTTCTGTGCTCCCCCTTCACTCTGCCATGCTCCCCCTTCACTCTGCTATGCTCCCCCTTCACTCTGCCATGGTCCCCCTTCACTCTGCCATACTCCCCTTCTCTCTGCCATGCTCCCTCTTCTGTGCCATGCGCCCCCTTCTCTGTTCCATGTGCCCCCTTTTCTGTGCCATGCGCCCCCTTCTCTGTGCCATGCTCCCCCTTCTGTGCAATGCTCCCACTTTTCTGTGCCATGCTCCCCCTTCTGTGCAATGCTCCCCCTTCTCTGTGCCATGCTCCCCCTTCTCTGTGCCATGCGCCCCCTTCTCTGCCATGCTCCTCCTTCTGTGCCATGCGCCCTTTTTTCTGTGCCATGCTCACCCTTCTCTGCCATGCTCCCCCCTTCTGTGCCATGCTCCTCCTTCTCTGTGCCATGCTTCCCCTTTTCTGCCATGCTCCTCCTTCTCTGTGCCATGCCCCTCCTTCTCTACCATGCTCCTCCTTCTGTGCCATGCTCCCCCTTCTCTGTGCCATGCTCCCCCTTCTCTACCGTGCTCCCCCTTCTCTGTACCATGCTCCCCCTTATCTGTGCCATGCTCCCCCTTCTCTGTGCCATGCTCCCCCCTTCACTCTGCCACTTACCTTTTCTATCTGCTTTATCCTTTTCTTGACTTCTGTCTTGCCGGCGCTCCTCACTGATCATCAGGCGTGATGACGTCACGCCCGACATTCAGTGCGAACGGAGCCAGCACCTCGGTCACGTGAGTTTTTCTTTTTTTTAAAGTTTCTCGCTCCCCCCACCAACGAAGAGGGGAGCGATTCAGGGTCGGGGCCCACCAGTGGATAGTCCGGTCCCCGGTGGGCCAGTCCGACCCAGGCTGACCCAGTGTCGGAACAACAGCACAAGGTGAAGTAGCTGCTAGCCCTGAAGGGGAACATCAATGCCCGATCACCATCCCTGGCTCTCAGGGCGGAAGAACTGAGTACTCTTCTTATCATATGTCTACATCGAACCTGCTTATACATTGACTATCAATTCTACTATACAAATTTAGTACATCATCAAAAAAGTATAAACCTGTTTAATATACTACAGGTTTGCTAAATGTGATTATGGCAGTCACTGGTGTTTTGACCTACTTTAAAATAATTTGTTGATAAACCAAAACTCGCTATAAAATCAACTAATGTTTGACCTATTCTCATGATATGAGCTCAAATGCTGAATCAGAATATTCATAATTTTAAAAAGAATCTTTTGAAATCATTTCAACATTCACTTTCAACATTTGGACTCGAGATAGATTAAAAAAAAAAAAGCGATTGTAATGTTACCTTCGAAGGGCCTTACATGCACAAACACGAAGTTTGCTTCCCTTCAGAAATAGGAGAATGAATAATAAATAGTGATAATGATGAATCTAAGTGGAATGTATTTATGTCATCGCTGTAAATTACAGCAGACCTAAATGGAAATTTTGCACAGGCTTATGAAGTTAAACTAAACAATATTTTTTTTTAATATATAGATACGTAAGTCGAGTTTTGGAATAGTACACCAAGCAATGTTGACCTCTCATTAAAACAACATAAATAATACCCCCAATGTAGCACTTTGATAGGTTCATGTAAAGTCCTGAGCAAATGTTCATCATATTGCAAAATAGCAATAGAGAGCAGTAATTAGCAGCAAATAAAAGCACTGTGGCTGCTTGGCTTTTGCAGATTGTTACAAAGAATAAGAACTGAGATCTGCATAGGAACGAAGGATAATAAAAGGTTTGCTGTATCTTTAACTGAGTATACTCTGGAGTGTTAATAGTTAACTATTGGATATGCCCATCCGGTGTCATAGGGTAGGGGTTCAGAGGCTATAAGTTCGATGGGCAGAGTTTTATTCAGCATTGAAGATCTGGATGTTGCCCACCCAGACTCCCTGCTTCATTGATTCCTGGGAACGTGAGGAATTGGCTGGATTCTGTTCAGGATTGGTATCAGCTGGGTGCGGTCATGGTTGTCCACGAAGATGGGGTTTTGGTCGGAAAACGCAGTGCAGTCGATGGCCAGCGGTTGTTTGGGCACACATTTGCGGTATAGGGCACGTTATACCCCCCTCTCTTTGAGTGATTCGGCTATTAGTCTCAGTTCAGGTACTGCCCCTGTGGGTTGCCCTGTGGTTGCTTCCCGTATGGCCCAGAGGATGGGCGGGTTCGGTAGAATTGGGACGTGGTGCCCCGTCCAGGTAGATATGTGCGCCGGGGGTGTAATTGGTTGGTCCCCCACTGTAACCCAGAGGTTTGGTTGTTCCCCAGATGAGAAAGTCCTAAGGATATGCTAGGACCATGGCCGCCATCAGGGGGGTATGGGGGGTACTGTTGTACCGGGCCCGGGCTCACCAGGGGGCCCAGTACAATAGCTCAGCACAGACTTACCTGGGGCCCGCCGCTGGTCTCTGCTATTCTGTCTTCAGCCTGGCTGTCACTGTGACAGCCAGGCACCAGGATCCGATCGCAGGGGTGGAGGATTCATTCCCCCTGCGATCATGTGCTCTGCCTGTGACAGATCACATGATCGCAGGGGGAATGATTCCTCCACCCCTGCGATCGGATCCTGGTGCCTGGCTGTCACGGTGACAGCCAGGCTGAAGACAGAATAGCGGAGACCAGCGACGGGCCGCAGGTAAGTATGAAAGTATGTGTTGATCATGGGGGGGGGGCGCTCATGAGGGGGGGGCCCGGGTGGCACGGGTGGCACGGGGGGCCCGTACTGGGCCCGATTTTTTCTGAAGGCGGCCCTGGCTAGGACAGTTGGGTTTTGCCTGGCGCACGTCGACTGACTGCTTTATTCTCCTCCACCATAGTTAAATAAATAATTTAATTTTTCCACACTCAAGTTTCGTGTCGTTACTCTAAGGTAATAGTTGGATAAGATGAAGAGGGTAAAAGAGGTTAAGATATCAGACATAAGCCTTTTATTTCCCTGCATTTCCCAGGCCTCTTGCTCTGCACTATCACTGGCAATCACCATGTCAACCAAAGGTGGAAAAACTCCATGCCCTCCACCACCCTCTGACCCATGCAAACCTGCACCACATTGTATGTAGTGCATAAATTCATCAGGTGCATGCTTGTAATTTCCTCATATTACTGCTTTCATCCTGTCCAATGCTTCACTAATAGCAGAAAACAAAGTCCTCTGATATGTGTGGTGGTTTATGCTAAAATGTTGGTAAAACTGATCTGCAATTTATAGACTTTAATTTCGATTATACATGACCAGAGCAGAATTCTCCGGTGTGGAAAGTTGATACACATCGCATCACTGAATCCAACATTTTGGGCCTAGTTTTGTGAGCTAAGTCCCTGAATGTTTTGCAATAATTAAAGAAAACACATGTACCAATAAAGAGGATCATATTTATAGACACACCATGGCATATGTCAACATTCATTTATGTGATGGGTGGAATAAATTAATCTTCTTTCTGCTTTTGTTTCAGGTTATGCTTTTATAGTGCTGGCTTTATTATTTAACTACCGTACTGAGCGAAAATACCCATTTCTAAGAAATACATTTCTTTTGTTTGCCAATGATTGTTTTTATGTCTTAAAATAAATAGTCTAATCTTGTTTGAATTTTGTTCACGCTGGTACATTAAAGGCCTGAATCATTAAGAACACCAAAGCATAAAAAAGGAATAACTTTGCACCTGGGAAAAACCATATTGCATTGGAGGGGGAGGTAAATTTAAAATGTGGGAACAGATTTAGATTTGGAATAGGGCATGTCCTTGATCAACTTTAAATTTCAGTGTAAAAATAAAGCTATCAGGTATTTATGTGCTAGATGAAAAAACAGGGTTTAACTTATATGCAAAATATTAAATTAATTTGCACCCCTTGCATTCTAACATGGCTTGTCCCAGAAAACATTTACTCTTTTCTTTGCTTTATTTTCCTTAATGACTCAGGCCCTAAGTGTTGATGAAGCCAATTAGTAAGCATTTAGGTGATAGGTGGAGTAGGAAAATATATTTTAATAATCACTTACCTGCCAAACCCAATGTTTTTAAAATGCTTATCATTTTTGCATGGAAGATAAGATTGATAATTAACGTGCAAATGTATTATTGTTCAGTACAGATCACTGGTAAGATATTAAGTTATGATTTTACATAATGATGCATTCTATTTAATTACAATGTTATGAGACATCTCTAATCAGACACTAGATACAGTTTTAATAAATTGTGCTCAAATGGAAGCAAATATAAACTCTGAAATGATTTTAACTACTCAGCAGTTTTAGCATCTATATCATATTACTTAATTACCCAAAACTGAAAATTCAGTTTTGGTTGGAATTCCATATTTTAGACATACATTCAAAATATCACTAATCTGTGTTCTGACTATGTATACGATGCCATCTGCTGCAGTGACCACACTTCTATCAGTAGCTATCTCAGAAGAAGCATGGAATGCATGTCTGCTGAAGACATTGGGGGACCAGCTGGATTGGGTGGATCATCGGACCTTGGATAAGTAAATTATAGAACTCAGCACAGAAATTAACTTCAGTATTGGACAATGTTATGCCTTTGAAAGTAAAAAGCAAAGCAAAAAAATCTTTTATTAAGCTATTGTCATTGAACTTTACTACTGGCAAGATGTAAAAGAGCATTAGTTGGATCTTTAATGCCATATTGTAATAGGCAATGGTTCCAAAAATAGCCATGTGTCACGACTGCCCAGCCTGTCGCAGATACAGCAATCTGAACAGCTGGCCACGACTGGCGTCACCTTAGTCCCTTAGCAATGAATGCACCTTTTCTGTCACCACAAAGGATTTATTTTTGTGTCCTTACATTCACCAAAACCACTTATTAATGATTCACACTTCAGTCACGTACACATGTAGCATGAGCCTCCCTGGGCTTCGTAACTTCACAATGAACCACGGGAAACACAATAGATTAAATTTATTTAATCTGAAAAATATCTCTAAGGCTTAGGGAGTAGGGAGTATGGTCTTGGTGGTTCCCTAACGGCAGGTTGCGGTCCTCTCAGAGGGCAACGGACGAAACCTGTAGGGGAGCCTGAAATATTGAGTAACAGGGGGACAGAAAAGGATGTTCTGCAGTAGTGGTTACTGAAGAGGTCCAGTGGATCTAGGCAGCGCCTATGAGCCAGAATACAATAGAAAGAGGTTCTGCAGCGGTGGCTGCAGATAAAACCTGTGGTGCTTGGTAGCGCCTTTGAGTCTGGAACACAAGAAATAAATCAGAGATACAGGAGCCACTACAGGGACACGTCTAACCTGGAGGAGAGACCTGAAGATCTAGCAACTTGGCAGAGAAAGCAGGAGCTTTAAATAGACAGAGCTGACAGGCAATTAGCCAATCAAGAGAAGGCAAGAAGTAATGAGCAGACCAGGTGTGTGCATGCCCAGTTCAGCCCAGCAAGTGAATGCAGAAAGAGGAAAAACGGTGAGAACAGACCATAATGCCGGTTTAGCAAGTGCAATGTGTGACACTATAACAGAAGATTTTAAACCTTTTTCCACATAGCTCTCACCCCCACATTTGGAGTTTAACTGTCAATAAATACATACTGATCCCCAAAATGTGACTGGGCTTTCGAAGTGAGCTAGGGATGTCCTGAGATCGGGAATGTTTACAGGACCTGAGTTCTCACCTCTGCTTGTTCGGCTTGGCTGGTCAGGTCCACATCCTCTGCATACCAAAAAAACTCCTCAGAAATGCTTATCTATCTATTAAAACCTAGGGCCTGTAGAACCATGGACTGGGACAGAGCAGATTTCAGAGCTATAAATGCATTTTCACAATTCTCTGTCCAATTAACCACCTGTGGTAATTTCTTTTTTGTTAAGTCAGTCAGAGGTTTGGCTAGGGTGCTATAATGGGGCACGAACTTTCAATAATACCCAGCTGTACCTACGAAAGACATGACGTGCTTTTCTGTGGTAGGGTCGGCCATGCAGTGATAACCTCTGCCTGGATCTGGGCGGAGGGTACCTCCCCCTAAAGGGTGCCACAAGTACTGCACTTCACGCATGCCAAGCTGGAACTTCTCTGGCTTGACAGTCAGACCTGCCTCAGTATTTTGGCCTAACACACTATTCAGATGGATCAGGTACTCCTCCCAGGTCTTGCTGAACACTGCAATGTCATTTAGGTAGGCAACTGCATGTCCCTCCTGGCCCTCTAGCAGGTCATTGACCAGTCGCTGGAAGGCTGCAGGAGCATTTTTCATTCCAAAGGGCATGACCAAAAACTCAAACAGCCCAAATGGGGTGATGAATGTGGAGTGCTCACGTGCCTCGGGTGACAATGAGATCTGCCAGTACTCTCTACTGAGATCCATGATAGTGATGTAGTGTGCCTGGCAAAGCTGATCTAGGAGTTCATCTATCCTAGGCATAGGATAAGCATCAAACACTGTGGCATCATTCAACCTCCTATAGTCTACACAGAACCGGGTGCCCCACATTTCTTCGGAATCAGAACCACTTGGGCAGCCCAAGAACTGTGAGACTCTTGAATCACGCCTAGCTGCAACATCTAATCTACCTCCATTTTTATTGCTTCTTGCACTTCCAGGGAAGTACGATATGCTGACTGTCTGAGGGGGATTTGGTTGTCTGTGTTTACATGATGTGTGACCAAATGTGTTTTTCCAGGTTTCACTGTAAAATGGGACTGATAGGGCCATAGCATGTCAGCTAGCTGCTCTAGCTGAGCGTCATTCAACTCTTCACTGAAGTGGGCATCTGCTAGGGACCCTGCCTCTTTAGAAGCAGCTGCTAAATCTACTAAGGGGTCAGACTCCTGATCGCTCTCAGGCAAACTACAACAGCTAATACACAAGCTTCACTGTCATGATAAGCTGTGAGCATGTTGATGTGATATACCTTCTGCCTCTTTTGGCCCTCATCTTTTGCTACTACATAATTTACATAATAAATGCACTGTACTATGGTGTAGGGGCCCTCCCAGGCAACCTTCAGCTTGTTCTGCCGCATTGGGATCAGAACCAGAACCTTTTAGCCCACCTCAAATATGTGGTCTCTCGCATTGCGGTCATACCACAGCTTCTGTTTCGCCTGCGCAGCTTTCAGGTTGTTCTGTGCCATCTCCATTAAAGACTGCAATTTTTCCCTGAACTGCACTACATAGTGTACCACTGACGTTTCTGGGGTGATCAATTTCCTTTCCCACTCTTCCCTAATCAAAACTAACGGGCCGCGCATCCAGCGACCATACAGGAGTTCAAAGGGTGAGAAGCCAGTGGATTCCTGCGGTACATCGTGGTCTGCAAAGAGGAGGTACAGCAGGAACCTCTCCCAGTCTCTTCCCTGCGACTCTACAAAAGTCCTAAGCATTTGTTTTAGGGTGCTATTAAGGCATTCGCACAGCCCATTGCCCTGCGGGTGATACGGGGAAGTAATTAAATTATGCACCTGCATCTTTTTACAAAGACTCTGCATGAGGTTATACATAAACTGGGCACCTTGATCAGTTAACATTTCTTTTGGGAACCCCACCCTGGAGAAGATAGTTATAAGGGCATCTGCTACTTTGTCTGAGCGAATGGAGGAAAGAGTTACTGCTTCTGGGTACCTAGTAGCATAATCCACTACAGTCAGAATGTACTGTTTTCCTGAGCTACTGAGAATGGCTAGGGGACCCACAATATCCACAGCAACCCGTTCAAAGGGATCTGATATGAAGGGCAGGGGAATGTGAACCTGGCACGCATGACATGAGTAACAGTACTTGCCTATGTCAGTCAGCATGCGAGGCCAGTAAAAATAATGTACCAAATGAGCTTTAGTTCTGGCAACACCCAAATGTCCTGCTAGGGGTATCTCATGGGCTACTTTCAGCAACCTGACATCAAATGCATCTGAATGCATACTCGTGACATTTTTCTCTCTGTACAAAAGGTCATTTTCCCCAAAAAGTCTATCTTCACCTTCAAGACAGGACTAACTGACCCTCCCTGTCACTGTAGAAAACTGGGATCAGTGTTTTGTTCTGCTTTGAAAGTGTCACTTCTGAGCTTATCAGTGTTGCACACAACATAAGGTTACTCATTCAATTGACTGCCTGAATCTGCAGCTTCTACAGTGAGGAAAGGGGGCGGAAGGGGGATTAACTTCTAGTGAACTTCCCTTCACACTTTCAGGGGTTAATGCACAGCTCCTCTGTCCTGCTCTCCGGGTCACTACTGCTAAGACATTGGATACATTTTCACACTTTGGGTCACCTTCAGAACTGGGCACATGTAAATTGATCTGACTACATTAGCAGACATGGTATCACATTTAGGCACAATCTCATACATTTTGAATTGATTAAATTCACAACTCAGGGGATTTAAAGTGTTAGTCTCTCCAACAAGAGCATTATCATCAAACACATTGGCACATAAGCCCTCCCTCTGCATCACAGGTACCTGTAAATCTGCATGAGTATTCTCAGCAGCACAGGAAATTTCATTACATAATTTTGCACTTATTTTATGCTGATCAGCAGAGTGCATCTGAGAAAGAATAAGGTTAATTTGCACCAGTGCATCAGAAATTATATCACTTTCATTTATATAAGCAGAATCAGTTCCCTACAGTACAGTGGCAGGCAAATCATCTAGTACCCCAGCATCTTGTATTCCTCTGCCAGATCCCCAATCTAGGTACACTCTGGCTGGAGATGCTGCAGAGTGTAGGCACCCCACTCCTCGCACAGCAATAGTCTTCCTGGGAAAAATGTTCTCTGGGCTCACTAGAGCTGGATGTACAAGAGTCAGGTCTGCACATGAATCTAACAACCCAAGTGCGACTTGGTGTCCTATCTTAAACGCCTGCACACAGGATGGCCAGCACTGCCCCATCCCTCCCACCCACACACACACACACACACACACACAGGAGAAGGAGTTATTTTCTTCTTTTTGGGACAATTGACACTGATGTGCCCCACTTCATCACATGAAAAACATCTGCGGTTAGTTGCCAAAACAGATTTTCCCCCCACCCCCCCAAAAGGTGCAGCAACAGCTGGTTTGATTGATGGGGATCTCAGGCATGATCCTCCAGGCTGCCTCTCTTTCCACGAGGTTTGCCTTGGCGTGTACTTGTCGGCCAGGCTAGCAGACGCTTGCGCTGTCTTAGGTTCATGATCCACAATCCATTCCCTCAACTAAGCGGGGCACAGTGTGAGGAACTGCTCCTGGAGAATAACATTATTTAGCTTATCATAGTCCAGTTCCTGCAATCCTTCAATCCATTGATGCATCATGGATGATAACTGTGCTAAAAGTCCGTCATAGTTATCAGAGGGACTGCGCCTTGAGTCTTGGAATTTCCGTCGGTAAGCCTCAGGCGTTATGTTGAATCGAAGTGACAAGGCTTTCTTAATTGTGACATAATTTCTGTCCAGTTCCTGGGGAAGGTCTGCAAATGCTTACAAAGCTATCCCTCTCAATCCAGGGGGTTAAATAGCTGGCCCACTCACTGGGTTCCAGTTCAAACTGTTAAATCCCGTCAAATCCCCTCAGGAATGTATTAAGGTCGCCGTCCTTTTTCAACATGGGAAATCAGTCGTCCCTGGGCTTTTTCATACCCGGGCCTCGGTCCACTGACTGGCTGTTGAGCTGACTATTTCCAGCTGGTGTTCGTGTTCAGCTTGAGGCTTTGCAGCCTCCCTGTATACAGCAGTGCGGCGTTCGGCAGCCTCCCTGTCTGCACGGTGTTCAGCAGCCTCTCAGCCTGCAGAAGCGCAGGAATTCGGCAGCTTCTTGGAGTTGCTGGATCAGCTGCAGTGAGGTTGCAGGATAAGCATCCTTCAGCTGTTTGAGAGCAGTATGAAGTTAACTGTCCAGTGTAGACTCCCCCCTCGATTAAACAGAGGTATTTGTGGTAATGTCCAGTGCTGACTGCTCTCCTGAAGCAGAGAGGTTTTCTCTACTGCCACCTCTGACTCTTGGTTTCTGATCAGCCACCACAAGCATTTGCTCTTTTGACACACTTCCTCTTCCAACACACAAAGGCAAAAGCTCATCCTTTTGCATTTTATAGTCAGTGGTCATGCTGGACCACACATTTCCATAAAATAAAAAATAGAAATGAAAACAAGAAAAAAGAGAGGGACTGTTGATTGAGGGGGGATATAAATATATTGTCTATGATGAAGTGCCTATGTACCCCATCACAATCAGCAGTACAGTGTAAAGGATAGGGGGCCTGATTCATTAAGGAACGCAAAGCAAACAAAACATAATCTGTATTTTTTTTTTTTAAAAACGCACGTAAATCGGGTATATACACTTCTGTATTCAACAAGGAGTGCATGTGATACATCTGTTGAAGAATACGTGTCTAGGTCCGCTCTGCGCTACTAGACAGCACACTGCAGAGAGCATACAATACATATGAGGAATAGAAATGCAAGTAAAAAAAAATATTCAATTAATGTCTCCTGTTAATAATACTGTTAATGACAAAACATTAAAAAAAAAATATTTTACTTTATATTTTTTCCTAATGAAATATATTTATTAGGATGTAATTAATGTCTACTGTACATAAAATAAATTTTTGCAGTTTCTCCTGATTAAAAACACATGTTCTAGTATACACACTTAGCTGTTATCACTAGTAATCATCATTTAGCCTGCGTAGCATGCAGTAAGTGTCATTTGCGCTTGAAGATGAATTTAAAGCTGCTGCGCTCTGTGGCGTATGGTTCGAATCCGTGCATATGCAGAGTATTTGTACGCATTATATGCTAGTTACGCTCCTTAATGAATCAGGCCCAGGATGTATAATTTGTCATAGTAATGTAATGAGAACTTTGTGTGGCAGTTTGTCTTTTGTGGTCCCCTCCCCTGAACCCTTTACATGGAGTGCTCAGCTTGCTATTCATCAGCTCCCTTGGATGAACAGACATTTTCCCATTTGAACCACACTAGCAGCGTTTCTGCTAGTCAGTCACTTCCAGTAATACAGATTTTGATTCTCATTAAACAAATACAATTTATACAGCTTAAAAACATGGGACTTTGGGTTCCCTACCCCTTCCATCCTTCCTCCCCACTGCGCATTTAATGGGAGATTTACTGATTGTCTCCATCGGGGTCAAATTTCCCAGAGAAAAAAGGGGAAAAAAATAATAAGTGGAGTCACTGCCTGTGACTTCAGGAGTTATCAATCAGGAATATTCCTGAGTAGCCTCTGGCATCTTGCGACAATTTTCAATGACTGTCAGCTATAGAGCCTAAATGTGTTATCAATTTCAGCAAAAAGGACTGATGGGAGGAACAATTTTTATACCCACATATATGCAGGAAATTGGCTACAGCAGCAAGGGCTATTGGGGGGAGCCAATTTTTTCCTTTTGTCTAGGATAGGGAAGTGAAAGGACAGCAGGAAAGCCATCATTACAAATGCACTACAAGGCGTAGCCAAAATAGACCAGCAGAATGAGTGCAAATAGTGATCACCTATTCCTGAGTGTCCCAGTATCTAAGGACGCTCCCTCAGAGCACTGGCTGAGAAACAAAAGGACTAAAATACCTAAAGGAAAACAGTCCCGATTTGAGGACTCTGTCACGCCAAGCTAATCTGGGCAGCTTTGTCCTGCGAGAGGGAAATTTGGGAGGTATGTCTCATTCACTGCTTCTCTGAAGGACAAAGCAGCAGTGAACGGGTGCAGCGTGCAATAGTGTGCATGGCAATGGAGGTATTTGGAGGGGAGGGCAGGAGAGGAGAGTACAGGGCAGTCTATCATCCCCCACATGGATATGTGACCCATGCCCCCTGGCCCAATGCCAGAAACTCAAATGTATGCAGATATGTTCATAATAGTTTTTTAATATTATGAGCTTTATTAGAACAAGAGAACTGTGTTTTTAAAAGTAACTACATCACTACTCATCAGTTAGTAGTATTGCTCTTTCCTTTGCACCAGTTACCATAAACATGCCTGTTGCTCTTCCTGTTTCTGTGTGCCTCTACTATACGACCATACTGTAACATACAGTATATTAGAAGATTACCTTTAATCTACCATGGTAATTTGATACTATTCTATGGATGATTGACACAAAGTGTAAAAAAGAACAACACAATAAAAAGAGCAATAAATTCAATTTTATTTACTTGCTTTAATTAAGAAGAGTTTCAGAATCGGCACATGAGCAGAAAATGTATTTAGAACAGAATGCAAAGTCTAGTGCAAGTGTACCTAGGACTTGGTTGATCCACGGCTCTTGTATTTGCATTGCTCTAAAAATAAAGCAAAACATAATAAAATATTTATTTAAAGTACATACGCAAGTAACATATTACATAAATATATCTTTGCTTGTTTAATTTTGTGATTGTATGTTGGAATTTACTTTTAGTTGGCTGCATTGACCCCCTTATGCCTGCAAATCAAGTCAATATATATGAGGTGTGTCATCTGTCGGTTTGATTTTTGGTAATTCATGTGGTTGTCATTCATACATTTACAAAATGTGTGAAGTTACAAGTGAGCTTATCCTTATTTGCATTGTGCAAGCAGTATCAACATTTTGAGTCTGCCACTGAATCCCTAGATATACATGTTGCTGAAATTTCAACCACGCACAGCTGTATGGAGCAAACATTTGACCACCAACTCACCACTTTAAATAATACACTCACCAATTTTGGCACCCAACTGTCCACTTTAAATAATACACTATCAAATATTGACACCCTATTGGAAAAAATCTAACACGACCACTCCCAACGCCCTCCACCAAATGTCACTTCTTCATCCATTTCAACCCATACCACACACACTACCTTCTCCCCCACATACGACCAGCTCTCTCAACATAATACTTCTCCTATTTCAACTTCTCCAGCTCCTGATCTTCTGTGTCTGCTGCCCCTTCTGTGTCTGCTGCCCCTCCTGAGCCTGCTGCCTCTGACCCTTCTGTGTCTGCTGCCCCTGCCCCTTTTGTGTCTGATCACCCTGCCTATCCCCCTGCCTATCCCTCTGTCTATCCCCATGGCTATACCCATGGCTATCCCTCTGGCTATCTCCCTGCCTATCCCCCTTGCCCTTCGTCATGTCATCGGTCACAACCTGCTGACCAAGAGAGTTTGGATGCTTGCTCTGAGCCCTCCACATCACAGGTTACTCGAACCCAGGCACGAGTTGTAAGATCACAATGTGGCCAAAAAAAAAATAATGTTTGTCACTTTTTTAAAAATTAAAATACGTAGTGTAATGAAAAAATTACATATGCATTTATAACTGTTTGGTTCTTGATTTTTGTTAGAGATGCTCACTGACCCCCGTGTTTTGGTTTTGGTTTTGGATCTGGATTACCTTCGAGTTTTGGTTTTGGTTTTGCCAAAACCGCCCTTGCATGTTTTGGTTTTGGTTTTAGTTTTGGATCTGTATTTTTTTGAGAAAAATTGCTAAAATATGCTAAAATCACATAATTTTGCTGTTTTTTTGATCCTACATTATTATTAACCTCACTAACATTAATTTCAAGTAATTTGCAGTCATTTTTGACCAGCTCACAGGTCACATTATTATTTTCATACACTTTTGGACCAATACTGCAGTGACCTGGCTGGATGGTAAGTGACAGAGCAATAACTCAAACACACGGCAATTCCTAGCACATCTAGGACACATTGGCACACAGCAGTGGCAGAAAAGAAAAGTGGTGCAAGATGGAATTATCCTTGGATCATGAAACCAGTTTTGATTCATTTGAACGCTCCACCTGTTTCTTGGATAAGTGAGGTAATTCTACAGCTAATACATGGCAACGATCACTCCACC
This sequence comes from Mixophyes fleayi, assembly GCF_038048845.1. NCBI lineage: Eukaryota > Metazoa > Chordata > Amphibia > Anura > Limnodynastidae > Mixophyes > Mixophyes fleayi. The sequence continues at coordinate 86,557,162 of NC_134407.1, read as the reverse complement.
TGTTTCTTGGATAAGCGAGGTAATTCTACAGCTAATACATGGCAACGAGCGCTGCCCCTCCCCCCCCCGGCATGCGTGCTTTTATCAGACACACATCAATCCAAGGTGCCAGACAATGCACTAAAAAGAGCCATTGTAATGCCCAGCAAAAAGCCAGTTCATCAGTGAGCATCGAATCAGCCCAAATTCCCACAAAATTATAATCTAGTTAGGTACCTTTCATGTAAAGTGCAGATTACAAACACATCAAAACACATGTGGGAGAATGTGGCCTCTAAGAGGCTGACTAATAGAATCAAAGACATTGCATGGATGGCTATCCAGAGATATCTGCCTCTCAGGACATTCATGCACTCCCGGAACCTGTGCCGATATGTTCTCTGCCCCTTCTGCATCACCAGAAGGAAAACAGCACAGCGTATTTTTTGGGACTGCCCCACTGCACAGGCACTGTTGGATGCCTTGGAACATGAGCAGTGTGCCCAGAACTTGCCTTTCATACCATTCAGTATTTTATGGATTTTTTTCCTGGGACCCACATCATTAGGACAATCCAGGAGGCCTGGAGCCTAATGAACTGCTTTAAGGATGCTATTTGGCTTACCAGGAATCGCCTCATCTTGAAAAGGGAGAAGATGACCATTCAGGACTGTCGCAGGTTGATCCACAGCCTACTAAGAGACTATAATACCATTGACAGTTCTGAGGAAGAGGAAGATGATTGATTTTCTGTCTCCCTCTTCTCCTTCTCTAAGTATCTGTTTATTCAATATAACACTGTTGAATTTGCCTACAACTTCAGAAGTCAAGCCTGCTTGTCTTCCTCTTAATCAATGATTCTTAACAATTGAGCAGTCATCTTTGAGTGTATATTAGACCCTACACTTAGTAGTGCAAAAAAAGAGTGCAATGACTGGGAAATTAGGATTTCAGCAATGAGAAATTCTGCACTTCTATAAGGGTGTATATCAGACCCTACACTTTGTAGTGCAAATTCAGAAAAATACAGTGCAATGACTGGTATATTAGGATTTCAGCAGTCAGAAATTCAGCTCTTTTATAAGGGTGTATATGAGACCCCAAACACTTTGTAGTGCAAATTCAGAAACATTACCACCCTTCTATTACTACTCTATCAATTTGCCTGCTCTATCCTGTGACCTAACCCTTCTCTGTCCCTCTCTCAAATGGCGCTAGATCACCACGGAGGCGGGTATTTATTGATTCCAAAACTCCCGAGATCCAACAACGTCACAATGACGTTTTGCCTCGTTTTGTAATCTGAATAGGCGCCAGAGTACTGAGCCAACTCGGCTCGGTACTCGGAACCCCAAAGTTCGGGTGGGTTCAGTTTCAAGGAAACCGAGCCCACCCATCTCTAATTATTGTAGACATATTAGTCTTTCTGGACAAATTCATACATATTGGCGTTTGTCAGTACTTTGTTACATCAGAACACTGAGTCTACATCTCTTTAAGCACTCATTTCAAAGTGTCTTACAATACATTTCAGTTTCGAAAATGCCCTGCAAAGTGTTTTCAAACTCTAATCCTATGACTTATTTGGGCAAGGTTTGGGTGGAGTGAAATAATACACATACCCAAGCATTCACCCACAACAAGACAATACCCCCAAACTCCAAAGTATAAAGTAAACTGTGAGGCATACTTTAGGACACTATAATAGTTTGTTCCACAGGGACACGTGTGTAATGTCAGAGTACAGTACAGTACTTAAAAATTGAGTATCATGGTTGCTTAATTGACACATTTCTGACCAATCTCCAAACATTTAGAGCTGTCTGTCCCTTATTGCATGGTCCAGAGTTGTGTGTACTACTTAGATGTAGTGCAAGCAAAGTTTTCATTTTCCTGTGCTCTATGTTGCATGTACATGTTTATTTTCGGACCTTAGAGCCCTATATTAATACTTAGACAAAATATCCATTTGGCATAAAAATGTGCCCTTGTAGTGTGCTTTCTTGTAAATTGTGTGGTGTGAAGGCCTGAGACATTTAATGAATTGTGGCTAAACTGTCATACTGTAACTTAGCTTCTAAATAGAGACATATTTTGCAGTACTTGCAGTGTCTCATGGTTTGTGTGAGTGAACGGTGTGTACCAAAGGCTGAACAGCCTACAGTGTTCCCCGGTACATATGTAAATGCTTTCCAACAAGGCAGATATCCTACTTTACTAATGGTCTCTTTAATTAATGTAACACCAACAACAGGCACAAAACCCACATATGGTTCAGGAATTTCAATTACAGGTAAGCACAATGGACATGAGAGTCGTTCATACAATACAATGCTGGTCCTATTATGGCCATTTTTGAAAAACAAAATAAAGGTATACGCTTTCCTGGTAGTGAGAAGCCCCTGTGCCTGCCAGCAGGGCACTGGTCCGGCTTCACTGTCACCTTGCTTTTGGAAAGCACACAGAATCACCAGACCTGGGGTAACTGTAGCCAAAGGATTAAGAGCAAGTCACAGTCCTTCTTACAATCTCCATCCTCCGTCAGCTGCCCGGAACCTTTACCTCCTACAGCAGCCAGATATTTCTGAGAAGAGCCTCTGGCTGTAGGGGTGTGTTGACTGTCTGCTGTGTCTCAATATATTAAGACATAGAAATACAATGCACATTTCATAATTAAGATGATTGCATCATTCACAGAAAGCCACCCTGTTGTGCTTGGAAATACACTACGAAACATCATCTGGTTTGCCTAGTGATACATCTCAAAACACAATATTCAAAAATTTCAGGGATACCCTGCAATGTATGACTACTTATTAATGTTATTAGCAGGGCTAAATATACACAATCTATATAAATGGTTACAGCATAATGTAATGTTGGTTATTCAGTCCATTGTGTTTAAAACAGAACACTTGCCTTACTAGTTTTTTACAGGGGACAGGTCACTAGCCCTAGCTAGATCTCCTGTTGTTTATGTTAACAAAGATAGGTAATGTTAAGGCTAAATTGGTGAAATGTGAAAATCGATTTATTGATGTATGTTTCTGCAGATCAAGAATACACATACACTTTCCCTTTTGCAATAAGTCAACAATAGGAAGCCTCACACTAATATGAATACATGACCTATAGTCTAATAGATAATGTTACACCATCTCATATATGACCAATCTTAAGGCTCAGAGCCAAACACAGTATGGTGCAGAGCACAGACATGCCATGGGAATGAAAACAGACATACTGAATTTCCAGTGTCAATGTGTGCTAGGGCAGACACTCTAGGGGGACATGGAGATAAAAAGTACATCTTAAACGGTATAGGGTCAGTTTTGTCCTTGAATTAACTTGCATTAAAATATTTGTGAAAAATCCTTAGGAAATGGGTGGAAGATTTGTAGCAGGGTTAGGGCTTGTCCCAGTCTAACTGTACAAATTTGTGGTGAATGATTTGGGTGGACAATGTGATTTTGTTTTTCATATTTGGGTTTAATTTTGGGAACTTACTTTTTTGGGGCTCCATCGCTTTGTGACGTGGTTGCGCACAGTTAACATAAGCAAGATTGGTAGTGCTTTCCTTTCCTTTACAACACAATCCCTCTAGGTCACAGGATGGCCATACAGCCATGGAATATTCCTCGCCTAGTAGCTACTTAGGCACACAAAACTTTGCTGAGTTAATGGAGATAGTTATAAATGCACCTTTGTTGAAAACCCCTATGTTGGGGGTGGGGTTTGACATATCCTTAGGGATTGTGTACCAGTTGTCATTACTAAGTGCTTGCTTGTCATTCTGGAGGATGTCCACTATGCTGTGAAAGGAGAATGAAATTGTACCCTCATAGTGCTATTATGTTTAACACTTTGCAAGTACTTGTGGTACCTTACATTTAGACACCTGCTGAAGCAGGCATTTGTCTTACTATGGCAAAAAGTGGGCCAACCTATTAATTACACACACTTACAGATCCTATTTTCAGATATTCCCATCCTGATTCTGGATTAAGTCTGTTTGTTTCTTTCTGTGACCATTCGCAATATGAATGCTATTGCAAATCAATTTAAAAATCTGACACCCAGATTCGATATGAACATTTGAGTTTAGATCAATACTGCTTGTCCCCCAGATTTAATCTTAAAAATAAAAATTACTTATATTACAGGTGTGTGCAGGATCACAATCTGTGTCTTCACCCACAATTTAGTATGTTTAGAAGTGTGTATATGTGTGTGGCTGGAATGGAACATTGCATGACTGGAACAAAAACAATATAGTTGATGTGTAGCCTGTCCAAAGTAGTTTAGGAAGCCGGTCAATAGTGAAAAGGGTGGATAGTGTCATAGTGTAACTGCTGAACAAAACTGGTTTTCAAGGTAATGTTGATAAGGACTCCAAAAGATGCTTAAATTGCGTATGACACAAAGGCATTGGACTTGATTGTGTGGAAGTGTTTTGCATTTGTCTGAGGCCACAATTCCAAGCAAAGTGGTGTGTCTGGAGTCTATTTTTTGCATTGTGGTTTGAACATGTCCTAGCCTAAAGGAAGTGTTGGGGCAACGATTCTAACATTTAAGGACCCTACTTTGACAACATTTACAGAGGTTACTAAAAAATATATAGGATTAAGTTCACATAACATGTTAAACTTGTCAAATCCAAAAGCCTAACACGTGGACCAAGAAAAGAGAGCATACATACTAAACACACAAATATACCTAATGTTATTAGGTTCAAAACCTCAAAATAGAGAGTGAGTTAAGGGGAAGGGCTATATGTGGCTAATCTAAAAATAAGCAAGGATGGCTACAATACATAGTACAACTATACATGTACCTAAATGGGCTCCAAAGGACTATGGAGTGATTGTTGTGTATGGCAAGAGGAAGAACAGTAGTGTAGTAAGCAGCAGATACTTCTTTGTGACTGATTGCTGACACTATTGCAGGGTCAGATTTATTATTAACAGACATTATTAAATATTTACAGCACAATACATAGCAAGTAAGACAGTGGTCTTTGAGAGAAAGTTCCTTGGATGATGAGTAAACAATCAGGGCCATTTGAAGAAACGCATAGGCAGGGTTGTAGAATTGGATAAATGCTTCAAAGTGTAAGAAGTCACACATTTCAGGCCATGCAGGCCATCGATTTTACCCTGCATCACAACTATTTTTGGTTCAATGGAGGCTACTATGAACAGGTTCACGGAACAGCTATGGGCGCGAAATTCACGCCTAGTTACGCGAATCTGTTCATGGCCCATTGGGAAAATACTACCATCTGGCACAACAACCCATACAGCCCATACATCCTGGGGTGGTATAGATATATTGATGACGTCCTATGCATATGGACTGGGAGCATGGATATGTTCCAGGAGTTTCTTGGTTATCTCAACCACAATGACCTCCATCTCCGATTCACTGCTCTGTTCAGTGACACAAGGGTGGAATTCCTGGATATATCCATAGTTGACAACCAAATTCAGACTAAGACCTTTCTCAAACCAGTGGACTGTAATTCTTTTATTCCGGCATCAAGTGGCCACCTGAAACGATGGCTCACCAATATACCAAAAGGTCAGTTCACCCGAATTAGGCGGAACTGTTCCAACCTGGCGCTATATGAGGAACAGTCTGCTACATTGAAAGATAGATTCCTTGGACGGAATTATGATAGGGATACCATCAACACAGCTTTTGAGAAAGTCAAAGGATTAGATAGGGAATCCCTACTCATACCTAAGACATCTGGTACAGATAAAGACGACCCACTACCACCTGCCTTTATCACTAAGTACAGCTCTAATCACAGAGAACTAGAGAAAATTGTACGAAAGTATTGGCACATATTACAGATGGATGACCACCTCAAGGACATCCTTCCAGAACATCCTAGGATCATTTACAGAAAGTCTGATTCCCTCAATACCAAACTAGTAAAATGCTGCATTCCCACACAGAGAGAACAACAACAAAGTTGACTCAAAGAGAATAGTGGGGGTTTCTATTTCTGCAACAGATGCCAGGCCTGTTCAATCACCAAACATAAGGGTTTGAAACCCACTACCACTTTCAGATCCAATATCACGGACGAGACTTTCAAAATCAAAACCAAAATTACATGTGACACCATAGGTGTGGTCTACCTGCTGGAGTGCCCTAGTGGTCTCCAGTTTGTTGGACTCACCATCCGGAAATTACATGTCAGAATTCTGTGGATGTACTCCACTGTGTAACTTATAGAAGAGTACGCTATTATATGTTTTGCCATGTAATATGACTAGCATGCATATTTAGGATTGCGAATTGTTAGCCGTTACATCCGCATATACGTTTATTAATTTTACTATGACACATTCTTCGCTATGTAGAACAAGAGAATGTGTGTGTGTAATACTTTAGTGTTTCTCCTTCAACATTCATGTTGGCAGTAATGCATGTGTTATGTTGTGAATTTCCTTATCCAAAAATGTAAACTGTGCATGTACCAAGCATTGAGGGCTCGAATATTTCATTGTAGATTGGATAATAAGCATCTAATAGATTGATTATTACATGAATCACAATTTTTGGCGTTAAATTGTTTGTTAGGAGAGACAGTGATGCTTAGCTTTTCCTTCTAGTCAATTTCATGCACCTACTGTTCACACCTGCATGTTATCGTAGTAGTTAAAAAATCCCCTTTCCACCAGTGGGTTCATGAGTTTGATTCCTGCTACATTTTGGGTAATATGGCTAAATGGCATGTTGAAAAATGTGTGCAGCTACAACACAGAGAATCAGCAGTTAAAAATGACTGGATTACAAAGACATACGACCAATCCACAGATGAAAGCCCAAATAACCTAAGTGTCCAAAAAAAAGTCCAAGTATTATTATTATTATAATTTGTGTTATTATTATCATACATGACTGATTTTCCATATTCAAAATTGTAAACTGTGCATGTACCATTAATTTCTGTCTAAAATATTTCAAAGTATTGACATTAATCAAAATGTAATCATGAAAAAAGCTTGTTATGACAAAAGTTGCTGCTCAGCTTCAGTCTATTCTATTGCATTCACATAATGTATTCACCACTTGCATATTGGCGTAGCGGTTAGACAATCCACCTTGCAACAGTGCAAACCTGAGTTCGAACCAACGCTCTTGTCTCTGTGGGATCAATAAATATCCTTCCCATATTTGTGTGGCTGTCCAAAGTGTTCATGGTGTAAGATTACGCTTGGTTTGAGTTTGCACAAATCATCCATTTAATTCTCATAACTTATTTTTTTTGCATATTATTACTAACATTTGTAAGATGTTTTGTTACAAATACTAGCAATGAACTGTTGACATATCAGACACTTTACATTGTGATTTATTACAATTGTGGTTGTAATTAAAAGAGGTTGTTTGTTATTAAAAATACAATGTTTAATATTACAGCTACATACAAAATATTTTTAGATTTTATTTCATCTGCTGGAATGGGTCTGGCAGTACCTTAGCCATCCATTCCGGCTGCTGGAATGGATCGCTGAGTGCATTCCCCCATCCATTCCGGCTGCCAGGATGGATAGGGAATGTATCCATTCCATGCACTCAGCGGTCCATTTTGGCAGCCGGAATGGATGGGAAATGCACTCAGCGATCCATTCCGACATAAATTAAGGCAGGTAGAACGGATATAGTTCTTTCACATATTCCAGAGAACATATCTGTGTAGCAGAACAAAATGCACTATACAGGCATAGAAAACACAGCGCAAGCTTTACTCAAGACACCAAGCAGGAGAGGGCACCATAGTAAGCTGACTCATTCCGGCGTTCTGGCATTCCGCAGTTCTGGGGATAACCTAATCCCAAAATATCATCAGCACCTAACTGTTAACACATCAACCACTTTACATTGCAATTTTTAACAATGGTGGTTGTAATTAAAAAGAGATTGCTTTTTAAAAAATGTAAACAATGTTTAATGTTTGATATAAATATAAAATAAATTTTCCAACATTATTTTTTTTTTATGTTAAGTTTATTAAGATGTATTTGTGCATATTTAGTTGTGAGTGTTTTAATCGAACGATGCATTTCAAACAGTTTATTGCTGTTATTTAACTAGCTGCTTTGGATTTAAACATGACACTGAGCTTCCTTAAGTTTCAGCTCTGATTCAAGATAAAATTCAACTTAACTATCCGACACGGACGAAGGTAACTCCTACTATTCTCAAGTCAGTATAAATATTGCCTACTCTTCTCAACTTATTTAAGATCTCCGCCCATTCCCCTCCCATTCATCACCCTTTTTTCTCAAGTGGTCAGAAAACTTCGTAAATGCAGTTGCGATGGGATTTCACTTAAATTTAAGAGACTCTTAGGTTACGCAACGGAGTATTTCAGCTTGCGCAACGGATTTTAATGGATTTCCCTTATCTTCCATTTCTGGGCATGCGCAGTGGCGAATCGCATATCATCTGCAAAAATTGGCAGATCCGTTCCTTGATGAATCAGGCCCTAAAAGTAAATCAATTCATAAATTAGGTACATCTTGTTTTATAAAAGAATTGTGTTCCATTACATCAAGTCCTTGATTGTGCTTAATAATTGTGTAGAATGAGGGAACATCAATTGTTACTGAGAACATACTACTGCAAATTTCTTGATAGAACTAATGACATGTGATGTCTAAGAAAAGTTGAAGATTGGCACACCAGATTGTAAATCATTATCAATATATTTGAAGAAGCATGACAATAAAGAATCAATCTCACTATGTGCCATCCTGAAGGGTTAACTAAATTGTATATTATAATATATTTCTACCTTAATGTGATAATTACTAGTATACTGTTTTTAATAAAGTGTTTACACTATTAATAGTCTCCACTTTCTGCTTCAAAACGTTACTCCTAGATACCTTGGATTGAGAGAGTGGAGAGAAGAAAGTAGGTAAAATAGAAATTTACACACCAGTTGCAGGTTGGTGAGTGTAAGGAAATCACCCTTTTACACCACATACAGTATGTTTGGAATTCATCCATGTTAGATTTCTTAGCTATGAATTTTCTGCTTAAATATCAGTCTAAAAACGCTTATCAATCATATGAGTACAATGTCTTGTCACAATTTATTTTTTTTACTAATATTTATCTAATACAGTGTATTTGTCTTTTAGTGTTGACATTTTACTATTTATGAGAATTGAGTCATGTTTGCATATCTTATAAAGTTGTTTTTTCTACTTAGAGTACAAACATTTAACTTTAAACACACATCATGCATTCCAAACCATTTACCCTCCCTCACACACCCATATCTTATGTTGTTAGCATTTTTTAAAATATATATATATTTAAAGGATACATTAGTTGCCACGTTCTGCAGCAATTACTTTTGTGTCCATCTTTCAAAACCCTCTTTAATTTCCTGCTGCGGACAAAGCCAGTAAATACTACTGATGTTTAAGTATCATGGTTCCCAGGCATTTACCAAGACACTGGAAAATAGAAAGCAGTATCGTTACCACCCAGTCTCTATGCATAGGCACATGTAGAAAAAATTGTGCATGTGCAAAAGAAAAATGCAGACAGACTTAGTGGGGAGTTGATTTTGTGGGTTTGGGGTGTAGGGTGCTATCTTGTGAGTCACATGTATAGCTGTTTTTCTTATCTTTTATTTAGGAGCAGTTGTACCTATGGATTTGCCCAGTTCATGTCATCTATAGTATATAAATTCTTGCACAAACTGCCAGACTACTGTGTTTTGTACCTTAAACCAATATTCAAGAATATCTGTCTACAATTAGTTCTTTGTACTGACTTTAGTTTTGTATGACAATCTTTCCATCTCTGATTGCCCTGATTTGTACAACTATTCAATCTGGTTCTGATTTATTCTTTTACATCTCGGGTTACGATTTTGGATTACCCTTCTGCCATCAGTTACCGGTATCCATCCCTATTTACCATCAACCAGCATCTACTTAATAAATTAATCTGGCCATATATTTGCTCCTATTGGATTCGCTGCAGCTCCTCCCAAAATGACTGTAATGAAGTCATACAAAGGAATACAGAAGATATATAGTATATGGAGATACATATAAAATGTATTAAAGAGAAAAATTAAGATACGCCTACATCTAGGTTAAGATGACTACATATATAACATTCAAGAGTCCCTGTAAAGTCACCAAACCAAAACTGGAAATGTGCAACCTGAGTAGAATCTCCCTTTCATTATATTTTCCACCAACCAGCCGGGTCTCTAGTTTAGGCCAGACATGTTTTGGGCTAACAGTCCTTTCCTATATATATATATATATATATATATATATATATATATATATATATATATATAAAATTAACTTTTTGGGCATTTTCTATTATTTATGTAAAATTATTCTAGTGCAAAGTACAAAAGCAAAACAAGAAATCCCCAATTTTCCATAGTCATATGTGAATGTTACATTCATTGCTATCCTTATATGTGCATCCTTTCTAAGAATATTCTTAATACTGTTGACATGTTCCAATAGTCTAATTATTAACTTTTTAAACATTTTATAAACATATTTATAGCCACCATAACAAGTCAAAAGACCTTTAATAGATTCCATTTGACAATGTATAAATTGCTTTATTTCAAATATACCGTATTTCCCCATGTATAGGACGCTCCACTGTATAAGACGCACCTATATAAATCATGTGAAAAAATTGAGGATAAACATTATCCTCAATTTTTTTACAGAGTATTTGTGCAGCTTATACAGTGGAGAGACTACGCTATAGTGAATTCTGACTTACCCTGTCAGATGATTCCTCTGTCTGGTAAAGTCTTCTGTCTTCTCTCTGTCTGATCCTGATGCTGGAAACCCGATTAAGGTCCTCTCTGCGATGTCCGGATGTCTTTTCAGGACCTTGTCAATCCTTTGAGGACCTCAAGGTCCTGAAAGGATGCCTTGTCAAGGTCCTGAAAGGACATCCGGACATCGCAGAGAGGACCTTAATCGGGTTTCCAGCATCAGTATCAGACAGAGAGAAGACTTTACCGGACAGAGGAGTCATCTGACAGGGTAAGTGCTACTACCCCTGTATAAGACGCACCCAGTTATTAGACCCAAAATTTTGGGGGAAAAGGTGCGTCTTCTACATGGGGAAATACGGTAGTTTTGTTAAAAAGAAGAACAAACTGCTGTCTTACTTATAAAAAGACATGCTGTACAATGGCCACATTTTAAAACACACAATATAATTTACTTTCCACTTTTTTTTCTTGATTCACTCAATGGTAAAGAACTTGAACAAAGTAAATACTTAAGATTGGAGGACCTAATACACACTATTTTGGGATGCTTGGGTAGCATTCCTTCTAAAAGTGGGTACATTTGAAATATTTTCTAATTTTAGTGAAACATTTTACAATTATTTTTGATTGCAAATTGATTTAGGTAATTTATAGCAGATATTTTTTCTTCTTGACTTTGTTTTTCTTACAGTTATGTTTTAAAAAGTTAAATCTACTTTATCTACTCTGCATATTATATCTACCAATACATTTTCCAGATATATTTTATTCAAAACAGCAATTTTCAGGAGTCTGCTGAGTCTGCTGCCAGAAAATTTGCATAGTAGCACAGTTAATGTTAAGCCCTTAAACTTGTATATTTGTTATACTCTTCATCTGTTGAAAGCTCTTAAACCCAAGAAAAGAGTTTACATTTACTGATCCCAGTATCCCTGAAGCTCAAGTTCTCGTTTTCTACTCCACAAATTAATTAACGCAGAGCTCATTGACTCTGGCTATATGGGCAAATTCATAGACAAGGGATTCATTCAACAATATCAAATTACCACCAGGTCAAATAATAAATCGATTCTGCTGGAGACTTCTACTGGATATAAAGAATTAATTAGTTTGAATGTAATACAATCATGACATCCCTGGAATGCCATGGTTGGCAACTTATAACTATGTCATACTCTGGGTCCAAAAGCAATGTCATTCACATAAGTTCACTGCACCCAATAGTGCCTACTAACATTTTACCAGTTAATGGATATCGCTATATCTGTTTCCAGTGGTGATTCCATTTGAATGTATTCACTCACTGTTGGAGCCTGAATTAAACACACTCCAGGAATATATAGACAACCTAAGCAAAAGACTAATTTGTCCTTTAACACAAATCTTTTTTTGTGAGCAGGAAGTGTTGAGATCTCTGCCCATATGTAGATTATAGCTCTGTAAATGTAATAACAGTGCAAAATAGTTCCTCCCAGCTATGAATCTTGGTGCCTTAGACTACCCAATCTGGTTCTGACTTAATGGCTCTGTCACTGGTTATGACACTAGTCCACTTTATATCTAACTAACAGTTGGCTAGATACACACTCTATTAGATTATATCTAACAGTATCTGAACAAGTCTTCTCTCTTCATGGTTTGGGAAGAGTATACAAATATACATACATGGCTGGTCCCACTGCTGCATTTTTTAACTGACATCAGTGGATATAAATTCTACAACACTATTCATTTTGCAGAATGCATACTCAATGATGTCAGGTAGATGAAATGGCATGGGGGGTAGTACCTGATTGAGTTTAATATGAGGAAAGATTAATAATTAGATCAGAAAGCATTATTATATCAGAATTTATGTTGATCATTTCTTTTGTGTGTATGGAAATATTACAATATATGTTTTATAATTTTTGTAGAAATTTTATGAAGACATATGACAAGAGTGTTGAGCTGATGAAGGATTTCATTGAGGCCAATAAAGCTCATCCCTGCTTGTCGCAATCCAAGTCAAAAGACTATACCAACAGACAGTAGAGGATCTTGGCTTATGAGAACATGGCAAGAGTTAGCCTTCCCCATTATCCAGAGGATATTGTATATTGAGTCAAGGGGAAGATCCAAAACACGAGGACTATGTTGAAGAAGAAACTCAATAAGTTGGAGTCTTCAAAAAGATCTGGGGCATGGGCTGAAGATGTATATGTACCCAGGTTCTGGTACTTTGACCTCCTGTGCTTCACAGCTGACCAGGAAATAGCCAGACCATCAACAAGCTACTGATAGAGCATATTTACTCACCTGTCACTCTGGAAGCTGAAGACATACCGGCGAATTGCATAGTAGGTAAACACACCAAATCATGAATGCATAAAATATTCATTTAAATAGTGGTAAACATGAGTACTTTCAACACAGAATTTCACTGTACATAGTTTATAACATCTCCTTCTGCCAGGACACAGTACCCTCAATATTAAAATATTCCAAATACTTCTCCATGTTTACCTCTACCATTTTACTGGCATTTCTCATCTGGGAAGATTCCAGTAGTGTCAACCCCACCACTTCCTCAACTTCTACAGTATGCTTCATACTAGTAGCTGTGCTGCTCACACTGCTGCTTTTCCGCCTAAGAAAGTTGTGTATGACACAACAAGCCATCTTCACCTTGTCTATTTTGTAAAGGCATAGATTTGTGGCGGTATGGACAATCCTAAGTCTATTTCTCAATATACCAAAAGCATTTTCCACTACTTGCCTTGCTCTTGCTAATTGCTAATTATAGATCTTCCTTTCGGGTATTAGTATTTTGGGGGTAAGGTTTTAAATATTACTTTGCAGTTCAAAGGCTTCATCAGCCGCAAATGCAAAATTGAGTCCCAATTTTGATTGGGTGCGTGGTGGCAAATTAAGTGCATTGTTTTTAAGTTTGTCATGGAAGTTTGCTCCAATGTCCCATCCTCTGGCACTTTTTCTTTTCCACAAAGATAAATTCATATTTGGCATCGACTACGGCCATCAGGATAATGTTAAAGAATCCATTGTAGTTATAGAAATAGGATCCACTTTTAAAGGGGGGCATAATTCTGACATGTTGGCATCTATGGCCCCACCACAGTTTGGGAAATTCCACAATTTGTCAAATTCTTCAGCAATAATTTGCTATTCCTTTACCGCTGATGGGAACTGCAAAACAAAGATTGTTGTAATGTTAAATCGATACACGCATCCATTATCTTACTAACTATTTACATTTGTGTTTTTATTACACAGCCATCTGTCTGCACTGAGGCAGGATTGTTTAATGTGATAGAGGGATCTGTGATGACGCTGCCTCTCACCCAGCAGAAAGAATACAGCCAGCAAACCACACAGCCAACCACACAGCAGCCCCCACAGCCAATCTCACAGCAACCCTTACAGTGAATCACACAGCATCCCACACAGGACACTGAGCAAGCACCCAGTAACAAGGGCAACAAACTGGTAGGAGGTGAAAGAAAAGGGGACGTGAGCCCGAACAAACTGACATCCTGACTCTCAAAATAATAGAATCAACAAACCAGTTAATGCAAAAGGAGGCTGATGATTTATTTCAGAGTTGCCCATCCCAAATATTACAGCCTTTCCCTCCCCACAGGCAACATCACATGATAGGAAGTAAATCCAATACCTCTCCTGCCTATATTGGAAACTATGGAACACGACAACTATGAACACCTGTGACTTTTATGTTTATATTCTTTTTTACTAAAGTTTGAGTTTGTAGTTTTTATAGGTTTTATGGTTTTCTTTAATATGTTAATATGTTATTTTAAATTTTAATAAAGATAATTTATGTTTACAACCTTCATATATTATATGAAGGGCACCAAGCAGTACTTCCACTGTATGCTAACATCGCATCTGGGGAAATTTTCTGTAGTGTGTACCCACCATTATTATAGACCTCTTATACGAAAGAAGAGAGTCACTTATTTCAGATCCTTGGTCAAATAAAAATAACAATACAATACAATACTTCCACCCATTATCTGGTAATCATTTCTGAAGAGAGAGAAGATCCAAGGAGAACTATAAAGCAACAAGTTAAAGTTCCAACAGAGCTACCTTTTTCCAATTTCATTATGCATTATCAAACAAAATAAATGGCACAATGCAATTTAAGCATTTGTCATGTGATTGCTGTCAGCAACCCAATTTGAATGTACTACAAAAATACGAATTTAGGATCAGTAGTTTCTGTGAAGTAATTCATACATTTAACTTGATTAATCTTCTAGATAATGTACTCTACACAAATTACTGTATGATTATAAAAAAAAGAATGATGGAGTTTTGGCACTAAATGCTTAACTGAGCCTTTCATTGTTTTTTGCAACTGTGAGTTACCAAACTGGTTATATAACTTCTGATGGTTTGACATCAGTCATACTTACTCATGATTTTAACATTTTTAAAATAAAACCTTATTATTGCGCACATCAAGTGTGTGAAACCATTCAAAATATTTGGAACCATTGTCATAACTGTGACCTTGCTCTACAAACAATAACAAGTATTAACACTTTAGACAAGTCCAGTTCCAACTTTCGCATTATGGGCTTGATTTTCGTCAACTAAACCAGACCTGCACTATCAGACAAAGGGTCTGGCATAATCAGAAATTAGTCTACATTCCTTATATTTCACAATATACAAAACTAAGCACTTAGCACTCACGGGGGGTGGGGGGGATGGGGCAGGGGGGGAATTCAATTAACAGCGTTACTCGTCAGAATAAAGCGGCCCACGCACAATTACCATTACTATGGTAATAGTGCGCATTATTACCGTTAGTACAGTAATTTCAACACTGATTTTTGCTCTTAGCTCTGAAAGCCGCAAGCAGAAATCCTCTGTAAAATTACCGTACTAACGTTAATAGTGCACAGGCCATGTTTTTCTCACGAGTAATGCTGTCAATTAAATACCCCCCACAATGGTTAATTGATTAAAAACATCATTAAAATTCCCTACTGTGGTGCAGCAAGTCTATTTAATAATAGCGAATGGAGAATGGTGTTTTTTAAACAAACTTGAATTTGTTAAAATCCCCCAGGATCTATATATGAGTCTTCTATTTCACAATATTACAGCAGGGATTGAGTGCACTTCCAGCCCGACAGCTGCTAAGGTAGCAGAGAAAAAGAAAATAAAAAAAAATGTCTTCCCATGCTCATTCTGGCCAATTGTCAAGTGCACTCGGGGGAAAGAAGATAAAGAGAAGAAGTTTATAACTTGGTCACTTTAAAGTACTTGTATATCATCTATATAGAATGTATTATTTTATGCATTAAGATTTGTTAGTGTGTTTGGTTAACTGATAAGGATTCAAAATTGATGATCCACACATCCATTAAGGTAATATGTATGTTTCAAAATTTGCAATGTGGTAATTTTTCACAATGACAGTGCCTATTACATTTATGTTCTGTTTTGTATGTGTATTAACAAAGGCTGTCATTAATCAAAGGCAATGGTTTTAGACGTGTATTGCTGTCTACCACATAAGGAATCTAACTGCTACCTTAAGGATCATACATAGTTTAAAACTCCTAATGTGTGTTTCGCATTGAATTGCTTTCTGAAACAATATAAAAACTCCGGGGACAGCTAGGCTATAGCTACAATATCGACTTTCCATTTATATCAATTTAATGTATAAAGAGACTGAGGGTGTCAATTAGTATAGCACTGTTAATAGCAGCGATAATACCGGACTCTGATGGGGAAACATTTTTTTGTATTGCTGCACTAGAAACTAAAACATACTTGGCTACCATGTGTCTCTCCAGGTGTTTTGAAACTACATGCCCAGCATGCTTTGCAAGTAGATAGCCAGCCGATAGCTGTCAGGGCATGCTGTCACTTGTAGTTTGACAACACCTGGAGAGCCACAGGTTGGCCAGGTCTGATCTAAAATATTAAATTGGTTGGGACACTATTAATATACTGCTAATAATTATGACTTCATTATTAACCCAAGAAAATTGGAAATACATTAAACTAATACCGTTGACCATGCACTCCTTTTGCAAACTCTCAAATCTATAGGCATATGTAACACTGTCCTCTCCTGGTTTTCCTCTTACCTCACCAACCGCTCCTTCTCAGTCTCTACTCATGATTCTACATCACTCCCTCTTCCCCTACCTGTTGGCGTTCCTCAATGCTCCATTCTTGGCCCCCTGGTTTTCTTCCTCTACACCTCCTGCCTTGGTGTCCTCATCCGCTCCTTTGGCCTCCAGAACCACCTCTATGCTGATGATACCCAAATTTATCTTTCATCCCCTGACCTCTCCCCTTCCCTTCCGTCTCGTGTCTCCTCCTGTCTTTTGGCCATCTCATCTTGGATGTCCCAACTCTTCCTTAAACTCAATATTTCCAAGACCGAGCTTATAGTCTTCCCCTTGCTAGGACTCTCCCACCTCCCCCCTCTCTATTTCTGTTAATAACACTGCCCTCATTTCCGTCCCCCAAGTCCGATGCCTTGGGGTCATCCTTGATTCCTCCCTCTCATTCAAGCCTCACATTCTGTCACTCTCAAAATCCTGCTACTTCCACGTTCGGAATATATGTAAGATACGTCCCTTTCTCACCACGGAAGCCACAAAAACCCTTGTTCACTCGCTTGTTATCTCTCGCCTTGACTACTGTAACCTCCTTCTCCCTGGCCTACCCGATACTCGCCTTGACCCTCTTAAGTCTATCCTCAATGTTGCTGCCCACCTCATTTTTCTCTCCCGCCGCTCTGTATCTGCAGTCTCCCTCTAACAGTCACTACATTGGCTCCCCATACCCTACAGAATTAAATTTAAACTCTTCACCCTCACCTTTAAAGCTCTTAATCAATCTTCCCCTCCCTACATCTCCAATTTCATCTCTACCTACACTCCTAATCGCCCCCTCCGCTCTGCCTGTGACCGCCGACTCACTACTTCACTGATCACCTTGTCTCACTCTTGTCTTCAGGACTTTGCTGCTCCCCTGCTGTGGAATGATCTTCCACGTTTTATTAGGTTAGCATCTACTCTCAAAGGCTTCAAGCGTGTCCTTAAGACTGATTTCTTTATTCAAGTCTATCAGTCCTCCTCCTAACTTCCTTGTCCTGGCTCTCTCCCCCTGTTAGTACCACCCTATTTGTGTCTCCCCCTTCCCTTTAGGATGTAAGCTCTCATGAGCAGGGCCCTCTTTCCTTGTGTGCTCCTTCTACTGGTCCTTCACCCTCTGTACCTCTTGGCCTGCTTCGCTAGCCCTGTTTTCCCTGTTTTCCTAAGCTTTGGCCTTCTTCTTGCTGATTTCTACCATCCCTTTCACTATCTGTCAGATATAATCTGATTTGCTTTACCCTGTCACCTTATAAGTAAAAGATAATAATAATAGTAAATAATAGTAAATAGTAAATAGTAAATAATAATAGAGATAAAGATAGCAATCGCCGGGGAGAAAGATTGTGTGCAACCTTAATAGATTATAGAATGGTACTCTGGTATACTATATTGCACATAAAAGGGGACCATCTAAAGATTTTAACAGATAATTCTCATTCTTCAAATTACAATTATTTCACAAATAACTTGAAAAGCTAGAAGGTAAAAGTATCAAAACTCTGGGTTTATCAAATGGATGATATTCTGCGAGTTTGCCGGCCATATTGAAAACAGAAATCTACTTAATGGCAAAACCCATTGTAGTTTGATACATTTAACCCTAGAAGTATAAGGCTTTTAGATATAATGAATAAAGATTGAATTTTATAAATAAGTGACTAATATCCCACTGCTGAATACTTTTCTTCTTTAGATTCAATTAAGCATTTTCAGGAGAGCACCAATCATAAGGTGTGTGTGTATATGAATGTATCTATATTAATATATATATATATATATATATATATATATATATATATATATATATATATATATATCTATATTATAGTATTTGGCTTGTTTTGAAGTCAATAGTATATCATTAATAAATTGTTTCTGAGTGGAATGTAAATTAGCTTTGAGAATTTAACAGCCTACACCTTGCCTCAGAGGTATGCAAATTATAGAAATTAAATATCACTTAGGCAATAAATTGGGAGTCTTATTGGCTCATTTTGTGTGTGAAATATTGCTCAACTATCTGGGAATGGCAACACTTTTTGTATATAAGTAACGTCTGTGCACTGCACTGATTTATCTATCTATTTTAACCTTGTTTTACCAGGCAAATTCAACAAAGACAGCCATGTCAGCAAAGGGAGGACAACAATGCAAAGACCGTAAGTGTCTTCTTAAAATAAAGGCTACATATTTATAGAAGCTGTGTATCATTAATAAGAGTACTTGAAAAGGAGGCATGTGGTCCTGTAATGAAACTATTACAAAATAACCATTTATATGCTAACATGCAGTTTCATGTTATAACTTAGGCTTTTATTATGCAGACATGTTTTGTTTTGTCTCCTTTTGGCTACAAACTATGCTATGTTAAGTTAATGAATTGAAGATTGTTTTAAAGATAAATATGCAATTTACCATTTTTTTTACCAATGAATAACAAATATGTATTTTCAATGTGATAAATAGAATGCTTATAGAAAATTCCACTCCTGTCTGATATAATACTATCTACCTGTTTTAGCATGTGCTCCAGTGATTGACTGCCAGGATAAGAAACCCAAATGCCCGGACCCGTGCGCACCGGCAAAACCACAATGCCAAGGTATTGAAATAAGCTTTAATGAATACATATTACTTAGAGCTTGTGTGTAGATGATTCTCTGAGGGAAATACATTCAAAATGATTCCCAAAATTCATGTTTACACATAAAGATAATCGAACAACTACATTCTGAACTGAAATTGATGTTTCATCCACTCTTGAGAAAATAGGACTTGGGTTAATGGATAAATATTTTCTTATGTTTTTATGTGTCAGTTGATTATGCATAAAACTGCTATGATAGCTATTAAAATTTCAAATACACTTGTCTAGTCAACAGTATGAACATCTTTTTATTATTAAAACATTTGCAATGAACTTTTATAATTGCTTTGCCCAATAATAAACCAGCAGGGTTCTTAACATACTTAGAGAATATCTGTTCAGTCTTTTGTCCCCTTGTCATTTACACTACCTGCAGCAAAGGAGAAGGAGGAAATCAATCGCGGTTATGCAAATTTTTACCAATTGGATCAAATAATATAGAAGCGTTTTTATTTAGGGTGGTGTCAAGATGCATTATAGCATTCAGAAATACAGACCATAATAAAACTTGAGTAATGGCACATTATCACACGAGAGCCTGTGTGACATTGTGAGAGCTAAATTAATCTCGCTTAACAGAGAAACAGCAATTCTCATAGACTATATAATATATCATACCTCAGGCTTTGTAATACCATATAGCTTTTTTATTGTCAAAGCATAGCCTCATGTGACAACCTTTATTATAGAATTATAAAATGTTTTTATTATTACAAATCCTCTTTAGGAATGAAATATATGACCATAAAAGGTTATACTTTGCTATATGCAGATAGAGATACTAAAATTATTCTGAAACAAAGTGATTTAAAGGTATCATTTTAAATATCCTTGAAGATAAAGCCATGGTTTTCTGAAAGCTTTTAATAATTCCTCAGTAACTTTCCCTGTGGCAATATACAGGATTATAGCAAAACTAATGATATTCCACTGAGAATGGACATTTACCCATTTCAGCCAATCAATTGACATACCTAGAATAATTCTTGTTTTTAAAAAAAAATCTATTTTGAGTTAAACATATCATGTTACATTGTATAATAGCACTGTGATACGGTATGTATAACCTTTTATATTCTACCAACTGTAAACAGAGTGAGACAAAAAGGTAAAATATTCAATTTGAAATAAAAACTAGTTTATTCAAAACAAAAAGTCTTTAGAAAGGTGAAAACTGCGAGACAATAAGCTATCAACAGCTGCTGAATAAATTAACGTTTAAGGGAAAGATATCCATGCTTCCCGTCCAAAAAACAGGAGGCTGTTCCCTTGGTAGTAGGTCACTTTTTAGCAGTAAAATAAAGTGGACATTTAAGAACATAGTACAATAGGCAATGATGCAGCGTAACCCATATCAACCATGCAGATATCTGCCTTTTGCTATATAGTGTAGTGATACTAAATACCCGATTGCTTCATTCCTGATGTGTGATAGTACATCTTCTATATTTTTCTTATAAAACAAAGCCCTAACTGTTTAAAGGTCATTTGTGTAGTCAATGGGAGTGGAACTAACATGACAATGTTATTTCCATGCAGTGACATCTACAGCCATGGCAGCTGCTTTGTGCATTGTAACATTGGTGTCTCAGTGTAATACAGCAGAGATTGGCTTCAGGCCAGTCTTATCTGATTTTATCATAAAAGTGTCACCAAATCAAAATAAATATTTTGATATCTTGTATTTGAGGGTATACTGTAGAGTATTGCCATTTATTCAATGTCAAAACATTTACTAATTAAAATGTGTTCAATGCATGCTGCTTCTATGGTGTTATTGAGCATTTTAAAATAGAGACATTATGGACAAAATGTTAAAACTTAGAACAGTGCTTTTGTCATTGCTGGCGCTTATGCCACTGCTGCACACACATTTACTGAAGAATGTATTTTATGTCTATTTCTTTACTAGATCCATGCCCTGCACCTGATCCTTGCCAGCAACAAGGCCAAGGACAAGGTGGACACCACGGTGGACACCACCACCACCATGGAGGACATGGGGGTGGAGTCAAGAAGTGAAAAACATGGGAAATCCATCCACACTATTGAACCTCAAAATTTTACAAATGGAGTGAAATACGTTGTTACTGTACTCGTACCTGTATTACTGAGAAAAGCACAACATATTTTGAAAATGTTCTATTTCACTTATTAAATGCATTATCCTGATTAACTTATCTGTGTGTCTGTGTTTATATACTTTACATTTGAAATATTAACATAACTTGAATGTACACATAGCAAGGGTTAACAATAGCTAGGGTCAGTATATAGAAATGTAGATATATTGTTACTCTACACTACATGTCAAGTTTGAGAAATGAAGAGGGACAAGAAAGATATAGATAAGCAAATTTAAAAGAACAGTAATTTCAAAAAGAGCTGGAGTTTGGAAACCCCACATAGGCTTGGGCCTAGGGCTGCAGATTTGCGGCAGCTGCACATCATTGTTTTAATTTTATTTTTATTTTAAACATGAATAATTTATGTACATACTAAACTTTTAAGCATTGATTCAATTATGTGTGAATTGTTTCCATGTAACATTACAGTTGTTCCTGAACTGCCTCTGATTCATTCCTTTGCTCCTCCATCACATTTACTTCACAATATACCTAACACCAGAACAAGCCTGATCAGCCTGTAACAGAATATTCTCATAAAAGTAGTGTGGCAGTTGTTCCCTCATAAATAAGAAAAAGCATAATTAAACATATATGGTCATAGAAACCAAAACTTACTTGAAAATGGCATCCTTATTTGTCACTAATCATCAATTGTCATATGCAAGCTAATTACCAGCTATAGAAAACGGCAAATAGGTCTTAGCTTGGTGTGTGCCATTGTACCAACTATCTATTTAATTACAGATATGTGGACAAGTGGTACTGTTCAAACAAAGGAATAAATGAATGTGACAGCCCATTGGGTTGGTGAGTTGCCTTCAGCATCAGCAACAACGCCTGTAGCATCATCATCATCATCCACAACCTTTCAGTATAGTAGCGCTAGCACATAATGCCAGGCCTTTCACAAGCAAGCTACTCTCTGTATTATTGCTGGCTTCACTAAGAAATATACCAATGTAAATCTTTTGGGAAAACTCAGGAAGTCATAGCAAAATGGCTAACCCCACTAAGATACTTCTCAGAATTCCTCATTGCTGATAATTTAATAAACATTGTATGGGCATTATGACTGGATAATTTTTAACATGTACCATGATCTGCACACACAATAAACTTGGTGGTTCAGAATTTCTTAAAAAAGAAGAGGCCAGTGCAGGAGATGCTGTCTGGGACTCATAACACTTCTGTGAATTTTTGGTATTCAACCACTGCATGTAAAACATCATCTGCCATGCCACCAAATGAAACAAAAGGTAGTAACAAGGTGGAATTCCACTCTTATATGCTTCAACAAATGGAGGAACTGCAACAAGACATAAAGACCTATGCATCATGCCATGAGATTGGGAGAGGGGGGGGGGGGCATGTTACGTTACTCCTGCACACTAATCCTTTTAGTTTTATGCAAGCTACTTAAACCATATGAAATTGTAAGAAATTAAGTGAGTTCAGACACTGCCCACCTAACTCAAGTCCTACCACTAATCAAACAGCTGGAGATTCTAAAGCAGGAGATGAAAGTAAATGATTCTGCTAAGTATCAATATCAAGTAAGATCAAACTCTTTATTGGCTTCGCCAGGACCCAAGGGTTTGCAGCATCTTCAAGTTGTATTGCTACAATTTGGCAAACATGCTTGATATTAGGTTTAAGTCATATCTACTGGCTTTTTGTTCAACTGACACAATTCTTCACAGATGCAAACCGTTCATTGTGAGCAAGCTGTTAGATCAAGTCGCACATGACACATCCTCTGCTTCAGCCTAAGAGTCACACTGATGATAAATCAACACAGCACACCAATGTGAAAGATTATTATGACATCTGGTCGGGCTTAAAAGAAGTGCTGACACATCTTGTATAAGTAGAATGGTGGAGGATTTTAATGATGTACAAATTAGTATCCCAGACAGTTCCTTTGAATTCTGTAAGGAACAAACAAGCTATAGTTTACTTAAGCTGCCCACCTACCAGTGTGCACTCAGATTGAGTGTTTAGCACAGCTGTGAACATTGTGAGTTACAGTCATATTGGACCTAATTAGTCAGTTCACCTGTAAATGCTGAACAGCCTTTTTGACAGTACCTAATAAATTTCTGGGGATGGTGTTGGTGTGTTACACATGCACTCAAAATTCACTCATCTTTCAGAAATCTAATTACCAATACAATTACAGTAAACAAATTGAGTTAGTAATTACTGTTTAAATCTGAGACTTACAGATCTGTGTGTCTGATACCTTAGACGGGTATGAGGAAGCTCTAAACAGAGGAGCCTGATGAGTAGAAAACTCTACTCACCTGGGTTATAGTTAGAGTCCTGTGTCTAGGGCGACTTCCAATGTTGTCTGTCCTTGGCTCAGGTCAACAGTCTCAGTGGGGACCTCCAATGCTGTTGGATAAAATCAGTCATTTCACCTGTAAGCGTCATTTTACCAGTTTATGAGCTCATCGGCCAGAGAGAATAAAAGACACTGCAAGTTCTGTGTTTGCAATTAGCTCTACTTTATTGTTTACAAATTCACATACTTATAGCACTCTGGTTTCACAAAATCACGTACTTCAGCAAACTATACCCCTAACTGTCTTATGTTCGTCTTAATCACTCATTGTGCATGTTTTCATTACACAGACCTTGCTACATTAACACAGGAATTCTCCCAAGGGGGTTGGTGGTTTATCTCCTGTCTGCCATATCCAAGGTCATGGGCACAGCTTCTTGCAAACAACAAAATAATATTGAATAACTTCTACAAACTAGCTGTATCTAAGCTGTCTTTAAGCTGTACAAGGACAAAATGACTGACAGGTAACAAGACGGCGTCAGCTCAGCAAAATCACATTTCTCTGTCATAGGAGGCTACTTCCCAGAAATGTTGAAAAACTGGTGTTCATCAAAATAAAGTACAAATTGTATGAGGAATACCATTGTTGCCTCCAATTACAAACAGAATCTGTAACACTGGATTCCAATGGAGATAAACTAATATTGTGTGATAATGATACTGTTATAATCCCTATCTATTCTATAGTTCAAAAAACAACAACCAAAATGTCCACTTTTGTCGTGACCCAAACAAATCAAGCAATTCATCCAACAGTAGCATTTCCTGTCACTGAAGTGTCTGGTTTGTTAAGCTATGCATGTCCTTTCTAACATATAGGTGGATAGAAGGGCCGTAGGACAATTCCATCTTGCACTATTTTACATTATTGTCTTTGCCATACATTGGTCTATCATAATGTCTAAAATGTCTATTGATGCTGCTGTGTTTCAATCTCACCTTTCCTTACTCCAGTGCCGTCTCCACTCTCTGCATTGGACTGCGCATTCGGGTGTCATGGTCACATGACAGCATGTTGGGGTGGGGAATTTGAATCACAGTGCATATAAATTCCATTCTGTCACTCGTTTAGTGTCAGAGCAACACTTATGCACCCTGACTCCTGTGTCAGTGTCTTGTGCCCCTGTGACTCCTTGTATCCTTGTTTGATTCCTTTGTACCAGACCCTTACTCGGCTTACAACTACCTGCTCTCCCTGCTCTCTGAACCGATTCCTGGCTTGTTGACTATCCTCTGCTTGTGCTTGTCTGACCTACTGTGTACCAAACCCAGTCAGTCCAGTTCCTGATTCTACTTCCTGACTCTGTTTATTGCCGCCAGATTGTGCACCAGACCCAGCTTGTTGACCTATCTCCGCCTCCTGATTCTGTGCCTCACTGACTGATTGTGTACCAGACTGGCCTGTTTAACTTCACTCATCTCTTTCGGCACATTTATCTCTACCTCCATCAGCAGTGCTACATCTTGGGGTAGACCAGGGGACCGCGACCTGCAAACTCTCGGCAGCTAAGCTCGTTTGACTTAATCAATCTTGATTAGCACTGAATTCAGAACCTGATTTGTTACATGCTGTAATCCATTTGATGAGCTTGAATTACCACCCATCTACACTGTGTCACATATGTGGTCTAACTGTGAAAATATTTTGTTTGTGGTCTTCCTCCCACCATTTTTCTTCTGGTTGCAGCCCACCTTACTCTAATGTTTTGTCTAAAATGTCTATTGATTAAATCCATCTAATGAACTTTTATTACTGCCTCTCTTAAAATTCACACATGCTGTTGAAAATATTGTATCCGTGGTCTTACTCCCACCATTTCACTTCTGGACGAGACCCACCTTGGTCTATCTTCTTTTCTAAAATGACCATCATATCACCAAGTGCTCTGCCACTATTTATCATGGGCATTGCATCTTTTTTTTTTTTTACTTCAATAGTATTGTATTGTTTTTTTAAGGATTATGGGGTACAGAATGTAAAAAAGGGGGGATGGGGAAGGACAAAAAAAAAGGGTAGGAAGGGAGTAACACATTAAACGATACTGTATCTATAATACATTGTAGACTTAAGGAAAGAAGGCAAAATTGACTCCCACACAGTTTGCAAGAGTTACCCTATTCAGATGGCAACAGGTAGCTTCTATAGAGATTGTTGGGGAGATTTGTTAAGTGAGAGTGTTTTGAGAGGCAAATTAGAGTCTACTCAGGCTGGTGGTGCTCCCTCGCCTTCCACAACGTACACGTGCCAGCTGAACCATTTCATTATTGGGGATGAGTGGGGCAGGGGAGTAGGGCATCCCCACTGTCTCCATTTCAAAGCTATATTGCATCTTGGCCACTACTTTTTGTATTGAAGGTGGCTGTGGAGACTTCCAGCATTGGGCTATGGAGGCTCTTGCGGCAATCAAAATATAGCCAAAAACATATTTAGCATGCAGTGGAAACTGTGGGGGATAGTGGACGCAACCTCTAGGGTAGGAGAGAGAGTCTCAGCAGTAACATTATTGAAGACTTGTACCCAAAATGACTGTATAAGGGTAGAATTCCAGAATACATGTATCAAGTCACCCGATATATTACATTGCCGCCAACAAAGTTTCGACTAGTCGGGCCACATTTTGTGCAGTCTGGTTGGAGTGAGATACAATCTGTTGATTAATTTTATCATAATATCTGTATGGTTTATACATTTAGACATTCGATACGAATTGTCAGGCGCCGTCTCTGCACCTCCCAAGGGTGCCAGAGACGGACGCCTTCTATTGCTGCCTCTGTCCCGTTGCCAAGCAACGGGTCGTTTTCGGCCACGTGACCGAAGCGCGCGTATGTGCACTTGCCGCCTAGCTGTTAGGAACCCCTCCAGCCGGTACAACAAAACCCGGAGTCTGCTCTGAAGTCTGGTATTCACTGTTGCCCCTAGTGGTGGGGACAGACTTGGCTGAAGACACACAGGGTCGATAAATGCATACCGGCTAAGGAGAACCCAGGATAGAGCGTGATGATAGACAGCAGAGTAGGGTCCAGGCCAGAATCGGTGCTGGCAGCAGACAACGTAGCCAGAGAACAAACCAAGTTCAGATGTCGCAGGCAGAGGTTCAGAATAAAGGGACAAGCGTAAGATCACGGTCACTAGAAAAGGTTCAGAGTCCAGTAACAGGAAAGGGTCATACACGGGTAATCAGTCTAAGGTTGAAACACCAACACAGGAACAAAGTAGTAGGCAGCAGAACTGTAAAAAGGACGCTATAACCGGCAGTGAGGCTCAGTCCTCACTGCCTTAAATACTGCAATGGACCAATCAGACCAAGGCCCAGCAAGGTGCTGCTTAATTATTTATTGGCATGCAGCCAGTAACAGAAAATGGAGACCTCACTGACTGCCCCCTAATCAGCTCTAAACGGCTAAGAGCAAAACTGACCTGCGCGCATGCGCCGGGCTGTGAGACAGCTGGCCGGGCGCTGCGGCAGGTATCTCAATGCGTCCCGGATGTTGCCCAGGCAACCGGGACTCAGGAACTGAAAGTGACACCCCGGTCATCATGGAGACAGCCGGGACGTCACGAGAAGCCTCTACAGAGTCGCGACGGCCGCGGGTATGTGCCGCGACTGCTAACACTAGCTCCCTAGCAACGGGGACGCTTTTTCCCCGGTGATCAGCTGAGGCTGATCGCTGGAAGTCTCTCTCCCCTCGCTTCCTCCTCTCCTGTATTTAAGTCTCTCTCTGGCACCATTTAGGTGCCAGAATATTCGTTCCCATACTCCAGCTTCCCTGCAGTCCTTGTTGTTTCCTGGTTACTCCTGTATACTTGCCTTGTTTTTGACTACTTTTCCGGATCTCCCTTCTGTACTTCGCTGCCCGTTTGGTATTTGACCCCTGGACCGTTCCTGGCTACTACCCCTCTAGGGTAGGAGAGAGAGTCTCAGCAGTAACATTATTGAAGACTTGTACCCAAAATGACTGTATAAGGGTAGAATTCCAGAATACATGTATCAAGTCGTCTCTGCACCTCCCAAGGGTGCCAGAGACGGACGCCTTCTATTGCTGCCTCTGTCCCGTTGCCAAGCAACGGGTCGTTTTCGGCCACGTGACCGAAGCGCGCGCATGTGCACTTGCCGCCTAGCTGTTAGGAACCCCTCCAGCTGGTACAACAAAACCCGGAGTCTGCTCTGAAGTCTGGTATTCACTGTTGCCCCTAGTGGTGGGGACAGACTTGGCTGAAGACACACAGAGGGATCTCCCTTCTGTACTTCGCTGCCCGTTTGGTATTTGACCCCTGGACCGTTCCTGGCTACTTTCTGGCTAGCCTCCATTGTACAGAGCTATTTGGTTTCCGACTCGGCCTGTCTGACTATACTTTATCTATTGCACTGGTGACTATCTGGGAGAACAGCGACCTGCGCATTTCACGCAGCAAAGTCCATACCTCCTTGCGGGGGTCCCTGGTGAACACCGGAAGTGCATTAGACTCTGCGCCTCTCAGTTTAGTCGTGCCAACACTAGTCAGTAGCAAATTCCAGGGAAAGACGTGACACAAATTCATTAAAATGGTTTCCCATTGTTCACTATCTAATTCAAGATGAAGGTCGGATTCCCACTGCGATTGTAATGTAGTCTTATTTTCTGATGTGGAGGGGAGGAAATGGCGATACCAGAAGGTAACGATGGCTTTATTGTCTCCTTTTGTTAACTTTGTGTACATCAAAAGTGGTGGAAATGTATTGGTTAGGTTTAGTCTAGGAAGGAAGTTAAACCAGTGTCTTTGCTGTAGATACTTATAAAACTCACAGGAGGGAAGGTGGAATTTTTCCCTTATTTGCGTGAAAGACAGTTAGCCCTGTCCCTCTAGCAAATCAGTGAATGAGTTTATACCATTCATTATCCATAAATTAAGGTTTAAATCTGGGATTAGCCTGGCTAAAGCAGCTACACAGATATTCTGAGTTGGAACCATAGTTACAGGATAGGCCAGCACTTTTTACCACACCTCCAGGAAGTCTCTAGTTGTCTTTGGTAACCAGGCCTTTATAGGTCTCCAAGCTATGGGGACCCAGATCAAGTCTGCTAATGGGAAATGCGAATTGAGAGCTTTCTCCAAATCTACCCATGGTTTTTGATACATAGGTAGGGACCAGTCTCAAAGCTGGGAAAGTAAACAGGCCTCATGGTATCTATACAGGTCTGATAAAGCCAGATCTCCCTGTTGTTTGGGTGAACTCGTCCGAAAGCTAGCTATTTGGGGAGGTTTATGCTTCCAAACATATGGGGTCATCACTGAGTGTAGTTTATCTAACAAAGGTTTAGGGATGCTAACAGGTATAGTGCAAAATAAGTACATCATTTTGGAAGCAACATCATCATGAAGGCCATGATCCTTCCCAACCAGGAGACCTCGCAGCAGTCCCAGGATTTACTTAGGGTTGAGACTTGAAGGATTAAAGTTGAAAAGTTTAGGTTAATCGTATCTTCTAATGATTGGGTCATTGGACACCTGAATACGACAATACCAATGTCTTCCAGGAATAGTGGAAAATTGTTTTCAGATGTTTCACCTTCATAGGATAAAATATTTATTGGGAGTGCTTCTGATTTAGAGGCATGACTATAAGCATCAAGAATGTTATTTAGGGTCGGCTGCAAAGTCTATGGGCCAGAGACAAAGAGCAAAACATCTTCAGCGAACAAACATAGCTTGCAAGGTATTGCATGCAAGGTATTTCTAACAGTGATACCAAGAAACAGATGTGAGGATCTAATGGTTATTGCTAAAGGTTCCATTGCCAGGAAGAATATCAGTTTGGACAGGGGACATCCGTGTGGTGTACCATTTGTAATAGAAAATTTGTCAGACAAGAAGCCATTGATAAACACTCTAGCTGATGGCTTGGAGTATAAAGCAGAAATGGCTTTCAAGAATTCCTCCCGGAATCCAAACCAGAGAAGGACCCTCTCCATGAAGCCTCAATGTAGCCTATCGAATGCCTTCTCTGCATCAAGAGAGAAGACTAAGAGTTCAGATTGGGCTTCGCTATCAGTTTAGTATAAATTTGAATATCTGAATTTAGAAGGGCAATTGGCCTATAATTGAGAATTGAGACAAGATGCAGGATCCTTCCTAGGCTTAGGTATAGTGATGAGTTGAGATTCCAGCATTTCAGAGGGAAATGACCCTTGTGTTGTCCCAGCATTGAATAGTTGTTCGAGTATTGCGAGCAGATCTTCCTGAAATGCAACAGAAAAGCCATTGATATAACCATCAGGGTGTTAGGAACCCCTCCAGCCGGTACAACAAAACCCGGAGTCTGCTCCGAAAGCCTGGTGTTCACTGGAGCCCCTAGTGGTGGGGACAGACTTGGACGCAGACTAACAGAGGGTCAAGAGTTGTGTATTGGCTAAGGAGAACCCAGGAATAGAGTGTTATGGCGGACAGCAGTGTGGGGTCCAGGCAGAGTCGGTGAAAGCAGCAGACAGCGTATCCACAGAACAAACCGAGGTCAGAGGTCACAGGCACAGGTTCGGTATCCAGGGACAGGCGAAAGATCAGGGTCACTAGCAGAGAACAAAAATATGCGGGCGCTAATGAACCTTAGATATTCAGATCAATCTGCAGCTAAACTGTGCAGATACTGGATACTGCTAAAACACAACAATGCAAAAAGATATAAACAGAAATAGCGCAAAGCTTGAAATGCTGTAAAGAACGATTTAATAACCAATGTAATATATTAGTACATATAAAAAAACAGGAACTGCAAAGGATCCACTAAAAAGACCAGTAATAACAATATTGTTATCTCAATCCTTAAATGTAATGCCAATGAAACAGTAGAAGATATAAAATCAAATAGGGGTATGATCCCGCGTGATACAGTGTGACAGTAAAATGCCAGTTGAACAGAGCAAGCTGTAATGACGATCCGCACAATTAAATGTGTATGTCCATTTATAGTTGTAACCAGCTGGTATGAGTAGAAAAACAATTTATGACGTAGTTTGAAATCACTGGTTTATAACTCACTCACTGAGCTGGTGAGGTCCCAGCCAGCCATGGATATCAGGGCATGTTGGCATTTGTGGTTCTTCAAGTGCCAACATGCCCTGGCTGCCGTGGATATGCTGGTGCTTGTAGTTATACAAGCAGCAGCATGGTCACACTATTTTGGGCAACTTGGCTGGCTGGGACTTGTAGTTCCACAAAACAAAATGGCAGCCGTTTATTTTTGTAACTAGTGTTCGCCGGTATTACCCTACTACCCACAGCCCAGGGGTAGTTGGAAGAGCCCAAGTGCTATCAGCACTGGGCTGGGTGTCTCTAGTGGGGGGGGCCCGCTCATTTTTTTTGGTGGACCCCACTCCCTGGGGAATCCAGCCCATCGCTGAACAGCCTGTGGTTGGTTAGTCATTATGGCAGGGGGACCCCTGCTATAGTGCCGCCAACCCCGGCTGGTTTGCCTAGTGCTGGTTAAGTGAAAATCGGGGGGATCCCACGCAAAATTTTTCCCCGATTTTCACGGAGCCAGCAGTAGTCAGACAGCACTAGAGTTAAGCAGGAATAGTGGGGGGACCCCACGCTTTTTTTTAAAAAAACTTTCATCTATTCTTTACCATTTTTACACTGACAGGCAGTGTAACAGTGACGCTGCTAGCAAGCAATGTGTTGTATCTGGAGAGTTTGAAAGCAAACTCTTCTGAGTTTGCTTACTCGCAGCTTCATACATTTGAGACTTGTATAGCTGTAGTGGCAAACAGTCGGGAGTTTGATCTCTGGCGATTTTGCAAATAGCGCTTTTGACAGAAGCACAACTCTGGCGATTTTGCATGAAATCTCAGCTTCATACATCTGCGAGTTTCAACTCTCACGATAAAATCACTGGATTTGCAAAATCGGACCTTGATACATTTACCCCCTGGTCTCTAATGATCTTTATTTAGTGTCCTTTTATTCTTTATTCAAAGCCAGAGATTTCGGAAACAAATTACATACACAACAAACTACATTCCCCACTGATCCGCCCCAGATCGAATCTTCATAAGATCTCCTTAAACAACATACTTATGAATAAGGATTGCTATGACCTCAATAAAACATAAAAAAGCTGACAACTGCACACAATATAAACATCTTCAATAAAACATAATAAAATCATGCTAAGCATATAATAAATGTGCACACTAAATACAAAAGAAACATAAACATCCTCCCTTATAAAAACCATTTGATTTCAAAATCAGCATTCAGACCTTCTGGCATCAAGGCTTTTTAAATTATAGAACCATCTCATCTTTGCCTTTGCCAAACTCCTGACTATATCCCTGTTTTTCCAAGTGGATTCAAAAGTCTGTACACCGCTAAATTCATCCATACATTCCGGTTTACATGCATGAACAGTTTTGAAATGACGGGACAGGGAATGTGTCTCCAATCCCATTCTGAAGTTGTAGAGATGCTCAATCATCCTAGTTTTCAAAGGGAGTGTGGTTCTACAAGATATATTTTCCCACATGTGCATTGAACCACATAAACCAAATTCTTAGTGTTATATGTAATTAACTGATCAATGGAAACCTTAAAACCATTTCAGTGGTTTTCCTAGTTTTAAATCTACTCATTTTACAGGCTGCTCACATCCCACATCTATGGAAACCCACAGTCCTAATGGATCTCCTTAAATCATCAGGTAACCTGCTCCTCACAACCATGTTTTTGATGTTTTTAGCTTTCCTATAAAGACCATTCAAACCTATTGGGATCATTCTCATTCCCTTGTCTTTTCGAACCCAGAAGGTTTCTTCTAATTAAATACTTTACTTCCTTCTCAATCTTATTCATACTCTCATTGCTATATCCTTTTTCTAAAAAAGATGCCTTCATTTCATGAATCTGAATTTTGAAAACATCCTCCTCTGAACAATTCCTCCTCACCTTCTTCATCTGTCCTAGAGGAATATTTTCCAACCATGTGTTGTGATGGTTACTATCCCGCTGGATATAACTGCATATGTCTGTTGGTTTTCTATATGTCATGGTTTGGAAGGTTCCATTTTTAATATAGACCCTAATGTCCAAAAAATTAACCCTCTGTTTACTGGACTCAAAAGATAGTTCAATATTGAGAGAATTGCTATTCAAATACTCACAAAACTTACATAAATCAACATCAGAGCCCATCTAAATAAAGAACACATCGTCAATGTATCTATACTAGGCCACCAGGTTCGCCCCAAAGCCATTCCCCATCCACATGCCAGACTCCTCCCACTGGGCCATGAAGATGTTAGCATAACTGGGGGCGATCCTGATGCCCGTCGCCGCACCAACTCGCTGGGCATAGAACTGGCCATGAAAACTAAAATAGCTATGGTCAAGAATAGAAGATATACCCTCCTTGAGAAAATCTGTCAGGCCTTCCGCATAGGGAGAATTCTCTAAAGCTCTAGATACAGCCTCCATACCGAACTTGTGTTCAATAATGGTGTATAGAGATTTGACATCAGCTGTCACCAATATCAAATCATGGAACCAAATAACCTGAGATAATTTCTCAAAAAAACACTTAGGAGTAAATGTATCAAGGTGCAATTTTGCATTAGGGAATTAGGGAATGTTCCCACGACAGCGTAGGAAACCCCTAATACTATAAATAGACCTAGCGCAATGAGCTAAGTTCATTGCGTATCAGAGCTTTTACACTTTAGAAGTGGCGGCTCTCCTCTTTTTTAATTTTTTTCAAGCAAGCATGTTCCACAGTGGATATTACAAATATGGAGCCCTCCTGGCTGAAGAGAAGAAGACTTCAAGCAAAAAGGGGGCCCTCTTGGCCAAGAAGAAATGAAGGCTGCAATCAACAAGGCGGGATTTTTGCCTAAGAAGAAGAGAAGACATTTCAAGCAAGGACTTTTCGATAAAATTTATTTTTGGACATTTAAAGCCGGACTTTGGGAATTACAAAATTAATATTGGGCTTGTTCAAACCAGACTATTGGATATAAATTTATTTGGGACTTGGTTTACAGCCATTTTAGGATTAAAAGCTGCTGACAACAGATGAAAACATCAGTGGTGAGTATACGGGGAGTTATTATTTTTAATAAAACTATGTGGTATAAATGAGTGTGTTTAGTGTCTTTCTTTGGGTTTTATTATTTTTATTAAATGTATGTGGTTTTAATGAGGGTGGGGTGGTTTTTTTTACATTTTGTTTTGTGGAACTAAAGGTCCCAGTCAACCGTGGGTGTCAGGGCATGTTGGAACTTGTAGTTTTCCAAGTGCCAACATGCCCTGGCTGCCATGGGTATGCTGGTGCTTGTAGTTATATAAGTATCAGCATGCCCACACTGTTTATGGCACCCTGGCTGGGGTTTGTAGTTCCACAAAACAAAATGTCGTCAGTTTATTTTTTTCTACTTATATCACCGTTTATTACCCTACATCTACCGCCTAGGGGTGAAAGAAGAGCCCTAGTGCTTTCAGCACTGGGCTGGGTGTCCCTAGAGGGGGGTCATCTCATTTTTTTGGCGGACCCCAGTCTGTAGTGAATCCAGCCCAGCGCTGAAAAGATTAGGCTTGGTTGTCATTATGGCAGGACCCGTGCTGCGTGTCCACCTGCTATAGTGCCACCCCACCCCGGCTGGTTTGCCTAGAGCTGGTTATGTGAAAATCGGGGGGCCCCACGCAAAATTTTTCCCCGATTTTCACGTAACCAGCAGTAGGCTGGCAACACTAGGGTTAATAGTGAATAGAGGGGGGACTGCACGCTTTTTTTTTTACTTTGATCTATTTTTAACAGCTGCTGGACCTCTGGCTCTATAGACAGGACAGTGTAACAGTGATGTGTTTACTAATCTCGCAGCTATATAAGGACAACACAGGAGAGTTAGCTAAACACTGGAGTGTTTTACATCGCAGCAAAGTGCCAGAGATGACCAGCGATTTTGATGATCAGGGTAAAAATCGCAATTTATTACATTTGAGAAATTCATCCATAGCTTTGAATTTATTAGATAGGGTAAAATGGTACTGATCCATTTCGTGATCAAAAAATTCTCTCCTGTCCTCAGTCTCCAGAAATGATCGTGACCTGAAAATTCTCTTCCTTTCTTGCCGATATCAGCTCTCC
Source organism: Mixophyes fleayi (assembly GCF_038048845.1). Classification (NCBI taxonomy): domain Eukaryota; kingdom Metazoa; phylum Chordata; class Amphibia; order Anura; family Limnodynastidae; genus Mixophyes; species Mixophyes fleayi. Next base: position 86,521,993 of record NC_134407.1, on the reverse strand, counting down.
TTATTCAATCTAGATATAGCATTGGGAGTATAAATAAGATTGAGAAGGAAGAACCCTTCTGGGCTCGAAAGGACAAGGGAGTGAGAAACATCCCAATAGGTTTGAATGGGCTTTCATTGCTCAACTCACCAAGGATCATAAGATAGTAGAAAAGATATTCAGAAAGAACTAGGATCTTTTGAGGAGTGATGCAGTAATTGGTAATGTTATACCAGAAACACCAGTTTTTATTTATAGGAAAGCTAAAAAACATCAGAGACATGGTTGTGAGGAGCAGTTTACCTGATGATTTAAGGAGATCCATTAGGACTGTGGGTTTCCATAGATGTGGGATGTGTGCATCCTGTAAAATGAGTAGATTTAAAATTATGAAAACCACTGAAATGGAGATCAATGGTTTTAAGGTTTCCATTGATCAGTTCATTACATGTAACACTAGGAATGTGGTTTATGTGGTTCAATGCACATGTGGGAAAATATATGTGGGTAGAACCACACGCACTTTGAAAATTAGGATGAGGAAACATGTCTACAACATCAGAAAGGGATTTGGAGACACATTCCCTGTCCCATAAAAACTGTTCATGCATGTAAACAGGAATGTATTGATCAATTTTGGGGTATACAGACTTTAGACTCCTCTTGGAAAAACAGGGATATAGTCAAGAGTCTGACAGTCTCCCCTTCTTGTTGTCATTTCTTCTGCTTAAATGGATAACTGCATGGATTGAAGAGTTGGATACAAGGGAGATTTCATTTTGAGGAAGCTTATGATTTCCAGTGCTGAGTAAGCATATACCCTAAGGGACCTTGGGGAGTGAAGGAGCACTGTGTAATTTCCATATACACTGGTTATCCATGGTGGAAAATTGAGACTTAAGTTCTTTATGGTTGTGGACTTTATTTCTGGGTGTAACATTTGTGACATATTACACTATGCTTGGGCATCTTTGTATTTTTGGACCCATTAGTCCTCTTTAGAGTCATATCCATTGTATACAAGTCTGCATCTGGGGAAGAACATACCCAGTGTTGTGATCATCCAATTTTACTAAGAAGGAAGCGCAAGTGTATGTATAAGTTTTGTATGCTAATTATTATCTTGAATATTGGTGGATATTCTTTTTTTATCCACAGCTGCAAACCTTAGTCGAGCGCCCAAACGGAATTTATATTTTATTGTATATATATATCTTTTATACCAGTTTTATTAACACGCCAATTAATCTCAGGACTTAGGTGCCCTTCCAGACAGATGGAGGGGTTTTGTAAAGCGCTCCAGAGCTCTACTTCTTAAATACCAAAGGGACCGAGTGTCCCGTACACTACCTCGTGACCTGGGCCGACCACCCACTACCAACTATAAGGGCCTACTGCCCGCTAACCATCAGGGACCTTCTGTTCCTCTAACCGCAAGGACTCAATGTCCTGCTACACTATAGGGCAGCCGCCCTGCTACACTTGCAAGAGCCTATTGTTCCCCTCACCAAGAGACCTCTGCCTCTCTATGCTGAAAGGACCTCGTGCCATGCTACGCTCCAAGGGCCTTTTCCCAGCTACGCTCCAAGGGCCTCGTGCCCAGTTACGCTCCAAGGGCCTTGTGCCCTGCTATGCTCCAAGGGCCTCATGCCCTGCTACGCTCCAAGGGGCTTCTTGCCCTCCTGGCTCTCTAGGGCCTTGCGCCCTACTACTGCTGACTATGGGGTCTTGTTCCCCTCCCTGACTATGGGGCCTTATGCCCCCAAAAGCTCTACCTATGTGGGGTATGGTACCCCTCCTAACTAACTATGGGGCCTTGTGCCCCCCTAGCTTAACTATGGGGCCTTGTGCCCAATAAACACCTTCAGTGGCCACCCCTTACAAGGGCTCCCTGCCGCTTTCGCCAGTGTCTCCAGCGCTGGACGTCCTCTTCATTCTTCTCTGCCACCGGACTCCCGCAATGGTGGCGCCCGGCGGCTTATAAAGCCCTGATTGGCTTGCTGCGATGCCAAACGTTCAAATGCCCGGAGGCGAGTCAGGATTGGCTCGTCTGTCCACCCACTGATTGGCCAGCAACGGGAAGCGAGATAAACGGGACCTGCAGAGAAAGAAAAGGGATACTCACCGCTGGAACGCTCGGTTGGTGAGTATCTTCCTCCGTCTTCTGTCTTCAGGGGCAGCTGGTCCACTGGGCACTCCTCCACACACCCTCTCCCTCTCTTCTCCAGCCTGGACCCTGTATTGTCTCCTCTCCAGCCTGCACCCTCTCCTCTCCATCCTGCACCATATACTGTCTCCCCTCCTGCGTGCACTCTGTATTGTCTCTTTTCCAACCTGCACCCTCTCCTCTCGAGCCTGCACCCTGTATTGTCTCATCTCCAGCCTGTACTGTTCCCTGTCCTGCCTGCACCGAATACTATCTCCTCCAGCCTGCAACTACGAGTACAGAGGTAGCTGCAGCCTGTCCCAAATGGTGAGTGTGTGCACCAGGCCTTAAATGAACATCCAGACATTAACCTAGATAGCGAAATAAACTGCGAAATAAACTGCAGTCAATCAAGGGTAAGGCAGCAATGAGAGGGCATCACATTCGTCTGGCTGTTATCTCATTCAGCTCAAGGCTGCACGGGCAACCCTACACTAGTATACGCTGACAGCAAACTCGGAAGGAGAGTCATGCTGTCAGTGCAGAGAACTGGATTTAAAAAGCTTATAAAAACACTGTATCTGACTGTTTCCTCTGTACCTCCCCTCTCCCCCAGGAGGAAGCTGCCACACTCCTCCACCTGGCCCCATCAGATTCCCGATTCAGCATGTACACTCAGGCTGCTGCTTCACAAGAAACTTTCATTTGTGCTGCTGTATTCTCATTGCTTATATCATCCATGATAATCACTGCCTTAAAAATAGATCAGCTAAAATTAGATCACCTTAAAGAGTATAAGTGTGACTGATCCATCCAGTGTACGTTCTGTACAGAAGCCCGGGTAACATAGGCGCTGTCACTGTGAAGGCGCCAAAGACTGGATGCTGGATGCTAAATTATCACTTCAGTTCTACAGAGAGCATACAGACTGACATACACTTAAGGATTGGAAGATTATTGGAAGGAGATTTATAAATAATATGACCAACCAAATTAAACGATGATCGGCACTTTGGGACGACTTTAGATCATCGTGTAAGTATACACACTAATACGATATCTGACAGAACGGTCATATGTCAGCTGATTGGAGGGTTTTCATACAATCATCAGGCCAATGTGTACCTAGCCTTAGACAAGTTTTTCTTAAAAGTCGCCAGGTGGAGTGTACCATCAGAGATAAAAGAGAACAATTGGGTTCTGTTTAAATTGTTTGTTTTAAACTGTTTAAATCTGGGTTAAGCAATTAGCATATACACATATACTGTTGAAATTTAATAATTGGATACAATTAGTATTCAATATTTTCTGTACACCAATATTGGTTGCGATGGTAGTACGCAATAAAATAATTATTTTAGCAAATAACAACATGCAAATAATTTTCTTATATTTATTTTAATTAATATAATATATAATGTGGTGAAAAAGCTAATTAATGCTTCCAACATATTAATTACATCGATTTGGTCTCATTCTGTTCACAATCTTATGAGAACATTTCCGGTACTATTTATGTAGCGTATGTACCTTGCAAGCACTAGTTATAACTAATATTATTTTTCAACAAATAGCAACTCCAGAGAGGTCATAAAAGAACCGGCTTTTACAGGTCCAGGGGCGAGAGCCTGAGGAACGACACCTGGCTATCTTAAAGAACTATGACCAGAGGGATCAAACAATGCCAAGTCGAGTTCTTGGATGGTCATGACCCATCGACCTATGAATGTGGACCTTAATGCTGTAACTGTGTATCTTTGTGATGTCTGCTTTTTACAACTGTATTGTGTAGAAATTGTTCATCTCTGACTTTGAAACCAGAGCGTTCTGATAAAAGCTTGTGTTAGTGATAACAAGCACATGCGTATGTATATCAAACTTGGCTTTACTATACTATTACGAATAAACCATATGTGCTTTGGAACCACAGCAATCACATTGGAGAATCTTTATTTTATATGATACTATGGACATGACAATACTATCAACCTTTTCCTATTTAGCCAACAAGGTGATTGTTATATAGTACCCTGGATTAGACTCCTTGGCACCTTCTCCACAGGGAGTCAACTATCCCCAACCATCATAAGGGGAGATACTCAGGGTTAAGTGTTATCATTTTTCCACCTATCACAATCTGGCTACTGACCCTAATCCACCCACAACTAATTCCATCATTGTGGGAATATTAAATGGGATATAATCTGTGTTTTTTGACTGTATTGGTGTGTTTGTGGGTTAGTGACTAGGAACTGTACTTCTGTACAGTATACTTATGTGTATGCTGTACCAGCAAAAAATTGCATCTGTCTGGTGATTGTATATCCACATGTCTATGTTGCCATCTACTGAATAAACTGCAGTTTTGGTTGCAAAAATCACTAGGAGGTGAGGTTTTTACAAGAACGCACTTAACGTGGATTTTATCAATTATAACATTTAAATAATTTTAAATTAAAGTAACAATTGGTATCAATATAATAACAAACCAACTTAACAAAAACGTAAAAACAAAATTAACTATATATTTTTTTTAATATACTCCATAAAAGTGAGATTTTTTGTTATTATTTTAAAATAACTATTTAAATAAATAACTCAATGCGTACAATGCCTACAATGCATTTAAAAAATAAAAAATAATCAATACTTTTCTGCGCTAGTTATTGGGACGCATGCATGAAAGGTAGTAACAATTTTTTTCACAAACACCCAAAACAACAAATAAATGGTTTGTTGGCATTCAATCAGAATCAGATATGTAATGCGTGTTGGTCATCACTATCATCCAGCATTTACACTTGCCCTGTAGCAGGTGCAAAAGATACAACTGAAAACATGCATACTTACAGTACACAAGTATTTGAATTATCCACAACTGCATAAAAATGTCCTTACTGTACAAGGTCAATGTTAGTCTGCCCCATCTCTTTCCCATTCTGTTTCTCAAGTGGTTAGAGTTGTAAGTGTCAGATGCATGAAGATAAGAATTCTGTGCAAATGTGTGCAGTTCCGCAGGTTTAGATTCTGGGCATGTGCAGCTTTAATCCACTCTAACCTAAGCAAAGAGCGTACTTGCATCTGGCCCATACAATAAATAGTAATTTAACTAATACTGCTTATATACGAAGCCTATCTATAAAATGTACTATAGTGTATTCAGTATACTTTTTATAATACAGCCAGTAAACTTACACGAAAACTAGCTGTCTGGGTAACACCTATTCACACAATAGGCAGAGTACACAACCAACATGCCTACTAATATGTGCATTGAAGCTCTCCCATTACAGAAACAATTTCTGACTGTCTAGGCAACAGGTATTCACGTAATAGGAAAAGGAAAAGACAAACACTTATTATCAAATCTATTCATATATATGTATATCAAGCTCTCCCATTTTAATAGTGGTGCCTGACTGTCGAGGTAGCAATTATTCACATGATTGGTGCAGGACTAACTGAAATGCCTAATAATAAGATTATTCTTAAGTATGTTTCTTTTATTCCACCCCATTACAACAGTGAAGACTGTGTAGGTTAGTTCTATTGTTATCCAACAGGTTCCAAATCTTGACGCACAACAGTTACATCTTCTCTATGGACTCTGAATATGAGAAAGCACCTACACATGGATAGAACTATGATGAGGCAAACATTTTGAAGCAGAAATATTTTCTGTTCATTCTGTCCAGTCTCCCAGTACTCAAATTTCTTTGTACGTGAAACAGTGATCAGTCTGCTGAGTATTGGGAAACTTCAAACTAAAGCACTTAGTTGTACTTCCTTCCCTCTACTGGCCTCCCACCACATAATTTGAGTACCTCAAAAATATTTAGTGGAAAGAGAACTAGGCCTACTTAAAGTAGTCCCTGAGCCACGTTGTCACTCACCGGACTGTGAGTGCTTCTTCCCGTGTGTTTAGGAACCGTGGCCGTCCACCATCCTGAGGGTCTGCGCATGTGCAGCCCTTTCAAACCTTCAGTACATGTTCCTTTTAGTTAATTGGCTGATCAGGCAACACTCCCTATTTAAAGCACCTGAGGTCCATACCTCGTTGCCTGATCTTGGAGTCTCATTCCCCATGAGCCTCTGAAGGTGTTCCTGTGTTTCCTCGTGTATTCAGCTCCTGCTGATTCCTGTTGTTCGTTTGTGGTTTCCAGACCACTTCAACTCTCCTGTGTTTCATCGTGACTGCACCAGCTGATTCCTATCCGCTGCCTCCGTGCATTACAGTTTCCAGCTCACTTTAACTCTCCCGTGTTTCATCGTGACTGCACCAGCTGATTCCTATCCGCTGCCTCCATGCATTACAGTTTCCAGCTCACTTCAACTCTCCTGTGTTTCATCGTGACTGCACCAGCTGATTCCTATCCGCTGCCTCCGTGCTCTACAGATTCCAGCTCACTTCAACTCTCCCGTGTTTCATCGTGACTGCACCAGCTGATTCCTATCCGCTGCCTCCGTGCTCTACAGATTCCAGCTCACTTCAACTCTCCCGTGTTTCATCGTGACTGCACCAGTTGATTCCTATCCGCTGCCTCCGTGTATCTGCAGTGCCCTGCTCATCGCAACTCTCCAGTACTCCTCGTGTCTGCAGCCAGCTGATACGCTCTCCGTGCTTCTACAGTGTTCCTGCCTGTGTCAACTTGCCTGTCTGCATTGGATCAACGCTCCGCTGCTTTCATCCCTGCTATACCACTTCTACTCTCCAGTGACCTCCAGGTGTCCAGTTCTATATACTACTGCTTCCTGAGTATTGTTTCCATCGTTGCTGGTCTACCTACCTGTGCTCTGCACCTACTTGGTTACCGCTTCCATCTTCCTGGGACTTTGTATCCTGCCGGCCTCCAGCCGCTCAGGTATCCCTGCACCTCTTTCTGACAGCCTGCTCTCCTGAACCACGGTATGCATACTTATCATTGACTGCGCTGGTGTATTTATGCAGTGCTGTTCAGTTATTACTATTTAGTGCATATCATCGTGGGATCAAGTTCAGTGTGCCCGTGTATACTCTGCATTACAGTTATCTTCCCGTGCTCCTCCTCACATATATATTTCAGTGGTACAACTTGCTAGAGGCAGACCACTGTTCCCTGTTTCCTGAGTCACCTGTTTCCAGTATCCTTTCACATAGCAGTGGTACAACTTGCTATCGCAGACCACTGACTTCCCGGATACCTCCACCTGGATTCCATTCCCTCACCTAGACAGCGGTACAACTTGCTATACGCAGACCGCTGACTCTCATCACCTCCTCGTTACTTCTGGACATTCCTCCTCACTATAGCAGTGGTACAACTTGCTATCCGCAGACCACTGACTACCCTCACGTTTCCTTTGTCCATTCAGTTCCTCGTGTACAATTACCTATATATCACCAGTGCTGCTAGTCATAGACTTTCCACAAGCATTCTCTACCATCTGCTGTCTCCTGTTCCGTGATCACCCCGTTACCAGAGTACCATATTACCACCTATACTGCTCTGGTAAGTCCATCATCTGGTGATCCCTGGGTAAAGACTCCTAGTGCCCGTGACACACGTGAGAGCACACCCAGCATTCAGTTTGGTCTAAAACCTAACCCACCAAAGATTGATAATTATTCTCATGGATTCCCATCCAAGTTATTACTGGACTGGCATCGCTGGATGCAACTCTCTTCAACTATGGGGTCACAGTACTTACAGACATAACATTCTTCAGACAAGAGCCCCTCACACTGTTTCGGAGCTCCAAGGTTAGTAAAACTTTTCTTTGCCCCTGAATTGAATAGTGTAATTGGCTGGACCGATTGTGCTACCAATTTCTGCTTCATCCCTACATTATCAGTATCACTACTGGAACAAAACTCCATCACTTAAGCACCAATGAAAGAATTGACTGCTCCATGATGGGATAACAGTCTTTGCAAAGTCCTTGGCTCAAGTGTTATTAACTGCGACCTTGGGTTTCCTTGCACAGATTCACGAGTGTCACTCTCGGCTGTAATTTGAACCTTATCCGGGTGTTGACTCCTCTGCAGTGGGTAGAATGGGTCCAAGTGTCTATGCTGCTCCTTGGGATGTGATGTTGGTCATCAACAATTGGTACTTGTCTGTCAAACAACTTGAGCGTAGGAAATTACAGTGCATAACATACTCTCCCAGTCCAACATCATGACAGTTAGTATAACATATCAAGAGACAGTATTTCGAATGTCCTTTGTTGCTGTCTCACTCTTTGCTTTTCTTTATATGATTTTTAACAGTCTCTCCATTATGAGCTCAGATTTTCAACAGTCTCTCAATTATGAACTCATCTCGGGAATCTAACATCAAGTGAGGTTGCTTGTCAAAAGTATTTCAAAAGGTGACAGGTTAAAAGGCGGTTTAGGAGTGATTCTGATGGAGGAGAGGACTAGTGGCCAAAGCTTCTGGACACTCTAATCTATTTTTAACTATCACTCATTTCAATTCATTCTAGATAGTACCGTTTACTCTATTTTTCCAGTGGCTTGTGGCTGATTAAGAGTATGTAACTTGCTATCACTGCCCATGCATTGAACTCATTATCTAAAAATTATTACCATTAAAATGAATATTCCTGTCACTTTCTATAACTCTAGGGATTCCACGTCTACTAACAAAAAAATCCAGAGTACGACACTGCAATATTAGAAACATTTGAGTGAAGCTTTACCCATATATAGATTACATCAGTAGACCAGTATATACTCGAGAATCCTTCAATTGGATGGAGGAGGGGTAGATGATGGCTCTATTGGTATTGTCTTCCCAACATTTTTCCTCACTCAAGTAAGACAAGACATTGCCTTCCTACTAGCGTGAGAAGAAAAGTCTGGTAAACACCAGTATGCTCTTACCAGCTTACACATACCTTCTTTACCCAGATGATTCAAACCATGTGCTGCCTCAGCTAGGCCTGAAAGATACGCTCTGGGAGCCACGGGCCTACCTTGTCCCTCTCCAGAGTGCAGAGGCCTCCAGACCGCATTTTTCTACAGGGAACACAAATTTTACATTTTAGCTAATTCTTGAGTGTTATTATTTAAAGAACCATTATTGTATCTGTTATCATGGATAAATCTGCTGCCCACTTCACAGCTTTGTCCACCCTGTTATTGCAATCATGTGTGTAGGCTTTAAATTAAATTAAATAACAGCTGCTTAATTTGGTAACTGTGTCACTGTCACAAGTCCTTCATGTAATGTGAGTGCGTTACTTATGTCCTGCTATTGTCATAAAAGTTTCTCTGTCACCTCAACATCGCCCCCTAACCTAGAAAAGTACTTAAAACCAGTGTTTATCAACTGATTTACCCTCTGCTAACTCGAATGCCATTCTTGATCCCACAAGTTCAGCTACCTGGCTAAGTGAGGAGGGTAAATGGGTCATATTTTTATAACACCTTCATCATTTATAACAATATCTAGTACATGTCTATCTGACTATGAAAAATATAAAACATGAAAAATGTACGTTTTTCTAAAAGGTGTCACTTATGTCAGGTCTTGTGGGAAAAGTCTTATTCAAATGTTCCACACAGTCATGCATATCTGTATGTTTGCCTGTTTCACCTTCATATAGTCTCCTGTCTCCTTCCACCCTTTGTGCATTCAGAGGTACTTTGTACACCTTGCTCAGGAGACATATGTTGTTTTGGCAGAACTTGGTAGGGCAGATACCGCATGCAATCTAAAAAACTTGAATCATATTTCCACAACAAAACTCCTGCTTAAAATCAGCAGCTTCTATAAGCATAATAATACAACCTTTAGCTATCTTCTTAGCTATGTCAGTGTAATGTCTGTACCCCTAATTCTGCCCCTTGTCAAAAATGTCCTAGCCCCGTGGGTGAAACAATATCTCAAGCTTTGGACCTTTCTCTGTCATGCCAGCGATCTATCCATTTTTTCAACCTCATGTCCTGTTACCGAGAAATGAATGAACAAGTATATAGTTTCAAACACTGATGATATAAACAAATCAGGATACAGCAATACTATTTTTATGCTGCACCGTTTAATCATTTAGAAATAGTTGAAAACCGTCATGGCTTGTGTACTGATATTGAGGACGCCTATAAACTTTGGGATAGTGTATACGTATTTTGTACCTCTTTATAAGAAAAAAAGTGAGATACTGACAGTCAGAAGTTTAAGTCCGGAAAATAAAACAGCAAAGAATAATAATACCAACGAAATGATTTGCAGAAAAACAGGAAAGCAGGAAAGCATAAAAGGAGATTTACAACAAGTTGATGGCTGGATTGGGCACTACGGAGAATTGGCTCTCAACTATTTAATTAATCCTTTTAAATCTTATCTAATCTATGACCCTTCACCTATTCTTTTTCAATTTACCAGGGAGTTACATTACCCATCCAATCCAGTGTCGTCCATCATTAGTTCCTGAGGAAACCGGTATCTCTGCCTGCTGACAATAACTATACAACCTGTTATGGACTTGTGGCTACAACAGTGAAGTGCAAAATTAACCCCCATGATGCATACTCTGTATCTCCTATGTGTGTCTTCCTGGAATATATAAAAAAACACAATTAGAAGCATAGTATATAAACACTTAATTTTAAATAATAAATCTCAGCCAAATAAGTTATCATGAGCCACTGCAACTAGAATAAAATGACCCAATGTTAACTTGTCTTTTAAGGAAAAATTTAGCATTTCTCCAGTATCTCCATATTTAATAATATCTCTGGCTGTCCTTGTCTAAAAAGGAGAAAAACAACAAAGTTTAGTTATTATCAGAAGACAAACAACACATTTTTATTTCTTTACTTTTATTCCTTATCATCAACCAACAACAATAAACAAAAACAACAGAAATAAAAAAAAACCTCAGACTTCCATTGGCAGCAATTGTTTCTTATGTAAAATCACACACTAAACACAATACATTTCCTATATCCTGATCGTTAGATACCCTTAATATAACATAATTTATGTATAAATAATATCTACATTTTACTAATAAATAAATGTGGATTGGAATCTTAATAAATGTGTAATATTTACAAGTGTAAGTGCTAATGTAAATGTGTGTGTTATTAATCTGTGCGATTGCGTCATTACACGTGGCGTACTAATCGCAATTGCACGGTATAACAATATTAATCAATTTAGTTTACTACATCCAATTATTTGACTTCAACAATGGTCTTTTCATAAACTAGTATCTACAGGACAGCAGTTTCTGGTTTTGGGAGAATGATCAAGCATGTGTCCCATAACAAGAACCTTGACAAATAAAGTCTGTATATTACTTAAAAGATATGCAATATATAGTATAAACAGTCAGAGGGACAGATTCAATTCGGCACAAGGAGATACAGCACAACAGTTTTTACTCCCATAGAGATTTCTGTATCGTATTAGCTGGCAATGTGGCAATGTTCGGCAACACCTAACAGTTAATTGAATCTGCCCCATAAGATCTTAAACAAAATTCTACAATAGGGTTATAAGATTGAGGAACACAACTTAACTGTCATCTTTTTCTGTACAGTTTGCTCTTCAGAGGGATAGGTGAACAGATCAGCAGAATATATTTAAAGTAAACTTGAAAACCAATACATTACCTGATACAACAGAGCTAGGGGAAAAGGGAGCACAGTTAAAAAAAAAAGCATTTCACAGATATTAAATGTTGAATCTCCGAATCTTGTTATTCTCTTCTGTCAGGGATTCATCTACTATACTTCCATCGCATGCCTGATGTAAAATAAATAAATATTTAAAACAATATAGTGACATTTACCATATTGTGGCTGGATCCACCTTCTGCCACATGAACATGGGAAAAAATAACTTATTGCATACATTTATTTTAATTATCAGTGTCACGAACATGCTCCCAGCTGCCGTGACTTTGGGGGTGTTATCTGTATGAGTTCACATGATTCCAGCCCGCAGTCTTTCTTTACCTATCACACAGGTTATAGACCTACTGAATCACCACAAACAGCGCGCACACCCCCACACACTTCAGATTTGCCACCATCTATTAAATACGGGCAATAAGACCCCAATATACTGTCCCACACTGACACACAAGGCTTCTAGCTTCTAGGCAAGTATGATATACAACAATCCCTAGTTAGTAGGTTTGCAATTTGTTGTATAGCAATTTATAAATGAATTGTCTTTTAAGATTATCGCTGTCTACAAGCTCTGTCACTCTGCTGTTGTATTTAGTTGCAGTTACTCCATGGGGATGTCTCAATGTAACAGAAAACTCCTGGATGTAATAAGTAAATTATATTGCTTCCATTCACTGCTTTGCAAAGCAGTTCAATTTGCTCTTTATCTATTGATTTAGCTATATGCAGCCGGCTAACTTAGTATTATAGCAGCTTGTAGCTTAAAAAGCAGCATATTTAGCTCTTGGATCTTGAATGTCATTGCCTCCTGCTGGCTGTAAATCAATATTACAACAGACAACCTGGATTAAGTTCTTAAATTATAGATCTTACAAAATATCTTTGAATCACAATTTAAAAAAGGTTATAGTGAGGTTGTGTATATGTATTCAATACATTACATTGTATCTTCATATCGAGTTTCTGTTGCAGCTGCTTGCTGTTTCAAAAGCAACTTAGCTCTTGATTAGATCTAGCTGGCTATGGATTTCTACAAGAGTGAAGGAGCTCTATATGTATTAGAGATGAGCGGTTCAGGTTCAGATTCAGAGAAATCTGATAGATCTGATATGTGGAGTTCCGAATGAAACCGAGTAATCTTGCACCAAAATCAGATCTCAAAACCAGGCAAGACATAATTTTCGAGAAATTGTCGGATCTCACGAGTTTTTGATTGATATCTTCGATATATAGCCGTCCCCTGTGTTCTCATCTGCCATTTTGGAACAGACAGCATTTAGGGAGGATGTCAGCTACAGTGCTCTGCTATGACAATCGCATTTAAAGTAGACTACAGCATTAGACAGGGTGCAAGGGACAGAGGAAATAATAGAATAGCTGTGATTGTATATAATTTATTTTATTGCAGTTTAGTTCTCCAGAGATCAGTGAGGTAGAATATTTTACAGACCATTGTTTCCATATATATAATACTATATTGTAAGACATCATTATGAACTAACTAGCATTTAGTGGTTAAAAACAGTGTGCTTTTGTTGTATGACTATTAGCAGCAGAACAAAAAAACACAATTAGATTGAATTCTTTTAAAATGTTATGTTTTTCTAGTAAAAAAGTAATTTTGAGTGAGGCAGTGACATCTTATTAAGTGGGAAAAAGAGTGTTTGCTTGTGAGGGTTTTATCTGGGAATCTTCGACATTCAGCGACCACAATTAGAATATTGCAGTGACTGCAAAAAAATGTCATCTGCCATGCCACCAACTGAAGCAAGCCCATTAGATGAATTACACAAAAAATTGTAGCATAGGGAGTATAAGATGTAAGAGATAAATATGTTGAAACACTATATACACACTAAGAGGTATATTTGCTAAACTGCGGATTTGAAAAAGTGGAGATGTTGCCTATAGCAACCAATCAGATTCAAGCTGTCATTTTGTAGAATGCACTACATAAATGAAAGCTAGAATCTGATTGGTTGCTATAGGCAACATCTCCACTTTTCCAAACCCGCAGTTTAGTAAATCTAGCCCTAAATTTGGAACATTAGACAGCATGCCTCATGGAAAGTGAAGAGGTAGTAAAAAGCAGAGTTCAAGTAAATATCCAATTGTAAAGTGTTATGTAATTTGCTGGCACTATATAAACAAATGTTGATGATGATAGATGAAGGTAGCCTGAACCCATGCTAAACTTCAAACACTATGCACACAATAAATTTGAAACATAATATGCATCCATCATAGAGACTGATGCTACATAACCTGTCTGAGGTCATTAGATTACAGTGATATGATTGTATAGAGTTTTATAAAATTTATAAAAGTAAATACATGAAGGTGGCCTGCATCCATACAAAAAAATTCAAAGAACAGTACTATGTACTTCTCGTTGGGCAGAGCATTCATCGGGAGCCAATAGTATATCTTGTTTTACATATACGTGTTTGTTTATACTACAATTAAGGCATATCTGGCTAAATAGTAATATGTTACTATTAATAATAATAATAATAATTATAATAATAATAGTAATAATAATTCAATGGGTTTTTTTTGTTGTTTTTTTTTTTAAAGTACGTTTTATTAATAATAACATCTTATCTTTAACAAAGTTACAAAATTTTCCAAAAGGTACATGGACAAATACTTGTACATATAAAGATAAACACGATGTACAACTTTTTCTCGCTATGCTTTTACAGAGCAAATTTGATTGCGTTTTAGTCTTGTACCATGTAGATGCTGTTTTTTATTTTGAACAAAACATAGAGAAATAATAGAAAAAAAAAGAAAAGAAGGGGGGATAAGTAAAGTTGATGGGCAAGAAAGGGGAGGGGAAAGAGAGTTGGAGGGGTTGGGGGGGAAGGAATATAATTCAATGTTTTTGACCATTACAGGGCCTCCATCATAAACAGTGGAGGAACAGTAACAGGCAGAGGTCAGGGATAGTGGTATGAATGAATAGATTTTAAACTACGAGTATGGTAGATCTGGCTGAAAAGTAACATGTGGCGTAATGGTGTCTTTGTGAATTAAACAAGGGGACTCTGATATATTTACCAATTACCATGTGTATCTACATCCAGTTACCATGTATTTCTACATTCTAATGTTCAGTTTCAGATTAAAATGTCAATCTCGATTCCTCCTTTTAGCTCAAGTGTAGTATATGACCTAGTACGGTTGGTTTGGGACGTTCTGAATGGCCGGGTCTCCTTGGTCTGATACCGGAAGGCCTGTGGTGTTTGGAGCCTGCGATGCCTGTGTCTCCAGGGGACAGTGCCCGCAGGTGACCAGAAAATGCTGTGGTGGTGGGTCTGGAACCCTCACCGGGGAAAAGGGGATTTTATATATATATATATATATATATATATATATATATATATTTATATATTAGTGAAGTGTAACAAATATGTAAATCACACAGTTCAGATAGGCCTATGGTTGGCCTTCCCACACAAATGTGTATGTTGATGCAGATTTGGCTGCCAAAAAAACATCTGTCTTGATAAGACAGTGCAATTAATTAAATGTCCACATTCTGAGAAATTGAGAGAACAGAAGTTGACACTGGCAAAGAAAACATGTATATGTGGAAATATGATGGCTTACGATTTACGCTATGTGATGGAGTCTGGTTAATTATTTTTAAAATTGAATTGGAGAAGGCAAATGCAACAATGGCAAAGTTAAAAATTCCATCATTAAGATAGATTGGTGTAGACTTTGGCCAAAATTGGTGAAAATGTGGACAGTTGTGAAGGGATCATTATGAAATAGACTGGAAATTGATGAAAATGCTATATAAATATAGTAGTTAAAGAAGGCTAAAATCACAATATTTTACCTATTTTTCCCAATTTTTAATTAAATCCAGATACAAACCAAAAACAAAAACCTTTCAGGATTGTTGGACAAAACTAGTAGCAAAACCAAAACATGAAAACTAGCTCTATGCCGGCTGCGCTGATGGTGCCGGTGTGACGTGAAGTGAAGGAGTGAGGACACTCTACGAGGATAGGGATTATTAAAATTATAATATATGCCACACAGACATTCATAGGTAAAGAATAATATATAGTATATCACTGGGTTACATAATACCTGATAATATTAATACTATTTTTTTATAAGAAATTTAAACTCATTTTATTCATATCGTTAATGATAGAATATAACTACTCCTTTCAAAGGAAATGTCCTTTACTTCAAATATTTTAAATAATATGGTTATTATAGCAAGTATGTACATATATTTTTGGATACATTATGAAATTATCATTGAAAGTATTACTCCATATAAAATTATAAGTTTATATAAAAATATGTTTCAATAATGAAATATATTTCCGTTATCTCCTCTTATATCAGATTCTGAAACTAATTAAAGTTAATTTATAAAGGTTATATCCTCTGAGATATACAGTATCATTAATAACAAATATATTAATAAATTAGTTTTAATGTGTTAAAACCTTAACCACCTGGAGAGGAAACAGTTAACACTCAAAGATTCCATAACAATCACTCTGGCATGAAGTGGATTGGCTGGAATAGATTTTAACTTAACTTACAAATGGTTTTCCTGGAAAAAACACTAATGCTGGGAGGCTCCAGTCCTAAACTGAAATAAAAATGAGAAATAATCCATTGGAACCATATAACTAATTAGTGCAGTACTAGAATAAAGATATTGATTAAGGGGCAAAATAAAAAAAGTAATAATAACTTATGGGGGAGATTTGGTTTTTTTTACGTGGACACTATATTAGCATTATATTATGGGGGAAATGTGAATATAAAATAATATTAACTGATTGTTAATGGTGGATATAATTATTTATGTTGCACAATTTTGCTTTACATAGTGCCCAAATAATATAATAATTAAATAATTTTGTACCCTTAATATAAATTTCCCCCATAAGTTAATATTAAATAAATTTTAATTTCAATAAATAATGATTGTCCAAATAATTGAAATGTCAATGGTGCCTTCTCTTATGTTCATAATGCAAAATAGCTCAAAGAACATGTTTGAGCTATCAAGTCATTCAGAAGCAAGTATTAAAACTGTCCTGTCCTGTCCTTTGGATGGTGATTTTGCCAGCGGCTTAGCTTATTCAATCCGCCATACATTGCCATCCATTTGAAATCGCAGCCTCAAACCGCCTTATAGCAAATGCGGCGGTTTGGACCACTAAACTGCTGGCGATGTGTGGCAGTTTAAAATCGCCACCAAACTCTATTCTTATAAAATCTAGCCCTGGGAGTCTTTAGCTCCCTGTATAATAGAAAAATAATCTACTTTTCTATGATCTATTCACTAAAGAGATTCATATAGTACAGCACTACAGCACTGAGGATTAAACCATGAGAGTTACTTTAGACAACTTGTAATTCTGCCATATTTTAAACTTAATTATCAAGTACAAGTCTACTGATATTTGTAAGATACTTTACAGCCTGTGAGGATCTATTAATACCATCAGAAGGATCTATTCATAACATCATAATCGAGATCTACATTTACTCTTTTAGAATCACAATCTAAGAAATATTTACTTTTAGTGAATTTAAGTCTGTTGATTATTATACATATAGAAGTCATTCACTGCTGTAGAAATCCATATCCAGCTAGATCTAATCAAGAGCTAAGCTGCTTTTGAAACAGAAGCAGCTGTAACAGAAACTCGATCTGAAGATAAAATGTAATGTATAAAATACAAATACACAACCTCACTACAACCATATTTAAATTGTGATTCATAGATTTTTTGTAAGATCTATAACTTAAGATCTTAACTCATTGTTCTGTGTAGTGAAGATTTTTATTATTAAATATACAGAGCTCGTCTGTTGATATATGAATTTACAGCCAGCAGGAGGCAATGACAGTCACGATCTAAGAGCTAAGTAAGCTGACTTATAAGCTGCAAGCTGCTATAATACTAAGATAGCTGGCTGAATATAACTAAATCAATAGATAAAGAGCAAATTGAACTGCTTTGCAAAGCAGTGAATGGAACCAATATAATTTACTTATTATGTTATGTTAAGCTGACTTTAATGCTGCAAGCTGCTATAATACTAATATACCTGGCTGAATATAACTAAATACAGGGTTGGACTTGGCCACCGGGCCGGGCAATCCCCTGGTAAGCCCCGACATAGTTCGCTTCCCTCTTCGTTGGTGGGGGGAGCAGGTAACTTTAAAAAAATAAAAATAAATACTGAAGGGGAACCAAAGCAGTATGGCACAGGGTGATGAAGGGGTGCCCGGAGAAGGGGGGGAGCAAATGCAGCATGACACAGTGTTATAAAGGGGGGGCAGGAGAAGGGGGAAGCAAAAGCAGCATTGAGGGCGCAGTATGATCATAAGGAGGTACAGTATGGTGATGAAGGGGCACTGTAATATGTGTGTGATGGCACAGTGAGCTTGTGGCAATTTAATGTGTGTGTGGTAGGTGGTGGCTAACTAATGGGTGCTATTTTGTTTGTGGGGTGATGGTGGGGCAATTTAATTTTATAGCGGGGACTATTAATTTAAGATGGGGTGGTTTGGGCAAGAAGCATGAGGTCTATTTATTAAATGTGAATATGAATTATTTAATGGCAGTGAAGGTTGCGGGAAATAGGTATATTTATTATACGTAAATGCTATTAATATATTGCAGGGGCTTTCTGGAGGGAGAGAAATAGATTTATTTATTAAATGGCAATACTATTACTTTAATGTTGGGGCTGGAAGAAGGCCTAAGTATTAATTGTGGGTCCTGTTAATTTAACGTCGGGGCTGGTTGGAATTTTCTAAATGAACCCATTTTTTTTTCCAAATAGGGCCCCAAACATTTCAGGATGCAGACAAGCCGCAGCAGGTGGAGAAAGTGACAAGAGCAGGAAGGACATACATGCCACATTCATTTGAGGAGGGCATGGTGACATTGGCCCCCGCCCCTACCATAAAAAGGAGGGGGTGGTGCTTAATGACATGGTTAAGCCCCGCCCCCTCCATTCACTGCCGTGAATTTTGGCAATTGCGGGATCTTTGCCTACTCTTCCAGGAGTCCGTGAGGAATTCGGGAGCCTCCCAGGGATTCCAGGAGAGTAGGTAAGTATGAGGTAGGACAGTCTGTTAAATGTTCTGAGTCTAGTGGGACAATCCCGATTTTTGCTGACTGTTCTGCCCAATCTAAGGGGCAGGTCAAGACTGGGTATTCTTCATATACTACACTATGGTGCTAGCTGTCCTTCGTGGGCTGACCACTCCCCCTCTAGTGTCTGGTCTCGCCTCTTTGATGGCTGGCCACACCCCATCTGGTGGGCCCCTAGTGTTGTAGTCCCCTGGTGGGTCCTTCATGCCCCAGACCGATATAAATGTTTAGATAACGAGCAAATTGAACTGCTATGCAAAGCACTGAATGGAAGCAATATAATTTACTTATTACATCCAAGATTTTCCTGTTACATTGAGACCATCACATGGAGTAACTACAATTAAATACAATAGCAGAGTGACAGAGCTTGTAGAGAGCGATAATGTTAAAAGACAATTCATTTACAAATTGCTATACAACAAGATGCAAACCTACTAACTAGGGATTACTGTATAATCTTGAGGACAGATTATAATGCATTTAATGATACTATATCTGATACAGGAGTAATTCCCAGCGTGTGGTTTTAACACACCACATTACACATATTTTAATACACTTTGCTGATACATTGATTTTATCTTAATTAATATACACATGATAACAATAAATGAAATAATAAAGTTGTGTCTTTTAGTACTGTAAAATATATGATAATGAAATAATTAAAATATTTAAATAGACCAGTATGTTTTGATTTGTGCACCACAATAGAACACTTTCTTTCTCTTTTCTGCTTTACTTTATGAAAAGTGCCAGACAGACAACCCTCGCTTCCAGGACCAAGGCAGTCACAGGCCTCCTTGGACTGTGTATTCTGTATAATCTACTCTGAAACCAGAAGCTAAGTATATAAATAAAACTTTTGTAATTCTTACCATATTGGGATTTTAATCTAATAAATTCTGTCCAGGACAGCATTCTTTTGTTTAAATATCCACCAGGGAATCTTCCGGTGGAATCTGTTCAAATGATGAACTATTAAGTTATTTGGCATGCACATAATAGTCTAAATTGTGTTTAAATCCAATTTTTAGATTTTAGACCATTGTTCCCTCCAACCCAGAGCTTTTCCTTGCTAACTATTAATATACAAAATCCCTGCATTGAAAAATCTCCTATTTTCAAGAGGAAGGGTAAATCATAATGACTGCAGAGAGGAGAAATGAACAAAACATGAACATAGTACTTCTCCATTGGCCCTGCCACATCTAGCCCTGATTGGTTGGCTCAGTACAGTCTGCCCCCTCTCCCAGAATAGCAACCCTGCTGCAATTATTTTCTAGGAGTGTCTAGTATGTCAAGCACTTGTTTTAATTTATGGCAAGGGTGGAAACGGCTTTTGGCTCTTTATAGCCCACTAGTGGTAGAGAGACAGCGTGATAGAGTACGCCCACAGTGTCAAATATATATTGTGCTATTTTATACAGTATAGAGCAATTATGATATTAAAGAGTATAGCTTGCTTAATTCCTGTGTCTCTATTTACTCCTAGTGCCTCATTGGCTGTGTTGTTCCTGCATCTCACTGAGAAAAAAGTATAGCAGCTTGCAGTTTCAACAACCTTTTGCTGGTTTCCTATATCTGCTTGATAATTATATTCTGTCACTGCCCCATTGACACTATGTCTCCAATTTCTGTGCACTTTTTTCATATTTCCTGCTGGGGGAACAGTGGACCATCAACCTGTAAGGAATCTCATCAGTTGTCAGTGTAGTGTGACATTTGTGTAACAGTCAATACATCAAATTCATAGTACAGTGAATAGGTTTTAACAATACAAATAGCAAAGTAATTTGGTTTTCCATCATTATGCTCGTCCTTCTGGGATACCATCTATGCTAAAGTACTTGCCATCAATTTTAGCACAAATGTTCACTAACAGATGTAAATATATTTCACCCCTATACCAATGGTTTCCTAGTGAAAGGAGTTGCCTTTTCTTGAGGTCTTAAGAGACAGAAGTGAGCTAGTTGGAGAAGGCATTGTCTCTAAGTAATTCAACCTTCCCAACTGTAGAGCAGGTAAATGTTGTTTTGGGGAGCTGGTGGAGGGTATTAATGTTATGTGGCTGCTGGTATTAATTTAAAGCTCATTGGGGATATTCTAATGCTATGAACTAGATATTTGGGGCTGGTTTGGGGAAAATGTCCTATTTCTTAAATGGGAATGTTATTAGTTTAATGTGTTGCTAGTGAGGGGGGACAGGGTTATTCTCTTTATTAAATGTTAATGCTATTATTTTAATGTCAGGGCTAGTGGGAGATAAATAAGTCAGTTTATTAAATGGGACATCTATTCATTTAATGTTGGATCTGATGGTAAACAGGTAGGAGAGAGCAACACAGGGCTGTAGGGCAGTTTAGTGTTTGTTTAGCATGCACCCACAGAAAGTGCATAGTAGTAGCAAAAGAAAGCAATATGCTAAAAAGCAGTATAAAATCACCTGGATAACCAAAGTAATAACTCAGTTTAACAGACACATTGTGGTTTAATTTTTTTAAGATATACATAATGAAGTGTATATATCAAACTCTTGACTGAAATAATATGGTCCCTACTTGGTTTATGTTTAGGTGTTAGATATAATCTTGTGATATATAACATGATGAGAACAGGTGAGCTACTAAAATATATATAAAAATGGTAGTATAAAATAAGTCAAACAAGCAATATAAAAACAAAATAAAATACAAATGACATAGACGTGTGATATAGGTATGTGCAAAATAAATGAATCAATGTTTAAGTCTTTAAATGTGTATTTAGGCATTGTGGTAGGATACAGTAATCCTTAAGATCTTATCAGGAACAGAAGAGATGTTTTATCTTATAATATAAGACCCTGACTCATGCCATAATGAGGTTGATCTTTGATCTTCTTCCACCTTGTCTCAGTGTTCACTAAGGTTTTTGCTATCCCCAGAGTATGTGAAAGGCAAGCTGGAACACGGAAGCAGAAGTGCTGACGAGGAACAACGTGCTGTAAGTATCATAGAATCTCCAATGTATTTCATCCTGAGGATCTTTATCAAGGAGGACTTATTATGCTCTGGGTTGCCTTTTAAAGCAGCATGAATGTAAAACAAAAATGATTGTCGAAAATGTTGTTTGTAGATCACGGACAGCATGTCTATGCTGTACGCTATTTAAGCTGTGTCTTGTTAGAAACGAATGTGGGTTCAATAGATTAATACATGGAAATAAAAAATGCAAAATACATTAAAATTGTCTGCTAAAATGATAACAATAAAAATAAAAATGAAATATATAATAAAGCAAACAATAAGATTATAAAAAATATATTAAAAATATTAAAGCAAACAAAAGAAATAAAAAATGATGAAAATTATGATATTAAAAAGGGGAAACTTATGAGAGGGAGGGAAGGCTGTATAAGGCAACTAGTTTCTTAAAAATGAAACCTATATTTAGAACATTCGTTGCAAGTCTTTTGAGACTAAAAATCCATTGGGCCTCAAATCATTGTTGCCATGTAGTCCCATACTCTCCAGGTTTTTTTTGCATGTTGGATACCCAGAAATTTTATAACCGTGATAATTTTTGTGCTTGTTGGAAATTATTAAAAACACTGTGAGTGGTGAGACCTTTCTTCATGCTATAAAAATGTTCTGCAATTCTTATTTTGAGCTTCCTCTTGTACAACCAACAAACTGCAGGCCACACGGGCACTCCAGCATGTATTTTACTCTATTGGTGTGCCATGAATTTTTTTTTCCCCTGAAATTCTTTCTATTGACCTTTGAGGTGACTTCTGTAAAGAGATGGGCGGGCTCGGTTCCCCGAGATCCGAATCCTACCGAATTTAGCCTATCCGAGGACCGAGCTGAGCCGAGCAGGCTCGGTACTCTCCCGCCCGTTCGGATTCGAAATTGAGGCAAAACGTCATTGTGACGTATTCGTATTTCTGAGCTCGGTTCTCGCGAGATTTGAAAAGGATAAATACCAACCTCCACAGTAATCCATCGCCATTTGACAGAGGGAGAAAGCAGGGTTAGGTCACACAGGCTATATCAGTGCAGGGACAGAGCAGTAATTGGACACATTATTGTTTCTATTCAATACCATTCTAATCTTAATACCAGTTGTTACAGCAGTAAGAGGAGGATAGAGGAGGGTTTATGTTCAATTTCTGGCACTCCAAGTGCTTTTGGGGTGTTCCCCATTCTTTTGCATTAATTTTTCTGGCTGTCAAAAGCCCTATTTGTCAGCAGTCTAAAAAAAAATATTTAGCACTCCAAGTGCTTTTGGGGTGTTTCCCATTCTTTTGCATTCATTTTTCTGGCTGTCAAAAGTCCTATTTGTCAGCAGTCTAAAAAAAAAATATTTAGCACTCCAAGTTAAAAAAGTTAACTGCCGATAAAAAAAAAAATTGCCAACATGCCATTCTACACACGCAGTGGCAAAGAGAGAATGAGGCCTTCGCCTTTCTCTATTAGTGGCAGATCCAAAATGTTACCGAGCTTACAAGTGGTGCACAACTACTGTTACAAGTCAAAGCCGAGCTGCAAGATAACAGTAAGGCATTAGAGGATAATGTTTGCTCTGAATCAGAAATGACACCAATCCCTATGGAGAGTCCATCCAACAGCAGAATGTCTAATCGTGAGCATTCTGTTAGTGTAGCCATAAAGAGGGGCCCTTTCAGCAGTTCTGCTGATGTGTGCCTGAACAGCCCGAGTGTAGCCGGTGATACACAAACTGAGGATGCCACTTTGGAAATAGGAGAGGATGAGGGGGATATTTGTGTAGGCGATGAGGGCGCTAATGAGGATGTTGATGAGAATGAGGTTGTTTGTGTAAGTCCTGCACCAGTGGCAGCATTTGTGGCACGTGACAAGAAAAAGGGCATTGTCATGCCTGGCCATAAAACAAAAAAATCCACCTCTTATGTGTGGAATTATTTCTACCCCAATCCAGACAACAATTGTATAGCCATTTCTAGTGTATGTCAAGCCACAGTCAGTCGAGGGAGGGACCTTAACCATCTTGGAACCTCGTCTATGTTACGCCATTTGACGAGAGTTCATGGCAAAGTATTGGGAAAAGCTGAAAGTTCTTCCCCAAAAATTACAAGCACTCCATCATCAGCTAGGACCCTCCGGTCATCGACATCCCGACGGCTACAAAATACACCCACCACACCATCCTCATCAATATCCTCAGTAGCACTCGGAGTTAGCCCTGCATCCCACTTATTAAGGCTGGATGACTCCTGCACTATTATTGATTCCTCTGAAGAAAGTGTTAGTCCCACTGCTGCTGCTGTTGCTGCTGCTGGGGGTGAATCGTCAGCCCAGAGGAAGGCCAAGAATAAGACCAGTCCTACATTTCATCAATTAACTGTGAAACAATCATTTGCTAGGGGAAGCAAATATGACAGCAGTCACCCAGTCGCCAAGCAAATCACAAACGCCATGGCTGCCATGTTAGTGTTAGATCTGCGTCCAATATCCACAATAAACGCAGCTGGTTTTTCACAGTTAATTGAGGTTTTGTGTCTGCGTTACCGAATTCCATCGCGACACCATTTTTCCAGTAAAGCTATTCCACAACTATACCAAAAAGTGTGTACAAATCTCGAGATTGCTCTGAAAATGCCATTCTGCCCACTGTCCACTTAACCACCGATATGTGGACAAGTGGAAGTGGTCAAACCAAAGACTATATGACTTGACAGCCCACTGGGTTGGTCATTCACCTTCACCAGCAGGAACAGCAGCAGCATGTACACCACTACGTAACATTTGTCACAGTCAGGTCACTCTTTGTATCACCGGCTTCACTAGCAGGCATACAGCTGACAATTTGTTACGCAAACTAAGAGATGTGATTGATACTTGGCTTATACCACTTGGACGCTCCCCAGGATATGTCATTTCTGATATCGCCAACAATATAGTGCGAGCATTACAGCTGGGTGATTTCCAGCACATTCCCTGTTTTGCTCACACCATCAACTTGGTGGTGCAGAGCTTCCTACGAAATAACCGTGAGGTGCAGGAGATGCTTTCGGTGGCCCATAAGATTTCAGGCCATTTCAGGCATTCTGCCACTGCATGTCATTTCTGATATCGCCAACAATATAGTGCGAGCATTACAGCTGGGTGATTTCCAGCACATTCCCTGTTTTGCTCACACCATCAACTTGGTGGTGCAGAGCTTCCTACGAAATAACCGTGAGGTGCAGGAGATGCTTTCGGTGGCCCGTAAGATTTCAGGCCATTTCAGGCATTCTGCCACTGCATGTAGGAGATTGCAGCAGCTCCAAGAGCAGTTTAACTTGCCCTGCCACCAACTTAAGCAAGAGGTGGTAACTAGGTGGAATTCCACCCTGTACACGCTTGAGAGGATGGAGGAACAGCGCAAAGCCATCCAAGCGTATTGCACAAGCCATGACATTGGGAAAGGAGGGGACATGTATTTCACTCTTGCACAGTGGGGAATCCTTTCAGTGCTATGCAAGGTGCTGAAACCATTTGAAGTTGTGACGTGTGAAGTGAGTGCAGATTCTGCTAGTTTGAGCCAAGTCATTCTTTTAATTAGACTATTGGAAAAGCAGTTTGAGAAACTGAAGGAGGAGATGAAAGCAAGCAATTCCGCAAAGTATGTTGGCCTTGTCGGTCAAGTACTTAATTCGCTTCACAATGATTCTCGAGTTATTAAGATCTTGAACTCGGATCAGTACGTTTTGGTGACTCTGCTTGATCCAAGGTTTAAGACCTACATTGAGTATTTGCTTCAAAATGAACGAGATATGAACTTTTGCAAGGAGCTATTGCTCAGCAAGTTGTCCGCTGAACTGGGCCTTGGCTTGACAACGTGTCCTCTTTCAGTTTCTCAAGCATCTGCTGCTCGTAAAAAATTTAATTTTCAAAAAAGAAGCAGCCAAGATGCAGAGGGCAGACCAGAACAGTTTAACATCTGGGCTGGTTTGAAGGATTTTTCAAAAAAATGTGTGACCTTGCCCATAACTCCATCCAATATAAGTATTAACATGAAAAGGATGGTGGAGCATTATTTTCAAGAGGTAATTGATATGGAAATGTTAGACAGTCCCTTTCCTTACTGGGAAGAAAAGCAGGCAATTTGGAAACCCATGTACAAACTTGCTTTGCAATACTTAAGCTGCCCACCCTCCATTGTGTACTCTGAACGAGTGTTCACCACAGCAGGGAACTTAGTCAGTGATCGCCATAGAAGGTTACTTCTCAAAAATGTTGAGAAAATGATGTTTATAAAAATGAACTACATCTTCCACGAGGACGGCCTTCACCATCCAAGACATGCAAGCACTGACTGTTCTCTAATGGTGGATTCAAGCGGCGATGAATTGATAGTCTGTGATGATGACGTACACACTGATGAGGGTGAGGATGAAGCTGAAGATGATGACGATAACATCTTTTTAAAACTTTCTATTTAAGTGTAGCGTGCAATCTACCCCCAAGAGGAAAGGGACTTGGGGCATTTCCATATCACGTACCCTCTTGAAAGGCTGCTGTTTGGCCAATTTCTCCTTAAGGGTAGGGTGTCATAGACAGAGTGACCCCAAACTGGCATTCTCTATTTCAATTAATATTGTACAGTCTATAACGGCTGAATTTTTTGGTATTTTCGAGAAGTGGAGGGGGGCCTAGAGAGACAGAAACCAAACTGGCTTTCTCCATTTCAATTAATATTGTACAGTCTATAACGGCTGAATTTTTTTGTATTTTCTACAACTGGAGGGGGGCCTAGAGAGACAGAAACCAAACTGCCTTTGTCCATTTCTTTACATATTTAAGTATAAGTGTAGGGTGTAATATACATCCAAAGACGATGGCTACATTTTCCAATATGCATAGATGGAGAGGAAGACAATCTGGTTTGTGTGTAGAATTAATGAAGGCCTACCAGGAATTAAACTGTTTTTTGGATAATCTATTAGCTTTACAATTACATTACTTATCCAAGAAACAGGTGGAGCACTAAATGTGGTTATTTTATGCCCAAAAACATTGATTTTTCAACAAAATAGCAAAACAAAACCAAACAAAACCAAAACCAAAACACGCAATGGCGGTTTAGCAAAACCAAAACCAAAACCAAAACATGACGGTAATCCAGATCCAAAACCAAAACCAAAACAAAACCACGGGGGTCAGCGAGCATCTCTACTTCTGTAAAATGCGTAATAGCGGTCTGTGAGATGTCTCTGCAATTCTTAGAGTAGTAGAATCCTTGATGTTTTTGATTAGTTATTTCTGTTTCACATAATGGAACATAGCTGCTGGTAAGAATGTTTCTTAGTTTTGAGCGCTAAGTAAATAATTTAGGTTTAATTAGAAGGACAGGTCTTATGGTGTCATCTATCTGTAAAATATGCTAATGTTTTCTTATGATAATTTCAAGTACTTTTGTATTGCTATTGTATTGTTATGAAGGCCAAATGTGTTGTTCGTGGTTTTGCTTTAGTCTTATAGGAAAGTAGTTGGTCTTTATAGATTTTCTTTACTTTTTCCAGTGTATCTATTACTTCTTCTTCTTCTTCTTCTTCTCTATAGTATCTAGAAATCTTTGTTTGAGGTGCTGTGACTGGATCACTATTAAATAGCTTTTGGTAGAAATTAATTTAAAGCAAATAGCGCAGGGCACTTATTTATGTAATTGCACGTGCACTTATTTTTGATACTGTGTATATTGAGAGATAGAAAATTGTTATTTCTGAGACCAGCGGAAGCAATTCGTCTTTTGTTTAACCTTGCTATAGAATATGCCTATTTCTGATATATATATATCTGATACAATGAACCTTTGTTTACAAAGCCTCTTGTGTATTGGGATGTGGTGTTTGTTGTTCTGTGTGAATATGTATTCCGAACGGTCTGATGAAAGGCCCCATGTTAATTAGATCTTTTGATGTGTGAAGGTCGAACATTGAAGACAAGAACTCTAAAGAATGGAGACAGAACATCTGAAGGGGGGATGTGGAAGTTAAATTGTGTTAGATGCAAAACTAGATTACATCCTGAGATCTGATGGAAATCAAGTTGATATGGAAGTTCAATTATTAGATGCAATATTAGTTTACATCCTGAGATCTAAGGGAATATTCTAGACGAGTTGGAGCCAGCTAGGTCCAAGGGGCTGGCTTACCTCTGCTAGGAGTTATGTCAGAACTGTATAAAAGGTGAGCTGTGTGAGCATGTAATGCATTCTTCTGATTTTCATCTGAATTGATCACTGGAACCACTAGCCAGTGTGAGCAATAAACATCACTCTGCTTCAAAGACCTGCTTGACAACTTTTTCAATATTGCTGTAATCCTGCGACCTGCAGATTAGACCCTAAATCGAATTTGTTCTCCGTCTGTCTGAGGTTTGAACCCAATCTTTTCCAGTACTACCGCTCTGCCTGCTACCTGCTCTGGTCAGTGTGATAGGCCAGGGAGGATCCATCCACAGCAACTCAGATTCATAGTAAGAGGTCCGGAGTTACCAGCCCAAGTGTACCAGCAAAGGAGTACACTAGCAGTGACAGTTACTCAGAAGGAACGTGGTTCTGAGTGCCATAAAGGAGCTCAGTGGTGGCAGCATTATAAGCCCCTCCTACTGCGGCAAGAGAGCGCATTTGGGATAACGAAAGGGAATGGTGGCAAAGTAAGCCCAGCTGGTTCCCAGCAACAACAGACAGGGTGGCATAGGCGGTCCATCCTGTCACAGGTGCTCTCTCTGGATCTCAAACTTAGTTGAATTGATGCAGTTCCTATCAATTCAGAATTTGAAACTGTTCACAGCGATGTTCCGGATCCAGTTGGGATGATGATTGCTGGATGCCAAAATTAAACAATTGCTATCTACCTGTTTGACACGAGTTCTTGTCTTACTTGTATCCTTTTGAATAAAGATTTCCAGATCTAAAAAGCTTACATCTTCTGTACTGGTGTGAGAAGTGAACTCCAGTTTTAAATTGTTATTTTATTTTTAGTTTATATTTCTTTTTATCAGTTGAAACGCTAAGATATTTAAATCACATAAGCACTTCCATTTCCACATTCCACACAGTTTGAAGACAGTAAAAATGATAATGGACACTGAAACAATGTGGAAGAAGATCATCATCATTATGGGACTAGTTGGAGACAATCTACAAGGGTAAGATTCCGTTCCTGATAAGATCTGAGGATTACTGTATCTTACTATAATGTCTGAATACACATGGAAGACCTATAAACACTGTATTTATTTGATCATTTTTACATATACTGTATATAGTTTACCTTTTATTTTATTTTAATTGATCGCCTGTTCTGATCATATTATATGATTTATCACAAATATATATTTGATGCCTAAACATATACCAAGGAGTACCATATTATTTCAGTTAAGATTCTTATATATGCACTTCACTGTATATCTTCATTGAAAACCGATCAGAAGCAGCAGTATCAGCAAGGGTGTGTACTGCAGATCATACCCAACTCTTTTCTTTAAATTTTTGTTTTTTAATCTAACCCTTGATTGTCTGGGTGGGGGGTGATTAGTTTTAGCTCCTCTCTTGTAGTAAACTTTGGTCAACTGCCCAGCTGTAGCTGTAGCTGAGTCTCTCCCACCTTAGGATACTGTGGGTCAAAGTTAGCAAACAAGGTGAACCTGAACATGCAGCTAACTACAGTATTGAATTCTCTAGAATACCTCTCTCAGCAAACACCCATGCTCTTACACTTGGCATACATACAGATAAGTTAGTGGTACTTGGCACTGTTCTCAACCTCTCATGCAGAGGTTGGTACCATTGCTTTGGATTCACACTCTGTATTATTGCTCTCAGAACTCTGGGATTTTGCATATTCTTGACTCAGTTCATCTCTCAGGACTGACACTCGTTATAACATCCCTTCATCTCAACACACAATTCCAATCTCTCTCACTCTCAGTTGCATTGCTCACCACTCCTTTCACATCGAGTGTTACACACACACATGTGTGTGAGCCATTACAATATGGAGGTAAAGACTATTATCTTTCTTAGTAAACTATGAATTGTTCATTTGATTATATTTAGGTTGTTGTTGCTTTTGCCATATATAATTTTAAAAAGTTAAAGCATGACTCACTTTAAAAAAAATCATGTTTTTTAAAAATAAATAAATCACTGTGGAAGGCCAAAGAAAGAATGCTGGTATTTCATGCTTGCCAACTCTCCCGGAATGTCCGGGAGACTCCCGCATTTTGCGAGAGTCTCCTGGACTCCCGGGAGAGTCTGGCAATCTCCCTGATCTGCCCACTTACTAGTGAAGTGGGCAGAAATCGGTTCAAACGCCGCGATTCACCAGGAATCGCAGCGTTTGGCCCCATCCCCGCTGTAAAATGATGCGATTTGCGTCATTACATCACGGGGCGGGGCTAAAATGACGCGATTTCCAAGGCCCCGCCCCCTATACGCCCACCTCCCCCTTGCAGCTTCCGGAAGAAATGTATTAAAGGTTGGCAAGCATGTGGTATTTACCATTCTCTTTTATTTCCTTCAGGCTGCTATTAATGATTTATGATTCTGGACTACCGTGGCAAACAGAGTCACATGGCATATGATGTGTGCAGAGAGACTTTGGAACACATCCCTGAGCACTGTATTCCCTGTGATATTCTCCTTCTTTTCCTCTGCCATCACATGGCATGTTAATAGTTGTTAGTATGTGTTTGAGTACAAGACTGACTGTGTCTGGCAGCCATTTTTGTTTGCCTACAAAGAGCTCTTAAAAAACATGATTTGCAGCTATCCAATTATGATCAGGTGCATGCATAAAAGCTATTTAAGTTGCTATTTAAATGGACCCCCCCAATAAGAATCATAAAATCAACAAATACTCAGTCTGGTTTATCCACAAATCATTCTCTTTGTTGTCTGTAAGAATTTCCAGAAATTATATTCTGTATGCATATAGATGACTATCTGTTTAGTCACAAATAAAGGAGGAATAAAATATAGGTATGATGTATGAGCTTAATTAGTCTAGTAGAAATAGTTAACAAGACTCTTTAACCAACATATGTGAGTGGGCTTATCGCAGTGTGGTGATTTATACAATTTGCCAATTCCGCTACTTGCAGAGATTTTCCTTTGAATATTCACAGCTGTGTTAGATAATTCAACAGTTAATTTAGGTGACTGGAGTGGTGGGCTTCAGCAATATATAAGTAGAGGTTGTCTGAGTCCATTCTGTTTTCTTCTTATACAAATATTAGGTTGCTATTTTATTTTTAACAGAATAAGCAAGATAAGATTGCATAAATGAGTTACATTATTTGGCACCTATATTGAATCTTAAAATTGCTTGGTAATCTTCAAGGGATATTGGAGTTTTTTCCTTTTGTTTCAAACCTATGAGAGCCCTATACACATCAACAATATTTTACAACTTTCTCATACATTACAGAATGAGTTTCAGTAGAATATGGTAGGGAAAATGTTCCCAGTTAAGTTTATATACAGTCCAGTTCATGTAATTCTACCATGAAAGAAGGTCTGATTAATTTATCAATCATGTACTATATATGACCTGTGAAAACACATTAATAAAAGGAAAGACTACCACCTCTGAAAGCAAAGTTAGGATTGTACTTCTGTAAATTACAGAATAAAACTACTTAGCTCCTTTATAACACTACCATTGTCATAACCCAGTTTTCACCTGTGACATAAATAGCGAGCAATGCATTCATTTTCTGTATGTTCGTTATGAGTGTTTGCTTATTCAGCAGATACGTTCCACTACAAAATTAAATTTGAAATAATGAATAGGTGTACATAGAACACTCAGTATTATAATATGTACAATGATTGTTTTACTTACTTGACACACCCATCATTTCTGTACAAAAATATATTTTGTTAAAAACAGTCACATAATTTCAGGAATGGAATGGCATATGCATTCTAATTTGAGTTAACACCCTGTATTTTAAATATGCAAATAACATTTAAATGATACTTACTCACTAAATTAATGGTAATCATAGAATAATTCTATTGATTGGTGAATGGATTTGGAATTCTGTTCAGTAATCAGGGGATAGCATACTATTTGTATATAAGCATCATCTTCTCTAAGTGACAAAGTATCTTGAAAGTCTTTACACAGGCATATTATCTTGTGAGGGACCATCATGTCTGCAAAGGGAGGACAGCAACAGAAAGACCGTAAGTACTATAGTCTAACACCTGAATTTTTATATTGAATGTGTATAAATTAATATTTATATTTGCATAGAAATGCATAGTCAAGGTCATAAAGAAACTAAAATAATATTAAAATAGTTAATGTACTTAGGGCTCTGACAGTTTTCAAACAGACTCTAAGGGCTAGATTTACTAAACTGCGGGTTTGAAAAAGTGGAGATGTTGCCTATAGCAACCAATCAGATCCTAGCTCTCATTTGTTTAGTGCATTCTACAAAATGACAGCTAGAATCTGATTGGTTGCTATAGGCAACATCTCCACTTTTTGAAACCCGCCGTTTAGTAAATATATCCCTAAGTGCACTAGAGGCAGCCCAACATTATCAGGCTATTGTTAATGTGAATCACCTCCACTAATGCATTAAAAGTGTAACATACATGGTATAATGCACCCTCTATTATGAAATATGAAGATATTAGTATTCAGTGGGGACGTCTGTGACAATATAAGAGCCACAAGTCTGCAAGTTGAGTGTTTTTACAGGCTATAGAACTTTGATATGATATTTAGAATACTTATATTTTAAAGTAGGGGTGGATTTGCATTTATGTTTAGAATATGTGATTAGCATGAAATTAAACATTTTAGCATTTTTTTACCATTTTGCTGAATTTAAATATTTATCATTTTGATTTAATTATATGTCCACTGTAAACAGTAAAGCTGCCATACAGCTGTGTTTTGTGAGAGGATTCTGAATATAACAAGCTGCTTTTGCATAGTGAAGGGGACACAATGGGGACCAGATGCAGGGTAGATGATTATACATTTTACAATCACCCCTGGTTGTACTTTGGGTAGTGTAATCTCGGACTACTAACTAACTACTACAAAGGAAGAGAGGAATGAAGCAGAGAAATTAGTTATCAATCTAACACAGTGCATTACAAAATGCACTGCAAAAAAAAAAAAAGGTATTACATTAGTGCACCTTGGTGGTGCACCCAGTTCACAACAAGGTACACAACTACTTATCTGCGCTCTATCGAAACCATCACAAACTGAAAGTGCGCATTGAATTACAGAGAAGTGGAAAAAGCTTTAGGAGATGTATGGTAAATTTCACATCAAAGTCCACCCTCTTGCTACTTTAGTACCACCCTTTCAAGTAAAGTAAAGGTTTTAATATTTGTCCTAAATACTGCTTTGACTAATATTATGTATTTGTTAAATAAATTAAGAGAGTGGGGGCATATCATCAAGACTTGTGTAATCACCTGTCACTTTATTTTGTCTGCAAAGCTTTTTATTACATTGCTCAGAGCTCACCTAGAAATACGCTTTCTACCGAAGACCTATACTTATAATGGAATCCTGTTGACGGAGAAGCACATTCAATCACATTTGTCACCTGTAATAAAATAGTCCCCATGCACAATAAATATTATATGTTCCATTTGGACTGTGACAGATCAATAAAGAATAAAAATATATAATTTACCTGACACCTGTCAATTATACTAGGAGAACGGGGTTGACAATCTTGTTAATTACCATGTCCCCCACAAGGAGGATCAAGGAGAGCTTCAGCACAGGGTGTTAGTCTCTGGCAGAGGGAACACTGTTGTTTGGGCCTACCACCATGCACAATCCATGCCCTGTCTAGCCTAGAGCATTTTTTCACTTCAGCATTGGGATCCTATGCTCATGGTCTCCCTGTTCTAGTGAAATTCAGATCAGGCTGTGTAGTACTGTGGAATTGAGGACATACTATTTTTAAATTATATATTTTTTTATACATTGTGTAATGTGTATGGAAAATGTTTTGTCTTATTACAATGGAGGACAGGGCACAATTTCCACCAGGTCTGAGCTGGTGCAGGATTCAAGACTTTTTGCAAAGGTGGAATGGCAGTGCATTGCAAGGAGTGCCACGTTCCCACCATTTTGTCTCATTACGATTATACAGTTCCCCAAATTAAATATCCTGGTGCAATTCTTGTGTACTACGCTAGAATGCCTCCATTCCACCCAACTCTTCCAATTTGCCTGTGCAAATTTCTGCTCCCCTGAAAATGTAGCCATTTTGTAGCACAAGTCTATGAACCCTGACAGACATCTAGGCATTTGAGCACACTGAGGCACACAGTAAGTCAAAAACAGTATTAGTGCTGCCGAGCCACCATAAGCCATTCATAATTATCCCAAAGTGTATGAACAACTGTGAAATATATAGTTATGTCTGTCACTTTTACAATTTATACTGCCGATTTCACTATTTTCTGTTTGCTCTTAACCCATGAATTGAGTTTTGTTTCTCTTCTCTTACTTAATTGTTGCTATAATGTTTAACTTTCTCTTTTCAGCATGTGCTCCAGTGCAGCAATGTTTTCAACCAGACCCATGCCAAGGTATAAAGAGAGACAACCCTTTTGTGTGCATATTGGTAGACACCATATGTGTGCTTCTTATTTATTATAAACACATATTACTTATTTGTCGTTATGCCCATTTGACAAAACATCTTTGAATATTAAAATATTGAAGCAGAGAAATTTGGATTTGATTTAAATTTTCAACACATTTGTGTTCCTGTAATGTTATCTTTTTCAGAAATGATAAGACAATTTATTTCTAGACATTTGTTTAACATGACTAAATTCCTGCCTGTATTGGGTAGCTGTGTACTGTCCTATTCATAAACAAATATCAAAACATCAATAATGTAATATTTTGCAAGGCACTTAACAGTTGACTACTGGTGAACCAAATGTATTTTTCTTAATATTCAGGCATTAGAAACCATCTGAGCACACTTACAAAGTGATCAAATCATAAACTGATATTCAACATTTACTCTAAGTTATCATTTTACACTTTATGCAAATTAATGATGATATTCTGCCTGTATTAAAACATTGTTAGAAACAAAAAGATGCAACTTGCACATAGATGAAAAGTTTCTGCATTCAAACATCATAATAAATACATGTATTTCCGTATTAGATCCCTGCCCTCCACCTAATCCCTGTCAGCAACAAGGCCAAGGACAAGGAGGATACAGTGGACAAGGAGGATACAGTGGACAAGGAGGATTTGTTCCTCAAGGAGGATACAGTGGGCAAGGAGGATACAGTGTGCAAGGAGGATTTGTTCCTCAAGGAGGATCCAGTGGACAAGGAGGATTTGTTCCTCAAGGAGGATACAGTGGGCAAGGAGGATACAGTGGGCAAGGAGGTTATGGGGGTGGAGCAAAGAAATAAAAATTAAGCTTGGCACAAAATCACTCCAAGTGCTCAAACCACACTGCTGTTTACTGATGCTGATATGATAAATTTAGAGCTCGACTTACTATTACTGTATGTGCTAATCACACGGCAAAAATGGTAATAACTGTAAAATGTTCTCTTTTGCCAAATAAATTATGTTGCTTAAATCGTTAGTAAGAGCTTTCTTGTCAAATTATTCTAATCAAAATGATTATTATATTGGCTGTTCAGTATACAATATTAATACAAGTTAATATAAAAAAGAACAAGGTGTTATTGTCAAGTACAAAAGGATATGAAGAAATAATGAGTTATAAAAATGTTTTTAGTCTAGCAATAACAATACTTCAATCTTTGTCAATATATATGGAGTATTACAAATATATATTTGGACGCCTTTGCAACTGTAACTATTAAATAAAATATTTCCAGTTTAGAGACACATTAGAGACACTTTAAATAATTTCATAATTGTCTAGATAGATGCCTGCAGCAGCCTATTTGTTGTCACCTTTACTCATCTTCTATAGGTCAAATGCAAATAATATAGAAGTACTAATGCCACTGGCATCTTTAATTATCCAATATTCCCTGGTGTTACAGATCACAGGAGGCTACATTCAGGTTAACTCATTGGTCAGGGGGACATTTATCAGTAGGTCAAATACAACAAGAGAATCTAATATGCTTGTAGTTTTCTTTTAACATCTACTAAATAAATGACTAGTGGCGTGTGTGAAAAAAAACAAACAAGCTGCAGCGCCACCTGCTGGGCAGAGTTATACACTAACCTATATATTTCTTGAAGGAGAAGTGACAGTTGGGAGTGGTTGGTGGTTGCCGGGGGTGACAGTGGGGAGTTTTTAACACCTTAAGTAGCTTGATGAAGGATGTGGCGATGAAGATGAAGGATGAGGTGATGGAGAAAAATGATGAGGTGGTGACATGTGGACAAAACCACGTTAAAAAAGGGCGCTTGCGTCGGGAAGTAACGCTCTTCCCCTGAGGAGGCCTGGGCTAGGCCCAAATGCATGACAAGAACCTTTTTAACACCTTAAATAGCTTGATTTGACTAGAATGCATGAGTATCATGCACGGGTTAACTTGTTATAGAATATTCTGTGAACAGTTCAAAAACATCACATAACCTATATGGCACTCACAGGGCTTTTCCAAATGTTAAAGGATTTATTCAGAGGTTCGGGTTTCACACAGCCCTTTATCAAGATCCACACCACAGTGAAGCAGTCAACCAGTACACTATACAGTGGGAGTGAACAATCACCAGCTGTGCAAATTAGGTACACAAGGTGCAAAGCATATCAAGAAAAAAAATATATTATTATTAGATATGATACAGCCTAATACAGCAGGGATAGTTAAATATGTGTGGGGTAGACATAATGCTATATTAAATCTGAAAAGAGCTAATGATGAAATTGGTCTGAAATTATCAGCGGCATGCTGTGCCACTCTCTAGTGTATTTTATATATATATATATATATATATATATATATATTCAGATTTAATATAGCATTATGTCTACCCCACATATATTTAACTCTCCCTGCTGTATTAGGCTGTATCATCTCTGTTGGTCTACTACCCTTTCAGGGAAATAATTTAACAGCAAATTTCCATAAAGCCTGATACCCACCAGTTCTAGGGCATTGTCTCTTGTTCTATTACTTTTTTGCCACTCAATGCTTGTACCTTGTTAAAACTGTATATATACTGTATATATTTTTGCCAAATCAGGATAGGGGTACAGTCTCCTGTGATAGATGGTTGTACTTCACACGCATCAGCCAAATATATCATATTAGTCCAGTGCTTTGGTTCAAATAACATTAGCTAGTTTTATTCACTAGCATCAAAATACACAAACCATAAACAAAATCAGGCTTCTAACTAATACACAAGGACAACCTTTCAAAAGTGAAGGACCTAGTGTCCCACACATATGCAAAATAACAGAACTCACTGGTTATAAATTGCATTACCCTTCAGGAGCCATCTGACCTCCTCTCCAGGTATTGAGAGAGTAAGGAAACGCATGGTGTTTAAGAGCACCTAATAAGTTGCACTTCCTGTTAGCCAGCCACTTGCTAGCTCTCTGGAAGACATGAAATGGTCCCAATGAGCCTGTCTCTATATCTCCATTCACAATCCCAGAATTCCTTATACCAGCAGGGGCGCTCGCAGGGGGGGTTTCTAGTCTCTGGAAACCCCTGGTGTGCAGGTGGAGGAAGGGTGGGGCGAGTGAGGGGGGGGTGAGCGGGGAGGGGGGGGTTTGGCGATAAAATCATTGGTGGTCAGTGGCAGCCAATCATGAGGCTGCCTGTTGCTTATTGGCCTCAGACAGAAAGTGCTCACTTCACTGTCTGAGCAGTGAGGAGCGATGCAGCAGAAGAGCACTTAAAGGTAAGTGCACTTAAAGGTAAGTGATTGATGCTGATGTCAGTGTTGTGTGTGTGTGTGTTGACAAGGGGGCTTGTGGCAGTGTAATGTGTGTGATTGCACATGGGGCTTGTGGAAATATAGTGTGTTTGTGATGGTACAGGGGGCTTGTGGCAATGTAGTGTGTGTGTGATGTTACGGGGCTTGTGGCAATGTAGTGTGTGTGATGGTACGGGGCTTGTGGCAATGTATTATGTTTGTGATGTCGCAGGGGGTTTGTGGTAATGTAGTGTGAGAGGTATGTGGTGTCTAATTAATGGGTGTTATTTTGTTTGTGGGGTTATGGTGGGGCAATTTAATTTAATAGTGTGGTTGGTGCAGACTTATTAGTGTAGGGTGGGATGATTCATTTAATGTTGGGGTGGTTTGGACGCTATTAATTAAATGTGTGGCAGAGTTTTGGAAAAAGGATTGCTATTTCTTAAAAAGGAATGCAAGTTATTTAATGTATGGTAGGAAATAGGTTTATTTAATAAATGTGATTACAATTAATGTTGGGATTGTTTTGGGGAAATAGGTCTTTTTATTAAAGGTGAATAAAATTATTTTACAGTCGGGCTGGTTACAAGAAAGGGGCACTAATAATAAAACATGAGTTGTTTTGATTTAATGTTGGACTGCATAGAGGAAGGGAGGCCTACTGTGTTCACTCATTGCTGGTATTTCTATATCTCATGTACCTATTCTATTTCCAAACAGGACCCAACATTCCAGGATCCAGACAAGCACCACTGAGCTTAGGACACGAGGAGCAGCAACAAGTATTGAAAGCAGGAAGAACAGGTAGGAGAGAGCAAAATACAATAATATATATATATATATATATATATATATATATATACATATATATATATATATATATATATATATATATATATATATAAATAAATATGTATATATCTATATCTATATCTATATATGTATATTAGTATCTATCATCTTTTCCCACTCTCCAAACTGTAGTGGGTTAGATCCATTAGTATTTCCTTGTAAGTTTTGTGATTTAAAGCATTGACATCTCCCAGCAGTCCCTTCATGTAATCTACATTCTATATTGCTCTTGGAAGCAACCTGTGGTTATCTCTATTTACATTGTAGATGTAGAAAAGAAGTTTCATGCTGTGTAGCACTCCCCAATGGCAGTGAAGTTGTTTGATGACTTTCATTCCTCTTGGACATAGTGAGTCGGTGTGATCAGCGCCACTGAGGTAATAATGGAGGTCCTCTATAGCCCACATGAACACGCTGCACTCTACCGCCAAATATTGGGTTTCCCAATGGTACAGCTTCCGGATGAGATATAAAGCCGGATGTTATACAACCTCAAAATCTTGGCACAAGACTGCCCCTAGTTCCACATTGGAGGAATCTATCTGAAATGCAAATTGTTAAGTACAGTCTGGAAACTATAAAACAGGACCCTCACAAAGGATCCGCTTGATAGTGAGAAAAGCAGCCTATCACTGAGAAGACCATACTACCCTATTTAAAGCTGAATTTTCCAGCCGGTCCACTAAAGGGGCCACCAATGTAGAGAACTGGGGAATAAACTTCCTATAGTAGTCTGGCCATTTCTGCAAAGTTTGTGTTTTTTCTCTAAGGTACATTTTATTTAATTATCCATTAAACCTGTCTGTTGCAGGGACTGAAGAATATCACAAAGACATCAAGATGTAAGTTCCAGTGTTTACTATAGATGATGATATCATCAAGATAAGAGCAGCATCGTTTTGGTGATGCCATATGATTTGACCCATAAGGCGCTGAAAAGTCACAGGTGCGCCATGCAGTCCGAAGGGCACAGTCACAAAATGATGCAAACCTAGGGGGTAGAAAATGCTGTTTTATGCTTAGACTCCTTGATTATCTTGATCTGCCAATAACCTTTTGTAATGATAGACTGTAGAAACATACTATCTATCTAACCCAAGCTAATCGATGAAGTCACCAACCTGCGGCATGCAATATGAATCAAATTTCAAAACCACATTCACTCTATGGAAATACATGCAAAAGCGAGTACTTCAGTCAGAATTTGGGACAAGTACAGTAAAGCTATAACGTTCATTTGTGGACTCTTCTAAGACAACTAAGCAAAGCATACTTCCTTTATCATCTCTCCTTTCCTTCTGGAGAGTCTGCATGGTCTTTGAAGGACTACCACCCTGGTTGGAGTCACAATGTCATGCCAAACCAAATTAGTCCTCCACAGCATATCCAAGAACTAGTCCGAGTTAATGTCTGGGCGGATTTGGAAAAATAGGTCTATTTCCTAAATATGATTGCTATTAGGGGAGTGTGGCTTGGATGCACATGAAGTGAAGCGTGCCTGATCCATTTTCTGATCCATCTCAAATATCCTGAATCTCTGGTTCTGTTTGGTAATACTTACTTCAAAGTGGATATTCCAAACCCGACTGTCTGGTGCTCGCAGATCTGTAGCCTAACTGTTCTGAGCCAGTAGTGTTCGCCCAACATGCCGCTGACTGATTGCAGCAAGGATCTCCTTGTAGTTGTACAGGCTGAAGGGTGAAGGGAGTGAGTCTGCTGTTTTGGTAATGGGGGTGGCTGTACAGATAGATGCTGCTCCTTCTACTACCTACTTTCATTGTTGCCTTTGGCCAGGGCAAAAGGTGTGGACCCATGTTTTCCCACCAGAGATTGCTATTGCGTGACCCTTCACCTGGTAATAGAGACGGTGGGCTGGGTTGGCTAGGTCTCCATGGAGAGGCAATAAGTATTTTATTACCACTCCACTGTCTCCTGCAGTGTTACTTTGGCTAATACTCCTGGAGGCAGCATCTGGGTGTTTTGTGCGACTGTTTACTGTGAACTGCCACCTTTTCTTGTTCATTCAGCTGTGCTGCAACTTCTTTTGTGACACCAGCATAGGCTGACATCTGCTCCTTGCCAGAGGCTGCTTATCTGCAAAGTTTGTGCTCTCCCTCTCCCGGAGAACTGGTGATGGAGTACTCCATTTGTAGACACCTGCCTCAATTGCTGCTAGTGTACAAATCAGTACAGTGTTTCAGTGCTGTTCCTTCTGCTTACCTGTGCAGGACCTCTAGTCATGCTACAATTAGCTACATTTTAATGGGTTCAATGGGTTGTGTGCCGCTCCTGTGACCTGTGCTGTGGTCTACCTCCTTACTGTGCTTGTGTTACCCACCTAGTGCATCAATGTTGATACCTTTGCTCTGTGTACAGACTTCAACTCCTGCAAATATATCTATATATTTTGTTTGTCATCCTCTCCTCCACGTCCCTGCTATCTCATATTCTTCTTAGCCATGGGCATGTCCAAACAGTCACAAATACATGAGTATATATCACAGGCACAAAACCAAATATGTTCTAACTTTTTACATGTATGCTTACAAATGGCAATTCGCATACGCAATGAGAATCCTTCAAAAGTCAATCAAAGTGTCAGCTAATATATGTAGCATCTCTTTCTCTCATAGTTGGGGATAACTGTCACAATTCTTATTCTTCTTTGAGTCTCCTCAGCTTGATAGCATAAAAAACAAAAGAAAGAAAAGCTATATAGTGTAAAAGTTTTAAAACATACGTATTGGATAGAGAACCCAACACCATTTATCAATAGACAGGCCCTAAGTGTCTTTAGACTTTTCCTATTGATGTTCACCCAATTCGTGAAGCATTCTACCAGCTACATTTATTATAGCGGGGAAATCTCCCCTATATGAAAACTTACTCCAAATACAAAGGGTTAACCGCTTCAACACAAATTAGATTTCCCAGCTGTTCTCAATCAGGCTTGTTACCTATAGGTATTTCACTTGTCCGTATATTCCATAGAAACAAAGAAAATTACAAGATCGATCTAGTGCATTAACCTTTAAAACTGCACTACTTTATTCTCCATACAATTAAAACCAATTAGATGTCATACAGAACAATCCTCTATTAATGCTGCTTATTCACTCCTACCTGACTAAAATGAAGTAATCACAATATAGATGTTTCACTCCCATGCAAGAAGTTCTGATCACCTCCTTAGCGATCCGGGCGGAGGACAGGCTGCTTGATCCGTTCACGTACCACCAATGCGTTTCAACCCATACGTCTCAGGTCTTTTCCAAGGTCTATCTGATTAGCCCTTCTGCCTCAACTTTATATAGAAGCTGACCAATCAGGGAACGGATTATGCCGACATAACAAAATAACATAATAAATTATAGAAACAGTAAAAACACTAAAAATGCTCATATCATAAATACAATGGTTGCATAAAAATCCCTTTTAGATTAGATATTCCTATTTTCTATCATTCCAAATAAACAAGTTAATGGAACAAACTGAAGGGCGGAATGTCTGTCAGACAATATGTGACAGACAAGGGACTAGTGATTAACATTCCTTATAGTTGTTTGAACCTAAAATTGCATTAACAATAAAAATATTTAACTTTATAAATGTTTGATTTAAAACAGTTCAGCTTTAGACAATATTTCACCCGCTCTTATTAGGTATTAAATAATCTTTAGTTGTATACAGAAATCAGCAGTTAATAAATTAATATTCATTAAACTGACAAACGATTTTCCCTTAAGAACATACTTAAACGATGTAGCGCCACTATTCACCAATTTTCCATCCACTCCTTGTATCATTACAAGATTAGTCTCTGGCTATTTATTAAGTGAACATCCCTGGTAACGAAGAGTAATACTTGATATAAATAGTTATTCATAACCTTACTTTTCTTTACAACTGATCTTTTCCCCATAAAACATATCTACTTAATATTCCAACAAGATTTTCTCTAGAAGAATATACATACTGAGACTTCTTTATATAATATAGAACATTAAAAGATTTTTTGAATTGCAAATAATGAAGGACTATTTTTCAGATTTCACATAAACCATTTGAGCTCAAAATCTATATTCAACCCATCTGGGTGCAGTGATTACAAATTATAGATGCTCTACATTTCAGCCATTGCCAACCTCTTGTTTAAATCGTTGCATCTCCAATTTTCTTTCACAGTCCTCCAAAACAAGCAGTCCTCTGCTATGGTGGCTCATCTGGAGAGCTTTGCCAGCTCCTCCACATCGGTCAACCCTGGTGATGCCCCAGCTTCCGCTCCACAGCTTCCACTCCCTGCCGACCTTGCAGGATCTTGTGCTGAGCCTCAACCATCTTTTCAGCAAGTGCTCTTTCGACATTGGAGAAACTTGTGACTAACTGTACTGAAGAAGTTCAAATGAATGTTTTGTTTAGTCCAGCAACATCTTCAGAAAATGAGTATTTCTACATTGGAGGATGTAACCCCCCTCCATATGAGGTGAAATCTCCAACCTCTCAATGTAATGTTTTCAAGCAAAAAGTGCACAGATTTGAAGGAAGCCTCTGTCGGAATAAAATCCTCTTTGTTGGCTTCCCTGAACATGCTGAGGGCTTCAATCAGGAATACTGTCTGGAAAGTTGACATATGCAAATGTTTAGGAGAGAGACGTTTACACAGCAATTTATG
This sequence comes from Mixophyes fleayi, assembly GCF_038048845.1. NCBI lineage: Eukaryota > Metazoa > Chordata > Amphibia > Anura > Limnodynastidae > Mixophyes > Mixophyes fleayi. The sequence continues at coordinate 86,478,664 of NC_134407.1, read as the reverse complement.
GTGCAGAAAGTCCATAAAATGCCTGCTCAGATTCCACAACCTGGTACTCCACAACATACCTTAATTGTAACATTCCTGTACTATAAAGACATGGATGCTATCCTGAAATTGGCCAAGCAACAGGGTCTGTTTATATTTCAAAATCAAGCTGTGGTTGTTTTCCCCGCCTTCGCCTTGATGTACAAAATAGCCAAACGCAATTTACTCCCCGAGAGGGCTGCATCATGTGTAAAGTATGTATTAAGTAGTGCCTGTTAATTGTTGAATTGAGATGGGGGAGGTCTGGGTATCTCTATACACATAGTGCTGCCCCTTTTGAATGTCTGAGCATTATATTACGTTTCTTAACTTGGGGGTGCAAACTCCTATTTTGCTTTGCCGAGGTTCCTCTACTGGGGTTCTTGTCTATTTCCTTTACCGGAGTTTTCTTTTATGAGGAGAGACCCAAGCATTACAGCTTCTAAGGAGTGTCTTCCGGGCCTTGACTTCCCTAACTTCAAAGCCTATTATCTTGTGACCCAGCTTTCGACTTGAAGTAATGGGTTGGGAGTGATCTGGGGGACAAACTTGCATATTCTTAAATGGACAGATAGGGTCCTCCAATTTTCTGATGCAGGTCCTTATGGGGACCAGGATTTTTAGGGGTACAGCCCCCTTCTTAGACAGGCAGTCCTGGTTTGGAAGCTGGTGCATGAATCCGATTGATTATGTGGGTTGAGACCCGTAGACACTTATATGGGGCAATTCTAGGCTAAGTGAAGTGTGTAAACCAGGAACTAACTCCACATGGCTCAGATATGGTGTTCAATTGATAGGTCAGCTCTGTTCTGACACTTACTTGAAATCTTTTGAACTATCAATCAGATTTTGTACTCCCACCATCAGAATTTTTGCTCCCAAACCACTTATTTCATGGATACTTGCAGCTGCGTCAATCTCTCCAAACTCAGTTTCCAAATGTTGTTCCACAGATCTGTCTCGCTCCATTTAAGACTGCCATAAGGGGCTACCATAAAATTACTTCTGTGCTATATGCTGCCATTCTTCCCAATATTTTATAGGAGGATTTGAAAGCCCTTAAAGCTAGATGAAAACTTTATTTAGGCCCCCTTAATGAGCAGGATTGGAGCACTATGCATCGTAGTGCTAAGATTGCTACTTCATGCATCAGGTATATTTTTTCACCCTGGCCAAAGTTATTAAAGCTAGAAAGTGGATATCTGCTGAAGACCCCACTTTCGGAGGTTGGGTTGCCCTAGTGAATGGCACTGTTGGCCAAGAACATCATATTAACATGACCAGGAATTCCAAACCAAAGAATTATAAAGTATGGTTCTGGTGAATTGAGTCAAGATATGCCTTGTCGTCTCTATCTGAGGATTCGGACTATGGTCCTCCCCCAGACACCCAGTCCGGTTTTCTCTCCCTAGTGTTGTACTTGACCTGTTTGTTATTTGCACACTTTTCTCCATGTATGTATTGTGACAGAAGCGCTGGGAAAGAAGTGAATGGTAGGTATATAAGTCCTAAATTCCTGTCATTTGTATTTTAAAACACCAGGGAGATTGTTAAGGTGTGTGGGAAAAGCATCCCAGAGCTCCCCACTGTCTGGGGAGGAGGTTAAATGACTCCCGAGAGAAACTGCAAATTTGATCTGTAAGTTCCATTATTTGGTTTCAGTGAGGTACACTAGGCTCCTCACACTAGAAAGGAATGTCTCTGCATTAGTTAGTAGCCAGACGGCAAGAATTTTGTTTAAGTTTTGGTTTTTTTACAAGCTGGTGATAAAACTAGTTCAGGCTATTGAACTTGAGGCAACTGTCTGATTATCTGGCTGAAGTGCAGCCATCGACCCTATGCAATCATTAGGTCAAGATGTTGTATATGACGGCCCTATTATGTGTAATGTATTTAGCCATACACCCAGGTTTTGCCATCACCTGCATTAGTTGAGCTTTTACATTCATTATGTTATTGTATTATTGTACCTTGTGAATGTGTGTGTGAAGGAGGATTTGCTCCTCAAGGAGGATATGGCAGTCAGGGAGGATACAGTGGACAAGGAGGATTTGTTCCTCAAAGAGGATACAGCGGGCAAGGAGGATACAGTGATCAAGTAGGTTATGGTGGTGGAATAAAAAAATAAAATGTACACTTTAAAAAAGTCACTCCAAGCACTCAAACGGCACTGCTGATTATTGATGCTAATATGAAATAATTTTTAGCTTATATCACTATTACTGTATGTATTAACTGTACAGAGAAAATGCAAAAAACGTTTGAAATTCCTTCTTTTACCAAATAAATTAATTATGTTGCTTGTCGCTCATAATTGAGACATTGCTCATCAAATTATTCTGATTTCAATTATTTTACTGGTTTTGCAGAATAAAAACAAAGTTAAGTATATTGAAACAACAACTGTCCATTAGAGATGCAAAAAGACACAGGGCCTGAGTCGATAAGGAGAGCAAAGCATAAAAAAAGGAGTAAATTTGCACCTTGGCAAAACCCTGTTGCATTGGAGGGGGAGGTAAACTTAAAAAGTGATAAATGTATTCTGTTGCATGTTGTGGGCTGGATAGTAATGGGAGTACTTAAGGCCAAATTACAGCATTTTTTGTTTAAAAAATAAATAAATCAGTAAGCCCATGGGAGGGCTGCTCTAATATAGAAGCAGAAGTCTTGATACTTAAACCGATATGCTGGTATCCAAATGGCTTGAAGAATAGACAAGAGCCTGGAGGGGACGTTTCATTTCACTGAGATTTTTGATAATTTATGTTGAAGTTACAATAATAAATTAAAATGGGCTAAGTTGCATTTGAAACAGGTTCAATTGTTATAGACAACCTAATTAATATCATTGTACAATGAATCAGTCACACAGTTCTAGGCTGTGATGCATCTTAAAACATTTTCATGCTTGAAGATACTGTAATTATCATTAACATTGTTTAATAAGTTTAAAGGGAACATATTTAGCATAATAGTGCAAACCTTACATCAAACACGACCTGAAAGATTTCTGAATAGTAGTAATCAAGGGATTGCTAAGCATTTAGTTGTAGATGGTCAGAATGCAGAATTCCCATTGGTAAAATGGCCATGTTGAAAAGATGTGAAGCTTTCTCTGCATGTTACAAAAGCAAGCAAAACTCTTAATTTTCAGTTATTGTACACATTCACAAAGAACAGCTCATTTTTCTGAGCCAGCAAACAAAACCACAAGCATATCTGGATCAAAGGCTGGGGAATACCAGAAACACAATCTATCATGATTGTAAATAAATTGAAAACATGTTGCTCATCTATAAAGGACCACTAGATCCCCAAATGTTAAATTTCAGATATGAACTATGAACCTTGGAGGTAAAATACATTGTTCTGTGTTAATCTGAATTTTACTGCAGCACTTTAAAAAAAAATAAAAAAAAATTACCACCTCCTCAACCTCCATAACTGAACTGTTTTCATACAGGTCAAAAAGCTGTGAACAATGTAATTTGAGTTACTGTGATGTCACTGAATCCACCAAGTAACACAGTGCAATTATAAACAGCAAATCTTCAAAGCTGTCACTCAAACTTTGCCTGCTTCATTAGAGAAGGACCTCCTTCCTAGCGTGCCAACCTTCTGCAGAGAAGTGTAACATAGTGGACATATTTATTTAGGTATAAGCACACCATTTATTTCATATATGTAATTCAGCTAAATAATATATTTGCTAATTTACAACAGAGGTTTTAGGTATAGTGGAAAAAATAATGTTTGACAGCATTTGGTAAGTGGTCTCTCTGATAAAGCAACATAGCTGCCAACATATGAAAAAAAAAATGCAGGATTTTTTTTTCCTGGATGTCCTGGTGTATATTTTCACTTTTATACCCCTGATCAAGTCTGTATTTTTCTAAACAACAAATGCTACACTGAAATATTGTTCTTTTTTATATTTTATTTCAAATTACTGAAACTCAATTTCTTGTTCTAATGTGAAATTGTTACCAAAAACATCTTAAGAAAATAAACCTTAAATATGCTGCATAAGTAATTAATATTTCATTAAGGAAAGCAAAGCAAAAAATGGGGTAAATTTGCACCTTGGCATAGCAATTGAAGGGATGTGGACAGATTTATAGCATACATGCCAACTAAACCCCGCCCACCAGTCAACTAACAAACGGGCCAGGAACCGCAATGTTGCTCTGCTCTCCCGGGAGTCCGGGAGGACTCCCAGAATTTTGGGAGTCTCACGGACATTTTGGAAGAGTAGGCAACTATGATTTATAGTTGGGATAGTATTTTGCTTACGTGCAAAATAGCAAACTACTTTGCACCCCTTGTAATGCTTTTTAATTTTTTTTGCTTTGCCTTCCTTAATGAATCAAGCCCTCCAAGTTTACACTGGTGAGAAACAAATGCTAAACAAGGACACAATTGCCTCCACATTGACCTCTTCAAGGGAATCTTTAAAACAATTGACACATTTTCTGAAAAAAAAACCACAGGTAAGGGATCATTATCTAGGTTGTGAATCTGAATTAAACCTGTGAATATGAAGACTAAGTGTAGCACTATTTTCCCTAGCACTCTGAAAAGGTTGGTGAAATGTTTTTTCTCTTCAGTGCCTCCACCAGTCTTTTACACAGTATGATGGGATGCAGACTTGGACTGGATCCACCAGGGTTTTACTCGAGAAGCCCCTTGTACCCAACCACACTAGACTTCTGAATAATAATAGACCACACACTGTGGTTACAAATAATCAACTGGGTGTTGATTTTGGGGAAAGTAAATGGGTTAGGCAGATTTAAATATGGGGAGATTCTGGATGGGATAAGAAGGGCAACCGGTAAGACAATAATCAAAGACAACAGTACAGTGAATAATAATAATGAACAAACAAGACGGCCACCACACGTGCATTCACTGGCGCCTACACTCTCCCACAAATCCCTCACACACAGTGTGAAAATATATATCAATAATGATTTAATACAATCATCATCATCATCATCATCATCACCATTTATTTATATAGCACCACTGATTCCGCAGCGCTGTACAGAGAACTAATTCACATCAGTCCCTGCCCCATTGGAGCTTACAGTCTAAATGCCCTAACATACACACACACAGACAGAATACAATAATAATATATAAATATAAATATAAAATAACAGTCCTGCCAATATTAAATAGTTTGTGAGGTTAACTAGCTAACGTTGGTGCACTTGTTGAAACACTGGTAGCTTGAAATAGATCTCTGATATTTGTAATGTCTATATCTCTGACAGATAGAACAGTCTCTGATAGCTGTGCAGATTTATGCAAAGAGGTCAACCTTGTAGAAGTATAGGTATAGCGTTATTTTCTTAATGCAAAATTAATGGTGTCACAGTGTTTGGTGTGTTATTACTTATCTCTTTTCCTTTGGATGAAGGAGAAGGTCTCAGCCACTGTTGGGTCGTGGACTAAATGCAAGCCTGATCTTGCTAGCTTTCCCTCTCTGCTCAAACGCAATTTGCTAATAGTGGGAGACTCCCGCACATAGGCTCGCTTTTCTGTGTAATCTCCTTCAGGCTGCTTGATAGTGGATTTTCTGCAGCAATCCAGCTACAAGACCTTTCTATGCAAAGCTACACCCAGCTTCTATTTTTATAGCTTGGGTATCCCTTTCTTCCTCTGTATACTCGGTCTTTCCGGCAAACTCTAATATCTGACTTCTCTCCTTCACCTGCTCTTGTCACACACACCTCTGGCTGCCAGCACCTCACAGTTTCTCATATCCTCTCTTCCTGTCAGCTCTGATTATCTGCCTGTGCCTCCTTCCAGTTCATCCTTGCTGACAGGTCTGACCTCTGCTTCACCCTGCATTTCCATAGTAGCATAGCCTCCTGGTTGTTCAGCATACGACACCCTGTTTACATAAGGAGCATCCCAGATAAATATAGATATAAAGAAATAATAGTAATAGAAAAGCAAAATAAATAGGAAAACAATATGTGTTTGGATGTCTCAGTACTGGCGGATCCAGGGGGGGATGTTCGGGGCAATTTTTTTTTGGGGGGGGGTAATTTATTCCCCACCGCCTTTTGACAGGTAAGTTTCCTTGCAGCTGCACACTATGTGCATGTACAGTCGGCAGAGAGAGGAATAGAGAGAATCCTGCCAGGCCACTCTGGTTGAGTTTTATGGACCTGCTTATAGAATGCGGCCGCAGGCAGCTTTACTTGTCAAAAGGCAGCGGAGACTAAATTGTCCCCACTAAAACCAAATTCAAGATCTGTCCCTGTGCCCCAGTTGGCACTGTTGGTTCAGTAATCAGAAAGTGGAAGATACTTCAAACCACCCAGACAGCCTAGAAAAGATTGTCTTTCAAAACTCTCTGCCAAAACCCAAAGGAGACTTGTGAAAGAAGCCACAGCGAAGCCAACAATTATTTTGAATTAGCTAGAGAGTTCAGTATACGAATCAAAGGTGATAAAGGTATGTCAGTCAACCATATCAAGAGCTGTGTCTGCATAACACTGGCCTGTATGGGAGGATAACACCAAAGAAGCTATTGTTCAAAAAGAATCTTGTAAAATCATATCTAAAGATTGACAAAACGTATGAGTGTGACATTGTTGCAATGAGGAAAAAGGCTCCCTGTTCAGATGAGACCAAATCTATCCATACCCAAAAAAAAAAATTACCTTTTGCTGTGGAGCTACTAAGCAGTGACAGGGCATCTTGTTAAATTAGAAGGAAGAATAGATGGTGCAAAATACAAGGAATTCCATCAAGAAAAACTGTTTCAGTCTGGTAAAAAAATTGAAGCGTGGGAACAATTGAATCATACAACAAGACAAAGATCCCAAACAGAAAACCCAACTAACATTGGAATAGCTCAAGCACAAAAAGGTGAATGTTCTTCAATGGCCCAATCAAAGCTCTGAACTCCATCCAATTGAGAATCTCTGGCACTATTTGAAAATTCGGTGCACAACCGTCATCCAACTAACCTTAAACCCTGGAGTAAATTTTCCTGGAAGAAAGGGACAAAACCACTTCTAAACAGTGTGCAAAGCTGGTACATACTTACATAAATAAAATTAAAGCAATTACTGCTGCAAAAGATAGCTAATTTTGAGTTTCAGTGCTTAAAAACAAATATAAGTATCACAAAGAACATTTTGGTGAAGGATTTGTGTTTCAGTAAAATGAACAAATTGGTCAAGGGTCTGAATAGTTTTGCAAGTCAAAAAGACTGATAACGCTGTTGATATTAATCACTAGTCACAGCCGTTTCAGCAGCCAAACAATCTAATTCATTATGATTTAACAGTGTTATATAATCCAATCCATCTTCATTAATAATGGGTTATTAATGCCACATAAACAAAAATGTATTTATTGCAACAGAATAAATAAGCCTGTTAAAATATAACACTTATTTAAAATCACTAAAATTGTAATCCTCAACATAAAAATAACGTAAAAAAGAAAACCTTTCGATCTCAAACCTTATTCATATAGACAAAGGATTTCTAATATAATATGTAAGGAATAACATATTAAGAAGGAAAATGTATAAAAAAAATCTAGTATATAGCATGAACCAAATACAGCAAAAGCAGCATTTTACCTCATATGTATTTATATATTTACATAATAAAATATAGTAGCATATATATATAAAAATGTATATAAACTATAACATCATAAAATATATATATTAAAAATCGATATATTAAAAAGGTCATTCAAAGACAAACTGTATATATGTTACATAAACTAAAGGAGTCTATAAAAGTAGAGATTTTCACTGACCCCCGTGTTCTGCTTTTGATTTTGGCAAAACTGCCCTTGCGTGTTTTGGTATAGGTTTTGGATCCCATTTTTTTTCTAAAATCCTTAATTTTTTTTCTAAAATCACATATTTTTGCTTATTTTCCCCCTCTACATAATTATCAGAGATGCTCACTGACCCCTGTGGTTTACTTTGGGTTTTGGTTTTGGAGCTGGATTAGCTTCGGGTTTTGGTTTTGGTTTTGCCAAAACTGCCCTTGCGTGTTTGGTTTTGTTTAGCTGTTTTTTATTAAATTTAATTTTTTGGGGTAAAATCACATAATTTAGTTATTATTTTGTACCTACATGATTTCCATTCAATTTTAGGAGAGCTAGCATGTACAATTGATCAAGCCAAGCAGTTCATCCACAAGAAGTGCTACTTTTGTGGCTAAAGTGCTTATTTTCTTTTGCCCCTCAATAAACAAGATAACAATGTCACCCAAAATTAGGAGAGGTAGCATGTACAATTGATCAAGCCAAGCAGTTCATGCACAAGAAGTGCCACTTTTGTGGCTAAAGTGCTTATTTTCTTTTGGCCCTCAATAAACAAGATAACAATGTCACCCACAATTAGGAGAGGTAGCATTTACAATTCATCAAGCCAAGCAGTTTATCCACAAGGAGTGGCACTTTTGTAGCTGAAGTGCAAATCCAACATGGCTCTCCCTAAACAAGCTAACAATGGGCTTGTTAGAGTAATGGTAGAAACAACAGTGCCAGGAAAGTTTAATATTGCAAGATGTATGAATATGTATACATATGTATACATATGTTGAATCTTACAAAGGACATGCACACTTTAAACCAAGCACTTCAGGGACAAGGGCTGCCACTTTTGTGGCTGAAGTACTTGATTTGTTTGGCCCCCACTAAAACAGTTATCAATGGCCTAAAGGCATGTTAAACCAACAGTGCTGTGAAATTAATTCTGTCAAGATGTTGTCGTCATCATCTTCAGAATCATTATCACCCTCATCAGTGTGTACATCATCATTACAGACTATTAATTCATCTCCGCTGGAATCCGCCATTAGAGAAGTGTCAGTACTTGGATGTATTTGCTGGTAAAGACCTTCCTCGTGGAAGGTGTAGTTCATTTTGATGAACATCATCTTTTCCACATTTATAGGAAGTAACCTCCTACGTCGATCACTGACAAGGTTCCTGGCTGTGCTGAAAACTCTTTCTAAGTACAAACTGGAGGGTGGGCAGCTTAGGTATTGCAAAGCAAGTGTGTACATGGGTTTCCAAATGGCTTGTTTTTCCTCCCAGTATGTAAAGGGACTGTATGACATGTCGATTTCAATGAACTCTAGAAACTAATCTTCCACCATCCTTTGCATGTTAATAGTAGAATCCGATGGAGTTATTGCCGAGGGCACACCCTTATTGGTAAAATCTTTCAAACTAGACCAGATGTCAAACTGTTGTGGTCTGCCACCTGCGTAATTCCTGTTTCTCTTTGAAAAGTGCAATTTCTTTAGAGCAGCAGCTGCCTGAGAAACTGAAGGAGGAGACGTTGTCAAGCCAAGGACCAGTTCAGCGGTCAACTTGTTGACCAAGACCTCCTTGCATCTGTTCTGATCTCGATCATTTTGAAGCAAAGCATCAACGAAGGTCTTAAACCTACGAACAAGCACAGTTACCAAAACATAGTGATCCAACTTCAAGATTTTAATAACTCTTGGATCATTGCGAAGCAAATTAAGTACTTGATCTACAAGGACAACATACTTTGTGGAATTGCTTTCTTTCATCTCCTCCTTCAGTTTGTCAAGCTGCTTTTCCAAAGCTCGAATTAAGGGAATGACTTGGCTCAACCTAGCAGAGTCTGCTCACTTCACATGTCACAACTTCAAATGGTTTCAGCACCTTGCACAGCACAGAAAGGATTCTCCACTGTGCAAGACTGAAATACATTCCCCCTCCTTTCCCAATGTCATGGCTTGTGATACACTTGTATGGCTTTGCGCTGTTCCTTCATGCTCTGAAGCATGTAAGGGTGGAATTCCACCTTGTTAAAACCTCTTGCTTAAGTTGGTGGCAGGGCAAATTAAATTGTTCTTGGAGCTGCTGCAATCTCCTACATGCTGTGACAGAATGTCGGAAATGTCCCGAAATTTTACGGGCCACCGAAAGCATCTCCTGCACCTAACAGTTATTTTTCAAGAAGCTCTGTACCACCAAGTTTATTGTGTGAGCAAAACAGGGAATGTGATGGAATTCACCCAGCTGTAATGCTCACAAAATATTGTACAATATCAATGACATCCCTTATTTTTCGTAACAAATTATCAGCTGTATGCCTGTTAGTGCAGCCGGTGATATAAAGAGTAGCCTGCCTGTGAGAAATGTTATGTAGTGGTGTACATGCTGCTGCTGTTCCTGCTTGTGAAGGCGAATGACCAACCCAGTGGGCTGTCACAGTAATATATTCTTTGGTTTGCCCACTTCCACTTGTCTACATATCTGTAGTTAAGTGTACAGTGGGTAGAATGGCATTTTCGAGCCCAATTAGTACATTTTTACAAAACATTTTGGTACAATTGAGGAATAGCATTTCGTGAAAAATGGTATCGCGATGGAATTTTGTAGCGGGGACACAAAACATCAATTAACTGTGAAAAACCAGCTGCGTTTATAGTAGATATTGGATGCAGATCTAACACTAGCATAGTCGCCGTGGCGTCTGTGATCCGCTTTGCGACTGGGTGACTGCTGTCATACTTGCTTCCTCTAGCAAAATATTGTCTCACAGTTTATTGTTGTAAATTACTAGTGCTCTTCTTCTTGGGCAGCTTATGGGAAGAAGATTCACCCACAGCAGCAGCAACAGCAGCAGCAGCAGTAGGACAAACGCTTAAGAATTCTTTAGAGGAATTAAGGATAGTGCAGGAGTCATCGAGCCTTACCAACTTGGATGCAGGACTAACTCCGATCGCTACTGAGGATATTGATGAGGACGGTGTTGTGGGTGTAGATTGCAGACGTTGAGATGTAGGTGAGAGAAGGGTCCTAGGTGATGATGGACTGCTTGTTGTGATTTTTTTACCATAACTTTAAGTTTTTCCAACACCTTGCCATGAACTCGCTTCAAATGGCGTAACATGGACGAGGTTCCTAGATGGTTAAGGTCCATACCTCTACTGAATGTGGCTTTACAAACACTACAAATGGCTAGACAACTGTTGTAAGGATTTGGCTAAAAATAATTCCACACAAAAAGGTGTATTTTTTGGTCTTATGCCCAGGCATGACAATGGCCTTCTTCTTCTCACATGCAAGAACTGCTTTCACTGGTGCAGGACTTACACAAACACATAATCCTCATCAACATCCTCATTAGCGCCCTCGTCAGCTACACAAATATCCCCCTCATTCTGTTGTAATTCCAAAGTGGCATCCTCAATTTGGCTGTTCATGCACACATCTGCAGAATGGCTAAAAGGGGCCTTCTATATGGGTACACTATCACACAGGTCAGGATTACACATAGCACTTATGGATAGACTCTCCTTAGGGATTTGTGACATTTCTGAATCAGAACATACATTTTCCTCTAATGCCTTACTGTTTTCTTCCAGCTCGGCTTTTACACGTAAAAGTATTTGAACACCACTTTTGGAGTCCAAATGACAAGGTCTTGCTTGGTTATGACTGGCCTTACATGAAGATGCCTCAGTGAGAGTTGCACAACTATTACTCATAGAGAAAGGCGAAGGTTTTCTGCAGATAACTTTGCCTGCATTACAGGTCTTTTTTTCTTGACCAAGGTAAAAGGTGTTTTTTTACATTTTTGCTTCCCTGACTTAAAAACACTATGCACTTTAACATAGGCTTTAGCAGATGCTGTAGAAGGATTACTATCATCATGACTGGTGCCAGCAGCTGCTTGGTGCTCCTGGTTTTCTGTGTACTGCTGTGAATCCATTTTTATAACACAGTACAATGTGACTGCAGATTTAGAAGACTAAGCCTGCCAGCCCTATTATTTTTATTTCAGCAATGACAATCAGCAATTGAGCAATGGAGCTCTCCTCTTTGTATGTTACCTATATAACACAGTACAATGTGACTGCAGATTTAGAAGACCAAGCCTGCCAGCCCTATTATTTGTATTTCAGCAATGACAATTAGCAATGGAGCTCTCTTCTTTGTGTTTTACCTATATAACAGAGTACAATGTGACTGCAGATTTAGAAGACCAAGCCTGCCAGACCTATTATTTGTATTTCAGCAATGACAATTAGCAATGGAACAATGGAGCTCTCCTGAATGTCACTGGAGACTTTGAAGAACACTGCTACTCCTCCTCTTTCCTTTCTACCTATGACGTCTGACAACTGCACTAGAGACTGCCAAAAACTGTGCTACTCCTTCTGTGTCCCTCTGTGAAATGGCACTGGATCGCCGTGGAGGGCGGTACTTATAGAATCCAAAACTTGCGAGATCCGACGACGTAACAATGTCATTTTGCCTCGTTTTCAATTCCGAGGGCGCGCAAATGTACCGAGCCGGTGGATCTGCTAAGTTCGGGTGTGCTCGGGTCTCGGGTAACTGAGCCTGAGCATCTCTAATAAAAAGGGCCACAGTATAAGAATAGGGTTATTCCATACCTTGCATTAAGGGGTCTATACATAAAGCAAAATCTTACTTAAAATAGGCTGACACCATACAGCATCGCAGTCCCCATAGATTACTATGGGGATTGTGATGTTCTGCAATGCATGAAGCTTTGATAAGCTTTCCATTGCACGGAGAGGTAACGCCATCTCAGGATGGCGTTACCTGTCATTTACTATGGAATTCTGCTGAAGCCTCTCTGGCTTCGCAGAATCCAGTACAGTGGAAGTGCTGTGCCATTGCGCACAGCCCTTCCTCCTGTCAGCGGCAGCGCTAAACTGCCAGTAAGCAGGAAAAAAAAGTTTGCAGAATAGAGGTCACTTTGCCGAGGTTCCTAGAATAGCCCCGGCATGGTGCATCTTAGCAGTAGCTTAGCTGTACCGCATCTTATAGATGCATAGACCCCTAAGTCCCCCTAAATAGAAGGTATTCAATATTAAAATTCAAAATATTTCACTTTTAGAGAGTTTTCGTGACTCTTCCTCTTTTATCCAGTTCAACATATTCTATTGACTGTATTCTAAATCCCTCTTGGTTTGAATTATGTATCTGTGGTTAACTCAATTATTTGTTGTATTTCAACTATGTTTATGTATTTTCAGTGGTCTCTAGGTCTTCAAAATATATTTGCAAAAACAACAATATTGATGTATGATAATGACCGAGGTCTTAGATATATTTATAGTTTTAATCTTTCTTATTATATATTTAAGAAAGAGCAGAGTTGGGGTCACAGGAGAACTGATCACACCGCTGATTGCAACATTTTGCTATGGAGCAATGTAATGTTCTGCACCTGACTGTAGATACCACTGTTTACCATACTAAACTCTTTAAGCCAGAACAGCGAGTGCATGAAGTTTATTTGCATTACTTTTTTAAGTGTTGGTATGAATAAAGTATTAATACAGTATAGCTTTTTCTGTTTTGTACATTGACAAATTAAAAATTATCTTTAAAAAATCAGCTTAGCTCACTAACATGCCATTCAGCATGATATAGCTGGTAAACAGTTTTCATAAAATACAAAGACATTTATAGTGAATAACTCAATTCGAAAATAATGTATTTTGCTGTTCTACTGCATTATGATAATTCATAGCAAACAATAGAAATGCTATGGACATTAAACTAGAATATTGCTTACTTTAAAACCTGTATAATGTTTGTATATTTTCTTAAGCACTTTTTGCTTTATTCAAATCCAACTGCAAAAAATTTCCATTATTTGGCCACTAGGATACTTATGTAATCTACTGTAGGCATGATAAGTTTGCTTTAGCCACTGAAACTGACACAATTATATGTTTTACTGGATATACAAACATAAAGTAAAATTAACAACATAAGCAAAAATACACAATAAGCTAAATAAGTTAACATAAACCATATCTAAAACTCAATGTATAAGTCCTTAAACGTTTAAAGACATTATATTTATGACCCATTATCCCACCTCTCAGTTTGGTGTGGGTCCTGCCACTGTAAGTCGTACTGTTAACTATATTTTGCCTTCCATCCTCACTGTTGAGTAAATTCTGGAGGATTCAATGTTGTAGGTCAAAAACCCACCTAACTGCTTCCTGAAGTGCATAGTGTGTAGAGAGGACGTTAATGTGATAGCAGTACTATGTAAAATGATAGTGATAGCAATATTATGTAACATAACACTGACACAAATTAGTGTCTTGATAAAAACCCTGAAATTAATGTCTACAGACAGTCGTTTATGCCTTTTTGGTAATTCGTTTTTGACCTTTTAGATAAAGCATGAAAACTTAAGCATGAATTAAAAACCATCCTATGCAACAATCATTTGTTAATGTATATACAGTATAACAAATTCCAACCCAAACTCAATTTACTCTCTGCAACTCTTAAAAATGGCAATATACATGGAAGCTTATTTCATTTTTGGCCTCACGTGTTATTAAGTTTGCTAACACTTCTTTATTCTACATTAGTCATTTAATACAGAAAATTGTTTTAAGCTGTAAGAGATCTTGATGTGTTATGCTTCAGCTTCTAGGAAACTTTATGCAGTAATTATCATTAAGGGTGTTTTCAGAAAATACTAAATAAGTATTTTTTTTTCCATAATAGAAAAAAAGATCAAACAAACCATTCCTTCAAAGGACCTAAGTAATATATTAAATTAAGGGATTGTCAAATTCTCAGATATTGACTATATCATCCAGAAATCCCATTGGCTGGTGGATGGGCCTAATGATGCATCATTCTGCTTACTCACTCTATAATGGAGTCAAACTGAGGATAAAAACACCGTTCACAGGTGAAGCTCACAGTCATTTCAACCTCCACTTTTACATCCAACTCAAAGAAGCTACAATCATGTCTGGAGTAAAAGGCAGTGGACATGGAAAACACAGTCAGTCCAAAGACCAGGATTGTAAGTAAAGTATTATTTGATGTTTGGGCTAGTTAAGTTTGATTTTGACCATATACATCAATGTATGTTATTTGATGTTTGAAGTTATATATAACATAGTGTTTACATGTACTGCAAAAGCAACGCTGGCTTTCCAGTCTTTTTGCTGAATCATTTTGCTCTAAAGCATTAACTGCCATTTACTACATTAAGGATAACCTTAATATCTTGAAACCAGGATTTCACAAATTCAGTCCTCATGGCCCCCTAGCAGTACATGTTTTTCAGGTGACAAGTGAATTAATTAGTACCAAATGTGGATTACATGTGTCAGTCAGTAATGAATACTTCCAACAGGAAGATATGGAAAACCTGCAATGTTAGGGGGCTATGAGGACTGGGTTTGGGAAACTCTGGTCTAAACAAACCTCCATAACTTGTGTGAACTTATTATGTGCCATATATGTACTATATTATGTATCATACAGTATATGTGAAATGCGTAACACATCACATATAAATGACTGTCCAAATAATGTCTATAATCACCGGAATATTGTCTGAATTGATTCTGTGAGGCCATTTCCTAGCATTAATCTCTACCTGCTACCTGTAATCACAGAATCCATTACCAGTGAATATAAGAGAGTATAACATGTGATTACAATTTAGAGCCACAGTTTATTTTTCATTGTAATATGTTTCCCTAGCAGATAAGCAACTGATTTAGACAATACATAAAACATATCTATGCTGATACTCCTTCATGTTACCCTCGATGTCAACAATAAGTTAAAACTCCATTTAACCAAAGAAAACAATATGGAATAACATATCAGTAGGTGTTTTAGTATAAGATAAATAAGTGTTACAAGCTATGACATACAAATATGACAATTCTGTATGACTTTTGGGTGAATAGATTTTCTACTAGCTATTGAAAGTTAGTTGTAAGTCTGGAACTGCATATTTCAATTTTGCAGAAATGTTTTTCATATGTCAAACTGTTGTGTTTATTCATTTCAATGTTCCATATGATAGAAAACGTCTGTTCACATGAGCAAGTGAAACCGAGCATATACAAAAACTTTGCAGCACACTGTCCAGCCTAAAATCTCCTTACCTTGATTTAATGAAGCAAGCAGTAATCATGCTCCAATTCAGTCTTAAAAACTTGGTGGGTTGCCTGTTGTCCATCAATAAAATATGTATATATAAATATATACACACACACACACACACACACACACACACACAAGAATATGGGAAAGTGTGTGAGAGAAGTAGGAAATATAGAAAAATAATGTGCAATCATATGCTCTCTCTCAACAGCCGGCTTGCCAGTTCTGAAAGGCCATGACTCCATGTCATCTAAGGGTACGTTTGCAAAATCAAAAATTAAACAACTATAGGATTATTTTTCCAGTTCAGTTCTATGAAAAGATTTAGTCACTGAAAAATGAGTTCTATGCAGACAGCAAAAATATTGCCATTTAAATAAATATATTCCATTTAAGTTACAGTTATATTTATACCACTGATTTTTTTTCTCATGTACCTACATACACTACTGTATTTGATAGGATTTTGTTCATATACAAAATGAACAATAGACATGTATTAAAATTCCACATTGACTTCAAGTACATAAATTAGTTACCAAGTCACATAATTATATTTGATACAGTGTTTCATAAACAGATTGGAATAGAACTAATTAGAAAACATAAAAACATGAAATCAGTATATCAAACGTCGATAAGATTAGCTTCAGTATCCTGACACTTATGTCATTCAAAAGGCTATTTTCCACATTAACGAGATGAAATATTTTGAAACCTGATTTTTTACACTAAATTCCCTTATTAAATGAGTCTTAAACTTTATTTGGGTCTGTGTTTTCAGACTGGAACTTTTGGAGAAAGAAAGAAATTGTTCTCATTTAAACAGTATTTAAAACAAGTATCTCATATTTTTAGAATCAAAGGCTTAAAGCTGCAGTACCACCTACTAAAATATTTTACTAAGGGCTCCTCTCCTCTTAGCCGGACCTCAGTAGGCTGCTCCATGCAATTATACAAATGCACTTCAAAGTATTCAAAATACTATTTACTTTTACTGGGAAAATTGATGAGACAGCTTGACTGATTTCTTTTTTACAGTACTTCTTGATCTATTTTATTGAACATCCACTAAGCATCTTTATTTTATCATTTTAGATCAACAGCAAAGCCATGGGGGTCATGATAGCTCAAAAGGCCATGGAGGTTATGATGATGGTTCTAAAGGCCATGGAGGTTATGATGATGGCTCAAAAGGTCATGGAGGCCACAATGATGATTCAAAAGGTCATGGAGGCCACAATGATGGTTCAAAAGGTCATGGAGATGGCAACGGTGACTCAAAGGCCCATGGAGGTGGAAATGGTGGCTCAAAGGCCCATGGAGGTGGCAATGGTGATTCAAAGGCCCATGGAGGTGGCAATGGTGACTCAAAGGCCCATGGAGGTGGTAATGGTGACTCAAAGGCCCATGGAGGCCATGGTGATGATCATGGAGGTCACAATAGTGGCTCAAAAAGTCAAGGTGGAGATTCGAAGAGTCAGGGTCATGAAGGTCAAGACCATGGAAAATAAAGTGATCATGTTCACAGCAAAAGTGGAAAACATGTTCATGGAAGTAGACACCAATTAGAAGATTGTATATTTAATATTGACATAAACAAGTTAAATTCAAACCAAAGCAAACATTTTTGAAACCCATAACTATTATTTTATTGTATGATTTAGAAAACTGCTGGTCTACTGTTAAAATAAATATATGAGTTCAAATAAGCATTTAATTGTGTCTGTGTCTATTCTATTTTATACTAAGATGAAGTCAGAATCTAAAATCTATTAAGTTTTAGAAATAATAAATCAAATAGTTCATGCAACAAGATCTAGGGCAAAATGTATAAAGCTGCAATTTTTTCAGCAAATTTAAATCCCTGCAAATCACAACACTTCAGCAGTTTTAAGTGCAAAGCCACCATATGCATTTATACTGCATGTTTGAGGGTCAAAATTGAAATTGCTGTCGATATCTTGCGATCTGCAGGGGTTTTCACACAACCAAAAAAGTATGAAATTGCCAACATTTTGTTTACAAATCGCAAATCTTAAACAACAATAATAATTTGTGATTGGTTGCAAACTTAATACTTAAAATTTGCACTATTTTGACCTCACCAACACAATAAAAGCCTGTCCCCTTCCTTATTTTAGTAGATAGGGGTTGCAGGGGTTAAAGTGAGAGTAGTGGAGAGAGAAGGAGATTGGTGAGTAGTGGGAAAAAGTGTACTGTGGGTTTTATTTGTTGTCTAGATTTTATTGTCTGGCCTTATCCTTATTGTAGGCTCCTTTTTTAAAGTCTGTGTAATTTGTGTATGGGTGTGGGGTGCCATTGTTAAGAAAAAAACAAAAAACCCTGTGTTTAACTTTTCTGTGTTTCTGGTGGTGAGAGGTAGTATAGGGGATCAGATAAGGGCCATTGGGGAAGAGGAGAGAGATAGAGAAGACCAAGTAGGTGAGGAGGATCATGAGCTTCAGGAAGAGGCAGGGCCTTCTGCTGCTAGTGGGAAGACAAAATCTAGGCTGTTGATTAAAGTCTACATATAATGAATAAAACCCTTTATGCAAACTTAATAATCCAGCATCATGTAAATGTTATACATTTTTGCATATATATATATATATATATACATTTCATACATTTAATTTTCAGCCAACAAAATCTCCAACAAAAAGCTGCTTTTGTATTCTGGCATTTTTCACAGCGAGATAGTGGCGATTTGTAAAATCGCAGCTTCATACATATGACGACTTGTCTTAGAATGGCAAAACATTTGGATGGTGATTTGTCATGTGGAAATGTTATGTCAGCTAGCACTTTAATACATCTGCGGTTGGAAAATTGCCTTAAAAAATAACAAATTAACGTTGATTTCACAAAAACACAGCTTGATACATTTTGCCTCTGAAGTGAGATTAAACTAATCTTGATAATCTTGGATTCATGGACTATCCTAACCTTGAACTATGCCAAAATATTGCTTGCTATGTTCAATGTACTAATGAAGATCAAATATTTGTGATGGTCTGTGGAAGTCAGAAGAACCCTAGGTTTCCGTTCATGCAGTGGAATGATAGGTAAGATACTGTAGTCAAAGGAAAAACCAAATTGAAAATTATGTTGATAAACTAAATTGACAACTTAGAGGGGACAAAAAATATGTTTGCTCAATTTCTAATGTTGGTCACCAGTATCGGAAATTAAATTCTCCACTGTTTTGTACCTAGGTGTTTCTCGAACTCATCTGGATTAAAATAATTTAAAGTGGTGCAACAGCTCCACCTATGGAAAGTGGAAAATGTAGTTCATCTTCATATAAATTGAAGTATAGAAGATCATGGCAACTATATACCTGGAAGTCTCACATCAATAGAAGGGTAATTAATGATATAATTGAATAAAAAATAAGTCGAACAATTTACAAGAACAAAAGCTGTACACGTTTTACTGTTTGGAAATTGGGTCAAGCAAATCTAATGGATCTTTTGATTGGGCTGCAGAATGAATACAAATAGAGCTGTTAAGAATTTCATAAAAAAGTTCAAATGCATAATTCATAGCAACCAATCAGCAGTATGCTATGATTATTTAGTGCAAATTATGGATTGAAAGGAAAAAGTCTGATTGGCTGATAATACGGTTACACAAACATACGCTTAATAAATAACCCTCAGTGTATTCTAATAAATGGTATCCCATCTAAAGAATGATGGGTAGCCAATAAAAAAATTGTGGTCTGCTTAATAAAATACATTTTCAATGACCGTGTGACTATACTATTTCAAATCAGTACATCTTAAATATACAGGAGCACAACAAAAAATAGGAGTTTATTAGTGCTCATGACTCTAGTAGGTTGTTACTAGAGATGGGCAGGCTCGGTTTTGTGAAAACCGAACCCACCCGAACTTTGGGGTTCCATGTACCGAGCAGAGTCAGCTCGGTACTCTCACGCCTATTCGGATTCCAAAACGAGCCAAAACGTCATTGTGATGTCGTCGGATCTCGTGATTTTTTAAATCTATAAATACCGCCCTCCACCACAATCTAGCGCCATTTGAGAGAGGGACAGAGAAGGGGTAGGACAGAGTATAGAGCAGTTTGGCAGGCAAAGTGATAGAAGAGAAAGACGAGCGTGGTAGCAGTGTTAGAGAAAGCTCCATTGCTGAATTTCTCATTGCTGAAATCCTAATATACCCTTTTTTCTAAATTTGCACTACAAAGTGTAGGGTCTGATATAACCCTTATAGAAGAGCTGCGTTGGTCATTTGATCATTGGTGAAATCCTAATATACCAGTCATTGCACTCTTTTTTTTCTGAATTTGCACTGCAAAGTGTAGGGTCTGATATAACCCTTATAGAAGAGCTGCGTTGGTCATGACGGTCATTTGGTCATTGCTAAAATCCTAATATACCAGTCATTACACTATTCTTTTCTGAATTTGCACTACTAAGTGAAGGGTCTAATATACAGTTATATACCCAAATAGAAGAGCTGCTTTGGTCATTTTGTCATTGCTGAAATAGTAATCTATAAGTCCTTGCAGGTTTTTTTCTTAATTTGCACTAATAAGTGTAGGGTCTAATAATATACACCTAAAGACGAGTGCTCCGTTGCTAAGAGTAATTGATGAATAGGAAGACAAGCAGGCTTGTCTGTAGAATTTCCAGGCAAATTCAACAGTGTTATATTGAATGAACAGACACATAGGGGGAGAAGGAGAAGAGGGAGACAGAAAATTAATCATCTTCCTCTTCCTCAGGACTATCAATGGTGTTATAGTCTCTTAGTAGGCTGTGGATCAGCCTGCGACAGTCCTGGATGGTCGTCTTCTCCCTTTTCAAGATGAGGCGATTCCTGGCAAGCCAAATAGCATCCTTTAAGCAGTTCATTAGGCTCCAGGCCTCCTGGATTTCCCCAATGATGTGGGTCCCAGGAAATAATCCATAAAATACCGAATGGTATGAAAGACAAGTTCTTGGCACACTGTCCTTATGTTCATGTTCCAAGGCATCCAACAGTGCCTGTGCAGTGGCACAATCCCAAAAAATACGCTGTGCTGTTTCCCTTCTGGTGATGCAGAAGGGGCAGTGTACATATCAGCACAAGTTCTGGGAGTGCATGAATGTCCTGAGAGGCAGACATCTCTGGATAGCCATCCATGCAATGTCTTTGAGTCTATTAGTCAGTCTCTTAGAGGCCACATTCTCCCACAAGTGTTTTGTTGTGTTTGTAATCTGCACATTACATGAAAGGTACCTAACTAGATTATAATTTTGTGGGAATTGGGGCTGATTCGAAGCTCGCTGATGAACTGGCTTTTTGCTGGAAGTTACAATGGCTCTTTTTAGTGCATTGTCTGGCACCCTGGACTGGTGTGTGTCTGATAAAAGTAAAAGCATGCATCCCGGGGGGGGTCAGCGCTCGTTGCCATATATTAGCTGTAGAATTACCTCACTTATCCAAGAAACAGGTGGAGTGATCGTTGTCATGTATTAGCTGTAGAATTACCTCACTTATCCAAGAAACAGGTAGAGCGATCAAATGAACCATTGGTGAACCACTGGTTTTATGATCCAAGGACAATTCCATCTTGCACCACTTTTCTTTTCTGCCACTGCTGTGTGCCAATGTGTCCTAGATGTGCTAGGAACTGCCGTGTGTTTGAGTCATTGCTCTGTCGCTTACCATCCAACCAGGTTGCTGCAGTATTGGTCCAAAAGTGTATGAAAATAATAATGTGACCTGTGAGGTGGTCAAAACAGACTGCAAATTACTTGAAATTAGTGTTCGTAAGGTTTATAATAATGTAGGATAAAAAAAACAGCAAAATTATGTGATTTTAGCATATTTTAGCAATTTTTCTAAAAAAATACAGATCCAAAACCAAAACCAAAACACGCAAGGGAGGTTTTGACAAATCCAAAACCACAACCTGAAGGTAATCCAGATCCAAAACCAAAACCAAAGCCAAAACACGGGGGTCAGTGAGCATCTCTAGTTCTTACAGTACTTTCAGAACTAGCTTTTCTGTATATCTTTCTCCATATATATATATATATATATGTGGTAGGTTTCCAAACACAATGGAGCCCAGCAATCAATCTTATTACTTTCATGCTTTCTCTTACCGTACATACGCAGTCAGGGCCGGATTAAGGGAATGAAGGCCCCTGGGCTAAGGGGGCCTCAATTTCCCCGCGCCACCCCCCCCCCGGCACTTACCTCCTTCTCCGGCACGCTGTATGCTCTTTACTGAGGAGATCTCGTGAGAGTGAGACTCACGAGATTTCCTCAGTAAGGAGACTACAGCGCACCGGAGAAGGACCGCAGTGAAAGTGCTCAGCAGCACTGAAAGCGCCGGGGGCGCCCCCGCCCCCGACCGATCAATACTGCTGCTGAGCACTTTCAAGGGCCCCTTGGATGTCATAGGCCCCTGGGCTGTAGCCCAGCTAGCCCTATGGTTAATCCGGCTCTGTACGCAGTATACAGTTACATTTTACAAAAGAGAACATAAATAAAGGTTAATTTTAGAATGTTTAATAAAATTGTATAGAGTATAGCTATACTGGTATTTACAACAATTTAAGTACATGAAATAAGTTGTAATAAACAGTTGAGATTGAAAAAATAAAATAATACTGGGTTTGAGGCTTGAACTTTGATGTATTTAGCAATGCCCCAGCATGGAAATATAATGGACAGAGACTATCTTGTTTTTTACACTGTTAATCTGCTGAATTGATCTGTCCCTCTAGAATACATACTGTAGCCACTAGCAAGGTGGATAAAGTAATGTGGCTAGAATCAGCATTATTGTTTAGTGGTGAGTGGCCAGATAAGCCAATGAATAGGCAGCTAATTGCCTCTTGGTCTGAACCAAATGAACCAAAGAGATTTCCCATATATATAAAACAACTCAGGGCACAAACCTACTGAAAAGCAAACAGCATAAACATGTGAGGAGAAAGAACAGACCAAAACGCAAACAATTGCTGGTTGTCAGATAAACTGTCACTTAAAACCTCCTTTTTCATTTAAACTCTATTTATTGCTGAATTTTTTCAGATTTCACAATACATTTAAAGCACTCACAGATCAGGAAAATCAGGAGTTCAATTAATTATCTAATTATCATGCATTGAGGTAATGGTACGATTTCTTTGATATGAACCACCCAAATATCAATACTTTCCAGTTTAACCTGTATATATAAACCAGTCAGATAAATTATTGTATGAATTATTCATACATGGAGGAAACACCCTAAAAATAATATTTAGAAGGGCATCTCTATAAGCAGTGGTTAATCTAGGCACAG
This sequence comes from Mixophyes fleayi, assembly GCF_038048845.1. Classification (NCBI taxonomy): domain Eukaryota; kingdom Metazoa; phylum Chordata; class Amphibia; order Anura; family Limnodynastidae; genus Mixophyes; species Mixophyes fleayi. Next base: position 86,455,381 of record NC_134407.1, on the reverse strand, counting down.
CTTTTATTGAAAAAAAAATATCTACAGTCTTTATTCTATCCACATGAAATGCTGCTCTTTGAATAATAATCAGCTGGCAAAAAGTTATGCCATTTGTCCTACAACATTACAGGATGGTTAGACAGTAAAGAGAATTAAATGTTTAATTAAACCTGAAGTAATCACTATGGGGCTAATGAAGAGTTGGATTATGTCTGTTTATTTAGCATAAATACGCATTTTTGTACTGTGCATGCACATACAAGATGTACGCCTGTATGCAGATTTGTCCTCAGCTTACAGTTATAAATCCTTATGAGTGAAGAGGTGGAACGGATGGAGGAGTGAAGTGGCATAGGGCAGGTTCAGTAAGGGCATATTCATGTAAATGAAATTAAATCAGTTGTATGCTAGCATGTAATTCTATATGCACCAGCGGTTTATGGCTACCAGGCCTTGCTGTGACAAGAAGTACCACATGCAAAAATGCTATTTTTAAATTATTAAACACTATTACCCCAACATTCAATGCACGGGGATGTTTATTCCTGTGGGCTTGCAATTTTTTTGTGGCCCGATTCACTTAGTGTTTTCAGCCCTGTGCTGAACAGCTAGTTGCTGCGTGTTACCTTATTATAGTTTGATCAGTTCAGCAGCTTGTTGCAGCTTTTGTGGGAGGGCCCCATGATTCCTAGGCTATATTTGTGCTTCTTTTATTTTATTTCTTTTAAATTCTACATTAAAACACTAGTCATTGTTATCATGTTGATGGTGATCACTGGCATCTCGAGTAGGTGGCAGCATCTTGATGAGCTTCAAACATATCTTCATTCAGACGCATTTAACATACTATGCTGAGTCGCACCTATCTTGACCTATTTGCAGTTTAAATGCGTAGTTGCGTCTTTTTTGCTGCACACATTTTATGTGTATGTTTAGGACACAAATGCGTCACCTCTGCATGAGATCCTATATGAACTTACAAATATGATAAATAAATGTGATTACTAAATAGCAAATTTGATCTTTCTGTGAGGTAAAAAGGAAAAGAATCTAGCGCTCTGAAGATGTATAAACGAGCCAAGGAAATAGATTTCATGAAAAGAGTATGGACAATATACAGTTCATATCAAATGTTGCACCAGATGCACATTGCAGTTGGCACAATATAGGACTCTGAATATAAGAGTTGGTATCACTATAGTATAGTTGTCATCAGTTATGGCTTAGCATACATTAGCTACTAACTCTCAGCTCTTAGATGTAGGGCATATTTGTTGAGGTCTGCACAAACTGTAAGTGCCTGTCAAGTCCAGTCTGCTAGATGTTTACTAAACCAAAGCTGAACCAAAAGCTGTGTCACAGGCATTTTCAGAAGCTCATGTTCAGTGAACATATAGCAAGACATATTTTACGAGGTAAAATTACAGGTATGATTTTCAGCAAGAGCGTTGAAAATGGGGGATGTGGCGTGTGTCATGTGTGATTTGCACCATGGGATTTGTAAAGCATAGCAGAAAATGTGGTATAATCAATCAACCTGAAAATTGATCTGTGCAATATTACTGGCAATGCTTATGTGAAATTGCAATGACTGCTTGCCATTCTATGTGAAGGGGGACCACATCAAGACTTGTGGTTTTAGACAAAGTGGTACAGAAGTCACCTTTTTATCTAAAACCAACCCAGATGTTGATCAACTCTGGTTTCAATAATAATATTCAAGTGCTTCCATTATCGTCTTCTACAGACAACATAGAAATTAATATTTAGGCTTTGCAACTTTTTACCTGTAAATCAGTGGAGTGAGGGTTTAGAGAGAAACATATAGGGTGCACAATTGCTGATTTAAGGTATGTTCACTCCCAATGTCTACGACCAGCAATGACTTTATGACCAGCGCATGAACTATGTCCCTGCTGCACATTCTTTGCATGTTGGATGATGTGGATGAATTGCATCACCCAATTTTCAATCGACACTTATGTTGCAGGTATTTAAGGTCAAATTAGTCTACGGAATAAAACATTTTGTAGCTGATTGTCAGTTTGTACTCCACCCATTCCCTTTCAAGTATGTTTTTTAAAATACAGCTTATTATAAATGCTGTGTTCTTGCAAAAATCTCATTGATCAGGTTCCATCCCTAAAACAAATATGCGTCTATTGTAAATCTAAGTGTACAGTATTTAATTAATTTTCATTACGTCCCAGTTTAAAAACATTTGAAAATCTGATTTCTGTTTCATATGGTTCTCTTGATGAATTCCACACACTATAAAAGGTCAAAGAGGTAATTATTATGGCTCATGAAAATTAATAGTTTTAAACAATGTTATTTATGCAGAATTTTTTTTATATACAATACTTGAATATTTGCAGTGTACAAACAGTGGGCCTGATTCATCAACGCGCGTATACTGAACACAATGTGTATGTGTTTTAGAACGCACGTAATTCGGGTCAGCGCATGCCCGAATTAAAAAAAGAGCAGATCTGAAGATACAGTGCTCTATGAATTTAGTAGTAAAACAATTTACATGACTTATAAACTGGAAAGCAAAACAATGCGTCTTTCTGCATCTTTCTTTGCCCAGCTAAGTAAATTACAGGCATAAGTACATTTGAGTATGCTATGCATTTGTTTCGCCAGCCGTGGAAAAACCCCATGTTATTAATAGGACCATATATGCTTAAGAGCTCACTTTGCGGGGCTAGTTTAATGTCGTCTACCAGGGTTTTTTATTTTGCAAAAAATCCAGGGATGTATTAAAGATGAGACCCTGGATAAAGGTGACTAATAAAGTTGGTAAATGAAGGATGTGTAAGGGTGTTTTTATTTCAAATAAAATGCTGTTTACACTTGTATCTGTGGTGTGGTTTTTTTTGGTGCACTACAGGACCCAGCGGGTCCTGGGTGCCAGTGAATGCTGGCCCTTGTGGTTCCTAAAGTGTCAGTATTCCCTTGCAGCCATGGATATGATGGTGATTGTAGTACTACAAGCATCAGAATGAACAGACACTTAATGGCAACTTGACTATACTGGGACCTGTAGTGCACCAGCCACAAAAAAAGTGTTTTACATTAATTAAATTACTATTGCCTCACACTCACTGCTCAGGGGTGTGGGAAGATCCCTAGTCCTGTCAGTATAGGGCTTGGTACCCCTAGGGTGGGGGTTGAGGGGGGGCACATGTGCTAATGTACCTGAGAACACAGATTTTTATACAATACAGTTGGAGAAAAGAAACTTGATAATAGAAAAAAAATATGCTTTATAATAATATTTCTCAAGTAATTCAATATTATTTATTATTTTTTCTTCTCATAAATCATGGGCAGGTGGGATGGAAATTTGGTCTGGGGGAATGCCAAATGTATCAGGGAGGCTTGAAACTGGGGCTGGGGTGCTGTGTAATTGGATCTCTTCTTGAGCTGTTAAAAAAAAAAAAAGATTTGCAAACTTTTAAAAAAGGCCATTTTAAACCATATAGTAGCTTTACGGGTGTACTTTGTTGACACATTTTCCAAGCTCAACAGAGTTCAGAAGTGATTCATTAAGTGAAACTCTCTGCAAAGGTTCATGTTATGCTGAGCACAGTGGTAACCAGAGGATTAATACATTTTGGAGGCAAATGCAGATATATTGGGGGGAGGGGGCGTAAGTCCATGATGTCAGACACCTGTGGAATGGTAAACATTGCCCAGGTCTAGGGAGGGTCACATTTGAAAGAAAGACTTTCTAAGAAATACACTATTTTGATAAAAATAAATTAAAAAATAAGACATTATAACATCAAGATACATTCTTGTCTCTATACCTCCTCCTTTTATGTTTGTTAGGATGATGGGGAAAGGTAATGTGATGAAAAATATTTTCCGACTGCCGCTGGGCTTCCTCCTCTGGGTATCTGCATTTCCTCCTCCCCAGCCTCCTCCGCGGACTCCTCCCTCGCTCCACATTGTCTTTGGCCCAGGCTAATGTGGCGGAGGATGGTGAGGCATTCTGTTGGATTAAATATAACACATTAGTTTATTTATATGTTATTTCTATCTCACACATACATAGAGACATCCAGATAATGTTAGGTTGCAATCTGAAAGATGGAATACCACACATGGACCATCATTAGCCAAATAAACAGAACTCTATACGACTTTCATATGGATTTGACCTGGCAGGTTTATATTAATTACATACTGACTCAGAAACATCACTATAACATATCAGTCCTTGTACTTGGTCCAGTGAAGTTTATTGCAAGCCATATTCATCCAACTTCTTCCTCGTCTGATGTCCCTGGATTACCCTCTCCCACACCCATGACCTGGTATCTCCCCATTGCCTCTCTCCTGGTCCTCCTTAACTCCAGCCATCCTTGTCCTCACCTTATAGACCTAGCGTTCATTGACTTGCCTACTCGTAACAGACCTACTCCTCATGAACTTGATTTTGCTTCATGGACTATCAACCATCCAACTTTGGGGTTTTGGTCATCGTCCAGCCATTTTCTCATGGACAATTTGCATAGCTGGTATAGTACCCTTCATTGCACAATAAGCTTCTATATGCTGTATCTGGCTATATTCCCAATGTCACTGTATGCTGCTTCTGGTATCATATCCACTGATGCATGATAAGTTACTGTATGCTGTATTATAACCTCTCTACTTCATTTGATACTTTCCACTTCTAATTTTTTCTTCAATCTATTTGTTCAGCATCCCACCAGTTGTTGCTTGTTTTTCTCCACTGTCTCGCTTGCCACTTCTCTCCACTTCACTGCTTCCCTACACTTTACCCTTTTCACCACTGCATCCTTACACCTAGTCATTCACTCAATCAAGCACCCCTTTACACTCCATCTCTCTCTCACTCACATAATCTCCACTTTACCCCACTCCATTTCTCTCCTCTTGTCTCCTTTCCACATATCATGCCTCCTTGCTCACGTCCTATACCCATACTCTCCCTCTGCCCTGCTCTGTGCTTAGAACCAGCACACCCTGGCACACCTGTAACCCTGCCAATCTCATCCACATTTCCCACTCTCCCTTTTTCTTGTGCCATTGGGATGCCAGATCCACCTGCAATAAACTGCCCACTGTAGTTGACCTCTTTATATCCAAATATCTTAACCTCCTTACCATCACCAAAACTTGGCTTTCCTCCTCTGACACCCCTTCCCCTGCGTGCTCTAACCTATGGGAGCCTTTCTGTCACTCTTACTGTCAGGCTCTGGTGGTCACTCTGGAGGTGGCATGGGCATTCTCCTTTCCCCCACTTGCACCTTTTGTGTCATCCCTACTGAGCCTTCCCTAGTGTTCCCCTCCTTTGAGGTCCACTCCTTCCATCTCTTTTACCCTATCCATCTTCATGTTGCTGTCATTTACCACCCCCTGGTCCCACCTCCCAATTCCTTGATAACTTTGTGGCCTGGCTCCACCACTACCTCTCATCTGACCTCCCAACCATCATCCTGGGTGACTTTAACATCCCCATTGATAACCTCTCTGACCCAGGCTCCATAAAACATCTTGCTCCCTCCGCATCTTTTGGCCTTTTACAGTAGACCAACTCCAAAATCCATTGTTTCAGCTACTCCCTTCACCTTTTCTCTCCTTCTGACCACACCAATATCATTCCCTCTTTCTATCATCTTCTCACATTGACCAGTTCTGCATTGCACACTCGTCTTCCGTCACATAAACACACTCTCACTCGGCTTATCCTTGACACCCTCGACACTACCATCTTTTCCTCCTGTCTTGAAACTCTCCTCCCCCTTAACCACCGTGACCTGTTCCTACCTGACTGTCTCCTTTTACAACCAATCCATTTCTTCTGGCCTTAATATCGCCCGCCCTGCCACTTCCGTTTTCCTTTGTTGATCCAAACCCCAACCCTAGCACTCTAAGGTCACATGTTACCTCAAAAAATGTTCACGCACTGTTGAGCTGGAGAAAATCTTTCCTGACAGATTTTCTTCACTTCAAGTACATTCTCTACTCCTACAGCTCTGCCTTCTCCCTAGCCAAACAATCACTCTTCAAGTATCTCATAATAGCTTAGTCATGTAACTCTCATTGACTCTCTGCTCCCCTCCTCTCCTTTCGCTCCCCATCACTGCCACTGCCTTTGCCACCTTTTTCACCTCCAAAATCAAATCAATCAGAAACAAAATCTCCTTTCACATCCCTCATACCACCCCAGCCTCTATCCTCCACTTGACCTCCAGTCATCATCCTTTATTATTATTATTATCGTAGATCTGTAAGACGCCACAGTGCTCCACAGCGCCCTACAGTAGGAAAGACAAGGACAAATATAAAACAGTACATATGTAAAACAAGAACAGACAAGGCAGACAAAATGAATGAAGACATGAAAACAAAGGGTATGGAGAACCCTGCTCATTAGAGAGCTTATATTCTAAGGGAAAGAGGGCACAGCTCAGAGTGGGGATTAGGATAGTTGTGAGGTTGCATAATTGTAAATAGTGTTATTGAGGATAAGGTCACCTCTAAAAAAGAGATGGGGTTTCAAAGAGCATCATCATCATCATCATCATCATCATCCTCAGGTAATAAAGTTTGCCCTCTACTCCTTCACCCTCCTATCTTGATCCTATTCCCTCCCATCTCCTTCAAACCCTCTCGCCTACTGCCTGCTTCCATCTAGCCCAACTCTTCAACTTATGCCTCTCCACTGGTGTCTTCCACTCATCCTTCAAAAATACTTGTGTCTCTCCCATTCTGGATAAAACTAAATCTTGACCTCACCTTCTTGTCCAACTACCACTTTATCTCTCTCCTCCCTTTTTTCTCCAAATTTCTCATTTATTTAACACAGTCTACAAAATAATAGCTAGAATCTGATTGGTTGCTATAGGCAACATCTACACTTTATCAAAATCAAAGTTTTGTAAATATATCCCTTTGGTTCCAAATGCTAAGCACTTGGGAACACTAACGATCACCTTCCGAGATGTCAGTAGGTGTTTTGTATGTACAGAACCAGAGTTACAATGCGTAATGACTCCTGGCCAGTTGCTCATTCCAGGCACCCTGGGTGCATTGGTTGACTGGAATACCAACCAATCCTTTTCCTTTCAGCTCCCTCTGTGCCTGGGAAATGTCACTAATATCACGTCCAGGGGTCTATTCTACATATTCTTAGGAGATGGAGTTACAAGTAAATTATTAAATAAAAAATAGTTATCTAAACTCATTAAATGCATTTTCAAACAATGTCCTTGCTTCTTCATCAACCAACTATTAGAGGGATGGCTTTCTCGAGTCTCTACTAATCTGTATTTTCTTGCGACCTAGTAAAGCCATCATAATGATATGCGCATTGTAATAGATTGAGGACTGTGGCATTAAAGTAAGGATTAGTCAGAGAGATTGGGTTAAGGTATGATAGCTATCTAGTTCTAAGAATAAATTGAATGATTTTGTAGGTGATATGCTGAATTACAGTCATGGAAGAGTGTTTATCATGAGTAAAAAAAAAAATTGTCCTGGAAAGCAGCAGAACAGAGTTCTGGCATTAACTGCCTGTATCCCTGGAAAAGCCTAACTATAAGTGGGCTGAAAATAGGGATGGGAATTTTGAGGGAGTTGTAAAGGAGAAAAACATTCAAAACAATTAATATAGGGCTTACTGATCGAAAGAGAATTAAACAAAGCGAGGGAGAAAATTGAGAGAAATTGTGAATGGGTACTGCAACCTGCTCTGCCATATCTTTTTCATTATGGCTAAAAATAATTTGAAGGAGCACAGTTCACTCTCATATTAAAGGATACATATTTTAATGGAAATATATTGTAAAAAAAATGCTTGAAACATGTCCACTGTACTTGGATTTTGTAAACCTAGAAAGCATATATACAAATGATAATATTTTTACAGGTAACTAAAAACAGTGATTGATATTTATTACTTGACTAGATGATAAAATTACTTAATATCACTGAAGCAGATTGATAAATATTCCAGAGCAAATTATCCAAAAACAAAATTGTTTTTAAATGTATCATATTTTTGCTGCAAACTTAATTTGCAGATAAGCAGTAAAGACTTGCAATGCCCATGCATTTAAACCTCAGATAAGTGAAGGTGTCTGAAATTTCAAGTGGCACACAAATTCTGGACTATAGATGTTAATGATGACATATAGAGGACAGTGAAGCAGTGGCAAACGTGTCAGAATGCAATGAGAACATTTATTGTATTCTAGCTATAGTGCTATATTTTACAGATAAAACAGAAATGCAGTTTGTTCTTACATAAGGATGCTGTTAAAACAATAATAAAATCATTAACAAGAAAATGCATGCTGTATGAAAGCTTTGACATTGCAAATCATATCAAGGGGGGAAATGTATTATAAACACATATTATTATTAAAGTAAATCAAAATGTTAAATTGTGTCTACTGCTCCTTCAACCAAAAGCAGGGATTACTTGTGCTCTATTACATGACATCCTGGCAATAATTCATGTATTATTCCTGAAATGACTCACTGAATTGATTTGTAAGAAACACACCAACAATTATATTGACATTGTTGGAATAAAAGAAAATATCCACTAATGAGATGCACCCTGCCCCGGCTTTAAGTAAACAATAAAGGTTAAAAAAAAAAGCTTTAATTTCCAAACATTTAATTAAGCAGGTTTGATCAGAGATCTGATTGGTCTCTCTAAGTATCTTGTCAATAATAAAAAAAAAAAATTTAAAATACTGCATGAAATGATGTATAAAAGGAGCAGGAACAAGAGTTGCAAGCAGATACAAATCAACCTTTCCTAAAATAATCATGTCTGGAACTAAAGGTGGATCTGGAGGAGGAGGTAGTGGACACAGAGGAGGATGCGGTGGACAAAGCGGTGGTGGAGACCGTAAGAATTACATTTTATTAATATATACAGTAATGCATGAAATCTATATAGTTATGCATTTGTATGGATAATATTTATTTCTAAATCTTAAAGAGTATTATACTTAGAAGTCAATTGTGTTATTCATGTGAATACGGTGGTATCTATTTTTTATTCTTTTGCTACCGTCCTCATATTTTGACCAAAATCACGACCCACAAGAAAATATTCCAGCTTAATTTCTTTGAGAAATAAAGAGACGTGTCTAAGAAGGGCACATAGAAAAAAAGTATCTGTATTATATTAAAGCTCAGACAATAAGACTGTGATCAACTTATTTTATTTTGACTTAATAAATGCAAGCCAATATTACACATCTTTCAAAATGGAGGATGATTAGCTTTTACTGTTAACATATTTTTCCAGTTTCTTCCAACAAAAGAGAATCCTTTATAAACTTGCATTCTTTAGAATTGGTTGGTGAAAAATAGTGTCAACTGATATAGTTTTGTCCAATATTATTACATCAAGTCTCAGAGTTTGCATTGCATGAAAGCATAACTAAAGATGCTATTGGATGCAGATATTTATATTTTAGGATAGGTGTTTGTTTCTAACTGTATATTTATATGGATATGTTCTCTCTATTTCTAGCTTGTGTACCAGTTCAACCATGCCAGAATGTGAATCCAAACCCAGTGCAAATATGCAAAGGTAGGTAACTTATTTGGGATCAAACCATTGCATTGTGTACTGTATTTATATAAGTGTAACACTAGTGTGTTTCTCATCTGCCATTCTATTAATAAAATACAGCAAACCTAAATTACCAACTAAGGTCTTTTACCTGTGGGGGTTCTGTTCTGTAGTACCAGTTGGATTAGTCTGAATTGTCGAACATACATTGATTTTAATTACTACAGTAAAAAGTTAGTTCTGAAAAGATTTTTCTTGAAATATGCAGAGTTTAACATATATATGTTCCTAAATTTCACATTTAAATGTAATTTACCGAACATGATACATATGCAAAAACTCACTGCTTATGCAGGATAGTATAAATATATGTCATCTTTAAGATGGGAATATTTTCAGGAAACCATGTCCATAGTATTCTCAGTAAATGCTCAGTAAAACAATAACTTTTATGCATGGCATCTCCAAGACAGTGGACAACCATTGCTTTATGAAAACATATTTAATTTAAAATCAGCAAAATTTCACTCGAATTGCCGATTTATGTTGTATTTACTATGAATGTTTTGTGCAGCTACATTCTGTGTGTCTGATATTTATCCTTTTAAAAATATGTTTAGCAACCACTTTTCAAATAACATTAGTATTACATAGTTGGACACAATTTTTGTACAAACAGTAACTAGACTACTGGCAATAACACATTTTTAATTTGAATAAAATTTACATGATAAATGGATATTTGCAGTCACCAAGAAGTTCTATGACCATATAAAAACTCAAGACTGTAGGCAGAGTGCTTTCATGAAGGGCACATGAGTGTCAAGTGACTTCTAATAGCCATAATTTTTTCATTAGAGGCAGCAAACTTTCTTATTAACATCAAGACTCTCAGATAAGTGATTACATTGAAACTCACTATTTATACAGATAATTATTATTAGTTATAGGAGTTCATACATTTATGAATAACTGCTGTGTATTATATCAACCACAATTAAAAAAGAACATTAGCTAATATAAAGGCAGCTGTCAGATATTAAGTGGCACCATCAATATTGTTAGATAATAAATGGTCACAGTGTAAACATTACTGAAATAGAGACTAACACTATAGTTTAAACAGTAGCAAATGTGTGTATTCATTTTTCTTTTTAGAAGTAGTTGACCCCTGTGTGCAGGTGGAAGGGGGAATTGGTGGTGGAAGCTATGTCATCGGAGGTCAAGGCGGTGGTCAAGTATCTTCTCAAGGAGGATGTCAAAGTAGTGGTCAAGGGGGTTATGGCGGTGGAGTCAAGAAGTGAGCAGCACAATTGAAAAAGTTACCCCATTAAATCTCTCTAACCCATATGTTAACTTAAAAGATTTAGAAAAAAATGTTCTGTATTATGTCATGACAGATCTATATTTACAATCCACTTTAAAGGTGTCGTATTATATCTAAATTGCTATTAATCTGAATAAAGCATATCTGGTTTAACACGGTGCTGTTTCATTTCTATAACACTTATTTTACTCAAACTGATGACATAAAATACAGATCACATTATTGCTAGCGCTATTTGTTGACACAGGCTCACAGCACAGTGGGGTCACAGTCATAGGTGGGCCAATGCTGAGTAAGAAATCTAGGGAGCCTTTTTTAAGTATAAAAGCATATAGCGCTGTTTTTAACATGTCCCCACCTATCCCTCTGCTTAAACCCCCCAGGGAACAGATGTTGAAGCACTACAGAGAGCGCTATTTTGTACTGGCCCACCAGGGAATGGGCTATTTAATTTACACTTGTCCACCAGAGCATGGGCTCTTTATTGAACACTGGACCACAATTCCCTAACATGCACACACACACACACACACACACACACACACACACACAGACTAAGGTCCATTTGATAACAGCCAATTAACCTACCAGTATGTTTTCAGAGTGTGGGAGGAAAACAGAGCACCCGCAGGAAACCCACACAATCACGAGGAGAACATACAAGCGCCACACAGATAAGTCCATTGTCGGAAATCAAGCTTATGACTCCGGTGCTGTGAGGCAGAAGTACTAACCACTAAGCCGACGTGCTGCCCCATCATGTGAAATTAGTTCTTATTGGTCAATTTAAAAAAAAATATTATAAACTAGTAATATTCTTATAAATGATGAACCTGGGTAAACAAGTTAACTCATCTACTCCTTCAATAACCATATAACCTTCCATGCAGCCAAGTTAGATGCTTGATATTGAGGAAATGATGTATGTCACTGCAGATTCTGTGGCATATTATAAATAAACTATAATGATGATAGTGAAGTTTTCCATATACTATTTCTCCTGCTATAATTATTATTATTATTATTATTATTATTATTATTATTATTATTATTATTATTATTACTATTATTTTTTATTTATAAAGTGGCAACATATTTGGAAAATTTGTACATTGAGAGACTTATGACACAAACAAATGACATACAATGACATGAAACAAAAGTGAAAAGATGGCCCTGCCCAAATAAGCTTACAATGTAAGAGGTCTGGGGAACACTTTGCAAGGTAGCAAAATATCAATTGTTGCTGCTGGTGTGTTTGGCTACAGAAGTGTTATCAGTCACCAATATTAAATCAATTTCTGGCTACTGGAAATTCTGTGTATTGGGATGGTTGTAATCAGGAGAGACAGATGTACTAATCATTGTATAAATATTAACACAGTCAGTTTTGTGACTGGTATTTTTCTTTAGAATCATGTTCACTTCTGGAAACAGAGCCAGGACAAATGTTCCCAATGTCCGGCTGCAGAGATCACCATACTAGGAACAGAGAAAGCAAAAGCAAAAACGATTGTCAAAAGTGACAGTTGAACTCATTTGCCCCAATATCTGAACTGAGTATTCAACAGATCTTTTTAACAACCCTTTCCTTGGTGTGATTAAATACTTTGTTACCACTCTGCAATTTCCAACAGCCTACACAAATTTGCTATTGATTTATATTTATATTTTATATAAGAAGATTATTGTGTAGGATGTAGAGCACAGAGAAAATGTAAAGTGCAGCCATCTCTAACTGCTAACCAACTAAAATAGCAAGAAACATGCTTTCAAATGAAAGACAAGAGGGGCTAAGGGTTTTAAATATATTATTATTATTATTTAAAGGTAGACTTTAATGAACATCTATGTTTAACATGAATGTTTTAGCAAAACACATATTATTTGGTACTGAATGCACCACTGCCCTGAAATAAATTTAACCTACTGTATCTATAATGAATTAAGAAAAAAAGTCAAGCATGAGGCTGCTAAGCATACTGAAGATAATATTCCCCTTTTTAATTTGTTTGATACTCATTATTCTCATTATACTAATTCAGTCATTGTAAAGGCCAAAAGAGGAATGCAATTTAAGGTTGAATCATCAGTTCAAGTCACATGGATCTTGTTATTATAAGTATGGTTGTCAGTATAACCAAGACCGAGTTTTGCATTTCAGGAGAATACCATGACTCAATAAATAGACATGATTGAGTGGTGCAACCCCATTTTAAGCATCTTCAAAGGAGAAACCTTATAAGAAAAAAAGGCAGTTTGGCTTCTGTCTCTCTTGGCCCCCTCCAATTGTAGAAAATACTCAAAAATTCAGCCGTTATAGACTGTACAATATTAATAGAAATGGACAAAGGCAGTTTGGTTTCTGTCTATCTAGGCCCCCCTCCACTTGTAGAAAATACCAAAAAATTCAGCCGTTATAGACTGTACAATATTAATTGAAATGGGCAAAGGCAGTTTGGTTTCTGTCTCTCTAGGCCCCCCTCCACTTGTAGAAAATACTCAAAAATTCAGCCATTATAGACTGTACAATATTAATAGAAATGGACAAAGGCAGTTTGGTTTCTGTCTCTCTAGGCCCCCCTCCACTTGTAGAAAATACTTAAAAATTCAGCCGTTATAGACTGTACAATATTACTAGAAATGGACAAAGGCAGTTTGGTTTTTGTCTCTCTAGGCCCCCCTCCACTTGTCGGAAATACCCAAAAATTCAGCCGTTATAGACTGTACAATATTAATTGAAATGGACAAAGCCAGTTTAGGGTCATTCTGTGTATGACACCCTACCCTTAATGAGAAATTGCCCAAAAAGCAGCCTTTCAAGACGGTATGTGATATAGAAATGCCCCAGGTCCCTTTCTTCTTTGGGGAGTAAATTGCACCCTACACTTAAATAGAAAGTTTTAAAAAGATGTTATCGTCATCCTCTTCAGTTTCATCCTCACCCTCATCAGTGTGTACGTCATCATAACAGACTATCAATTCATCGCCGTTTGAATCCGCCATTAGAGAACAGTCAGTGCTTGGATGTCTTTGATGGTGAAGGCCTTCCTCGTGGAAGATGTAGTTCATTTTTATAAACATCATTTTCTCCACATTTTTGGGTAGTAACCTTCTACGGCGATCACTGACTAAGTTCCCGGCTGTGCTGAACACTCGTTCAGAGTACACACTAGAGGGTGGGCAGCTTAGGTATTGCAAAGCAAGTTTCTACATGGGTTTCCAAATGGCCTGCTTTTCTTTACAGTAAGGAAATGGACTGTCTGACATTTCCATATCAATTACCTCTTGAAAATAATCCTCCGCCATCCTTTGCATGTTAATACTCATATTGGATGGAGTTATGGGCAAGGTCACACATTTTTTTGAAAAATCCCTCAAACCAGTCCTGATATTAAACTGTTCTGGTCTGCCCCTTGCGTCTTCCCTGCTTATTTTTTGAAAATTTAATTTTTTACGAGCAGCAGCTACTTGAGAAACTGAAGGAGGACACTTCATCAAGCCAAGGCCCAGTTCAGCGGACAACTTGCTGAGCAATAGCTCCTTGCAAAAGTTCACATTTCGTTCATTTTCAAGCAAAGACTCAATGTAGGTCTTAAACCTTGGATCAAGCACAGTCGCCAAAACGTACTGATCCGAGTTCAAAATCTTAATAACTCGAGGATCATTGTGAAGCGAATTAAGTACTTAATCTACAAGGCCAACATACTTTGCAGAATTGCTTGCTTTCATCTCCTCCTTCAGTTTCTCAAGCTGCTTTTCCAATAGTCTAATTAAAGGAATGACTTGGCTCAAGCTAGCAGAGTCTGCACTCACTTTACTCGTCACAACTTCAAATGGTTTCAGCACCTTGCACAGCACTGAAAGGATTCCCCACTGTGCAAGAGTGAAATACATCCCTCCTCCTTTCCCAATGTCATGGCTTGTGCAATACGCTTGGACGGCTTTGCGCTGTTCCTCCATCCTCTGAAGCATGTACTGGGTGGAATTCCACCTAGTTACCACCTCTTGCTTAAGTTGGTGGCAGGGCAAGTTAAACTGTTCTTGGAGCTGCTGCAATCTCCTACATGCTGTGGCAGAATGCCTGAAATGGCCTGAAATTTTACGAGCCACCGAAAGCATCTCCTGCACCTCATGGTTATTTCGTTTGAAGCTCTGCACCACCAAGTTGATGGTGTGAGCAAAACAGGGAATGTGATGGAATTCACCCAGCTGTAATGCTCGCACTATATTGTTGGCGTTATCAGAAATGACATATCCTGGGGAGAGTCCAAGTGGTATAAGCCATGTATCAATCACATCTCTTAGTTTGCGTAACAAATTGTCAGCTGTATGCCTGTTAGTGAAGCCGGTGATACAAAGAGTGGCCTTCCTGTGACAAATGTTACGTAGTGGTGTACATGCTGCTGCTGTTCCTGAAGGTGAAGGTGAATGACCAACCCATTGGGCTGTCACAGTCATATAGTCTTTGGTTTGACCACTTCCACTTGTCCACATATCTGTGGTTAAGTGGACAGTAGGCAGAATGGCATTTTTCAGCACAATCTCTACATTTGTACACACTTTTTGATATAGTTGTGGAATAGCTTAATGGGAAAAATGGTGTCGCGATGGAATTCTGTAACGCGGACACAAAACCTCAATTATCTGTGAAAAACTAGCTGCGTTTATTGTGGATATTGGATGCAGATCTAACACTAACATGGCAGCCATGGCGTCTGTGATTCGCTTAGCGACTGGGTGACTGCTGTCATATTTGCTTCCCCTAGCAAATTATTGTTTCACAGTTAATTGTTGAAATGTAGGACTGCTCTTTTTCTTGGCCCTCCTCTGGGCTGACAATTTACCCCCAGCAGCAGCAACAGCAGCAGCATTGGGACTAACGCATTCTTCAGAGGAATCAATTATAGTGCAGGAGTCATCCAGCCTTAATAAGTGGATTGCAGGGCTAACTCCGAGCACTTCTAAAAATATTGATGAGGATGGTGTGGTGGGTGTATTTTGTAGCCGTCGGGATGTCGGTGACCGAAGGGTCCTAGCTGATGATGGAGTGCTTGTAATTTTTTTGGAACAACTTTCAGTTTTTCCCAACACTTTGCCATGAACTCTCATTAAATGGCGCAACATAGACGAGGTTCCAAGATGGTTAAGGTCCCTCCCTTGACTGACTGTGGCTTGACATACACTACAAATGGCTATACAATTGTTGTCTGGATTTGGGTAGAAATAATTCCAAACATAAGAAGTGGATTTTTATGTTTTATAGACAGGCATGACAATGGCCTTTTTCTTGTCACGTGCCAGAACTGCTGCCACTGGTGCAGGACTTACACAAACAACCTCATCCTCATCAACATCTTCATTAGCGCCGTCATCGCCTACACAAATCTCCCCCTCATCCTCTTCTAATTCCAAAGTGGCATCCTCAATTTGTGTATCACCGGCTACACTCGGGCTGTTCAGACACACATCAGCAGAACTGCTAAAGCGCCCTTCTTTATGTGTACTCTAACAGAATGCTCACTATTAGACATACCACTGTTACATGGACTCTCCACAGGGATTGTTGTCATTTCTGAATCAGAGCATACATTATCCTCTACTGCCTTACTGTTTTCTTGCAGCTCGAATTTGACGCATAACAGTAGTGGTGCACCACTTTTAGACTCCAAATTACTTGGTCTTGCTTGGTCACGAGTGACCGTACAAGAAGAAGGCTCGGTAAGATTTTTGGATCTGCCACTAATAGAGGAAGGCGAAGGCCTCATTCTTTCTTTGCCACTGCGTGTGTAGAATGGCATGTTGGCAAAAAAAAATTTATCGGCACTAAACTTTTCCTCAGTTACACTTCTTTTTCACTTCAACATGGTAAATTCTTTTTTGGTGTGTGTTTTTTTCCCTGATTTAAAAAGACTATGTACTTTTATATCGCCTTTACCAGATGACGTACTGGGAACACTACCATCAGGACTGGTGACAGAACCTGGTTGCTGATTCTGCTAATATGTGGACTGCTTTGAATCCATTTTAATGAGGCCAAACCACTTGTAGTGCAAAAAATTGTATAGATACTGCTGATAAATAGCACTTTTGACAGCAAGAAAAATTATTATTTCACACTGGGTAATATGTGACACCCCAAAGCACTTGTAGTGCCAAAAATTGTATTAGATAGATACTACTGACAAATATGACTTTTTGTTACAGCTAGAAAAATTAGTGTAAAACACTGGGGAATATGGGACACCCCAAAGCACTTGTAGTGCCCAAAATTGTATTAGATAGATACTGCTGACAAACATGACTTTTTTTTGACAGCCAGGAAAATTAGTGTAAAACACTGGGGAATATGGGACACCCCAAAGCACTTGTAGTGCCAAAAATTGTATTAGATAGATACTGCTGACAAATATGACTTTTTTTGACAGCCAGAAGAATTAGTGTTTAACACTGGGGAATATGGGACACCCCAAAGCACTTGTAGTGCCAAAAATTGTATTAGATAGATACTGCTGACAAATATGGCTTTTGACAGCCAGAAAAATTATTCTAAAACACTGGGGAATACGGGACACCCCAAAGCACTTGTAGTGCAAAAAAGTTAAAAAAAAAAAAGCCTCCTCTATCCTCCTCTCTTCCTGCTCTAACAATTGGTAATAGAATTGATATTAATAATAATAGATTTGTATAGAATAGAATTGAAACAATAATGTGTACACTTATTGCTCTGTCCCTGCGCTAATGTAGCCTGTGACCTAACCCTGCTCTTTCTCTCTGTCAAATGGCGATGGATTGCTGTGGAGGCTGGTATTTATGCTTTTCAAATCTCGCGAGAACCGAGCTCAGAAAGACGAATACGTCACAATGATGTTTTGCCTCGATTTCGATACCGAATGGGCGGGTACTCGGATAGGCAAAGTTTGGGTGGGTTCGGATCTCGGGGAACCGAGCCCGTCCATCTCTAGTCCGACGCTACATCAGGCCCATTGTGTCCTGGCAAAAGTCTAATGAAGTCTAAAGAAATTAGTGCTCTGTCTAAAGATCATAGGTTAAACTTCCTTCCCTGACTTGTCAGGGCTCTCAGACCTGCCTTTGCCTACTCTTTCCTGACCAATCAATTAACTCTAGAGATTTAGGACAAATTAAGCAAGCAATTAAAGTTAGCAGAACAGCCTTCCACATTTATACTAATATGGAAACATCCCCAATTTCTGTTGGGAAATTCCTCTATCTATGCACAACTGTGGGTTAAAGCATGGATCATTTACCTATATTATGGGTGAATGTGTAACTAATTCATGTGTGAAAAGTATGACTTACCTCGCACATTCCATTATATACAGATGAAGGGATTTATCCAGTCTCAGATCAATTCAGTTAAACAGAGGCAACTAATTTGAGAGCACATATATTACACAACTGGAAGAATTGAGAAGTTTTCTATTATATAGCCCAATATTTTCCCCAGACACCAATCTGCAGAATTATTTGAATTGATGTTTAGGAATATCTCTGGTCCAGAAAAAATGGTTGTTTATTCAATATCATATAGCAAAAAAATCAATTAACATTGCTTTGAAAGAAAGTGTGTATAAAATATATACCTGAAGTTATATGCTCCCCTCCAAATTACACAGTATTTACCCTTAATTATCTAATATATGATGGTTAAACAGCTGTGTTTATACACATTTGGTAGGACTGCCCCTTAATTTCCAGATATTGCAACAACATCTTTACCTTAATTTGCATCAGCTATCCCATAGCCTATTACAAGTGTTCTTGAGCAAACCTATAAAATCACCCAGTAACTCTACAGATAGTTTAATTCTCCATATATGAAATGCAGTCAAATTTCAATTGTCAAGGACTGGAAGAAACCAGTACAGCTTTCCAAAAATGCGGTAATTAACAGAATCTGGTACAAAGTTTCTATGGAGTATATCTCTAGTTTTTTTAATGACACTTAAAATTTTTCATAAAGTTTTTCATAAATCCACCTTACCAGAAAATGTTTAAAATATTACACATGACACAAGTGTTGACTCCTTATATTTGCAAATTAGTTCATTCTTATCTGGACGATAACTATTGTTACTAAAAATAAGAGTACTTCCCCCATAACCTCTGACCTTTCTCACCCACACCTCTCTTGCCTATGAAACGTAAAACAGCAGATATAGTTTTTTGCTTCTGGTCTTTGTGTTTTCTTCTGTTCTCTTCACACCACACAGTTACTTATATTTTATTGTTCTATTGGCTTGGCCCATGAGACGTTATCTTTTAAGATATATTGTATATTGTATTCTAGCCATTTGCTAAAAGATGTTCAACTCTATTTTTAAATTTGTTTACTTAATATTTATGACTTTTCTATATAACCTGCTATTATAAATAAAGGGATTTAAAATTAAACTGCCTTTCTGAACTCTATTAATAACTTTGATGTATTTGAATGTTTCTATCATATCATACAGTCCCTTCACCTCTCTAAATTGTACGCATTCAGCGTTTGCAATCTTTCCCAATTAGATTTTTATGCAGGTTATGCACCATTTTAGTAGTCTTCTCTAATTGTTTTTTCTATTGTATTAATGTTTTAGGAAGATATGGCCTCCAGAACCGTATATAGCATTTGAGGATATATCTTACCAGGGATGATATAACATTCCTTTTCCTGAAATAATATTTCTATCTATGCAAATAAGTTTTTTACTGGCTTCTCCCAATTCTGAAAAAACAAAACAACATTTTGAATCCATACTGACATAGACTACAGAGAAAGCAATGTATTGTAACATTGTACCATTCTTGTGTTTTAACTCTAATTTCTGATTCAAAAGTATTCTCAAACACATTAAATCATTGTTTCTCTGTACATGTTGAAACCAAGTCCCTCTTCAACTCATTTGCAAGATACGGTAATAAAGCCCTGATACAGTGGTTATAAAATGTATTCACTCCCTCTGGCATTTTTCACATTTTAGTTTTTTACATGATGAAATCACAATGGATTTATCTAGGAATTGAAAACAAAAACTCTGTAATTTCAAATGAAATAGTAAATATGAAAACAGACAAAATGGATTACATAAAGTAAATTACATTTGTCTATAACTTGCTCTATCCCCTTTGTCCTCTATATTCACAACATTTCCACTTTCTGAGACAGAGACGCATCTCCCTAACAGTATTCTCTCATCCCAATGCTTGATGGTAGTGATAATGTTCTTAGGATGAAGTGCTGTGTTAGTTTTGTGCCATACATAGCATCTAATGGTGAATGCAAAAAATAAAATCTTGGTTTCTTCAAACCATATAATCTTGCTCCACTTGGTGTGTGGGACTCTCACGTCTTTTCTTGCAAAGGAGATAGATTTCATGTGAATATGTATAAGTCAGGCGCAAATATTCAACAGCATAGTGAGAATATGAATCATATACTGTAGCAAGTGTTTACATTTTCAAGTCTTTCAAGTTAAGTTCCATAGTCTGCACTTATTTCAGTCATTTGGTCAACACTAATCTCAGCCCACTTATCAGTGTTCTTTTCCAGAAAACCAGTTTTCAAAGTAGTTTATGAGAAAAACTCCAAAAGTCATGCATAAATGAAAAAAATGGAAATATATTTATATCTGGGATGTGGAACTACCTAAATCCCATTTCTCTCTCTTCTATAAATTTATAACAAGTCGCTTGGTGCAGTTGTTATATTCTATGCCAACTGCCAGGATCTGTGTCAATGGCTATACAACTGCCCCGTTTGTTCTGGTTAGGGGAACTCAATATGTCAATGTCTCCTGCCCTTTTTGTGTTGACCATAGAGCCTCTGGCTTGCCTTATCCGTTCACACCCTGATATTAGGGGACTCAGGATGGGAAAGGCTGTGGACAGTATAGCACTATATGCAAATGACATGCTGGTTTTCTTGGAAGACCCAGTCTAGTCTGTTATATGCCTCATTGAGACAGTTGTCCAGTTTGGCAAATTCTCAGCTCTATAATTTCCATAGAGTATATTTTACTTCCACTAGATTACATAAATTGGGATAACGTAAAAATTCCCATTGTCCCAAGTGCAATGCTCCCTTAGGCATATGATTTGGGTGTGTCCTGTGGTGCAAACCTTCTGGAACACAGTGTGGCGATGTTCTTCATCAACACTAGAAGTTAGCTTTGTGTACACAAGTTTGTCTCGTTGGTCTCACATTGCAGAAATACTTTACTAAGATAGTGCTTAAATATATACTCAATTTAACCTCACTTGCTAAGGTGATTAAAGCATGGGATGGATGGTGCCTGAGCCTCCTGGTGTTTCAAACTGGATTGCTCTGGTGAATGACATTTGGAAATACGAAAGATTCATGTACGAGAGTAGAGAGGATCCCTGCAAATGCTATAAGATTTGGCATTCCTGGTATAAATCACCATCATCATCAAAATTATTAGAAGGTGGGGGGGGGAGTGAAATGGGAGCCAGTTATGATGACCCCTTCAATGATTCCTCATTCTATTCTTGTTGGGTATGCCAACCCTGTGCAGCACTATAATGCTGATATGCAGCCTTTATGTGATGTCACTGCGCTGATAACTATTAAGTTATAAATCTGTTGAGTTTATGTATATGTATGGACTTTTACCTTTTCAAAGCAGGTAATTTTTGCCTGCTTATAGCTTTTATGTCCTGCTGCATAAGAAAGTTCTCACTGCCTGATTATGTCTTAGTCAGATAAGCTATTTTTATTTCGTTAGATTAAAAATGTATGTATCATGTGTTTTCTAAAATCAATAAAAATAGTTTATCGTAAAAAATTTTTATAAGAAGAAAGCACTTTTACTAACTTTAAAAATGTTTTTCAACTTGCCAAACATACTGCGTCTTCACACCAGAATGAGTGTCCATACCTTTCACAACAGAAAATAAAACAGTATGTGTAAGATGACAAGCCACGATAGCCGTCACCATGGAGACAGAGGAAACTCTGTTTCTTAAGGCTATACTTGATCCTATTGTTTGGCCCCCTGTCACTCCATACATAAGCCACTGCTGCATCTGAACGGACTCAGTCGTTCAATAAAGACGGAACCACTGTCAGCCAAATTAATATTGAAGGTGGGGAAAAATTAACAAATTTATTTATTTTTATGTTTAATAAAGCAGAGCTCTTTTGCTTTAATTTCAACAAATAAAAAAACATTTTCTGGACCAATAGAAATTTTTTATTTTTTTTCAACACTTAATAAAGGCTATATTATTCACTATTTTCTCATACTGGAAATTCCTTCTTATTTGCAACTGAGGGCAAATCTTATAAACATAGAAACAGCTAAACTAAATCTCATGTGCATATAGAGTCATTCTCCAATAGATGTTATATATTCATATAGACATTGTAGCCATTAGCTAAACCCACTTTAAAAGCAGAGAAATTTATTCATAATGAACCAACTATGAAAGTGGAAAGATATTATCTTCATAAGAAATTCTTTTCAACATCTTCCTATTACAAGAAAATGTTAGAAGATAATTACAATAGATATTGTAGACTTGTTTATTATTTAAGAAAACACAGTCTGGATGTGATCACATGGACTTCACTCACCTGCAGCTTAATCTGCCACCTGCCCTTACTGACTATCACTGTTTTAAATACCTGTCAGGTTCACTGAATTTTTGCTGGTTTTAGCATTCACACGTTTGCTTCTCAATGCTCCTGTTCCTAAGAATATTCTGCTCCTGTCTGATACTTGGTTTTGACCTCTGCCTGTGGCCTGACCACATCTGTCCCCCTGTTGCTGCCTGGACAGTTTTTTTGCTTGTGACCCCGACCATGAATATTGCTGCCTGGACCGACCCTTTGCCTGTTGTTTGACCTTTTTTCTGTGAGACCACCTCCCAGCAGCAGGATCGTGGTGCTTGCTATCCGCTCCATCAGAATCACCTGTGTCAGCTGTGTTTCACCGTCCAATTTACAGCTCCTTCCCTTGCACTGTGTTGCTCTCCAGATCCATCCTCTACTCTATACTGCCAAACTGTTATACTGGTGGAGATTAGTACTACATCCTATTGCAACTCAGTATATCTGCTTTATCTGGTCCAGAATCATCCTGCATCCTTGTTGCAATAGAAATCTCTGCTCAGCATCCCACTGCCAAGTCCTCTTTGGTGCCCACCTACATGAGTTAAGTTATCATTATTCGAGATTAAGTCCTTAGGACAACCGAGTATCGGCAAACATATCTGGTTCCATGTGAAAGGGGGTTGCTAATAGTGAAGCTCTCGGCAATAATAAGTTCTGATAACTTAACTCGTAGGGTGATTCGTGACATTTCTTCAATATCTTGCAGTATTTACCAAATACATTTTCATACCTCTTATGTCTATTAAATTGGGTGATGAATGCAAGATTGCACTTTTGTTCGTTCTGTTCTCTGTTTTTTTATTTTAAAAGAGATACATTCTCCCTTTTTTCACATTCACATATGAGCCATCAATTATATTTTCAGAGTATCCCTTTTGGAGTAATTGTTTTTTTTATATTTCTTTGTATTCGCATGAACTGACATGTTGGAATATTATCTAACCAATTTTATGATAATAGCTATTTGTCCAAATGTAGAAATTACTGTCAGTAGGTGTATTATATGCAACACTTTCTTTACTGATATTAAAAGTTAGTCTGATATTGTAAGGGTCTGTATTTAGATATTGACAAAAAATCCTGATTTTCTCTGTCACCTTTCCATATAAATATAACTATGTATCTGTACCAGGACATCAGACCTGCCCCCTGTCTCCCACAACACCATACAAAAAAGATCCTCTCATTTACTCATGTAGATGTTTGCATAGCAGGGAACAAATCTGGTGCCCATGGTCGCCCCAATGTTCTGTATATATAATGTTGCATAAAAATTCTGCCATCTGTAACAATTAATGTGCTTTGAGAAAGACCCCAGAGAGCAGGTTGAAAAGTGTCGGCATCGAATAAGATTGTAAGAAAATAACATCTCCAGAAGCAAAGTGCGTGTCAAACTGTTTAACCCGGGACATAACATCAGAACGCTGACATTCACAAGAGACACTAGTAAGAGCCTATGCCCTATAAAGATTATAAATGTTATGTTTTGATATATATTTTCTATTCATAATGAGAGTGTGATTTTATGCTGGTTATATTAAACAGAAGTTTTAAAGGCATTATGCCAGATTTAGCTTCTGTTCTGTTTTATACATATATTGATTACTACTGAGCAAAGGATCCTAAGAAGAAAGCTATTTGAAGGAGGTAATTGACCACAGAGTTTGTTGAGGATTTATGGAGTCATAAATATTTTAGAATTGTTACACGGGCAGCACGTTGGTTAAGTGATTAGCACTTCTGCCTTACAGCACTGGGGTCATGAGTTCAATTCCTGACCATGACCTTATCTGTGATGAGTTTGTATATTCTCCCCATTTTTGCGTGGGTATCCTCCGGGTGCTCCAGGTTCCTCCCACACTCAAAAAAACCCATATTGCTATGTTAATTGGCTGCTGACAAAATTGACCCTAGTCTGTGTGTGTGTGTGTGTGTGTGTGTGTGTGTGTTAGGGAATTTAGACTGTAAGCCCCAATGGGGCAGGGACTGATGTGAGTGAGTTCCCTGTACAGCGCTGCAGAATTAGTGGCGCTATATAAATGGTGATGGATGATGATGATTGTATTACTATTTCATTTTTCACGTTTATATATGACTCTTTGGAGTTAAACTACTTTGAAAATTATTTTTCTGGAAAAGAACACTGATCAATAAGTGTTGACCAATGGACTGAGATGAGTGCAGGTTAATGAACTTGGCTTGAAATACTTGAACATTTAAACACTTGCTACATTATATGATTTGTATGCTATCTATGTTTTAGAGTATTTGCTCCTGAGTTATACACTCATTTTGTTGAAAGTAGGGTGTAGTGGTACCCATGAGTGAAATTTGGCAGCATTTCATAGGAAGCACTTAAAATGAGTATTACTATCCATTTTAATGCTTTATCTCTGCCACCCTCTCATAAAGCACAGATTAGTGAAGTACCTGGCAATTGTTGTTACATAGACAGTTTCTCCAATCTTTACCCTAGAAGACTATAACTTTGCCAAAGTTGTCATCTTGGTTGCCTCCCTAACAAAATTTCCTTCTTACATGGTAGTTCTTGGATGGTGGACTGTATAGATAGACAAATTCAGTGTTATCAGCAGATCTTTATTTTGTCATACATGGCACATTGTTTATTCGCTGTTAACTATAACTTTGTGCAGAATTCCTTCCTCTTTGGTTCTCCAGCAAATAAAAAATCCTTACTGTCTATCACATGAATTGACCTGTTGCTGTGACCCTGATCATTATTTTACTTTCCTTCTTTTCTCCTGTCCTTGAACTCCTCTTGTTTTCTGGATTCACTATTAACCTCTTCATACTCTGACCATGGCATGATTAATGGATTTTACCGTGAACTCCACCAGCCCTGATCTCAGCCTCTATTATCGGTATTACTATTGGATGTAGCCAGCCCTGACCTTAGCTTGTTTATAGTTTCTGCTATTGATCTCTACTTATCCTGACTTTTGGCATGTGCCCTGGACTGCATCTTGCTTCTCTCATTTACAACCTCTTACCACCCCCTCACTCAGCAATACCATATTAAATAAGCAGTTGAAACAGTGAAGTATGAAGCTACAATAAAGGTTAGAAACAACGTATGCCTGCAGCACTGATATTTGTGATTCCCAAGCCACACATATGTTTAATCCATCCTGGTTTCATATTAAAAAAAGAGCTTTGATTTATATTAACGTTATGTATAGTTAAATAATGAAGCAGAGGTTTCAACTTCTGCTGCTGTAAGGACCGCGCAAGGAGAAGTGCCTCACAGGCGACAAACTCCTAGTACTTAGGAACTTACCACAATTCGCGTGGATGACCGAGCACTGCCTCCAACACTAGACTCAAAGGGAAAAAATCTTCGTCCACCCGAAGATTGTCTTCTCGCTATGGGGTCACCCATGTAATCCTAAGGACCGGTTGCACAGGGCCCGAAAGAGGCTCACTGGAACAGCACACCACCGAAGTGTCAACTGCCGCACGGAACCGCCAGTCGTCACTGCCGGAACTCGATATGCCTGCCTTCACTCAAGCGGAACACCTGTGCCAGTCCAGAACCGCCAGAGAACCTGCCGGAATTGTGGACTGGAACACTCAAATAGAACCACGGGCCGCCCCTGGAACTCAATTGAGTTGTGCTGCACTGCCAGTGAGATACTCAATTACCACCTCTGGAAACCAGCGTAACCCCAGGGAGGCTGACCACGCAAGTACACAGCTGCTATCTAACCAGCCAGTTACTAAAGCACTAACAGGAGCCTTCTGCTCTACTGTTGTCTCCCACCTAGTTTACTCACAGCACACACAGGACCGTGCCCTACTCACTCAGGGCTCTCATGCCACTGACTACAGGGCCTTGTGCCCTGACTATGGGCTCTAAGCCCTTACCATGGGCCTTATGCCCTGTCACACTATGGGCGCTGTGCACCTGACTAGGCCTAACTGTGGCTATAACTGTGGCCTAACTATGGGCTCTAGCCCCCTAACTAGGGCCTTGTGCCCTTTGCTGGCAAAGGCTTTGAGCCTCTAACTACCTAAATGGGCCTTATGCCCAATTACACTGATCCTTGTGCCCCCTAGCTGTTGCCACGGGCCTAGTGCCCGATATTGCCCGGGGCCTTGTGCCCTTAGCCAGAGTAGTGTGCTGAGGGCGGGGGCCCGGTAGAAGGGCTTTACCTGCTTCCCTGGTCTTCGGGGATATTCTCCTGTCTTTTTCCCCTCTGCCGTCGCATCTATGCTCAGCCGCCATCTTCTTGTCTTGATCCCGGTGATGTTCAGATGGCAGAGGAGCTCTTAGCCCTGACAAAGGCTTTCTGCTGCCGCTGGTGATCTCCACTGCCTCCTTTTCTTCTCTGCTTGATTGCGACTATCTCCGATGCACGTCCTCTTCTCTCAGGCTCCGCCAACGTACTAAAGATGGCGCACTGACATCATCATGCAGCATCGACGCAATGCTACGTGATGACGCGGTGAGCCCCGATTGGCTCACCACCCTGGCCGGACAAAGACGACAGCCGCCACCCTGAGGATGACGACAGCCCCAAGGGAAGCGCCCATAAGGTGAGTTCCCCACATTGCAGCCTCTACCCAATAGTATTTTGCTAATCCTACAATCAGCAACTGGCGTATATTAACAAAAGATATCCAAACCACTATGAAATTGATCATACAATCTTTCAAATGTATGTCAGTACCAGAGGAAAGCTAAGCACAGAATATATTGTGGATTCCAGGTAGAGATGGGCGGGCTCGGTTCCCCGAGTTCCGAATCCATCCGAATTTCGCCTATGCAGGCTCGGTACTCTCCCGCACATTCGGATTCGAAATCGAGGCAAAACGTCATTGTGAAGTATTCGTATTTGTGAGCTCGGTTCTTGCAAGATTTGAAAAGCATAAATACAGGCTATATCAGCGCAGGGACAGAGCAATAATTGGACACATTATTGTTTCAATTCTATACAATTCTAATATTAATACCAATTGTTAGAGCAGTAAGAGAGGAGGCTTTTTTTAAAACTTTTGGCACTCCAAGTGCTTTTTGGGTGTCCCATATTCCCCATTGTTTTAAAGTAATTTTTCTGGCTGTCAAAAGTCATATTTGTCAGCAGTATCTAAAACAATATTTTGCACTACAAGTGCTTTTGGGGTCTCCCATATTCCCCAGGGTTTTACAGTAATTTTTCTGGCTGTCAAAAGTCATATTTGTCAGCAGTATCTAAAACAGAATTTTGCACTACAAGTGCTTTTGGGGTCTCCCATATTCCCCAGGGTGAAAGACTAATTTTTCAGTCTGTCAAAAGTCATATTTGTCAGCAGTATCTAAAACAATATTTTGCACTACAGGTGCTTTTGGGGTGTCCCATATTCCCAAGTGTTTTACAGTAATTTTTATGGCTGTCAAATGTCATATTTGTAAGCAGTATCTAATACAATTTTGGCACTACAAGTGCTTTGGCCTCATTAAAATGGATTCAAAGCAGTCCACATATGAGCAGAATTAGCAACCCGGTTCTGTCACCAGTCCTGACGGTAGTGTTCCCAGTACGTCATCTGGGAAAGGCGATGTCAAAGTACATAGTCTTTTTAAATCAGGGAAAAAAACACACACCAAAAATTTTTTTTACAGTGTTGAAGCGAAAAAGAAGTGTAACTGAGGAAAACTTAAGTGCCGATAAAAAAATAATTGCCAATATGCCATTCTACACACGCAGTGGCAAAGAAAGAATGAGGCCTTCGCCTTCCTCTATTAGTGGCAGATCCAAAAATCTTACCGAGCCTTCTTCTTGTACGGTCACTTGTGACCAAGCAAGACCAAGTAATTTGCAGTCTAAAAGTGGTGCACAACAACTGTTACGCGTCAAAGCAGAGCTGCAAGAAAACAGTAAGGCAGTAGAGGATAATGTATGCTCTGATTCAGAAATGACAACAATCCCTGTGGAGAGTCCATGCAACAGTGGTATGTCTAATCGTGAGCATTCTGCTAAAGTACCCATAAAGAAGGGGCCTTTCAGCAGTTCTGCTGATGTGTGCATGAACAGCCCGAGTGTAGCCGGTGATGCACAAATTGAGGATTCCACTTTGGAATTAGAGGAGGATGAGGGGGAGATTTGTGTAGGTGATGAGGGCGCTAATGAGGATGTTTATGTGGATGAGGTTGTTTCTGTAAGTCCTGCACCAGTGGCAGCAGTTCTAGCACGTGACAAGAAAAAGGCCATTGTTATGCCTGGCCATAAAACAAAAAAATCCACTTCTTATGTGTGAAGTTACTTCTACCCAAATCCAGACAACAATTGTATAGCCATTTGTAGTGTATGTCAAGCCACAGTCAGTCGAGGGAGGGACCTTAACCATCTTGGAACCTCGTCTATGTTACGCCATTTGACGAGAGTTCATGGCAACGTATTGGGAGAAGCTGAAAGTTCTTCCCAAAAAATTACAAGCACTCCATCATCAGCTAGGACCCTCCGGTCATCGACATCCCGGCGGCTACAAAATACACCCACCACACCATCCTCATCAATATCCTCAGTAGCGCTCGAAGTTAGCCCTGCATCCCACTTATTAAGGCTGGATGACTCCTGCACTATAATTAATTGCTCTGAAGAAAGTGTTAGTCCCACTGCTGCTGCTGTTTCTGCTGCTGGGGGTGAATCGTCAGCCCAGAGGAAGGCCAAGAAAAAGAGCAGTCCTACATTTCAACAATTAACTGTGAAACAATCATTTGCTGGGGGAATCAAATATGACAGCAGTCACCCAATCGCCAAGCGAATCACAGACGCCATGGCTGCCATGTTAGTGTTAGATCTGCGTCCAATATGCACAATAAACGCAGCTGGCTTTTTACAGTTAATTGAGGTTTTGTGTCCGCGTTACCGAATTCCATCGCAACACCATTTTTCCAGTAAAGCTATACCACAACTATACCAAAAAGTGTGTACAAATGTAGAGATTGCGCTGAAAAATGCCATTCTGCCCACTGTCCACTTAACCACAGATATGTGGACAAGTGGAAGTGGGCAAACCAAAGACTATATGACTGTGACAGCCCATTGGGTTGGTCATTCACCTTCAGCAGCAGGAACAGCAGGAGCATGTACACCACTACGTAACATTTGTCACAGACAGGCCACTCTTTGTATCACTGGCTTCACTAACAGGCATACAGCTGACATTTTGTTATGCAAACTAAGAGATGTGATTGATACATGGCTTATACCACTTGGACTCTCCCCAGGATATGTCATTTCTGATAACGCCAACAATATAGTGCGAGCATTACAGCTGGGTGAATTCCATCACATTCCCTGTTTTGCTCACACCATCAATTTGGTGGTGCAGAGCTTCCTACGAAATAACTGTGAGGTGCAGGAGATACCTTTGGTGGCCCGTAAAATTTCAGGCCATTTCAGGCATTCTGCCACAGCATGTAGGAGATTGCAGCAGCTCCAAGAGCAGTTTAACTTGCCCTGCCACAAACTTAAGCAAGAGGTGGTAACTAGGTTGAATTCCACCCTGTACATGCTTCAGAGGATGGAGGAAATGCGCAAAGCCATCCAAGCGTATTGCACAAGCCATGACATTGGGAAAGGAGGGGGGATGTATTTCACTCTTGCATAATGGGGAATCTTTTCAGTGCTGTGCAAGGTGTTGAAACCATTTGAAGTTGTGACTTGTGAAGTGAGTGCAGATTCTGCTAGTTTGAGCCAAGTTATTCCTTTAATTAGACTATTGGAAAAGCAGCTTGAGAAACTGAAGGAGGAGATGAAAGCAAGCAATTCCGCAAAGTATGTTGGCCTTGTCGATCAAGTACTTAATTCACTTCACAATGATCCTCGAGTTATTACGATCTTGAACTCAGATCAGTACGTTTTGGCCACTGTGCTTGATCCAAAATTTAAGACCTACATTGAGTCTTTGCTTCAAAATGAACGAGATGTGAACTTTTGCAAGGAGCTATTGCTCAGTAAGTTGGCCGCTGAACTGGGCCTCGGCTTGACGACATGTTCTCCTTCAGTTTCTCAAGTAGCTGCTGCTCTTAAAAAATTAAATTTTCAAAAAAGAAGCCGGGAAGATGCAGAGGGCAGACACGAACAGTTTAACATTTGGGCTGGTTTGAAGGATTTTTCAAAAAAATGTGTTACCTTGCCCATAACTCCATCCAATATGAGTATTAACACGCAAAGGATGGTGGAGGATTATTTTCAAGAGGTAATTGATATGGAAATGTCAGACAGTCCCTTTCTTTACTTGGAAGAAAAGCAGGCAATTTGGAAACCCATGTACAATCCTGCTTTGAAATACTTAAGCTGCCACCCTCCAGTGTGTACTCTGAACGAGTGTTCAGCACAGCAGGGAACTTAGTCAGTGATCGCCGCAGAAGGTTACTATCCAAAAATGTGGAGAAAATGATGTTTATAAAAATTAACTACATCTTTCACTAGGAAAGCCTTCACCATCCAAGACATGCAAGCACTGACTGTTCTCTAATGGCGGATTCAAGCGGCGATGAATTGATAGTCTGTGATGATGACGTACACACTGATGAGGGTGAGGATGAAGCTGAAGATGATGACGATATCATCTTTTTAAAACTTTCTATTTAAGTGTAGGGTGCAATCTACCCCCAAAGAGGAAAGGGGCTTGGGGAATTTCCATATCACGTACCGTCTTGAAAGGCTGCTGTTTGGGCAATTTCTCCTTAAGGGTAGGGTGTCATACACAGAGTCACCCCAAACTGGCTTTGTCCATTTCTATTAATATTGTACAGTCTATAATGGCTGATTTTTTTGGTATTTTATACAAGTGGAGGGGGGCCTAGAAAGACTGAAACCAAACTGGCTTTCTCCATTTCAATTAATATTGTACAGTCTATAACAGCTGAATTTTTGATTATTTTCTACAAATGGAGAGGGGGCCTATAGGGACAGAAACCAAACTGCCTTTATCCATTTCTATTAATATTGTACAGTCTATAACGGCTGAATTTTTGATTATTTTCTACAAGTTAAGGGGGGCCTATAGAGACAGAAACCAAACTGCCTTTGTCCATTTCAATTAATATTGTACAGTCTATAACGGCTGAATTTTTTTGTATTTTATACAAGTGGAGGGGGGCCTATAGAGACAGAAACCAAACTGCTTTTGTCCATTTCTTTACATATTTAACTATAAGTGTAGGGTGTAATATACATCCAAAGACGATGGCTGTATTGCCAATATGCATAGATGGAGAGGAAGACAATATGGTTTGTGTGTAGAATTAATGAAGGCCTACCAGGAATTAAACAGTTTTTTTGATAATTTATTAGCTTTACAACTACATTACTTATCCAAGAAACAGGTGGAGCACTAAATTATGACTAAAAACATTGATTTTTGAACAAAATAGCAAAACGAAACCAAACAAAACAAAAACCAAAACACGCAATGGCGGTTTGGCAAAACCAAAACCAAAACACGACGGTGATCCAGATCCAAAACCAAAACCAAAACCAAAACACGGGGGTCAGTGAGCATCTCTAGTTCCAGGAGAAAGACCCACACCAGTATAATCTTATACAGAAGAGTGGTGGATTTGGTAAAATTTAATACTAAAGTGGAAAACCACTATAAATATTACCTGCTATAAGGTACAATTCACCTCTCTCATGCTGCCCCCAGAGTTGATATAAGTGTTGTGCATCCTTAATGTAAAAATATGCTATTACATGCTAACACATGCATCGTAATTTAAATAAAAAGGAAATATAAAAAAAACATATATATTTTAAAAAAACAAAAAAAAACAGCATACACAAACATTTTATTATCAGTGGCGCACGCAGGGGGGGTTTCTGAGTCTCTAGAAACCCCCCCTGCACTAACTAAGTGGCCACTGTCCTATACAGCAGCTGCGGCACTGTCAAAGAAGCGTTCGCGGCGGTGCTGTATTGTATACAGCACTGCCGCAGACGCTTCTTAGACAGCGCCGCGGCTGCTGTATAGGACAGCGCTGGCAAAACGGAGCAGCTCTCTCTTGTTTTTTTTTTTTGTTTTTTGTTTTTTGGGTCGGCGGGGGGAACCCCCCCCCCCCCGACAATCCTCTGTGCGCCGCTGATTATGGCACACCTAAGTAGACCAAACTATCAGTAAACGTTGGAAGTCAAAAAATAGCTTTGGGGTATGCTTTCTGGGTTGAGTTAGATTTATGGAAAAGGACATTTGAAAAGCCAGTTTTTTAATACAAAAACATAAATTAATGGAACATTTACTCAACTATATTACAAAGAAAAACATATCAATTTTGAAAGGAGCTTTTTGCTAAGCTCTATTAATGATGTTATATTTATATGGCAGGGCCCTCCTGGGGATCTTTTTATCAAATATCTCAGTACTGATTATTTCAATATATCCTTTGTTCAAACCTGAATTTGAACTTTAGAATTTATAATAAGAGAACGTTACACATTAGTTCCCAGAAGGGGACGTCAGCACAAACTTAAAAAAGACAAATCCTCTTGGCTAACGGACATTCAAAAATGCAAATTATTGAGGATCCAAAGAAGCTGCTACTTTTACTTATAGGATGTTTAATTCACTATGGTCACAATAGCCAGAAACAGCAAGTGTTTTAGCATAATAACCCTCAATGGTTAAAAAAGTTCTGATGAAAAGGTCATTCTAATAGTGCAATCTGTCTGATATAAATAACATGGGTTGTGTTTATAGATTTTATCTTATTAACCCTTTTTCTGAATTTTCAATGGTTGAATGGAAAAACAAACCTTTGATATTATTTAGCCAATTACCTAATAGATGTTTAGAATTAAGTGCTAACATGCTAGGAGAAAAAACATCTTTGGGGTTCTGGCTGCCTTTAAAAAATTGTCACAGGAATATGCTGAGATAAAATTAAATTGTTTGGTGTACATCTATTGTGCACCAATAAAATTTGCTTCCCATAAAATATTACAATCTAAAATTTATAAGGCCTTCGGGGACTGTAAAGTAGAAGGGTACAAGGCAAACACATATTTAATTCAAACAAAGAATATATTTAGGTATATTTGCTGTAATTGACCCAATCTCTCATATAATTAATTGCTCCTGATTCTTGTTGATTTTTGGGAGATAATAGAAGTTCAGAATTCTTGAACGTAATTTTCAACAAATGCCGACATTCCCCATCTGTTAAACAATGAAGACCTGATTAATGTTTGACCTGCATGCAAGCTGAGTTTTTAAGATGAGCATGGAACTTATGTATGTGCGCCTGTATTCAAATCCAAGTGAATCTCAACATCTCCATTTGAATCTGGTTATATAGCACTACTCCACTCACCTCTAATTATCACTCAAGAACTTTTTCAATTTGTGTTCACTACTTATAGCATCCTTACCCTGTCGCCAGTACCTAAAAGGTCACACGTTTTACAATCATCTTTCCTATATTTATCTCTCCCTGCTTCGATTAGCTAGTTATATATAACCAAATCCAGGTTCCCCATCTCCCATACACGTATATCTCCTTCAGAAAACTACAGAAATACAGCTAACCTCAAATATATCACCTGTCTCCCTACTATCTAAAAGTCCTTTAAATGTATCCTATAAATAACAGAAAAATGGCTTGCACAATCAGACACTGCCTCACATGTAGCCCTTTCACATGGTGCCGTCCATTTCACCTACACCAGCAGACCAAGTTAGCAGACAATTAGGTGAGGTTGACTACTTCTTTCCCCACATTGCACATTCTCAGTTGTACCAAATGTTCCATCACTCATGTCTACTCGCTTCTAATTCTCCTCCATATCTTTGCTGCATTAGACGATGTTTCTTTCTTCTCATAAAAACACTACAATACCTATATCTTCAGGACACTGTCTTATCCTTGTTCTTATCATACCTATTTAATATTTTTCAGCATTAGTTTCTCTGGATCCACCTCCTCTCCACTTCCTTTATCAGTTGTAGTACCACAACGATCAACCCTAGGTCCTCTGCTCTTCTCTATCTATACAACTACTCTTGAAAACTAATATGTTCCTTTGGATTATTATATTTATATATATAATCCATGTACAGCATGAACATCATATGAATTATGTTGTTTACATAACCTGTTGATATATGTATCAATATTGTGAATAACCTATTTGCATCACACTCTAGTAATGTTTTCTCTTGTAATACAATTATATTTATATTTCAAAGCTTATGGTGTAAAAAACGCATAAAGTTACAAGCAAAACAACTTAAATAATACATAGGGTGAATACGATATTGTTGAATTTAGAAGCTGTAAAACACATTCTTGACAGCTTTGTGTACTCTATGTGTGTATCTATGAAGGTGTTTTAAATTGTTTTAAATACACAAAAAAAAGACACATTAGGGAAATAAAAGGGACTTGGGGATTTGAACTTAACTTTGAATGACTTGGATGTATTTTGGAAAACTACCAATTTCACTTATTTTAGCACATATATTTATAAAAAAAAAAAAGAAAAAAAATCCACACTTAAACAAGCATCATTCTTCATTAAGGCTAATCCAGTCATGATTCGATACTGTCTGCAAAGTTCAATTTTATATCAATTTTTGTGACAGTGATTAATAATAGATTAAGCTGAGAGACACAATTTTGGAAAAAATTAACACAGGTTAATAATCTGCAATATGAAATACTTACTACGCCCATGACATGCATTAGGTAGGAAATAAGAAGCACAACTTTGATATACATATAGTTTGCATTTATACATGCATTTACATTTTAAAGAGACATAATTTATGTATAAAATGATAATTTCACAAAAATTGAGAATTATTACTAGGACACTATAAACAAAACTTAAAAAGTAAACTCAAGAAAACAAGGACATGGCTATAATTATTATTTTACCAGAAATTATAAATGAAAATGAAAATGTAAAACACAGCACCAGTTAGATGTTTTCTTTCATTTTCTAAACTATGCAAGAAAAAACACAAGTAAAATCTGGTAAGTTGCTATGGGCAACACCACCTTCTTGCATTTTTCAAACTAATAAAATGCTTAGAAGTTAATATCTGTTACTTCACTTAACCTATTATCAACCTTTAACCGCATAAATTAAATAACACAAGACGCAAGTGTGGCAAATCAAAGAACATTTATTTAAATGGTGGAGGAGAAAATAGCAGTGCACGACTTCTGCCAGGCAACTAGGAAGTCCTCGCATCAACCAAGGGACAACTGCAAAAAATGGGGACTCTAGCCCTGGGCACACATATCTACCTCCAGGACACCTGTCCTGGGCACTACTGAATCGCAACCCTTTTGGGTTAAAGGAATGTACTTGGACCGAGACAATAAACAATTGCTCTGAGAGAAGCGGGATCAGTGTGCCCATTACCGCATTGTGCACCAGATCACTGGGAATTGTATCCAACTGCTTTTTCCGACCACGCTCAGATCCTCAAGAGCCGCAACCCGCCACCAAATCCACACTTAACAATTCTAAACTCCTATAAACTTCCTTAATAAACAAATCCATGCCAATATCATTCAAATGCACTCCATCCTGTCTATAGAGAAAAGGGGTTCTGAAATCGAATGTGCGGGTGCTCAATCCGCAGACCACCTAAAGAGCGGGTCAAATGTGCAGTGACTGAATTAATCTTTTTTACAAACCATGAGCTATCTCCTCCTGTATGAGCCCCCTAAACCCAGGCCAGCGTAGACCCTTCAGTCCTATTCATGATATCATTACATGCCCCGGGAAAGCAAAAGTATCTCTCGCTGCCTTATGCAATTTTGTCCCATGTACATAAAAGTGCACCAGCACCCACATCTGCAGCAGGGTCCAATGGTCTGTAAGGCAGTAAGAAAAACAACATAGATCAGCCTACATAAACAGCAGTAACTCAATCGGTGGAAGAAAAAGGGGACTCTGGTCAGAGACCCCCGAAAAAAAAAAAAAATTAAAATTGAGAAAGAGATAGCAAGACAAGATAAGAACCTCACATTCAGCCAGCACCAGCAGTACATCCTCCAGAAAAGTACATACTCATGAGGCGAAAGAAGAAACAAAGGGGGAGCAGGAGACACAAACAAAGGTAAAACCATAAAACCTTGTGATGCCAAGTGACAATCAGGCCCACTTTTTCTGGGAAAAAATGGACAAATCCCTTCGAAACCCTATGTCACCGCAGCAGAGAGAGCAAGGCAAGGAGAGAATTTAATGAATAAGAGAAAGCAGCACATAACACTTGTAAATATTATTTTTCCATTTCCCCAGCTCCTTCATATATTGCACAGATGCGGCAGAAACCTCTGGTAGCCCCAGTCTGGATGGAATGGGTGCCGAATAGAGAAACTATCCAAACCTAGTGCAACCCATGTCCGCTTGAAAACCACAGAGAACTGGTACATTGTGAGGGGAGAACTATCACAATGCACCAGCCATGGGATCTCGGCCGGAGGCCCGCAAATTCATTGACAATTGCAACTGGGCAGACAGAGGAGCCTACCCTAGGAACTAACATGACCCAGTGTCCCTTACCCAGTTGGTCGTATTTGGAGCACCTCACTTCACGGCTGACCGGGGAGTGCGCAAGCACCACGTGCAGCATGAGCATACCTGAGGTCAGAGCGGCCCTGGAAGAGGCAATCACATCGCTCAACCAAAAAGACTTGAAGTACAGTCACAAAGGCGAACTAGGGAACTCTCATATAAATCCTGTGCCAACTTTGGAACGGCTGCCAGCAAATCCAGGGAGCTAATATGGGGAATTGTAGTGAAAACAGGTAGAAATCCCTGGCATAAGAAGTAACCCCTAGCATGCTACAGTGAATAAAAAGTAACCATAAGGGACCACAGTATAAGTATTGCGCACCAAACAATATCAATGTAGTGAATAAAGCATAAACATAAGCGACTGCAGCAGCATATGAGACTGCATTGTAAATATTGTATATCAAGTGACTTAAATGCTCAGGCTAGGATGCAATTACAATTACTTCAAACAAAGCCCACTCTCACAGGGTTAATGTTCTCACCCAAGGTGAAAATGTGAGGCCAGAAATATCAGTCTTCGTATTTACCGTGTCTCTGCAGACCCAATGACTATAAGATAACATTGTCTCCCGATCATTGGCACCTGACGAGACTACAAGGAACCAATCACAGGGTGGTTTGCTAAATTTATAGAGACCATAAAATTTTAGCTCCAAAATACCACTTCAATATAACTGGTGCCCAAACCCAAATTCACAACTAAGAGAGGAAGGGCCTACCATGCTGCGAGGCATACCGTCTGTCCCACAGGGCATGAGAGGAACTGAGCATCAGCCCAACTCATCCACTTGACCTATCCTTGCTCAGTAACTGGTAAATTCGTATTGGAAATATTGATGATAAAATTGGCTGCGTGACTCTCCCCTGAAAACATATGTTACTGTTTAGCACTGGAAAGTAAACCAGGGAAGAATCAGGGTTGTGACACTGAGTCCTAGGCCCCCTTGAAGACCTCCCCTGTAGGAGGTGAAAGGCAACAGTGTCTTTAACAGAGGAGACCACTTCCCAGTTATCATCAGGTGAAGGGGTCCCAATCCAACTGAAAGACTACCCATCTCCACTACCTGTCCTTGGAATGCATATTACCATACGTAAGGTAATACTCTGAAAGTACAGCCCCCTTGTTAGTATAACTAGTAAAACCTACGTTATTGTATTCAATAGTTCTCTGTATGTTACATATCCACAAGCCCAATTCCTTTGTATATTAAGTCTAAAATTCAATAAGTTGTGTCCTGGACATTCTACAAACCCAGTAGCAACTTACTAGGAGCATTGCTTGATCGCATGAACCCAGTGGTGAAATGCATGCCCTACATGTATCTTTATCAACACCCAAATATTCACTTACAAACAATAGAAAAAACCTGTCCCACACACATGCAGATAGATCAGCAGATACAGACTATGTGTAATAGAAAGCTAAGTAATGTTGCTCATTCACCTCGCAGTTAAAACAGGTTTGTTCTACCGTGTAACGTAATCAGCCTGCACAGGCCTGCTGCCAAATTAAGCTAATATGCCATAGTGTCCTTGACTTTTCCTGAGAATATTTGGCCAGTGTAATTGAAGAAAACCTTGATCGGGAGGACAGGCGATATATTGGAGGGCACTACCTTTAATAAAAGGATAACCTGTTTTCCCGTGCACCAGAGGATACCTAGTAAATATAGAAAATCTCCTGAGAAATATTGTTAGGGAATGTGTTACAAAGATTATCTGCCTCCTTCAGCAACACAGATGACACAATTTGGTCCCGTCTTACTACCGTTCATTTATGAACAAAGTACAAAACACTTAGAGAGGGCTCCAAATAAAAGATCCACAACACTACTTGTCTCAAAAACAGTATAAAATGTCAAAGAGACAGTGGGATGTCTTATCTACTGTTCTTTACATTTTTATTTTTATTTTGCACTAAATGACAACCATTTAACTTGTTTTAGCACAGTATAGGAAATGAAGCTCTGCAAAGGCCATGTATGTTAGTGTTTACGTTATTTGCTTGCACTATCCTAGATTCACCTCTGTTAGGATCAGACACAGTGAATATTCAATCAGATGACATTCAACAAAGAATTTTCATCCCTAGCAAGCACCCAGGCCTGCTGACCTGGATGATATATCTAGTAATGTCACATGGAGACATAATTAGGATTTCCTGTGATGTAATAGATCTCCAGTGTTATAACGCTGTATAGACTGCATTCATTTTTGAACTCTGTACCAATTGGAGGGCTAGCAACCAACATAATGCTTGCAAGCAAATGGGGGTATCAAAGGAACACATCCCTCACATCTCCTTGATGACATTTATTATGATAAAAGTGCATTATAGAACCAACAAATGTGACATACATAAGTATAATTTTACTTAATGCAGTTTAATTAATGAGCATTCCACCATGAACTGTCACATTGCAAATCTGCTGCTTAGAGTGACACTGCAGAATGGATTTTTCCTAATAGATGCAGTTTTTAGAACTATCATTTCTGATGTGCACAGTTTAGAAAGAACAATACAGATTGATATTCCTATTCAGTAAGTCTTTTGTGGTGTGGATTGCCTGGACCAAGTTTTAGACAATTAAAAGTGCAAGGCTAAAACACAGTCTAAGATTTAGCATGGTTTAAGATCTATCATCTATCTACCTTGCTCAGACACAGACAGTAAATTAGTTGCCAATGCAGTAAATAGACTGATGGAAATAAACAGAAATTAATAAACTAAATTAGAGTTCAAAGAAACCTTAACAAAGCATACATCCATAACCTTAAATAACTGTTGGAGCAAGAATCTTGTCAAATCATGTACTATATCTTATATAGAGCATACAATTATACACGGTACTGTACACAGGAGTGTTCAGGCACAACATTCCTGCCCAGATCATGAGCTTTTAATATTATTTTTGATGCCTGGGATACAGGGTAACAAAGTGACTTGTATAAAGTCACAGGGCTTTATTCAGCACATATTCTGTGCGCAACCCGTGTTCAGTATTACACACATATATCTAGGTTTTGTGTCCACCCGAATTCAGCAAGGCACGGATCTCAAGATATGTGTGCTTTTGAAATTGGGGGCATGATTGCTGTGCTCTGCTACACCGGATGCAGCAGGATGCATCCAATACCTACGTGGATTATAAATTTGCAAAAACACACACAGGAAAATTAAACAAATCTTGCATTATTGTTAATGGCAGTAATACAAGTATTAATGTTAAAACAGTAAAAAACAAAAAAAAGCCCACCCCCATGAAATACAATTATTAGAATGTTGTTATTGTCTACTGAACATAAAATGCATTTTAACAGCTGATTGTGGTTGCACACACATGTTATAGTATGCATACAAGACTGTCATCACTACTGATCAGGATTTAGACTAGCTGCTTGTGCTAAGAGCTACAGCAGGAAAACAAGTAACTTAGAGATGCTCAAAGCTTAAATGGATATCACCGCATGCTCTTGTGTTTGGAACGCCCTTACTGTAAATTCACTACGGCAAAACACCTCTTCCCCACCCAGTTCACTCCCTAAAATCGTAGGTTGTAGTAAGTGTCTTTTTCGCATGCAAGCACATGGAACAGGACTGCATTCACGGATGTTTCTGCCGGTTCTGGGCATTCGCAAAATGACTTTGCGTACAATATGCTCAAACACAGCTGAGACGTGTCTTGATGAATCAGGCCCACCGAGTCATTTCTGGGATTCAAACTGCAAGTCTTTTTTGTTATTATTGTAAGTACTGAGCTACTCTTCCTTATTTGTCCTCTGTATAACTGTTTAGTATATGATATTATGCTCTTATAATAAAAAAGACTTTATATATAGTAGAGAGTAGACAATTGCATATATAAACTTATGAGCATCCATAAATAACAACTAAATCTCTGGCGCTAATAGGTCCCAAATAATAATCAATATGTTATTAAATATTAGGCAATAAATGCAGCAACTCAAAAAGGAGGTAGTGTCAAACCTCCATATAAATGCAACGACAACAAACAGAGAGTTGCGCAGGAATTGCCTGATAAAACATTTATTAAATCAGATCATGTGAGAGCAACCAATGTAAATCTTTCATAGATCATTAAATAGTGATCTTATAACAGTAATAGCATATAGAATATATAAAGATATAGATAAAAATTATGCTTATAAAAAGCAAGACATAAAACAATCATATTACATGGCTTTCAAAAGAGAAAAACATTGCTATCAATATATAATTAACCCTTATTAGACAGTATCCAGTTAGATAAGGGTATCCAACAGCTGAATCAATAACATTTGCAGGTGCTAGTAACCCTTAGAAGATCCTAAGCAGCCGTGGAGAAAACCAATAGAATGTCAATTCCAATAAATCATCTGTAGAAACAGAAGTTGTCTCTTTTGATAAAGAGGAGTACAGTAACTTTAATATTGCGATGTTGCCTCTTTTAGTGAAGAGGAATACAATAACTTCAATGTCACAAAGGTAATTGTATATTCATATGTCCGTATACAAGTAATATCCGTGCAGCTGGGGTTTAAGAGTAGTAAGGATATGTGGTAGATGAAAGCTTCTTACCATCTGGACGGCTAAACATCGGCAGACATTGCGTCCCTCCACATAAGATATATAGATATATGTGTATTCTTACCCCCAGCGGATAATGTCCTCACATCAAGGAACAATGCTATATTAAGCCACTGTTTAATGGAACAATCCGGAGACAGGTTAAAGGTCCTCTTCGGTGCGCACCAATCCGGATAAGCTTTTCAAGTCACGTGACCAAGGGTTCGGTTTATGAAGACACTGTATAGACACTGTTCGTGCACTGATGGGAAAGAATTGTTCTCTGCTTGTGATGGAACTTCTATCTATTTGAGTTGCTATTTTTGCTATGCTTATATCACCTGAGTTATCGTGAGCCTAACAAAGGGATAAGTTAGTTTGTATCATAAACCGAACCCTTGGTCACGTGACTTGAAAAGCTTAT
The DNA here is from genome assembly GCF_038048845.1 of Mixophyes fleayi. NCBI lineage: Eukaryota > Metazoa > Chordata > Amphibia > Anura > Limnodynastidae > Mixophyes > Mixophyes fleayi. The sequence goes on along the minus strand of NC_134407.1, from coordinate 86,413,320 downwards.
CCGGATTGGTGCGCACCGAAGAGGACCTTTAACCTGTCTCCGGATTGTTCCATTAAACAGTGGCTTAATATAGCATTGTTCCTTGATGTGAGGACATTATCCGCTGGGGGTAAGAATACACATATATCTATATATCTTATGTGGAGGGACGCAATGTCTGCCGATGTTTAGCCGTCCAGATGGTAAGAAGCTTTCATCTACCACATATCCTTACTACTCTTAAACCCCAGCTGCACGGATATTACTTGTATACGGACATATGAATATACAATTACCTTTGTGACATTGAAGTTATTGTATTCCTCTTCACTAAAAGAGGCAACATCGCAATATTAAACTTACTGTACTCCTCTTTATCAAAAGAGACAACTTCTGTTTCTACAGATGATTTATTGGAATTGACATTCTATTGGTTTTCTCCACGGCTGCTTAGGATCTTCTAAGGGTTACTAGCACCTGCAAATGTTATTGATTCAGCTGTTGGATACCCTTATCTAACTGGATACTGTCTAATAAGGGTTAATTATATATTGATAGAAATGTTTTTCTCTTTTGAAAGCCATGTAATATGATTGTTTTATGTCTTGCTTTTTATAAGCATAATTTTTATCTATATCTTTATATATTCTATATGCTATTACTGTTATAAGATCACTATTTAATGATCTATGAAAGATTTACATTGGTTGCTCTCACATGATCTGATTTAATAAATGTTTTATCAGGCAATTCCTGCGCAACTCTCTGTTTGTTGTCATCCATAAATAACAAAATATATATTCATGGCTTAAGAATACTATATATTGTCGAAAGATTCTAATTATATGTTAATTTTTTATCTCATGCAGGCGATGAGACTGGAGTACCCTTGAGAAGATTAAGATGTCGTCAAGGTACACCACCACGAAGGAATACAATAGATGGCAGAAGATCTCATTGATACAGCTCTGAAACACTACTGGAGCATTACAGTGTCCGAAAGGCATCACTGGGTATTCGTAGTGGCCATCCCGCGTGTTGAACCCACGAAGGTCCAATTTGATGAAACTTTGGGCACCTTTGATATGATCAAATAGCTTGGTTATTAGTGGAATGGGATATCGGTTTTTGATGGTAATGGAATTTAGGCCTCTGTAGTCAATGCAAGGGCGCAGGGTACCATCTTTTTTTTTTCACAAAGAGAAAATTGGCTCCAGCTGGAGAAGTGGAGGGCCTAATAAAACCCAGTTGAAAATTCTAATTGATGTATAAGGCGGTGGCCTCAGGCAATCCCATGCCTGATGAGGAGGTAGTTGTTCAGCATATGTTTTATTAAAGACATTTGCAAATGACGAATACTAGGAGAGAGGCATGGAGGTAGTAGGGTCCATTATGGTATGGAGAGTCCTCAGCGGTTTTACTTGGGTAACGTTCCTGAGCAGGCTGTTCCCCAAGACAGTATTTGAGAGGAAGGCCAGTCCAAGAGTGGTGAATGCAGGCGAAGCCAAGGTAGGCCTAGAACAATAGGGCTCGTAGCCAAAGGAAGGATGAGAAAATAAATTTTTCCCGATGCAAGGCCTCTAGCTGTAGGGAGAGTACATTGGTACAGTGGTGAATATGGCAATTTGCCAGAGGAGAACCATCAATACCATCAATACCGGTAATGACAATTGGTTTCTCCAGAGGAACGAAAGTCAGGGCCAGTTGTTTCACTAAGGACAGTGAAATGAAATTCCCGGCAGCACCAGAGTCTAGTAGAGCACAGGACTGAACAGATCCAGAGGACCAATGTAGGGTGACCGGAAAGGAGCATGTTTGATTAAAAGAAAAATCTGGAGAGAAGTTAAATGTCCTTAGCCTGACCTCCCCTGAGCAAGCTAAGGTCTGTCGCTTCCCGATCATTTAGGACATGATTTGAGAATGTGTCCAGGGTCTCCGCAATAAATACATCATTTATTTTCAATTCTCCTTTCTCTCTTCCGGGATTAGGCGAGAATGGCCCAACTGCATGGGTTCATCGGAAGAAGTGGGAGATAGACACTGAGGCACCAGTCAGAGAGGTGGACATCTGGGAAACTCTTTCTCAGAAGATCTTTCTCTGAACCATAGGTCCACCCTGTTACACAGAGAAATTAACAAATCAAGAGTAGCAGGTAATTCCTGGGATGATAGGGCATCCTTCACTTTAACAGAAAGGCCCTGCCAGAAGGTGGCTACCAAGACCTCTTCGTTTCACTGTAGTTCTTAAGACAAGGTCCGGAATTCAATAACCTTTTGTGCCACAGAACGTATACCCTGGCGTAGCTGGAGAAAACTAGAAGCTACGGAAATAACCCAACCAGGTTCATCAAAGATCTTCCGAAAAGTCATGATAAAGGCAGAGGAGTCATTGAGGAGGTTATGATTCTGCTCCCATAGAGGGGAATCCCAGTTCAACTCTTGTCCAGATAACAGGGATATGATGTAGGAGACCTTGGGCCTAGAGGTAGGAAAGTTCTGTGGAAGGAGCTCAAATTGAATTGAACATTGGTTGGAAAATCCCCTACAGAACTTCCAGCGTCCAAGCGGGTGGCCAGAGATTGCAAACATTGTAATACTTGCACTTGTATAGTATCTTGCCGTTCTAACCTTCCAACGAGATGTTGGAGTAGATCTTTAGCTGAAGGTTCTCTATCAGGATCCGTCATGGCTGGTTCTTTCTGTCAGGATTCACTAGGATGAGTGGGATCCGTGTGTTCTGCCTGTGATTGATGCTACTTCACCACGAGGCGCGGAATCTAACAGAGTGGAAGGTTTTCACCAGAGGTTCCCGCATGGGGATTTGGGTTTGGCAGCTTCCACCCTGCAGATTGCGGCCCTCTAAAGGAGTTCCCAGTGAGCGGTGATAGAGAACCTAGTACAGAGAAGAATGTAGGCACTAGATAGCCACAAATGAGTAGGATTACTGAGTGATGCTCAGTGATAGTCCACAGAGAGATAGTAGGTGATTTGCAGCAGCACACTTGGAGAGATGAAAGCGATGATCTGCTGAAGTTACCACTAATGAGTGGAGCAGGTAATAGGTGAGTTGCAGCAATACACCTAGAGAGATTGTAGCAATGATTTGCAGTATTTACCACTAATGAGTGGAGCAGGTAATAGGTGATTTGCAGCAATACACTTGGAGATATGGTAGCGATGATCTGCAGTAGTTACCTCTAATGAGTGCAGCAGGTAATAGGTGAGTTGCAGCGATACACTTGGAAAGATGGTAGTGATGATCTGCAGTAGTTACTACTAACGAGTGGAGCAGGTAATAGGTGAGTTCAGGGCCACCTTAACTACTTTATGGGCCCCCGGGCAATGCAGTGTACCGGGCCCCTAAAAAAATAAAAATAAAATAAAATATATATATATATATATATATATATATATATAAACAAGTTAACCCGTGCATGATACTCATGCATTCTAGTCAAATCAAGCTACTTAAGGTGTTAAAAAGGTTCTTGTCATGCATTTGGGCCATAGCCCAGGCCTCAACCACCAACCACTCCCCACTGTCACCCCCGGCAACCACCAACCACTCCCAACTGTCACTTCTCCTTCAAGAAATATATATATATATTTTTTTTAAAATCTTTATAAACATTTTTAACAATTAACAAATTAAATTAACAAATTAAAAACATCTTAGTATATCAAATTTCAGCCCTTTCTGAATTTTTTTTTCTACACACACTAACAATTTAGTAGGTCAGTGTATAACTCCGCCCAGCAGGTGGCGCTGCAGCTTGGCTTTATTTTTTCCACACACACACAGACTAACACACGCCACTAAGCATTTATATTATAGATAGTGTGTGTGTGTATGTAAAAAAAATATATATGTATGTAAAATATTGTGATTATATATATAATCACTTTTTTTTACATACATATATATATATATATATATATATATATAAATATATATATAGGGGCCACCTTTACTTACCTTAAGTCCGATTCTCTTCATTTTTCCGCGCCGCTCAGTCTGTTCTGCCCTCTTCCGTGCTGTGGTTGCAGTGAATGCTGGGCGTGACATCACGCCAAGTGTTCACTGCGAGCACAGCCCGGAAGAAGGGACCAGGGAGGGAGCCGGATCACCGCTGATGTGACCGCAAGGTAAGTGCCCAATGGAAGAGACGGCCCTGGGTGAGTTGTAGCAATACAATTTGGAGAGATGGTAGTGTTGATCTGCAGCAGTTACCACTAACGAGTGGAGCAGGTAATAGGAGAGTTGCAGCAATACACTTGGAGAGATGGTAGCGATGATCTGCATTAGTTACCACTAACGAGTGGACAGGTAATAGGTGATTGTAGCAGCATGCTTGGAGAGATGACAGCGATGAACTGCAGGAGTTGCCACTGAGTGGAGCAGGTAATAGGTGATTGCAGAAACAGAGTGCATGAGATGCTTCCAGGCCAGGAGTCTGACGAGAACAACCAGCACTGAGAGGCCCTGGGAGGAGCAAATAAAATGAGAGGTAACCAATGGATGAGCAGGACAGGCGAACACAGGTGAGATGATTACCTGAGCATGTCTGCACATGCGCAGGTAATCATCTCATCTGTGTTCAGCTGATTGCTGGCCTGACAGGGACAGGGAAGAAGCAGGGAATGAGGAATGAATGGTATTCAATTTACCGGGTGGCAGCCGTGGTTGAGCGGTGTGTGACACCGACCCAGGCACATCAGGCAGGACAGGGGTTTCCAGAGACTAGAAAACCCCCCCTGCGTGCGCCCCTGCACAGATAGATAAAAGTAGAGATGGTCACTGACCCCCGTGTTTTGGTTTTGGATTTGGTTTTGGATCTGGATTACCGTCGTGTTTTGGTTTTGGTTTTGGTTTTGCAAAACCGCCATTGCGTGTTTTGGTTTTGGTTTTGGTTTTGTTTGGTTTTGTTTTGCTATTTTGTTGTAAAATCAATGTTTTTGGGCCTAAAATAATCCAATTTAGTACTCCAACTGTTTCATAGATAAGTAATCTAATTGTAGAGGTAATAAATCATCCAAAAAACAGTTTAATTCCTGGTAGGTAGGCCTTCATTTATTCTACACACAAAACAGATTGCCTTCCTCTCCATCTATGCATATTGGCAATGCAGCCATCGTCTTTGGATGTATATTACACCCTACACTTATAGGTAAATATGTAAAAAAATGAAAAAAGGCAGTTTGGTTTCTGTCTCTATAGGCCCCCCTCCACTTGTTTAAAAAACCCAAAAATTCAGCCGTTATAGACTGTACAATATTAATTGAAATGGACAAAGCCAGTTTGGTTTCTGGCTCTCTAGGCCCCCCTCCACATGTCGAAAATACAACAAAATTCAGCCGTTATAGACTGTACAATATTAAGAGAAATAGACAAAGCCAGTTTGGAGTCAATCTATCTATGACACCCTACTCTTAAGGAGAAATTGCCCAAACAGCAGCCTTTCAAGACGGTACATGATATGGAAATCCACAAGTCCCTTTCCTCTTTGGGGGTAGATTGCACCCTACACTAACATAGAAAGTTTTAAAAAGACGTTATCGTCATCACCTTCAGCTTCATCCTCACCCTCATCAGTGTGTACGTCATCATCACAGACTATCAATTCATCGCCACTTAAATCCGTCATTAGAGAACAGTCAGTGCTTGGATGTCTTGGATGGCGAAGGCCTTCCTCGTGGAAGATGTAGTTCATTTTTATGACCATCATTTTCTCCACATTTTTGGGAAGTAACCTTCTACGGCGATCACTGACTAAGTTCCCTGCTGTGCTGAACACTCGTTCAGAGTACACACTGGAGGGTGGGCAGCTTAAGTATTGCAAAGCAAGTTTGTACATGGGTTTCTAAATGGCCTGCTTTTCTTCCCAGTAAGGAAAGGGACTGTCTGACATTTCCATATCAACTACCTCTTGAAAGTAATCCTCCACTATCCTTTGCATGTTTATACTCGTATTGGATGGAATTATGGGCAAAGTGACACATTTTTTTGAAAAATCCTTCAAACCAGCCCAAATGTAAAATTGTTCGGGTCTGCCCCCTGCGTCTTCCCTGCTTCTTTTTGGGAAATTTAATTTTTTACGAGCAGTAGCAGCTTGAGAAAGTGAAGGGGGACACGCCGTCAAGCCGAGGCCCAGTTCTGCGGCCAACTTGATGAGCAATAGCTCCTTGCAAAAGTTCACATCTCGCTCATTTACAAGTAAAGACTCAATGTAGGTTTTAAACATTGGATCAAGCACAGTGGCCAAAACGTACTGATCCGAGTTCAAGATCTTAATAACTCGAGGATCTTTGGGAAGCGAATTAAATACTTGATCGACAAGGCCAACATACTTTGCTGAAGTGCTTGCTTTCAGCTCCTCCTTCATTTTCTCAAGCTGCTTTTCCAATAGTCTAATTAAAGGAATGACTTGGCTCAAACTAGCAGAGTCTGCACTCACCTCACACGTCACAACTTCAAATGGTTTCAGCACCTTGCACAGCACTGAAAGGATTACCCACTGTGCAAGAGTGAAATACATACACCCTCCTTTCCCAATGTCATGGCTTTTGCAATATGCTTGGATGGCTTTGCGCTGTTCCTCCATCCTCTGAAGCATGTACAGGGTGGAATTCCACCTAGTTACTACCTCTTGCTTAAGTTGGTGGCAGGGCAAGTTAAACTGCTCTTGGAGCTGCTATAATCTCCTACATGCTGTGGCTGAATGCCTGAAATGGCCCGAAATTTTACAGGCCACCGAAAGCATCTCCTGCACTTCACGGTTATTTCATTGGAAGCTCTGCACCACCAAGTTGATGGTGTAAGCAAAACAGGGAATGTGCTGGAAATCACCCAGCTGTAATGCTCGCACTATATTGTTGGCATTATCGTAAATGACATACCCTGGGGAGTGTCCAAGTGGTATAAGCCATGCATCAATCACATCTCTAAGTTTGCATAACAAATTGTCAGCTGTATGCCTTTTAGTGAAGCCGGTGATGCAAAGAGTGGCCTGCCTGTGACAAATGTTACGTAGTGGTGTACATGCTGCTGCTGTTCCTGCTCGTGAAAGTGAATGACCAACCCAGTGGGCTGTCACTGTCATATAGTCTTTGGTTTGGCCACTTCCACTTGTCCACATATCTGTGGTTAAGTGGACAGTGGGCAGAATGGCATTTTTCAGCGCAATCTCTACATTATTACCCACTTTTTGGTATAGTTGGAATTCTGTAAAGCGGACACAAAACCTCAATTAACTGTGAAAAACCAGGTGCATTTATTGTGGAGATTGGACGCAGATCTAACACTAACATTGCAGCCATGGCGTCTGTGATTCGCTTGGCGACTGGGTGACTGCTGTCTTATTTGCTTTCCCTCGCAAATGATTGTTTCACAGTTAATTGCTGAAATGTAGGACTGCTCATTTTCTTGACCTGCCTCTGGGATGACGATTTACCACCAGCAGCAACAACAGCAGCAGCAGTGGCACTAACACTTTCTTCAGAGTAATCAATAATAGTGCAGGAGTCATCCAGCCTAAGTGGGATGCCGGGCTAACTCCGAGCACTACTGAGGATATTGATGAGGATGATGTGGTGGGTGTATTTTGTAGCTGTCGGGATGTCGGTGAGCGGAGGGTCTTAGCTGATGATGGAGTGCTTGTATTTTTTTGGGGAAGAACTTTCAGCTTTTCCCAACACTTTGCCATGAACTCTCATTAAATGGCGTAACATAGACGAGGTTCCAAGATGGTTAAGGTCCCTCCCTCGACTGACTGTGGCTTGACATACACTACAAGTGGCTATACAATTGTTGTCTGGATTTGGGTAGAAATAATTCCACACATAAGAAGTGGATTTTTTTGTTTTATGCCCAGGCATGACAATGGCCTTTTTCTTGTCAGTTTCCAGAACTGCAGCCACTGGTGCAGGACTTACACAAACAACCTCATCCTCATCAACATCCCTTATTAGCGCCCTCGTCGCCTACACAAATCTCCCCCTCATCCTCTTCTAATTCCAAAGTGGCATCATCAATTTGGGTATCACCGGCTACACTCGGGCTATTAAGGCACACATCAGCAGAATGCTCACGATTAGACATCCCACTGTTGGATGGACTCTCCACAGGAATTGTTGTCATTTGTGAATCAGAGCAAACATTCTCCTCTAATGCCTTACTGTTATCTTGCAGCTCGGCTTTGAAACGTAACAGTAGTTGTGCAACAATTGTAGGCTGGGTAACTTTTTGGGATCTGCCACTAATAGCCAAAGGTGAAGGTCTCATTCTCTCTTTGCCACTGCGTGTGTAGAATGGCATGTTTCAATTTTTTTTTTATCGGCACTTAACTTTTGCTCAGTAACACTTCTTTTTCGCTTCAACACAGTAAAAAAAAATTTTGTTTTTGTTTTTTGCACTGATTTGGAAACATTCTGTTGTTTGACATCGCCTTGGCCAGATGACGTACTGTGAACACTAACATCAGGACTGGTGACAGAACCTGGTTGCTCATTCAGATCATATGTGGTCTGCTTTGAATACATTCTGAGCGCAAAGCACTTGTAGTGGTAAAAATTATTTGGTAAGATGCTGCTGACAGATATGACTTTTGACAGCCAGAAATAGCGATGGATTGCTGTGGAGGCGTGTTTTTATAATCTTGAAGTATCGCGAGAACCGAGCCCCGAGATCCGACGACGTCACAATGACGTTCGGCTTCGATTTGGATTCGGAGCGGGCGGGAGAGTACCGAGCTACTTAGCTCGGTACTCGGATAGGCAAAGTTCGGGTGGGTTCGGTTCTCGGGTCCGGTTCTCGGGGAACCGGACCCGCCCATCTCTAGATAAAAGGGAGAGGCACACCTAGCCCAGCAGCAAAGTTAAAGAACAATGAGCTCTGTCTTTATCAGGTTGCAAAATAGAAATTAGAGAAAGGAATCCCACACAACAATAATTTATGTAGTTAGTTAAAGAACATATTGAGAGTTTTAAACATCATCCCCTCTTTACACTTGTCAACTCCCAAATTTTTTTCTCCACTGTAATGATAATTGGTCATATTTTAGAAGGAAAGATGAGATGGGTAAATGGTAAAATTTTGTTTGTGAACACTGACATACCTGTGTCCTTAATAACCACAAACTGTCTTGTCATATATTTCTAATGCTGACAGATGGTTTGTTGGTTTTTGGGCTTTCTTTCTGCATTACTAGTGGTTAACAGTTGTCCAGTGAATGTCTTTTAGACTCTGGGGGTACATTAGAGGTAACAGACCTCCAATGTGTTTTTGCTTTTTTGTTTTCCCTGTATGACATATGTTAACATGATTATTATTAATACTGACAATTTATATGAAAATTGCACTGTGATTCATCTAAACAAGACAATGCTTGTTAAAATTCAGTGATGATATTTCTGTTACTGCACATACATATGTGATTATAAGTAATGAGGTAAAAGAGATATTTTCATAGTCTGGATTAGAAAATGTTTTAGATTA